>NC_143132.1:93293750-94495625 GCF_059928025.1 Delphinapterus leucas | reverse complement strand
TTATTTCTGTTCTCTTGTGAAAAATAAACATATTCCTAGTTTTGCAGAAATAAGACCACAGCGTAGACCTTCTGTTTGTTAACCTGTGGCAGCATGGTCTTCCACTGTGTGGATGAGACAGCTTCCGACTTTTCACTATTTTATGCTGAGATATACTTTATACTAAGGTAGTTTAGGTCACATCATACACTGCCAGTCTGGTTTTCTGTTAATAACTTTACTGGCAGCAATACACCTAGATGCTCAGGGTTAAGTGTTTTGGGTCAAAGTGCCATCACCCTTGATTCATGATACGTCTATTCTGCTGAGAAGATAGGGTAGGTTTATAGTTGTGAAGAAAGTATTACGAACAGTTAACAGAAAACATCCTATAGCTCTTAGGAAACAGAAAGCAAACCTTTACTTTTTAGAAACTTACATATATGGAAACAGAGAAACAAAAAATTGAATTTACAGTAATTTGTGGGGACCATTCACTTCCTAATTCTATTTAAATATTTGCACACAATCTAAGTGTATTGTGTCATTATAACCGGATATCATATAGAAGTAGATTATGCCTTTGGGTACACGTTGGTCATCTCAGTTGAATGCCATGTATTCCCTAGCTTTGTGCCAAGGTCAAGGACCTGAAGGAGATTTTGCCACCTTCTCTGAAGATGTCACTTAGGAACCAGTTCTTTATTTTGTTAAAGTTGTCAGTGTTATAATCATGAAATATCAAAAATAAAAAATAGGTCTATACTGTGTCAACTGTAGCCCTCTAACTTTATAGATTTCACGTGGCTAGAAAAAAATTGAAATGAAACACATCACTGTTTTAACAGTGGATGTTTCTGGGTGATGTGATTATGAATAATCGAAACTTTCTACTTTTCTGTATTTCCAGATTCCTAGAGTGAACGTGTATTATATGTTCTAATATATGGGGACGTGGGAATTAAAATATGGGACAAATATTTTTAGGCTTCAGATGAGGGCAGGTGGGGTGGAGAGAAACCATAAAAATTAGAGTGGGTAGTTACTTTTCCACTGAGAATGAGGCCTACCAACCCTAAGGGAACTCTCTGGTCCCACCCTGTACTTTTCTTAGCTAGAGTTTCTGAAGTCCTTTGTGCTAGTTAGGGACTAGCATAGTTAGCACAGCTAAGTAAGTATGGAACAGATTTCTATTATTAGTTTATCTTCGCTGAGCCTCATTTGATTGACGGAGAGTTCTCCACCCAGAAAGTTCCATTTATTTTGGCAGTTCAAAGAGGATATTTTGGAGTGCTTGTTATCTAAAAAAAGTAAGGTTGAGGAACCTGCTTTCCCCTCCTCCCTTTAAAAAAACTGTTTGGGTTGGTCCTAGGGAGCATGCCTAATCTAGGGATTACTCAGCAAGCACGACCCAGGTCTGGCTTTGTAAATGTTACCAAATCTATTACTTAACCACAGATGTGCTTCCATTGTTGTGTTCCACATAGTCCCGGGCTGAATGGTTAAAGTTCGTTCTGGGAGACTTGGCTAAATCCGTGTCTTTTAGGTCTTTACCTTATGTTGTACAGTGGTTTGGAAATATTTCATCGTGAAAATTTGAACAGTCACATGGTACAATGTAGATGGAATTATATGGGTTTTTAAAAGTTAACTTTTATGATTATAAAAATTATAGATGCTCAAAAATAGTTAAGTACAAAGGAAAAAATGTAACTCATTTCATTATCCATAGGTTAACCATTGTTAACATTTTGGTTTTATTTCATTTCAGTCTCATAAACGATTACATGTACATATATCCTCTGTACCTTTCGCTGAATATTGTGTTATGAGCATTTCCATGTGATTTCTGGTTTACTTTTTCTATATTGCAGTAGTGACTTCCTGAAGCTAGTAAGTGCTGTTATTTATGGTTGGCATGGGTGCACATGCCTTTTATTTTATGGTGGCTGCCTTAAGTATTAGACTTCCAATAAACCCTTGAGATGTATGTATTAAATGTGATGTTCTTTGTTGCCGTCCCCAAATCGATAGATTATTAGAGCTGGCAGGGACCTTGATCATGGAGTTTAGCCCTCTAATTAGAGAAATGAGAAAAATAAGCCAGAAGAGTTGCCCCTTGCCCAATGTCATTAAGTTATTTAATGGCCTAAGAATATTCCTCTCTTTTGCACGTTGAGAGACTTGGGTATTGAGAATTTAATCAACATTTTTGAAAGAACCTGGCTGTGTTTTTTTTTTTTTTAAAAGCTCAGGTAGGGAGGAAAAAGTCAAACTGGTAGTTTTGTAGTGTAGTAGTAAATTGGTAAAACCTATTTGTTAATTGCATTTTCCATCAGCAGTTGGTTAATTTGATGGCATGTGTCACCATTATCTTTATTTCCTCACATATTTGTGCAGAAGTCATTGATATGATGCTGACAATGCCCACTTTCCTATTTGAGGAGTTAAAATAATTATTTTTTTTGCTTTGCAGTTAAGCAAAATGGTCAGTATTTAAGGAACCCTAATTTTCAGTAGAGATAATGAAGTGAGTGTTGAAGTTTTGATTTAAAAAAAATTGCATATCCAGTACTAACACCGTTCATTAGTTTTGAAAAGCAATAAGTTCCTGGGATTATTTTCCAGTTTGAGAGAAACATGTCATGGCCTTGTGATTTTTTTTTTTTTTTTTTAAACAAAGTGATACCCTGAGAGATTAGCTAGAGAAGTGAAATGCAGTTGTTGACTGTGTCCCTTTTACCTCGGGAAGAACTCGGGGGAATGATTGTGGACAACACCAGCTTTGTTGACCCTGAAGTGTAGGCAGTGGGGGGCCTGTGAACATGGCATTTACAGTGGTTCACCGTCCCCTGCCTTGGAAAGTTCTCTCTGGAACAGTTGGAGGTGCTGTTAGCGAGGCCTGCTTCCTGTGTGAGTACCTATTGTGGAGGCCTCCCTTGAATGGGAGGTTTGTGAGAAGTGCTTTCCCACCAGTACACAATGCACCCTCTCGGCAATGTAAATACACATTCCACTTAGGGTCAGGCTCACAGCGACTGGCCAGAACTCCCTTGCAAAGAACGATATTTTGTAGTTGCATTTATTTATAATGGCCGGTGGAAAATTAATATGCTTGTTAAATCTATTTTTAAAAATAAAAGGGAAGCCACTTATCTAAGAGTGTTTGCTGAATGTAAATCAATTAGCTGTGGCATATTTTGATCTTGCTAATTCTCCTGCTCTAGGAAATGATTGTCACCTTCTTACTAACTGTTCTGTCTATATTTGAAACTTGAGGTTCTTGTTTTAAGAGTTATCCTTATGCCTCAGAAAACTCCTTTTGGGTTCTCTGATGAAAAACATAATAGGCTGTGGCTAAAGAAAATAAAGTAGTGACCCTAGAAAATACTAGATCAAGTCATCTTGGGATTTCGAATGGGCTCTGTTGAGCAGTAAATGAAGGTCTAGAGATCAGAGCAGATAAGATTCTTACTTGGGGATGGCAACACAAAATTATTTGTCTTTATTTCCTTGGAGTTGATCGTTTGCTTTGAATCCAGGGCATGGATATGATTACTTGAGAGATTGAATGGGGTCCCCGTCTAATGGGCCTGGATTTATTGGAGTCAGGTCCCACCCGGTCCCTGAATGTTTGCTGACATTCCCAGCAGGGGAGTACCTGGTCCCCAACATCCATTTCCTATCCCCCCAGCCTGTTGCTCTTTTCTCAAGATTTCACCAAATGAATTTGTTTCACCAGTGTACTTTAAAGAGTGTAACATAAAGTCCTGTAGAGAAAAATCCATGGTGGAATTTGGATACCTTTTCATTTGGATTAATTATTCTTTGTTCAGACCCTGCCGGGTGAATTGTGGATGTATAGAGTATAAAATACGGACAACAATCTTTGTCTACTAGAAAGTGAGTTTAAATTTTCCTTATATTTTTACATCTAAGGTGCTTGGCGTGGAGCAGTGGTTGTCAAAGTGTGGTATGGGGGACCCTTGGGTGTTCCTGAGATTCTTTTAATGGGGTTCGCGAGGTCATAACTATTAATAATCCTAAAATGTTATTTGTCTTTTTCAATCTTATGCTTCTGAGTTCTTCAGTAATGTTAACTGAAAAGTATCTTGTGTCTTTCATGCTTTCACATGAGGAGAAATATGAAAATTGAATTGGAGAACATGCGTTTTGTAGCAGAGTTGAAATTTAAAATTATTTTTCTGGAAAGATTTTAAAGCCTATTAGTGGACGCCTTAAATTTAGAATTTGAATGATTTTAGAACAAAAGAGTGTCTTACACAGAGCAGAACCTAAGTGAGTATTTATTAAATAAATGAATGCAGCCCCTTTACATTTTCTTAACAAATTATATTAGTGTAATTAATGATGTCATTATTCACAGGGAGTGTTTAGAATATAGGCAAGCATCATGCTTTCAAACATTTAGATTTGTCTGTTTGCATATAGGTATGTATACACCAATTGTCATTTCATTTATTGAATCTCTTTGATGCTCTATGGTACGGGACAGTTTTGTTTTTTCCCCAGTAAAAGAAAATGTTTTTTCTGAAGAATTCCACATTTTTGTGTTTTCAGAAATATTAGTCTGAATTAGGAAAGTGGTCGCTCATGCTAAAATTTTGTTGTGATGGGCTAAAATCTGATATAGCAAATAGGTGTTCCCTTACACAGTGTGTCTTTGCACCTGCTAATTTGTTTCTTTATAAGTGTCATTTCATGTGAATTTTCTGTTTCAGTACCTTGTAAGTTCTAAGGAACACCTGGTATTTGCTTTGTGTTTAGTCATATTAGGTGAAATGCAGAGCTGCTTATGCGAATGTCATCAGTTGTAATGACTCTTTAAGAAATAGTTTGTTTTAAAAACATGTTTGTAAACTGATTTTCAGTGTGTCCTATACTATTCTCATTGATTTCTCTACCCTCCCCCACATAGGGGAGGAAGAAATATTTGAACCAACATCTAAAATTAGTAATAAAATGTTAGAAATCTTTGAAATACATATTTAAGTATAAATTGGATAAAACATCAGTGATGCTTCTACCAGGCTGAAGTAACAGCTTCAGAGCTCTTCCTTGTAATGAGTGTTTTATAACATCTATTCAGTTCAACAAAACTGAGTTTGTTAAATAAACATGATTGAATTCTATATGAGCTGATTAAAGAAACAATTTTAGTATCCTCCTGGCTAATCAGAAATGAAGGTTGAGGCAGGTGGCATGTTTTGAAGACAAATTCATCTTTTGGCACACTCTTAAGAGTAGGAAAGATGCCACAGCTGGGAAACCAAGTTTAGACATTGAAGCTTATCTCAGATGAAAGGTTTCATAGAGCAAGGAGGTCTGTTGACTTCGGTTTTGTCAGAAGTATCCAATGTGGATTTGGGTTAATCGAATATAACATTTCAGTGTAATGCTATTTAACATCATGCCTTTATTTCTAGAATCCTAGAATTCTAGTCCAGTCCCTGGTACATAGTGGATGCTCAATAAATATTTGTTAAAAGAATGGATGATTATCTCTGTTCATGTCCTTTTGTTTGATGCTATTTTAGAAGATTCCTTTCAGCTTAGTCCTTTTGAGATATTGAAAATAATAGAATCTTGAAACCCTTTGTACCAGATACCTTGTTCTAACACTCTCCTCATCGATGACTTGCTAAGCTGCCCTCCTTTGTGAAGTAATTTTACCTTTGTGTTTAATCATGGCATATCTCTTTGAAAATCAACACAGAGGGTGTAACTTTAGTAGTTTATAGTTTGGTTTCTTTTTCTCCATAATTTTTAACCATCTGGACTACATGATAGTACAGTGGATTTGTTTAACCTTCCCTAAGCTACTTTGAAAAGTGTTTTAAAAAAATCATTAAATCTGCATCTTGGCGAAGATACACCCAAAACTCACACTTGTTGCCTTTGTGTATGGGGAACTGGGGACTGGATAGGAGAGAAATGTACTTTGATTGGATGTCTTCGAAAGTTATCTTTTGAATTTTGTACTATGTGCTTGTTTTATCTAATTTTTAAAATTCACTAACCTGTGAATTTTTCATCAGTCCTTCCACTTCCATGTTTTGTTGCCAGATTCTTAGATGTTATAATCAGCTCACTCAGAGAGCATTGACTCTTACCATCACTTTTTGAGTCTCTATGGGCACCTTACTTAACCTCTCTCAGCCTTAGCTGCAATACCCGGTAAGAGGGGAATACTGCCTCCTTCATACGAAGGTTGAGAGGCTAGGTAAGAATTAGTGTGCAGGGGCTGCAAGCCATGCCCTTCTTTGCTTTGGGGCTCTTTCTCTCATCCTTTCACAGAAACGGTCAGTTGTTGGGTGTCTGCAACACATCCCACCCACACACCAATAAAGGGTGTTACACGTGGCTGTTAGGTACCCAAGTGGTTATAGAAATGTGAATTTAATTCATAATACATCTCTAAAAGCAGAGTAATAAAATACATTTTGGATTTCATTAGAGGGGACTCTAGAAGTTGTGTTAAAGCACCCACATTACAGATGAAGAAACTGAGACCCAGAGGGCCTGTGTAGGCCCACCTTGAGTCACAGCCCTGACGAGCAGTGGGACCTGTCACAGTGCCGTGGGGCTTCCAGGCAGGTGGTAGTAAGTAGCCCAGGGGCTGGGTGAGGAGTGAGCTTCTGGTGCTGGGATGGAGAGGAGAGCGTGTCTTCTGACTTCCCATCTCATCTCTTTCTGTATCTGCCCCGCCCTTGCAGTTTGCAGGTTGACTGGTGGGGAGGTGGCGAGACCTGGAGCTGCAGAGGGTTTTAGGAGTGACCTCTTCTGTTCTTGGACTATAGTTTTCTAGACTTCTTTTCAACATCCTATAGAAAAAGATACAAACAACCACACAATTCTGAATCTCACTGAAAAGAAGTATTTTCAGTTCTTCTCATCTTTGGGTAAAGTATGTGACAAAGTTAGCTTGGATATGTGTGAAAATAAGGGCTCATAGCTTTGGAATGTTTCTTGTTAGATGCTAGACTGTCATCCTTGGGATGTGAGAGAGGGATGTGAAATTTATTGTGCTGAGTGTGCCTGGAGTCTAGATGTTCTAATAAAAATGTCTAATTACATCTGCTAACTTCTTTAAACACCGTTTAAAAACAATGAACAAAACAAATGGGCCTTTGGTTGGTAAACGTTTTTTGTAGTTGGACCCCCTTTCCCTTTTAGTTAATATTTTCAGAACTGAGCTGTTTATGTGTGGATGTGGATCAGAGGTCAAGAGATTGTGTATATGTAGTGATAGAATTTTTTTTTTAAGTTTTTGTGTTTCCTTAAAGATTTGGAGTATATTAAGGGGCTATGGAAGCAACCAGCCTCTGTATATTCATGGAGAATTACATTGATAAAAGTAGCCTCAGGATGCATATAATGCTTACATATGATCCTTAGATATGTAGGTTTTTTTTTTTTTTTTTCCTTCTCAGAAAATAGTGCCTTTCCTGTATGGTAGTTTTGAGTTCAGACATGACTATGCTTTGCCAAATTTAAAAAAAAAAAAGAAAGCATTTATGTATTCTCAAAGGCAGGGCCTATACATTAGACTATTTGGCATCCCTCCTTGGCCTCTGGAGCACACTAGACAATTCTTTTTTTTATTTGTTGCTTGAATCATTTATTGTTATTTAATCTGTGGCAGAGGTGGCAGCGGTGCTTTTAATCTAACTCAGTTTCACGGGATTTCTCTGTGAATTTAAACTTTGCCACCTAATTCTCCTGTGTTTATAATTGGATGCAAAAAGCGAGAGTGTCTTTAAGGTTAGGAACTTTTTCAGACAACTGTGATTTAACTTCACTAATGAACCCATGTCAGACAAGAAGACAAATTCCAGACTATTTGTGCCTCAACCAACCAGCTGGGTGCATACCTCCAGGTACTGCTCATGTCTCAAGAGGTTTTTCTGCATGAACAGTTATCACCACTCCTTTCATTCAAGTGGCAAGCCATGGCAAGAGTCTTTCTTTCACAGCTGTGTAGAACTCAGCTGTAAAATTAGCTTTCATTGGCATAAAAACACAGTGATTACTATCACTATTTACTCAATACGTTCTTTTTCAACATTTTACTTAGGTTCTTCCTCTCTTATGCAGAAGGCTCAGATTATACTCATACAAGTAAGAGAAACAGGTTCTTAGAGTTTGAGTAAACCTCTCTTTTTAGCTTTTGCTTATTAATCTGTATGAAGTGAGCACAGTAGGCAATGGTGTTTTGAAACATAGTCTATTAAGAGCAAAAGGAAACCTTAAAGGTGAATCTATAATCTTGTCATTTTGTAAAAGAAGAAATTCTAATTGCCCAAATTTAAAGCTAATTATTGGCAAACCTCAAATTAGAACTCATATTTTCCAATACTCAGTCTTGGGGTCTCTTTGCTCTAGTGCTTTTTTGCCATAACATACTGGTCCTTTGAACAGTTTTTAGCGGAAGGGCTGTGAAAAATTCTAATAAATATCTTTAGTTTCTCTCCATATCCTTTTTTGGGCACAATTTAATTTGATTTTCAGAAAAGTGAAGGAGAGTGTTTGCCCGTACAAGTACGTTTCCTCATGGTTGCCCACAGTGTACGGGAGACATGGTACAAAGAGAAGCACTGAAACCACCTGCAGCCTTTTCCTGTCCAATGGCAGTGCCCCCCATCAGGTTCCTAAATGGCCACATGGTAATTCCACACGGTCAGAGCCAGTGCCACAGCCACTGCTTTAGTGTTACCAGAAGGGAAAGAAAAGTCCTGCTTTCACGGTAGCAGGAACATAGTAAAAACAGTCCGATGTGTGTTGATGGATGAGCAGGTTTTTCTCAATTTCAGTGGTAAAGGAGGTTGCACAGTGTTTCTATTTTGTTTTCATCATTTTTTTCTTTCTATTGATGCTGTTGGTGTTTCCACAGTTATCAGAAAGCTGTTTCTAGTTTTGCTCCGAAGGCTAGAACCGTTTTGAGAGTTTCTAGGTCTTGAAATATCATCAGGGGTTTACCTTTCAAAACCAGAATGGAGCAGGAAGGTAAGAGGTTTTTCTGATAAAGAAAATAAAATAGCAAATGATACTTTGATATCTCGTTAGTTTTAAAAATGTGTATAACTTTTTAAAAACTTTTTTTCTTCTCTCTCTTCCTCTCTCAGCGTTTCTCTTTCCCTTCCTCCTCTCTCCCTCTTTGTTTTTCTAAATCTTGCTAATAAAACTTAGAGTGGAAGACTACACATTAAGAAGCTGTTGGTCCTTGTGACTGAGGGCATATGTACATAACGTCCACCTGTATGAGAAGGAAGTTCATGAAAGCAGTTTTTCTTTCTTTTTTCTGTGCTACGTGATTCTCTGTCAAATTTTGACTTTTTAAGATTTTTCTTTTTTACTACAGTCATGGCATAAACAAGTGTAAATCAGCTGCACAAATGTTTGTCGTAATAAATTAGGTTTTATTAGGCTTAGGTTTTACATTGGAAGCCATTAAGAAACTTGTAATCACTCATAAAACATTAGCTATCTGATAATTATATTCTTTGAATAGAGATACAGTAATTTCTTGGTAACCTCTCAAACCCATCTGCCTCAAACACAACACAGCAAAACAAAGCCCCCGTTCTTTTTGTGATTCAGTAAGTTTATCCTATTGTCATTTTGACTACTAATGGGGTTTTTCTTGCTATGTTGAATCAGGAAAAAAAGTTCTTTTCCTTATTACTATTTAAAAAAATGGCTAGAACATTTCTCTGGTATGTTTGTGATGATTTTCTGACACCTGGTCCACAATAGATTCTTACTACTGGAAGTCATTTAGTACTTTTAGTAGAGAAGGAACTTTTGTTGAAGTATGAATCGAGCTATGATTTTACTAATGTGCCCCTGAGAATATTTTTCCCAGGCTGCAGAACAAGCATGTAGGAAGCAAAATGTTTACATGCTGTTTAGATTATGTGAAGGTGATTGGTTAATGTATAATTTATTGGAAAAGATACAAGCTTTATGGAATCACAATTAACTTTAGTGATATGAATTCTGAAAATTGTTTTATTATTATTTATTAGATTATTTATTTACCTAATTGCTTCATAGGTCTTAATTGGTGGGCTTCCATCCATTTCCCATTCATCAAGGAACCCATTTCGCTTCTGAAAGTGCATTTGAATTGCAGAATGGAAGCAAAAAGTCAAAGTTGATGATGTGTACTTTTTTTTTTTTATACTGAGGTGTAATTGGCACACATACATTCTTCTTACTGGTTCTCATACTGCTTTTATTTTTTACACGCTTCCCCGGGATAGTTTAGAATAGGTCAGAAGCCACATCAGGGTGTAGGTGAAGTGAGCCTGGGAGCCTGCGCCTTGGCGCTGGCCTGAGACTTGACTCAGGGAGCCAGTCTCTTTTCACCCAGTAGGACCACCCCGTTTGGCGCTGCTGGTTATGCTTTGCTCCTTTTGGTGCCATTAGGTTTCTTTTCCTCTTGTCACCTGAAACCCATTTGTGTACTGTACTGCTAACCCACATCTTGAATTAATGTAAGGAAATTCGGGTCATCAGCCTATGGAGCGAGGACCAGGACGTTCTGTTACTAACATGAAGGCTGGGTTCACAGACTTAAACCTCCTCCAGCGGTGATCAGGGCTTTGGTTTTTTTCAAGTTAGAAATTCTTCCTAGTATATAATTGCTTTCTCTGGCCTTTGGAAATGGATCTGTGGTTCTCTCCTGAGAATCAGGTTTTTTATGAAATTGGCTGTGTGTTTCTTAGTATAGGCTGGGGCCAAAATACCATGGAAAACTTTTTTGGACTTGGAGTGAGGGAAGCAAAATAAAGGGAAAAAGTAGTAACCCAGTTGCCTAGTGTAATGTAAAAACTGAAGACCCTTTGCAATATTATTTTAAAATAAGGTGTTCTGTAAAAGCTTTGGGGGCATATTTGGACAGAATTAAATGTCTTACCAGCAGTGAGGATCTCTTTTTCAGAGTATGCAGCGCCCCCCCCACCCCCGCCGCCATTAGCCTAGAAGTTCTTTGGTTCTGGGCCTTGCTAGCAGGTAAGGACGGTAACAGACGACTTGCTTTCAGGAGAGAGGGAAGTTAACCACAAGTGCTCACGTGGCATCCCTCCCCTGTCAATCAAAAGAATAGAACTGGCCGGGCATGAAGCACTTGTGGTTTTAGTGTTAGGATGTGTGGTTAGGGGGAGAGGTTGTGAGGGCCTGTGGTTGTCACCGAATTCTTTGAAATAGAAGTATGGGTAAGAATAAAAAGAATAGGAGTGAAACCTTGGAGATCTATGTGAAAAAAAAAAAAAGTTCAGAGAATTAGAAAAAAGCATTGTAGTAGAGGTCATCTATTTTCTATTGGTTTAGTCAGATTAGTTCTGCAGCACATTTATTCTTTATTTGTAAACGGTAGTGGTCTAAAGAATGGATTTATTGCAAGAGCTCAGTTGCGTGTGAGGAGGACAGTGTGGATGTTGTAGAGCCTTGAACGCAATGCATGAGTTCTGTGAAAGCTTTGGCCAGCTCAGATACACATCTGTCCAAGGGAGAAGGAACCCAGACCAGGATAACGAGGGTTTTGTCAGGGTGATTCCTCATGAGACTTTCTGACTGACACAAAAAACAGTTACAGCTCAGTTATCCAGAGATCACACATCTGGCTCACTCAGCTTCCCTCAGAGCTGATAATCAGCACGTGGTCAGGGAGGATGGTGCAAGGCACAGAGGGGAGCTTCTGAGACCCCAGAGACCACTCCTCTATGTGTGTATAACTAACAGCCTGGCTTCCCAGCCCAAGGAAGATATAAGACAGCAAATTTAGGATATGTTTCTCAGATTTGAGGAGGTGTGGTTTGTGGTACAGCCTAATGAGGAAGAGAGAGAGAGAAAAAAAACCCATAGAATTTAAACATAAGAACTCAAAGTAGGGGTGAATTTCTCTGAGTATGTAAGGTCAGAATGCTTAGTAACTCCCTAGTACATCACCTTGTGACTGAACACAGTATTGTAAACAATGACCCTACATCCCTAAGAAAAAATAAAGTTATGGTCAGACTGCCCTATAATGAAGTAAGAAAATGTATAATTTCCATCCACAATTATTGCAAATAAAGTTTTTGGTCCTTAAAGTTAACTGTTTGAATAGTAAGCCTTCCACATTCATGGCTTCATTTTTAAAATTCCATTTGAAAAGTTCAAGTTCGGTCAGCTTTCTTAGGCATGTCACGTTCTCCAGGTCTCCTCAAGACAGTGGTGCTGAGGCTTAAGCACCTCTTAAGGTGTTTAAGTTGAGTTTTGTCTGGGTTATCAGCCAAAATAGAGGAGACTCACTTTGGGGGGAGCTGTCACCATTAAATGATTGATGCGTGGCAAGCCTTCCCAAGTATCTTGGCCTGACTTAACCTTCTTCAACTGTCAATGGTTAGGGCTGAGTGGTTTTCCCAATTTACAACTTGAACATTTGACATTCCATTTGTATTTGGAAAAGTCATTACCTCCTGCTACCCGACTCCCATCCCCATCACCAGGGAATAACCAAAAATATGGTAATAAGCATAGTAAATACTACTTTGTACCCTGTTTTATGTTTTGCATCTATGGTTTTCATTCTTTTATAATTCCTCCTCCTTTCTCTTGTCCCAGTCCACGGCACTAAATTGTTGGTGTTCTATGATAATTTAAGGACCGGTTGGCAGGCAATTGCTTTGTTAAAGTAGCTGGGCATTATCTTGCCTAGAGGTAACTTATTGCTTTTTCTACATGTCCCTTGAATTCCAGGCAAATGAACATATCCTGTGTATGTGCATGGAGTGTAGAAAGGGGGTTTTAAACATTGTTGGCTGCGTGAACCACCCCTTCTAGATCAGTCTCTTACCTTGTATTGCAGGCAGAATAAAGTCTGGTTTACCTTTGGTGAAACTCTGGGGCATTAGAAAGTAGGCCTTGGATTTTAGCAAGCTGGTGGCCTACGGTAAAGAGGGTTAACAACTTTGCTTATGAGCAGTGTGGCTCTGTGGCTTCATTTTATTTGTTTTTGTTTCTTGCGGTACGCGGGCCTCTCACTGTCGTGGCCTCTCCCGTTGCGGAGCACAGGCTCCGGACGCGCAGGCTCAGCGGCCATGGCTCATGGGCCCAGCCGCTCCGCGGCATGTGGGATCCTCTCGGACCGGGGCACGAACCCGTGTCCCCTGCATCGGCAGGCGGACTCTCAACCACTGCGCCACCAGGGAAGCCCTGTGGCTTCATTTTATTCTTCCATTTTTCTCCATGATTAAAGGTACGGTTGTTGCATGGTTGAGTTGAGGCACTAGGAGTGTACGACTTTGGTTTCTTTGGGGGTTTTTGCAGCTCTCTGTTGGCTCCCACCCTCCCTCATCATAGATTTATAAGCCTTTCATGGAACTGGGGAGGGGCTCTGTCCTTTTATCCCATACTTGCAGAACCTGGAGTTTAACTGCCCAGTTTGGACTTGACACCTGTGCTTAAGAGTGCCAGCTAGTGGGGCTGGATTGCTGTGTTTTGATGATAGCAAGTCCTATTGTTTATTACGACGCCAACCAGAAGGTTTCTTAAATTGGAATTGTCAGTGTTAGACATAATGTTGGGAGTTGAGACATTCTTTGGTATTAGGGATGGGTGGCCAGGAATGCCTAAATTTTATACTAGATCACAATTCTGCCCTCCTACCAGTACCTGCGTGCACAGGATGAAAAAAGAGCAGGTTCTATCCTTATGCTTGTCTGTGAGATGACCATGACTGTCCCCCAGCGGGAGAGGGCTTTGGTGCTCACTACTTTAGCAGAGGAGAGGGGAGAGGATGGAGCCACAATCTCCATAACCTTACCAGCAAGTGCCTTGGGGCTCTTCCCTGCGGAGGGGTGAGGAAAAGGTGGAAGTGAGTGTGGAGTGCTTCTTTCTCCCAGATGCTTTATCCTCAGACCCTTAATGTAAATTAGTACCCTGGTTATCCAACCTGCACGTTGAAGAAACATTAAATAAAACATTACACTTAAGAAATAGGCCTGTGTAATATCAATCTGAGGGAAAACTAGCCATTCTTTCTTCATGCACTAGTAGGGTTAAGTATATTTGAAATAAAACTGAAATGGACGTTAGTACTCCATTAGTAGTACTACTCAAAATCAAACAGTTGATGTCATGATAGTGTCAGTGGAAGTTATCTTGGTTAATTCTATTGTGGAAGAATCTGTTTCCTACATTAGGATAAAGTACTGGGCTTTGAGGTTTGTACTTTTATTTGCTTAGGAGCTGAGTAATTGCCTCATAAAACAGCATGATGATACTGTTAACACTGCATTATAAGACTTGTTATTATAGAATGTGCTTCCCTAGTTGGAACAAGACTTTGTTGTTTGGCGCTTAAAATAATTAGTTTCTCCAAATGGGGTTATAATGAATAGTGTAAAATTTTACCGATTTAAAATAAAGTTTATAATCTCTTGGGTGGCTTTTATGCATCATTTGATACTTCCAGGGAAGGAGTATCTTTTGGATGGGATTTGGGGGAGGGAGATATATTTAACATTCAGAATGGAGGTTTTAAGAACGAGAAGAAATATTTTATTCGTCACACCTGAGACAAATTAGAGATAATGATTAAAGGATTTGCCCCACTGTTTTGCCTGATTTGGATATTGAGTATTAAAGGATTCATTTACCAAATCCTCTTGAATTTGAAATTTTGGGGGACTTTATTATGAATGAGAAAAAATTTAAAATGAACCACATGGCAGTTTCTTTCTGAACTGACTTAAAATAGTGTGCCTGTGTGTTTGTTTATTCTTCTTTGTCCATGCTGTTAAAATTTTTGTGACAAAAAGTTTTAGGCATGATTGAAGGATATGTAAATACTTCTTAAGGAACATTATAATTCTGAATAGGAATTCATTGTTTCCTGCTGTTATATTGAAAAGCTAGATGTTGGTGGCAAGTACCATTATGGAATGAAAGTGGGCTTGGCGTTGTTTTGAATACCTGTATGAAAATCATTTATTCTGTGGAAACAATGGAATGTGCCATTAAGCCTTATTCCGTACAAGGTGCCATGGGTACTGTCAGGTACAGGAAAACTCAAGACATTCAGCAGTGATAAAGCTGTAAATGTGCAGCAGGTTAAGTCCAATTCAAGGAGGTGACAGGAGAGAAATAATTAGAACATGATTAATTACCAATTTAATGGCAAGGTCAGAAATCGCAACAACTGCAGTGTAGGCAGTTAACCTTTGTTTACGTGCTTTGTTAACAGCTTTTTTTTTTTTTGAGGAAAACTTTTCTTATAGCTCATTCTCTTAGGCCTTATTTTCTGTAATTACCTTAAAGATAATGATATGGTCAGTGTTCGTTTGACACTTTTAGCCTCTCAAATTGTTACCTCATTTTATTCTGAGGAAGATCCCTGGGGTTAGGGGACTTACTATTATTCATAACTTTTTAAAATTTATAGCTAAATAATGAAACTGAGGAACTAGAGGTTGTCTTCACTTGGCTGCTTAGAGACTCAGGTTTGTGGTCTCCTAATTCAGGCTATTTCCTGGGTTTTGCTTCACCCCTTTTAATACAATACTGTGATTAGAAGAATTTGAGTTTCGTCTGACCTCATGACGGTGCACTTAAATTGCTGACTTGTTACAGGTGAATTTTTTTTGGTCTTGAGTCCTTTTCAAAAAAATGGTGATTTTCTTGCAGGAAGCCAGTTGAGGGAAATTCTCCATGAATGTATGTCACAATGATGATGACCGACCAGATCCCTCTGGAATTGCCACCATTGCTGAACGGAGAGGTAGCCATGATGCCTCACTTGGTGAATGGAGATGCAGCTCAGCAGGTAGGTGCAGTAAGAAGGAAATTTAAGTCCACTTGTCTAAGTGGGAAACATTAACCCAGAAATTGTTTTTATTTTTTTAAGATTTTTTTTGATGTGGACCATTTTTAAAGTCTTTTTTGAATTTGTTACAATACTCCTTCTGTTTTCTGTTTTGGTTTTTTTGGCTAAAAGGCATGTGGGGGTCATAGCTCCCCAACCGGGGATTGAACCCGCGCCCCCTGCCTTGGAAGGCGAAGTCTTAACCACAGGACCGCCAGGGAAGTCCGCTAACCCAGAAATTGTTTTATTTTGAGATTCTAGATCTGTGATTTTGAACCTTTGTAGTTCTCTAGAGGTCAAGTGTTTTTGTTGTAGAATTACTATATGATTTAAGATATCGGAAGGTATAGTTTTTGAGAACAGCAAACTTTACCTAATCCAGTTGGTATTCTTGAAGCATCAAAAACAAATGTCTGATTTTTGAAATGAATCATTTTGAAAATATGTACAAGTCTTTGGAATAAAATACTGTTTGCTTATGTCATATATTGTGCTTGACTGGTTTGCCTGATTGGTCAGAGCAGGATGGCCCGAGCAGGATTGCCCAGAGGGTGGATCAGGTTTTCATCTCACACGGGGTGACTGACCCTGACAAGAGGCACAGGTCTGTGTGAACCCACCCTGGCTCCTGGAGCAGTCCTTCCAAATGTAGAGCCTGCTGCCCAGAAAATGATGGTACTTGTTTTCTGTAAAAACTCCTTTGCCACTAGTTACTTAACATTACAGAGTTGAAAAGTTATTCCTGAGCTCATTCCTGTAGCACTTGGGAAAAAATTTAAATGGTAAGTAAAACTTTAAAAATTATTAGAGACAAGTATTGTCTCTGATAACATTATTTAAATTTTTAATTGACAACTAAAACTGGGTTCCCTCAGTCTTGTACTAAATAAATGCCATTTTTTATACTTGTGTAGCTCTTTAGAAGCACAAAAGTAGAGGACTTCGTTTTATCAAAAGTAGAATTGGGAACAATTGCTTGAAAAATATTTACGCAAAATAGTAATTCAGAGAAGTTAATTGGCCATTTATTTGATGTCAGTATGTTGCTCTTCCCCACCCCCCATCTGTCATAGTACATTAACACTCTTTATCCATCATAGTACGTTAATACTTTATATATACCTCTGTTGGGTATTGCTTTGCTGCTTAATAGTTTATATATATTACTTTCTCCTGCATTAGACTGTGAACCTCTTAAGAAAAAAGAATATCTAATAGGTGCTCAATAAATGTTTGTCAGTTGAATAAATTTCCTCCCTTCTTGCCACTGATGCAGGTATCTCTCTTCCTGACTCCTGATTCTCTCTTTTGGCTCATTTCCACCCATCTACTGTAGTATCTTTTATCTTAAATGCACAAATAGCTATACCTCTCGTCCACCCAACAGAAACAAGCTCCCTCACTTGACTCCACATTCTCCCAGGTACCATCTTGTATCTCTGCTCCCCTTTACAGCAGAGCTCCTCTAAATAGAGCCTCTGCTTCCTTGCCTCTATTACTCTTCATCTCCAGAGTCTCCACTTGTTTCTTGTCATCTTTCTATTCCAGTCTGTCAGCAAGTCCTGTTGGCCTTATCTCAGGAACATTGCTGAAACCATACTTTGCCATGTCCACTTCATTTCCATGACCACTCCTGGACTCTAAGCCAACACCTCTCGCCAGGGTAGGACAGTTCTTCTCACTGGTCTCACTGCTTTTACTTTTGCTCTACCAGAAAGCATTTGCCACACAGCAGTCTGCTAAAAACATAAACGTACCATGTCGCTGCCCTGCTCAGAGCTGTCCTGTCCACCTGAGATAAAATCTGAGCGCAGTACCATGGCCAGTCCACCTTCTGCGGTTAGAGCTTGCCTCTCTCCATCATCCTCCCACTGCCCTGCTCCGGCCACTCACGGGAAGGCTCAAAGTGCCATGAATAGTTTCAAGATGCGGTGTTTGGTCTCCTTTATTTTCACTAATTAGAACAATAAAAAAGAGGACAAGTTGGGACTTCCCTGGCGGTCCAGTGGTTAAGACTCGGCGCTTCCACTGCAGGGGGTACGGCTTTGATCACTGGTTGGGGAACTAAGATCCCACATGCCTCATGGTGAGGCCAAAAAAAAAAAGCAGGGGCAAGGTATTCAAATATGACTAAACTTGGAAAACAATGCAGGTCTCTCAGATGTTGTCACCTGGTTCCATTTTGCATATGTACCTGGGAGACCTGAGACCACCCATCCGTGTAGCTGTGCACCATTTTTGTGTTTTGATTTCTCCCTCATTTCTATAATTCATTTTGCATAGAGTAGCCTTTTGTAGTTTTATAAGCCAGCATACAGAGCCCTTAGAATTTTCCAGTTGTTTCTTCAGAAGTAAACTCCTTTGCTCCCAGAAATGACCAGTGACTGAAAAGACTGGATTTCCTCAGAAGGCCTTGTGGTATTTCCTACTCTGTATATCTACCTCAGCTTCTAAGGAGAAGCTGCTTAATAATTTTGGTTAATAAAATCACATTTTGATTTCACCTGAGAAGGTTTCTATAAATCCAAGAAATGGGAAGATTTGTTTTAATGTTTTATAAACAGTCACAAACATCGAGCTTTGTCAGACTAGAGTACACTTACTCTAAACAAATCTCGTCGGAAGGAAATGTTTCAGTCTCTCTAATTCGCAAATATGTTTGATTATTCTAGAAGCATTGACATTTAGGCATTTAGGTTATGTGGGCCAAGCTGTTGACTGGCATTAACCCTAAATTTCCCTTAGTGGGGCACAGTTGTTAACTGGGCAGAGTGCGTTTGAAATATTCCTCTCGGCAGGAACGGCCCAAGATGTATCATGCCTTGATGTTGTCACTGTGGCTCAGCTGAGGCAGTGGCCTATGTGCCTGACACTTCTTTTTGCCTCTTTCTGCCCCCAGAATCCCCATTCTGTGTCTCCCTCATTCACTCAAGCCTTCACTTTTTCCTTTGGGTCCTAACATTTAGTTTTGGCAGAGTTAAGTGTGGTAGAGTCCCCAGGGCCTGTGTGTGGAACCTGGGCTAAGGGGCAAGCAAAACCAAAATAATGGAGAAATACCAGAGAGGAGGTGGGGGAGGGGGAGGGATGGGGGGGGTCACCAAAAAGAGCAAGGACCAGGAGTGAGGATCCAAGAGTCAGGAACTGCAAGAGTGTCGAGTGCTTGTCCGGGCGCCTGCTGTTGTTTGCTGCTTGCTCTCGGAGCACGTGTGGTGTGTTGCTCAGGTGGGTTTGTGTGAAAGGATCAGGAGGCTTTGACTATGCTGTCCCTTGAGGCAATACTTCTTTTTTTTTAACAAGGACCATTTGGAGGCACAGGGCTGACTTCAATGATGGACATTGCAGGCACTGTGCCGGCAGACCCCTGGAGTGACGTTTTAAGGGAGAGGCCCTTGAGCCACTTCCCAAATTATACCGTTGAAGAGAGGGGCCCTCTGGCTCTACATTTCTGTTAGGAGTGTGTAGGTGAAGCTTACCTTGTATGTGTTTACAACTCTTAATACATTGCGGCTGTGCTGAGGACATTCTAATTATTTCTATATATGCAAAAGAACCACCCCAGTTAGGAGAAAGCTCTTCAGTCCCCACAGCCTTCATCCTCCTGATTTCTGTCCTGTTGGCTTCTGGATTTAATTGGGACGGGTTCTTGGCAAGATTCTCTGCTCTGTTCTGGCTCTCTAAATAAGAAACACTGTTAATTTTCATTATCCGAAGTCATGTTAAGTTTGAAACCTTGTTTTGTCATTTTATGTAGGTAGCAGGAAAAGGATGATTCTTTTCTTAAAATGAAAAGCTGTCCTCATTATGAATGAATGAAGATTTAAAGTATATTATCAACTAAGAAATGAACAAGAATAACAATAACAAATACACAAGGTGGATAGAAGGAACTTACTTAACAGTGTTATTGAGATATAATCCACATGCCATGTAATTCACTTATTTAAAGTATACAATTCGATGAAATTGATTATATTCACAGAATTGTGCAACCAAGACTACCATTAATCTTAGAACATTTTTATCACCCTGAAAAGAAACCCTTTAGCAGTCACTCTGCATTCCCTTCTCTCCCCTATTCCTAGGCAACCACTCATCTACTTTCTGTCTCTGTAGATAATTTGCCCATTATGGACATTCATATAAATGAAATCATACAATATGTGGTCTTTTATGTCTCCCTTCTCTCACTTAGCATAATGTTTTTTAGGGTTCGTCCATGTTGTAGCATGTATCAGTATAGGCATACCTCGGAGATACTGTGGGTTCAGTTCCAAGCCACCGCAGTAAAGTGAATATTGCAATACAGTGAGTCACGTGAATTTTTTGATTCCTCAGTGCAAGTAAAAGTTCTGTTTACACTATACTGTAGTCTCTTAAGTGTGCAATAGCGTGTCTAAAAAATTGTACATACCTTAATTTAAAAATATTTTATTGCTAAAAAATGCTAACCATCTGAGCCTACAGTGATTCGTAATCTTTTTGTAATAGTAACATCAAAGATCACCGATTGCAGATCACCATAACAAATATAATAATAATGAAAAAGTTTGAAATTTTGCAAGAACTACCAAAATGTGACACAGAGATAGGAAGTGAGCAAATACTATTGGAAAAATGGCGCTGATAGACTTACTCCACACAGAGTTGCCATGTTAAACCAATTTGTAAAACACACAATTACCTGCAAAGCACAATGAAGCAAAAAAGCTCAATAAAACGAGGTATGCTTGTACTTCATACCTTTTTTATTGCCAAATAATATTCTAGTGTATGAATAATACTCCATTTTATTTATCCATTCATCAGTTGATGGACATTTGGATTGTTTCTACTCTTTTTGGCTATTATGAACAATGCTACTGTGAATGTGTGGTTTTTGTGTTGTGTGTTTTCATTTCTCTCATATAATACCTAGGAGTGAAATTGAACAGCTTTCTTTTTAAATTTATTTTCTAAATAAAGTACTTCTTCTCTCACTATAATTTCTTCTACCTTTAAATAGATCAACATAGCTAAATAAAGTTTGCTTCCCTTAATATGCCTAACCACATACTATTCTTGAGTTATAAAAGTCATGTTTCCACCTGAGCTTTTGTGTGTGGCTGTATAAATTACAGTGAATGCCCTTCAGTAATCAAAATATTGGCATTTCATACGTTGCATTTCATACCTTACATTTCAGAACCTAATGTTCTGAAACATTTTAGAACCTAATGGTGTATTAATTTAACTGTCTTCGTTAAGTACTTTTAGCACATCTTAGAGATTTTAAGAAGTAGCAGCTAGTTTTGAGCATGAAAGAGTAAGCATCAGCCCAATTTCCAACTTGTTCTATTGGTTTAATATTTCAGTAATCTCTGAAGAGGAATTAGAGCAACCACCAGTTAAAGAAACTATTAGGTTAAGAGCAAAGTGTTCACCTAGAATTTACTGATTTGCTAATTTAATCTGTGACACTTACAACCTACACGAAGGTGGTATGCCACTTTATATTCTTAGTGACACTTCTCACATATGTATTCATTAGGTCAGTGGGGTGGGGAGAGAGTTAGGCGCCTCTTTGTTCTGCCTAGCATTTAGCACACAGAGAGCACCTAGCAAATGTTTTGTCATTTTTTATTTCTTGTGTCTTGCTTTTCTTTTTTCTTTTAAGCTTCCTGAATATTAATTGCTAATGAGTATTCTTAATGCCTCTTCTTCAGGAAGTAGATCTTCTTAAATGTAAACAGAAAACTGTTTCTGGGATAGCCTGGAAGACAGGAGGTTAAAGTTACCTCAGTTGTGTCTAGTTGTCTTAACTTTAGCCCGTTTCGGTTGATCAGCATTTAGCACGTCATTTTATTGGGAGTGAGGGTTTTTTTTACCCTTTTGTTTCTTCTTTCTGAAAGCCTTTGTTTCCCTAGACAGAATACACAGCCAGAGTTTTCCTGGATCATTCTTTTGAGTACACATTTCCAGACAGCACATTAAACACATTAAAACTTTCCACGTTCAGATGGTGCTCGTCATCAGCACGTCTTTTACAGCAAATGTACTTCTTCTGCTAATCCAGTGACCTTTTCTGTTCTGGTTGATATCTTCCTAATAACTTTTCCCCTGACGGCTCCCTTCTTGAATTCAGTAGTTCAAATCGTCTCACCACACAGGTTTGCTCTTCAAGCATACTGACGGCCACTGTGTCAGGGGGAGCCAGAAAGAGGTTTACAATCAGTATAGTGTAGAAAAATGAATAAACGGCTCTTAGGAGCCTTGCCCAGGAAAAAGAAGGATATTCAAATGAGAATGGGACTTGCTGTTAAAATATTATTGCTGAATAATATTAGATAACATCTCCCTTTATGATAGAATCCTATTTAGAAGCTGGGGCTTGAGCTAGAAAATAGAAAAAGTTAGGCTGCTCAAATGTTGGGTTTGGGAAACCAAGTATGGGGAAGCTCAGTTTTGGTCAGACTCTTGAACATCACAATATATGAGAAATGTGTAACTTGTGCAAATATTTAAAGAAAATTATTATTGCAAACTGCTGTCCGCGTTCTCTCTACTACTCAAACTTATAAGGCCTGTTGTGTCAAGATTGTCAGCTCTCTTCTTTGAGACTGGGGTGGAAAGAAGGAGTGAGAGGATAAGATTTATGACTGAATTAAGGAGTGACTGAATAATAGATTTGTTCATTTTAATAAGCATTTGTCATACGTCTTCTGTGCAGGACTGTATTAGATGTTGGTGACACAGACCTGAATAAGACACTGTTTTTGCCCTAAAGGAATGAGCAGTGTAGTTAGGGAGCAAAGTGTGGTTTACCAAAAAAAAGAAAAAAAGGCTGTATTTACACATGTGTAGAACCACAGGAGAGGTGCTTGGAGTGTATCAGTACCTTGGGAGCGCAGAGGAGGGGTGGATCAGGGAACGGGATAGGCGGGCAGGAAAACAGACCAGGCAGGGAAAGGTGTCTGTGGGGAGGCTGAGCCTGAACTGAGACCTTGCTGGAAGTTATTCAAGCTTTGCATATCATATAATCAGTTTTGGTTTTATGAAATGTAAATACTGCGTAGGGATAGTATAGTCAATGAGGAGCTAATGTTAGTGGCACCCCAAGCAGACCGTATCTAAATCTCTTTTCTGGAAACTTTGCTCTTTAGTATCCTTTCTAGAGAACCTGTCTGTCCTCTGATGCATCCAGCCTGGCTACCCACCCGTGGCCTCTTTTTTATAAATTTATTTATTTTTAGTTTTGGCTGCGTTGGGTCTTTGTTGCTGCACGCAGGCTTTCTCTAGTTGCGGTGAGCGGGGGCTACTCTTCGTTGCAGTGCGTGGGCTTCTCATTGCAGTGGCTTCTCTTGTTGTGGAGCACGGGCTCTAGGGGCGCGGGCTCAGTAGTTGTGGCTCGCGGCCCCTAGAGCGCAGGCTCAGTAGTTGTGGCGCACGGGCTTAGTTGCTCCGCGGCATGTGGGATCCTCCCAGACCAGGGCTCGAACCCGTGTCTCCTGCGTTGGCAGGCAGATTCTTAACCACTGCGCCACCAGGGAAGCCCCACCCGTGGCCTCTCGATGTCTCTTCCTCATAATTACTGATTCTGCAGAAGTGCAGATCCTGAGTGCCCCTTCACCAAAGCTGCTCTCCAGCAGCACAGGCAGCCAGCCCCGTTTCTGAGGGCTTGCTTTTAACTGTAAAAAAGTGGAGTGAGTTTATCCAGGTCTGTGGTTTGATATTACAATCCTCTCTGCCTTAGGTTTGCCAATTCTACTCCCTACAAAGGCTTCCGAAAAGGCATAGCCTATGCATAATCTCTGTCTCATAAAGGAAAATGTTGATGCCATGCAGAGGGTGGTGTTATATGTGGCACCCACAATAATTATGACACATGACATATAATTATGACAGCTCTGAGCTGTCTGGGTTGAGAGACACTTCAGAATTTAATTAGCCAAAGGCAATAATAATAAGATACAAGATGCAGTCAGTATCCTTCAAATGGGAGCTGCCTTCAAAAAGGAGAGGATTAAGGAAAAACACAGGCGTGGCAGGGTTGCACTGCAAAATAACAGCAATTTAAAACGCTATGGTGGTTTTCACATTATGATTGTTTTCAACTTATTGCAATGTTTGACTGTCTGGTTGCACTCTGAACTCCAGGGGAGCAGGGGCTATGTGTCTCTTGTTCACGCTGTGCCTGGTGTCTGAGGGTAGCATTCAGTAAGTCCTTCAGAGTGGATGAAGGCTAAATGAAATGAGCAAATCTAATTCATCTAAACCAGGGCCTGAAAACTGGCTACCTATTGCATTTGTCATATAGGCATTAAAAAAAAAAGTCTTTATAGTTAACAAAAAATAATTAGGTGCCAACCTTTAAAAATGGGAAGATTGACACAAAATTCTGGATCTTTCTGTTTATGTTGAAAACCCAGAAGGTCTGATAACTGGGCTGGCAGCAGTTGACCGGCACAAAGTAGCAGCTGCCCGCTTTGGATGGGGAGTGTCGTCCTCAGGCCCCACCCTGTCCGCTTCACTTCATTTCCAGACCTGCCTGGGCTCTGTGGTCATCTGAACTTGCAACCTGGGAATTGCTAACTTTTTTTACTTTTGAAATTTCTTCTTGTGCTTACACATACTGGGTTTTAAATATAGCAAAAATATTTAAGATTTTTCAGACACATTCATTGTGTATCATACTGATAAAGTGATTTTAAGTCTCTTACTTTTCTACTTAATGACTTGTAAAATGAACTAGTGTGGGCTATGGTTCGTATAGCTTTGTAGAAGGTTTTCAATTATATGTCTTACAACTTAGGACCCAAGTATTGGTTGTTTTGGCTTCTGCTTTTCAGTGAACAGTATTTGAATCCCCAATCAGTGCCACACTGAGCACTCCTCAGAGCGTAACAAGGGCAGGAGAAAAGACCAGGCGCCTTGGTTTTACTGTTTACACACTAGTTAGGGGACATTAAAGAGAAATGCAAGGTATCAGCGTTCCAGGGGATAGAGATGCAAATACTTGTGTTTACAATCTTTTTTACAGTCTCCAAGAATTGAGTTTTCATTAGGTACTTATTGAAACAGAATTTTTAAATTCTATTTCAGTAAAATTTCCCTGGTACTACCTAGACGAGACATTTTTATTTAAGTCATTTCTATATTGACTTTCTCTTTGAATAAGATTAAATTTCATAGTAGATTTCCAATCTTGAATTCTTAATTTTTTTCTTTTTTGGAAAATGTATATTTGTCATCTTGAATGTGGTATGATAGCCATTGATGTGTCTTATAGTGCAGTAAAAATAATATATATGCACACACACGCACACAGGAAGAAAAGATGGGACTATTCTCCATCCAGAATGTGTTAAGACATGTGTTTTACTTATACATAATTGTTTTCATGTTGGCAGACTCTATTTTTTTTTTTGTCCAAATGATTGACTTAAAAATATGACTATATAGCAGTTAGATATGTTACATCCCAAAAAGGGTAGTAGTGAGCAAGCTGCATAAAATTAGTAACATTAATCTCTAAGTTCCAAATGCAGATGCAAAACATAAACAGCCTGATGAGGAGCCCGCTGCTGAAGCGGCCTAGTGATTTTCCAGCCAGCTCTGCTGTTAACGCTAAATTGAAGCTGAACTGTGGTGGACCTCCAGAAGAAACAGTTCAGTGCCACTTTAGTGTTCATGCCTACATTGGTATTGCTTCTCAGCCCTGGGCCTTTTTCTTTAGCAGGTGACCATCAGATAGATCGTTGCTGAGAGGAAATCTGTTTTATGTTCAGCATGTGTTTAGTACAACCATTAACTAGAATAATTTGACCTGGATCCATTCTTTACTGCCCATTCCCTGCCCCTTGCGGTATAGTAGATGTGCATTTGGATAAAATGGACAGTCTGCATTTACAAAATTACTTTGCCAAGTGTTTCTGCTTTGCAAATAACTAGGCAACTAGTTAAGTGGAGCTAGCAGAAAGTTGGGGGTACTTGGACTAATTTTGGGGGGCAGGTTGACTAGAGAGTATTTATATCAGCAAAGGGTTCCATTCCTATTACAGTTGACCCTTGAACAACATGGATTTGACTGCGCAGGTCCACTTCTACACTTACTTATATTTTTCAGTAGTAACTATTATAGAACTATACCATCCACCATTGGTTGAGTCCACAGATGTGCAACTGAGGATACCAAAGACCTGCTAATGCAGAGGGCTGACTATAAGTTACAGATGGATTTTTGACTGCGTGGAGGGTCAGTGCCCCTTAGCCCTGCATTTTTCAAGGGTCATTTGTGTTTTTGAAAAGTAGAAATCAATTCTTCTGAGCTAAACCTTAGCTGTGTAGAGAAATGGACTTGTGTTGTTATCTAGCTGTGTTTCATAACTTCTAATTTTTAGAAGGAGTCGTTAAAATACTCTTGTGTTTTTCTAAGTAGTTAGAAAAATTCCACACTGAGGCACGTTACTTGGATAGAAGTTTCTTTGGTCTTTACGTATATTGGAATATTGAGTTGTCCTTCTAGTTCATGAGGGAAACTGTGACACATTGAAGCATGTGCTTTAGTTAGTGATGTTGTTTGGTAGCTAAATTGGCCAGAGTTTTGCAGCTCATTTATCTTTTCTGACCTGTTTTGCATTGGCAGCATGCATCTATTTATAACTCATCTTAATTCTCATCACTTTGGCAAAAGGCTATATAAAAAGCATCCTTATAGAATGGCTGTTTCTTTATAATTTATTTGGTGACTTCAGTCATGACTGAAAATAAGTGTAATTTAAATACAAATATATATTATATGAATTACAGAGGAACGGCATCTGTATTTTTCTTATAAGGTTTGCATGGAGAAATCAGACCTTAGGCTTATATATACCCTGTCTGTGAATAATATCTGTTTTAAAGACCCAGGGAATCAATTGAGGATGGAGTTGGGTGATAGAGCACATAATCCTTTAATAGATGGGTGTTCACATCCTGTTTACTTCTCAGACTTTCTCTTTTCTTGTTTTCTTATTTTTCAAGTGGTTACTCCAGGTAAGGCCCTGAGCATCTTCCCACTTTTTATTGACTGCCTCTCCACACCATGCTGCTTAAAGTTGCCTTGGAACTTTAAAGAAGCCTCCATTAAAGAGACTTGAAGATAGACATCACAACTGATGTATGCTTTTTCTTTGGAGGGAGGCAGTGGCTCATTTTCTAAGTTATTCTAAAATCACGGGGGAAGTGTAGGCTAAAATGTTTTGGAATATTCCAGAGATTCTAGTGTCGTAACAATGTAAATGATATATTAAAGGTCAGATTTTGGGGCATTGAAAGAATGCCAAGTGTCTAACCTAATTTTTGGCATTTGCCTCAAACTTAAATGTTACTTTTGGACTTCCCTGGTGACACAGTGGTTAAGAATCCGCCTGCCAATGCAGGGGACATGGGTTTGATCCCTGGTCTGGGAAGTGCCCACATGCCGCAGAGCAACTGGGCCCGTGCACTGCAACTACTGAGCCTATGCTCTAGAGCCCACGAGCCACAACTACTGAAACCCGCGTGCCTAGAGCCCGTGCTCTACAACGAAGAGTAGCCCCCACTCGCCACAACTAGAGAAGGCCTGCGCGCAGCAACGAAGACCCAACACAACCAAAATTTAAAAAAAGTTACTTTTTAAGCTTGCTGATCACCAGAAGGCTTTTAATCTCAATTTTATGCTCGACTTTTAGTTGAGTGGTTATTTGTTAAATTATTGGAAAGAATGGCTTTTTTTTCTCTCTCTCTCTTTTTGGCTGCACCTCACGGCTTGCAGATCTTAGTTCCTTGACCAGGGACTGAACCTAGGCTACGGCGCCGAGTCCCAACCACTGGACTGCCAGGGAAGTCCCCAAGAATGGCTTTTATTTGACATTTTCATTTCTTTGTTCGCTGTGTGGTGGAAGGAATGAATAGTAACTATTTGAGGGCTTATGATGTGCTAAGAATGGTACTAAGCACTTCTATACATCATTTCTTCCTGTGAACATACGCCTTGTAAGGTAGTGATCATTTTTACAGACAGAATCACGGGTGAGAAAGGTTAAGTACTTTACAGCTGGTAATCACAGGACTGGGATTTGAATCCACTTATGTCCTACCTTCCAGGAAGGGTGGAGTTGCTTGGATTAGGCATATATCCATCGTTTTGTTCAGGTAAACGGTCAGGAGAGACATGGGACCGGGTTTTGCACAGTAGTAAATTGTAAAGTTTACAAAGAAGAGTATCCCTGCTGTTACCTTATATGATCTTCATATCAACTCTGGAAGATGGCAGCGATTCTGGCTCTGCAGCTTCTCAGAATTGTGGACCAAGCTGCGGTGACCGTGTCTGAAGCCTCGAGGCACTGGCTGAGTTTGGAGGAGAGGTTGGGTTTCAGGCCCAGGCCATCAGAGTATCTCCCTTTCTTTCCCTAGGGAACGGTTCTTTTCCTGAGGTTAGGCGTAGGGGGGCAGTTCCCTTTGGGGCCAGCAGTTGCTGAGAGATGGTGGTGACTAGAGAAGGGCATCAGGGGTTCCTCGTCCTTGGGAGTCTGGGGGTAAGGAGAGGGCCTTTTGTCTGCCTTCTTTTCCTCCCAAACCCCACCTTTCATTTCCATTCAAAAATTGTGCCCCAGAGGCACAGTTTTTGTGTTTTAAGAAATCTTAATTGTAAGACTTGAACCTATTAGATTTGTTTTTCCTTTCTGAATTTATAATTATTTCTCTTAACTAATGCCAAAAAAAAAAAAATCTAAGTTTATCCATCGAAGAGAAATAATTCCATGAGCGTTTCCGAAGTGTCTCACCTCTGCTCATTCCTGTTCTCAGGGGGAATACAAAATTAGGTGTCATGCAGTATTTGTGCCATGAGACCACACCCCTTTGCTAGTGAGTGCCTCATTTTCTTTGTTTTAGATTGATGAAGGGCTGCTTGGACTTTGACTCTCCTCAAGATGCTAATTATATGTTTCAAAATCATGTGTTCTGTTAAAGATCACTTACGAGTAGCCTTGGAAAGAGAACTGGAAGCAGGGAGGTGCTTCAGGGGTGCAGAATATTGTTTGGAGGCCTTGGGAAATAAATCTTAAGTTCATTTACCACCAAGACATATTTAGTCAGTGTATACAAACAAAAGAAGTCACAGTGTGCCTGGACATTATTTGTCCCAGATGGAGTTTAAACTTGGCTCATTGTACTGCACTGATGTCATGGTGCATAAACTGGCCCGAGTTAGAGACGTGCATAGAATCTGCTGTGTGCTTGTGTGTGCTGAGGGCGTGCGAGGAGGAGGGAGGGGCTGGCTGGAAAATTGTTGTCACATTTTTCCTTTGCTGTCTGCAGAGCCTAGTGTCAGTACTGAATTTGGACTTGGTGCAGGATGAGGGAAGAATCGGAATAATCTGTTCATTTGTGCAAGTCTGTATGTGATGCACTCAGGGATGTCCTTCTTCCAAGACTGAGTGTAAGTGCATCAGGCTTTCCAACAGCTGCTTACGATGCTCTGGTACTAAAATCTAGAAAGGAAAATCTTAAAGTACTACATTTTTGAAGAGCGTTTTCAGTCTGTTTGCCTTGAAATCTTCAATCTGGATAGTTTCTTTAAATTTTTTAATGGTCTTAAGTATCCAGCTGTATAATTACGTTTTCCTGGATTGAATGGTGGATAACTTTTCAAACTAGTTGCTTAAGTGTTTAAAAAGGCAGTTGCCTGGTGCTTCTTAGATAATCTGGCCAGGTTTAATTCTTCCTGTGTGCTTTGAGAAGGCAGCTTATAAGTCAGAAAAGGATCCTCTTCTGGAGTTCTGGGCGCTTAATAGGAAATCTCCACATACCGTGGTGTTATTTTGTTACATTTTATTGCTGACTTTCTTTATGATAATCTTAATTAGAAGCGGTTCCAAGTAATTCAAACCATTTTGTGGATGTAAAGGGCTTAGATTTCAGAACTTCTGTGAATGGATTCCAAAGTCACTATTGTTGCCGGGATCCACGGAAGCTGAACAGACACCAGAATGTGAATGAGTTGGGAGGTGATCCTTTAAGGAAAGCCAGAATGTTTCTCAAACAGAAAATCTGCTCAGAGGTGAGAATTGGCTGGTTTTAGATTTTATTGAGAACATGAAACGTGGTAGTTTTGGTAAAATTTTTTCTTTAGACTTTCTTATTAGAGGCCATATTTTTCCTTAACTGAGAGACTTGTCACTGGTAGAAATTTGAAGAAAAAGAAATGTTAATAACAATTACTTACTGAGCACGTACTATGTATAAGGCCTTCTTCCAGGGCTGCACTGGGGTTGCTCTCTTCCTCAGAGCACACACATAAGGTAGGTGTTTCTCTCTCTTTTCAGAGGAGGAAGTGCAGGGTTAGAAAGGTTAAGTGCCCTGTCTGGCAGAGCCGGGACTTAACTGTGATGTGTCTGATTTGCTCTTCTCACTGTGTATCTTTGGTATCTTAGTTGATTTTTAAACTGTTAGTTAAAAAAGAATTGCAAGTAAAATGAGATTAGCACAACGTGACCTAATTACTCAGTATTTACATACTGTATATGATGTTACTTAGAAGAGACCTCTGGCCGGAACGCCATCTAATTTTACCGCAACATATAGTGTGGCAGGAAGACAAACATGTAGAAGAAATATGTGCTATTATGTACTTATTTTTTAAAATCTTAAAAAGTAGTTAAGATTCATCTTAAATTTAATGATTAAGTTGTAGGTTGTGCTGTTTTCTTATCTGCAATTCTGAGTCCTTAAATTATTTTTTCAAACTTTTTTTGTGTATGTATGATGATGCTAAAAGGCAAACTATAACTTAAAGATATAAAAAATGAATTAACTAGTCTGAAATGGGATTACCTCGGAATCAGAAAGTAGATGTTTTGGGAATATGATTAACTTGGGACCCTTGAAAATAAGTAAAGATTCTCTTTTGACTCATAAGTATATTTGTTTCCCAATAATCCTACTGTTAGTCCGCCTTTTCTTTTAATCAGCAAACCAACCCACAGCATAGTAGGTGGACAACATAGTCCCCTGTTGGATTGATGAGTTGACTACAAGCAAAGGAAAAGACTGCTAGGTTGGCTGCTGAGTGCTTTGGGGGTTAGCTTTTTAGAGCAAGAAACCAAAGAGAAGAAATAAGGGACAGAAAAGGCCTAGGAAAAGGTGGAGACTCAAGAGAGGGACAGATTGTGAAGGCCTATCAGTTGTCAGTGATAGGAGGGGTGGAAATGGAAATGACAGAATCACAGTTGGATAACAGAATTAGAGAGAGTGACAGGAAGTAGGAAAAATTAAGTAAGTATGTCTGGGAGAGCCATACACTGCTACACCTCTGCAATCCGAGATGCCCCAGCGTTCGTAGAGAGGGAGGGCAGAACTCTTCAGCAGCAAACCTTGTGATCTGGAGGGTCATATTTAAAGGTTAAACCATCGGTTCGTTTTGAAAACTCTTAGAATAGTGTAACCTCTGAATTATGTCACAGGTGGATGTTTCACTAATATCTTTGCTGGTGTCTATGTGTTCAGTATCTCCCATCTCAGTTTGAGTTTCTCGCTACTAACAGAGTTATCTTAATAATGTTGCTTTCCTACTGGAAAGCTCTGCTCACAGGATAAAGTCCAGACTTCCAAGTGGGGCAAACAATGACTTTTCTGAGGTGGGCACGGCCTGCCTCTGCAGTCTCACCTTTACCCCTCTGTTGCATGCTTATGCCATTACGGCCACACTGGAATTCTCTAGCACATTGGAATTCTAAACGTACCATACCGGTCAGGCCTCCATACATGTGTTGTGTGATCGTTCTTTTGCTTATCCTCTCATTCCCCCCTTTTTTGTGTGTGTGTGGTATGCGGGCCTCTCACTGTTGTGGCCTGTCCCATTGCGGAGCACAGGCTCCGGACGTGCAGGCTCAGCGGCCATGGCTCACAGGCGCAGCCGCTCCGCGGCATGTGGGACCTTCCCGGACCGGGGCACCAACCCGTGTCCCCGGCATCAGCAGGCGGACTCTCGACCACTTCGCCACCAGGGAAGCCCTCATTCCACCTTTAATTGTCACCCCCAACTTTAACTTTTCCTGATTTCTTGATGATTTCTTCAGTTTCCGTAGCACTTGATAGCAAATAATCATTTTTTATTATAGTTCATTATATTTTCTACTAGTGCATCAATAAATGGGTAGGATTTCAAAATCTTTCTCATCTTAGAATCATCAGTGCTTAATAAAGTGCTTGGCCAATAGTAACTACTCAGCAAATGTTTGTTGAATGATCAGGGTTTCAATAATTGCATAAGGTATTGATTTAAATAAGTTTAATATAATCAATGCAAAGGCAAGGCCTGAATAAGTGATGATAATATACTGTGAAGTGGTGGGGAAGGGCTGGGGTCTCTTCCACAAAATCCTTCCAAAACCGTAGAACATTTCATATTTGTATTCATTTCTGATTTTATGTTAGTGAGAATAAAATATAAGGCAATAGTAGTGTTAATTTTAAGCAATTAAGAAAGTATAGTAGTAAGAAAAGTAAACTCTAGAATGTTTAATGACAAAATATTGGGAACTGATTTTCTGTCAGTTATAGGGATGAGAACATTCTTCATGGGCACATTGTTTATTTTTTTTCTCAAAAGGATTTTTATGGACTTTGACAGGGTGTTCTAAAATAATCTAAAAGAGAAAATGCATATGAATAATCAAAACTTAAAGAAGAACAATAAATATATCTAAGCCTTTCCAGATGCCAAAGCATATCATAATCCATAATAATTATTTTTGAATAGTACTAGTATAGAAGTAGATCAACACAGAAATGGAATAAGAAGTTCAGCAACAGACTCATATGAATATTTTTACAAAATGTATCCCTGAATATGTGTTAATATAAACACAATCAGAAGAGCAAAGAAAAGCTGGAAAACCATGAGAGGCCTTTTACGTTTATCAAAATGGTTAATATGTTTATAGGAAATGCTGACATTTCTCGAGGAATAAAGAGTGAATTAAAACAAACACAGGGAGCTCAGCTCCGTGCTCTGTGATGACCTAGATGGGCGGGGTGTATACATGTAGCTGATTCACTTCATTGTACAGCATACACTAACACGACATTGTAAAGCAATTATACTCCAATAAGAAAAAAAGGAATACAATTTTTGCCCAACACGTGAACATTATTTCTTGATTATGTCTTAGGTGGGGAAGAACTGTTCAATGAATGACATGGCCAACGTTGAAACGGGTTTTAAAAGTAGTAGAATATTGGGAATGTAGGCAGTTAAATATGTTTCTTCACTGGCCTTTGAGATTCCCGCAGTAGAGTTGTATATTTAGGTTTTTATTGCACAGCTTACCAGAGGTGTGTGCCATTAATTAGCACATCAGTGTGGATCATGTCCCAGCCAATCAAAACCAGACATGAGATAGCTGGATCTAAATGAAGGAAGACATGCAAGATTCAGTGTGCAAAACGCATTCAAGGTACGGCTGATTAGGTGAAAAGTGGCCCAAGTTGCTGATTCCCCATCAGTGTGGCCAGAGCCCAGCTTGGAGGTATGGGGTGTGTGGATGGAATTGAGGGGTAGAAAGGGGTTTTAACCTCAAATGGTGGACATTTTTAATAAGGATTGATCCTGAAACAGTGACGGCAGGAACGAAAATTTGTTCTCAGTGAATATAATTTTCAGCTAAAGGAGGAAGTATCTTTTTGATACTCAACAACTCTGTGAAAATATATTTAATAAAATGAAAAAAAAATTCATTTAAATAAACGTGATGCTGCTCCAAATGCACAAGGATATTTGGTAGCCGTTACTCTTAGCCAGGGAAAAACTACACTTACGCTTGTATGGAGTTTTGGTCTTTAATGTTTTTGGTTTCTATCTTGAAAGCACTGTAGTTGAAACTTTAGACTTGGCCATTTGTGGCTCTCTTAAAACAGGTTTTTAACCTAGTTTGGGCCATCTATATTACATTTTGCATTTTTTCCATTTAAGTTAATGCTATATTTTTATTCTTAGCAAACAGCTCTTTTTGTAATAGAATCTCTTTATTCAGGGCAGAATACAATTAGAGGGAGTAGAAATATATAACTTCTTACAAGCTGCCATTGTATTTTCTTTATAGCCCTTACCACTATCTGTAAATGTTTTATTTTTATTTAAGTGATTCCCCACTCCCATCCCATGCAAGTTCCATTTGTCAGCCTGTGGTAGGGGGAACTTCGTGTTGTTTAAGACTCTATTTTGTGGCCTGGAGGAATGCCTCACCCTTTCTGGGCAAGCATTAATATTTGCTGCATTATAACTGAGTAGAGTAGTAATTCTTCTAAGGACACTTATTTGAAATGCAGTTATTGAACTCATTTGAATGTACAGTTTACCCTTGAACAGCACGGGTTTGAACTGCATAGGTCCACTTACATGCAGATTTTTTTTCACTAAATATGTATCACAGTACTACACCGTCTGCAGTTGGTTGAATCGGAGGATGTGGAGGGCCAACTGTAAAGTTATATGCAGTTCCAACTGTGCAGAGGGTTCACGGTCAAATGTATATATTTTCAGCAGACACTGGTGTGATTTCAGTGCATAAAAATGTTCTTTTTGGTTCATCTTATTTCTCTTTCCTTGGTTACCTGTTAATCCATTCCTATCGTTTTTGTTGATGACAGGTGACTCTTGGGAAGCATAGATGCCTAAGACCCAGTCTTTTCAGGAGTAGTCTTTTATTTTTCTTATGCCTGTTATTAGGCCATGAGAAATGGCATCTAATGATTGTGATAATCAAGTGGTTAGCTTATTGATTTGTCTGAGGTTTCTAGGGGAATTCAAGGACTTGACAACGAATTTATGAGAATAAATCCTGCCCAATATAAAAACAACTGTTCGTTGTTAGTTAAGGGATGGATTCCTTACCACCCAACTGCCATATTGGGAGTAAGGGGCTCTGCCTCAGGGAGTGAGCACAGATTTCCTAGAAGTGAACTTGTCCTCAGTTTTGGGGACATGCCTTTGACCCAGTTAAATGCATTCTCTCCCTGTAACCATTCATTGAAGCTTCTCCATAGAGAACTGACTCTGCGAAACCCACACCTGCTGGGGAGGTGGGGCAGGGACGATGTGCGGTAGAAGAGAAAAGCATGCGTTTTGGTCAGGCAGGGCTGGATTCTAGTGCTGGCTCAGTCATTTTGTGGTTTTGTGACTTTAGACAAGTTACTGATCCTCTTTAAGCCTCAGCTCCCCATCTCTAAAATCTGGATGTCCTTTTGCCTTGACCTAGTGTATAAGTACCCTTGGAGGCTCCCTGGTCTTACGTGTTCTTTTCCTGCCAGCTTTGGATTCAGGCTTCAGGTTGGACATGTGAACTGGTGAGTCAGTCAATGCTTTCCCATTATCTTCTAGGACCTTCCTATTTAACTGCTCACACTTTTTTTTTTTGAAAATTCTAAGCTGCTTTTTTTAAAAAAATTATTTATTTTCTTTATTTTTGGCTGTGTTGGGTCTTCGCTGCTGCACGCGGGCTTTCTCTAGTTGCGGCGAGAGGGGGCTACTCTTCATTGCGGTGCGTTGGCTTCTCTTGTTGTGGAGCACAGGCTCTAGGTGTGCAGGCTTCAGTAGTTGTGGCACGCGAGCTTCAGTAGTTGTGGCTCTCGGGCTGTAGAGCACAGGCTCAGTAGTTGTGGCGCACGGCCTTAGTTGCTCCGCAGCATGTGGGATCTTCCCGGACCAGGGCTCGAACCCATGTCCCCTGAATTGGCAGGTGGATTCTTAACCACTGTGCCACCAGGGAAGCCCTAACTGCTTACATTTAAAATCTTGGGACATTTTCTTTGTGTATGTTACTACCACAAAGGTAATTATCGTTCATTTGCAGCTCATCATCTCCCTTTTCCTGATTTGGAGAAAAGAGACAGAGCTTAAAAAACAAATGATGCTACTTTTCAGTTTTGCTTGAGGCCAGCTGTGGTCTTGGCACAGAGACCAGGGTGTCGAAGGTGTGTCTTGATGGATGGTTTGGGCCCTTCAGGGCCTGGGCAGATCTTGCCAGGAGTTTTCTGGAGTTTGGGAATCTGGAGTGAGGGTGTGTGTGTGTGTGTGTGTGTGTGTGTGTGTGTGTGTGTGTGTGTGTGTGTGTGTGTGTGTGTCCAGAAGGAAGGTGCTACTATTCCTTTCATGGAGTCAAAGGTCACTTTTTAACTTATTAGATCTTCCTGGATAGAATCTGTCCTTACATGGAACTCTTATGCAGCTTTTAGGTTGTATTATTTTTTTCCCCTGAAGATATCTGTTGGATATTCATAAATGCTGGCTCTAAGTGAGAATGTTCATTCATACATGAAACAGCTAAGAGTAAGACAAGCCTCACAGAATGCGGCAAGTAGGAAAAGCTCTGAAAGTGAAATGGGATCTCCTCTCCTAGCACAGCTTATGTCTCGATTGTCTGGGTATGGGATTTAACTTTTAAGAATACTGCAAATGTAACATTTCATCTTTGGTCAGTCAGTACTGCTCTCCTAGCAGAAGCTTTTGTGATGGACTCATACGTGGCAGTGATTATTTAGTCTGGTGGCTGGTAGTATTTTATTTGAGGCATAAATTAGGAATTTGCCTCTAGAGGTCTTAGATGCTAACCATCTTCTGGTTAATCAGCCACCCAAAATTTAAATTGCAAATGTAGCTTTCCTTTTGCTCTTCTAATGAGTTAGAAACAGAGTTAGATTTAGATTTATATCTTTAAGGAAAGATGTGTTATACCTGTTTCAGTTGTCTTGTTGGGTAAAGCTTTCCCAGGATGCTGTGTTTTAGCCTTTTGCTCAATTATGTTAATTCTGCCTCTTGTTTTATTGTTTCTCTGGACTTTGGAAGAATGGTCACTTATTTTTCTTTAAGCCTTAATGAACTACCTTTGGTTATTTTGGGCTGCTTGGTTCGTATAGCACTAATAGATTTGAAAGAAATCTGATGAAGCAATAGTAGACTGAAGTATGCTCTTATGATTTGATTAACATGGTTCTATTTTAACATCTCTGGGGAAAAAAAAATCTATCAGTGGTTAAAATCTTTGTTCTCTCTTTTTTTTTTTCTTCTCCTCTGACAAGACACAGAATACAGCCTGACTTGTTTTAATGCTGACTTCAGAAAAGCAGGAAATGCTTACTGAGTGGACAGAAAATGAGGTTTGGACAGTGATGTTATGTTTTACATTCTGTATTTTAGAGAAATTGTAACCGTAGTGTCTGCTTTGTGGCTAAAGAGAGAAAGAAGGAGGGAGGGAAGAGGGGTGGGGGATGGGGGGAGAGGGGGGAGAGACAGATTGAGAGAGATATTCAGAGAGAGACACAGACATACAGACTGACTGACCTGTATGATAAAAAAGGTTAAGTGCCTGGGAGCCTTTGGGTGTGACTTACGCTCCTCAAGGCTGTGTGATGCATGGCTTGCTGCCGCCATCTCATTCGTCTCTGGTCAGGGACAGATCATTGGGCTGGTGTGTGTCAAAACTTTATTTTTATCTCTCCTTTATTGACAGTGAAAACAGCAAGGTAGCCAGTCTGCTTCAGTATAATAAAATGCTTTCTTTTAAAATATCTCGGTGCCAAGATGAATACGGTTTGCTCAAATAATGACTTTTGCTCTTACTAAGAAAAATTGATATTGGGACACAGGAGATTTGCCTGGTTTCTGAGGTAACTTGGTAGATTATAATCTGGTTGCCATAGCAACACAGCAGCAGGGAAAATTACAGGAACTAAACATTTGAAGAGAGGTATTTTAATAGGATGTGTACAAGCCCTTTACCTATCATCTTTCTCCCTGAAGAAATGGGGTGGGGGTCAGGAATGGGCCTCCTGTGAGCAGAGAGGGTAAGGCATAAATGGTTTTTGGAGGCTGGATGCCTCCAGGACAGCCATTCTTTGAATCGTGACCTAGTGTCAGTGACCGCTGAGGAACTGCTGCGGACACTTTTCGTGCAACACGATAAGCAGATGATGTGACAGAACCTGGAACATACTCCAATTCAGAAATCCCTTTTCTTGCCTGGGATTTTCCCTAATACTGGTGCATTGCACTTTTAGAACCAGCATTTAGGACACATTGTCTGACAGTTATGAGTGTAGTGGAAGAGAGTGTATAAATTTGGGATTGTCAAAGAATATCTGGATCATGGTCTTAGTGTCCACTGATACTTTTTTTTTCTGACTAAATAATTCTACAGGCATGTATTATAGGCCCATCCCTACAGGCTTAACAAAGCAGGTGGTTTCTGCACTATTACAGTGATGTTAGAGTTGGTTTAAGGACTTTTAAAAAAAAACACGGATAATTTTCTTTATTGGAGGGTTTGATTCCATTGTAGTCGAGTTGTGTTCTATGTGTATATAAAAATAAAGTAAAATCAAAAATATTTTCATGTTAGGAATGACTTTAAAAACTCAGTTTCAAGAAAGCAATTGGAATGTCTTAATCACTCCGTAGAGATCTGAAAGGATTTCCTTTTGAGTTCTTAAAATGACAAAGTGTGTTTACCTTGGGAAGAATTTGAATACTTAAGACTGAAAGATTATTGACACAGTTACTGTACAGGAAAAATAAATTGCCTTGAAATAACCGTTATATTTCAAGATAACAAGAAGCACTAGGGATGAAGCTTGTACTGCTTTTCCTTGAATGATCCTGTTTTCTCTAGTTAATGTATTTCCAGATTAAAAAGTTTTTAATATCCCAGCAGTTTTTCCTGTGGTGAATTATTAATAGAAGCAAAATACATGGAAATTAAAGGTTTAGTTTTTAAAGATGAAATGGTTTTGATCTTAATAAATAGTTTTAAAATGCAGATAAATTATGGTCCATACAGTAAATAAAATTGACTTTCAAAGTTGCATATTCTGAAAGCTTAATATCCAAGTTAAAATAATTGTTGCAGTGGTTTTTCCCTATGTTTTATGACTTCATTCAGTCAGTAAATATATTTCTTTTTTTCCCCTCTTTTTTTTTGAATTTAATTTTATTTATTTTTTTTATACAGCAGGTTCTTATTATTCAACCATGTTATACACATCAGTGTTCACATGTCAATCCCAGTCTCCCAATTCATACCACCACCTCCCCCGCCACTTTCCCCCCTTGGTGTCCATACGTTTGTTCTCTACATCTGTGTCTCAATTTCTGCCCTGCAAACCGGTTCATCTGTACCATTTTCTAAGTTCCACATATATGCGCTAACATACGATATTTGTTTTTCTCTTTCTGACTTACTTCACTCTGTATGACAGTCTCTAGATCCATCCACGTCTCTACAAATGACCCAATTTTATTCCTTTTTATGGCTGAGTAATATTCCATTGCATATATGAACCACATCTTCTTTATCCAGTCGTCTATTGATGGGCATTTAGGTTGCTTCCTTGACCTGGCTATTGTAAATAGTGCTGCAATGAACATTGGGGTGCATGTGTCTTTTTGAATTATGGTGTTCTCAGGTTATATGCCCAGTAGTGGGATTGCTGGGTCATATGGCTGTTCTATTTTTAGTTTTTTAAGGACCTTCCATACTGTTCTCCATAGTGGCTGTATCAATTTACATTCCCACCAACAGTGCAAGAGGGTTCCCTTTTCTCCACACCCTCTCCAGCATTTGTTGCTTGCGGATTTTCTTTTTTTTTTTTTTTTTAACATCTTTATTGTAGTATAATTGCTTTACAATGGTGTGCTAGTTTCTGCTTTATAACAAAGTGAATCAGCTATACATATACATATATCCCCATATCTCTTCCCTCCTGCGTCTCCCTCCCTCCCACCCTGCTTATCCCACCCCTGTAGGTGGTCACAAAGCATGGAGCTGATCTCCCTGTGATATGTGGCTGCTTCCCACTAGTTATCGGTTTTATATTTGGTAGTGTATACATGTACATGCCACTCTCTCACTTTGTCCCAGCATACTGTGTCCTCAAGTCCATTCTCTAGTAGGTCTGTGTCTTTATTCCCGCCCTGCCCCTAGGTTCTTCATGACCATTTTTTTTTTTTAGGTTCCATATATATGTGTTAGCATACGATATTTGTTTTTCTCTTTCTGACTTACTTCACTCTGTTTGACGGTCTCTAGATCCATCCACCTCACGACAAATAACTCAATTTCGTTTCTTTTTATGGCTGAGTAATATTCCATTGTATGTATGTGCCACATCTTCTTTATCCATTCATCTGTTGATGGACACTTAGGTTGCTTCCATGTCCTGGTTATTGTAAATAGAGCTGCAATGAACATTTTGGTACATGACTCTTTTTGAATTACGGTTTTCTCAGGGCATATGCCCAGTAGTGGGATTGCTGGGTTGTATGGTAGTTCTATTTTTAGCTTTTTTATGGAACCTCCATAGTGTTCTCCATAGTGACTGTATCAATTTACTTTCCCACCAACAGTGCAAGAGGGTTCGCTTTTCTCCACACCCTCTCCAGCATTTATTGTTTGTAGACTTTTTGATGATGGCTGTTCTGACCGGTGTGAGCTGATATCTTATTGTAGTTTTGATTTGCATTTCTCTGATGATTAATGATGTTGAGCATCCTTTCATGTATCTGTTGGCAATCTGTATATCTTCTTTGGAGAAATGTCTATTTAGGTCTTCTGCCCATTTTTGGATTGGGTTGTTTGTTTCTTAGATATTGAGCTGCATGAGCTGCTTGTAAATTTTGCAGATTATTCCTTTGTCAGTTGCTTCATTTGCAAATATTTTCTCCCATTCTGAGGGTTGTGTTTTCCTCTTGTTTATGTTTTCCTTTGCTGTGCAAAAGCTTTTAAGTTTCATTAGATCCCATTTGTTTATTTTTGTTTTTATTTCCATTTCTCTAGGAGGTGAGTCAAAAAGGATCTTGTTGTGATTTATGTCATAGAGTGTTCTGCCTTGTTTTCCCCTAAGAATTTGATGGTGTCTGGCCTTACATTTAGGTTTTCAATCCATTTTGAGTTTATTTTTGTGTATGGTGTTAGGGAGTGTTCTAATTTCATTCTTTCACATGTAGCTGTCCACTTTTCCCAACACCACTTATTGAAGAGGCTGTCTTTTCTTCACTGTATATTCTTGCCTCCTTTCTCAAAGATAAGGTGACCATATGTGCATGGGTTTATCTCTGGGCTTTCTATCCTGTTCCATTGATCTATATTTCTGTTTCTGTGCTAGTACCATATTGTCTTGATTACTGTAGCTTTGTAGTATAGTCTGAAGTCAGGGAGCCTGATTCCTCCAGCTCCATTTTTCTTTCTCAAGATTGCTTTGGGTATTCACGGTCTTTTGTGTTTCCATACAAATTATGAATTTTTTTCCTAGTTCTGTGAAAAATGTCAGTGGTAATTTGATAGGGATTACATTGAATCTGTAGATTGCTTTGGGTAGTATAGTCATTTTCACAATGTTGATTCTTCTAATGCAAGAACAAGGTATATCTCTCCATCTATTTGTATCAGTTTTCGTCAGTGTCTTATAATTTTCTGCATATGGTCTTTTGTCTCCTTAAGTAGGTTTATTCCTAGATATTTTATTCTTTTCGTTAGCAGTGGTAAATGGGAGTGTTTTCTTAATTTCACTTTCACATTTTTCATCATTAGTGTATAGGAATGCAAGAGATTTCTGTGCATTAATTTTGTACCCTGCTACTTTACCAAATTCATTGATTAGCTCTAGTAGTTGTCTGGTAGCATCTTTAGAATTCTCTATGTATAGTATCATGTCATCTGCAAACAGTGACAGCTTTACTTCTTCTTTTCCAATTTGGACTCCTTTTACTTCTTTTTCTTCTCTGCTGTGGCTAAAACTTCCAAAACTATGTTGAATAAGAGTGGTGAGAGTGGGCAACCTTGTCTTGTTCGTGATCTTAGTGGAAATGGTATCAGTTTTTCACCATTGAGGACGAGGTTGGCTGTGGGTTTGTCATATATGGCCTTTATTATATTGAGGAAAGTTCCCTCTATGTCTACTTTCTGGAGGATTTTTATCATAAATCGGTGTTGAATTTTGTCAAAAGCTTTCTCTCCATCTATTGAGATGATCATATGGTTTTTCTCCTTCAATTTGTTCATATGGTGTGTCAAATTGATTGATTTGCGTATATTGAAGAATACTTGCATTCCTGGGATAAACCCCACTTGATCATAGTGTATGATCCTTTTAATGTGGATTCTGTTTGCTAGTGTTTTGTTGAGGATTTTTGCATCTATGTTCATCAGTGATATTGGCCTGTAGTTTTCTTTCTTTGTGACATCTTTGTATGGTTTTGGTATCTTGGTGATGGTGGCCTTGTAGAATGAGTTTGGGAGTGTTCCTCCCTCTTCTATATTTTGGAAGAGTTTGAGAAGGATAGGTATTATCTCTTCTATAATTGTTTGATAGAATTCGCCTGTGAAGATATCTGGTCCTGGGCTTTTGTTTGTTGGAAGATTTTTAATCACAGTTTCAATTTCAGTGCTTGTGATTGGTCTGTTCATATTCTCTATTTCTTCCTGGTTCAGTCTTGGAAGGTTGTGCACTTCTAAGAATTTGTCCATTTCTTCCAGGTTGTCCATTTTATTGGCATATATTTGCTTGTAGTAACCTCTCATGATCCTTTGTATTTCTGCAGTGTCAGTTGTTGCTTCTCCTTTTTCATTTCTAATTCTGTTGATTTGAGTATTCTCCCTTTTTTGCTTGATGAGTCTGGCTATGGTTTATCAATTTTGTTTATCTTCTCAAAGAACCAGCTTTTAGTTTTATGGATCTTTGCTATCGTTTCCTTCATTTGTTTTTCATTTATTTCCAATCTGATCTTTATGATTTCTTTCCTTCTGCTAACTCTGGGTTTTTTTTGTTCTTCTTTCTCTAATTGCTTTAGGTGTAAGGTTAGGTTGTTTATTTGAGTTGTTTCTTAAGGTAGGGATTGTATTGCTATAGACTTCCCTCTTAGGACTGCTTTTGCTGCATCCCATATGTTTTGGTTCGTTGTGTTTTCATTGTCATTTGTTTCTAGGTATTTTTTGATTTCCTCTTTGATTTCTTCAGTGATCTCTTGGTTATTAAGTAGCATTGTTTAGCCTCCATGTGTTTGTATTTCTTACAGACTTTTTCCTGTAATTGATACCTAGACTTATAGCATTGTGGTCAGAAAAGATACTTGATAGGATTTCAGTTTTCTTAAATTTACCAAGGCTTGATTTGTGACCCAAGAGATGATCTATCCTGGAGAATGTTCCATGAGCACTTGAGAAGAATGTGTATTCTGTTGATTTTGGATGGAATGTCCTATAAATATCAATTAAGTCCATCTTGTTTAATGTATCACTTAAAGCTTGTGTTTCTTTATTTATTTTCATTTTGGATGATCTGTCCATTGGTGAAAGTGGGGTGTTAAAGTCCCCTACTGTGATTGTGTTACTGTTGATTTCTCCTTTTATGGCTGTTAGTATTTGCCTTATGTATTGAGGTGCTCCTATGTTGGGTGCATAAATACTTAAAATTGTTATATCTTCTTCTTGGATTGATCCCTTGATCATTATGTAGTGTCCTTCTTTGTCTCTTGTAATAGTCTTTGTTTTAAAGTCTATTTTGTCTGATACGAGAATTGCTACTCCAGCTTTCTTTTGGTTTCCATTTGCATGGAATATCTTTTTCCATCCCCTCACTTTCTGTCTGTATGTCTCTCTAGGTCTGAAGTGGGTCTCTTGTAGACAGGATATATATGGGTCTTGTTTTTGTATCCATTCAGCCAATCTATGTCTTTTGGTTGGAGCATTTAATCCATTTACATTTAAGGTAATTATCAATGTGTATGTTCCTATTACTATTTTCTTAATTGTTTTGGGTTTAGTATTGTAGGTCTTTTCCTTCTTTTGTGTTTCCTGCCTAGAGAAGTTCCTTTAGCATTTCTTGTAAAGCTGGTTTGATGGTGCTCAGTTCTCTTAGTTTTTGCTTGTCTGTAACGGTTTAAGCTCTCCATCAAATCTGAATGAGATCCTTGCTGGGTAGAGTAATCTTGGTTGTAGGTTTTTCTCTTTCATCGCTTTAAATATGTCCTGCCACTCCCTTCTGGCTTGCAGAGTTTCTGCTGAAAGATCAGCTGTTAACCTTATGGGGATTCCCTTATGTGTTATTTGTTGTTTTTCCCTTGCTGCTTTTAATATTTATTCTTTGTATTTAATTTTTGATAGTTTGATTAATATGTGTCTTGGCGTGTTTCTCCTTGGATTTAATCCTGTGTGGAACTCTCTGTGCTTCCTGGACTTGATTAACTATGTCCTTTCCCATATTAGGGAAGTTTTCAGCTATAATCTCTTCAAATATTTTCTCAGTCCCTTTCTTTTTCTCTTCTTCTTCTGGGACCCCTATAATTCGAATGTTGTGTTCAATGTTGTCCCAGAGTTCTATGAGACTGTCCTCAATTCTTTTCATTCTTTTTTCTTTATTCTGCTCTGCAGTAGTTACTTCCACTATTTTGTCTTCCAGGTCACTTATCCGTTCTTCTGCCTAAGTTATTCTGCTATTGATCCCTTCTAGAGAATTTTAAATTTCATTTATTGTGTTGTTCATCACTGTTTGTTTGCTCTTTAGTTCTTCTAGGTCCTTGTTAAATGTTTCTTGTATTTTCTCTATTCCATTTATAAGATTTTGGATCATCTTTACTATCATTATTCTGTATTCTTTTTCAGCTAGACTGCCTACTTCCTCTTCATTTGTTAGGTCTGTTGGGTTTTTGCCTTGCTCCTTAATCTGCAGTTTCTCTTTCTTCTAATTTTGCTTAACTTACTGTGTTTGGGGTCTCCTTTTCGCAGGTTGCAGGTTCGTAGTTTCCGTTGTTTTTGGTGTGTGTCCCTAGTGGGTAAAGTTGGTTCAGTGGGTTGTGTAGGCTTCCTGGTGGAGGGGACTAGTGCCTGTGTTCTGGTAGATGAGGCTGGATCTTGTCTTTCTGGTGGGCAGGTCCACGTCTGGTGGTGTGATTTGGGGTGTCTGTGGCCTTATTATTATCTTAGGCAGCCTCTGTGCTACTGGATGGGGTTATGTTCCTGTCTTGCTAGTTGTCTGGCATAGGGTGTCCAGCACTGTAGCTTGCTGGTCGTTGAGTGGAGCTGGGTCTTGATGTTGAGATGGAGAGCCCTGGGAGATTTTCGCTGTTTAATATTACGTGGAGCTCGGAGGTCTCTTGTGGACCAATGTCCTGAACTTGGCTCTCCCATCTCAGTGGCACAGCCCTGGCGTCTGGCTGGAGCACCAAGAGCCTGTCCTCCACACGGCTCAGAATAAAAGGGAGAAAAGAAAGAAAGAAAGGAAAGGAAGGGAGGAAGGAAGGAAGGAGGGAGGGAGGGAGGGATGGAGGGAGGAGGGAGAAGATAAAATGAAATAAAATAAAAGAGTAAATTAAAATAAAAAAATTATTAAAATAAAAAATAATTATTAAGAAAGAAAAGTTTTAAAGTAATTAAAAAAAAATAACGGACAGACAGAGCCCTAGGGTAAATGGTAAAAGTGAAGGTATACCGACAAAATCACACACAGAAGCATACATATACACAGTCACAAAAAGAGAAAAAGGGAAAAAAATATATTTATACTGTTGCTCCCAAAGTCCACCTCCTCAATTTGGGATGATAAATTGTCTATTCAGGTATTCCGCAGATGCAGGGTACATCACATTGATTGTGGAGATTTAATCCGCTGCTCCTGAGGCTGCCGGGAGAGATTTCCCTTTTTCTTCTTTCTTCACACAGCTCCTGGGGTTCAGGTTTGGATTTGGACCCGCCTCTGCATATAGGTCGCCTGAGGGCGTCTGTTCTTCCCTCAGACAGGACGGGGTTAAAGGAGCAGCTGATTCGGAGGCTGTGGCTCACTCAGGCCGGGGGGGAGGGAGGGGCTCGGAGTGCGGGGCGGGCCTGCGGCGGCAGAGGCCAGCGTGATGTTGCACCAGCCTGAGGCGCGCCGTGCGTTCTCCTGGGGAAGTTGTCCCTGGATCACAGGACCCTGGCAGTGGCGGGCTGCACAGGCGCCCAGGAGGGGAGGTGTGGATAGTGACCTGTGCTCGCAGACAGGCTTCTTGGTGGCTGCAGTAGCAGCCTTAGCATCTCGTGCCTGTCTCTGGGTTCCACGCTGATAGCCACGGCTCGCGCCCGTCTCTGGAGCTCCTTTAAGCAGCGCTCTTAATCCCCTCTCATCGTGCACCAGGAAACAGAGGGAAGAAAAAGTCTCTTGCCTCTTCGGCAGCTCCAGACCTTTTCCCGGACTCCCTCCCGGCTAGCCTTGGTGCACTGACCCCCTGAAGGCTGTGTTCACGCCGCCAACCCCAGTCCTCTCCTTGCGCTCCGACCAAAGCCCGAGCCTCAGCTCGCAGCCCCGCCCGCCCCGGCGGGTGAGTAGACAAGCCTCTCGGGCTGGTGAGTGCCGGTCGGTCCTGATCCACTGTGCGGGAATCTCTCCGCTTTGCCCTCCGCACTCCGATTGCTGTGATCTCCTCCGTGGCTCCGAAGCTCCCCACCTCCACTACCCGCAGTCTCCACCCGCGAAGGGGCTTCCTAGTGTGTGGAAACCTTTCCTCTTTCACAGCTTCCTCCCACTGGTGTAGGTCCCGTCCCTATTTTTTTGTCTCTATTCTTTTTTCTATTGCTCTACCCAGGTACGTGGGGAGTTTCTTGCCTTTTTGGAGGTCTGAGGTCTTCTGCCAGCATTCAGTAGGTGTTCTGTAGGAGGTGTTCCACATGCAGATGTATTTCTGATGTATTTGTGGGGAGGAAGGTGATCTCAGTGTCTTACTCTTCTGCCATCTTGAAGCTCCTCCCCTGCTTGTAGATTTTTTGATGATGCCTATTCTAACTGGTGTGAGGTGATATCTCACTGTAGTTTTGATTTTCATTTCTCTAATACTTAGTGATGTTGAGCAGCTTTTCATGTGCTTCTTGGACATCTGTATGTCTTCTTTGGAGAAATGTCTGTTTAGGTCTTCTGTCCATTTTTGGATTGGGTTGTTTCTTTAATATTGAGTGCAAGAGCTGTTTATATATTTTGGAGATTAATCCTTTGTCCGTTGATTGGTTTGCAAATATTTTCTCCCATTCTAAGGGTGGTCTTTTCGTCTTGTTTATGGTTTCCTTTGCTGTGCAGAAGCTTTAAAGTTTCATTAAGTCCCATTTGTTTCTTTTTATTTCCATTACTCTAGGAGGTGGATCAAAAAAGATCTTGCTGTGATTTATGTCAAAGAGTGTTCTTCTTATGTTTTCCTCTAAGAGTTTTATAGTGTCCAGTCTTACATTTAGGTCTATAATCAATTTTGACTTTATTTTTGTGTATGCTGTTAAGGAGTGTTCTAACTTCATTCTTTTACATGTAGCTGTCCAGTTTTCCCAGCACCACTTATTGAAGAGACCTACTCTTCTCCATTCTATATCCTTGCCTCCTTTGTCATAGATTAGTTGACCCTAGGTACGTGGGTGTATCTCTGGGCTTTCTATCTTGTTCCATTTATCTGTGTTTCTGTTTATGTGCCAGTACCATATTGTCTTGATTACTGTAGCTTTTTAGTGTAGTCTGAAGTCAGGGAGTCTGATTCCTCTAGCTCCTTTTTTTTTCCTCAAGACTGCTTTGGCTATTTGGGGTCTTTTGTGTCTCCATACAAATTTTAAGACTTTTTGTTCTAGTTCTGTTAAAAATGCAATTGGTAATTCGACACGGATTGAATTGAATCTGTATGTTGCTTTGGGTAGTATAGTCATTTTCACAGTATTGATTCTTCCAATCCAATATCATGGTGTATCTCTCTATCTGTTTGTTTCATCTTTAATTTCTTTCATCAGTGTCTTATAGTTTTCTGCATACAGGTCTTTTGTCTCCCTAGGTATGTTTATTCCTAGGTATTTTATTCTTTTTGTTGCAAGGGTAAATGGGAGTGTTTCCTTAATTTCTCTTTCAGATTTTTCATCATTAGTGTATAGGAATGCAAGAGATTTCTGTGCATTAATTTTGTATCCTGCAACTTTACCAAATTCATTGATTAGCTCTAGTAGTTTTCTGGTGGCAGCTTTAGGATTCTATGTATAGTATCATGTCATCTGCAAACAGTGACAGTTTTACTTCTTTTTTTCCAATTTGTATTCCTTTTACTTCTTTTTCTTCTCTGATATCCGTGGCTAGGACCTCCAAAACTATGTTGAATAAGAGTGGTGAGAGTGGACATCCTTGTCTTGTTCTTGATCTTAGAGGAAATGCTTTCAGTTTTTCAACATTGAGAATGATGTTGGCTGTGGGTTTGTCGTATATGGCCTTTATTATGTTGAGGTAGGTTTCCTCTGTGCCCACTTTCTGGAGATTTTTTATCATAAATGGGTGTTGAATTTTGTCGAAAGCTTTTTCTGCATCTATTGAGATGATCATATGGTTTTTATTCTTCAGTTTGTTAATATGGTGTATCACATTGATTGATTGGCATATATTGAAGAATCCTTGCATCCCTGGGATAAATCCCATTTGATCATGGTGTATGATCCTTTTAATGTGTCGTTGGATTCTGTTTGCTAGCATTTTGTTGAGGAATTTTGCATCTATATTCATCAGTGATATTGGTCTGTAATTTTCTTTTTTTGTAGTATCTTTGTCTGGTTTTGGTATCAGGGTGATGGTGGCCTCCTAGAATGAGTTTGGGAGTATTCCTTCCTCTCCAATTTTTTGGAAGAGTTTGAGAAGGATGGTATTAGCTCTCCTCTAAATGTTTGATAGCGTTCACCTGTGAAGCCATCTGGTCCTGGACTTTTGTTTGTTGGAAGATTTTTAATCACAGTTTTATTTTCATTACTTGTGATAGGTCTGTTCATATTTTCTATTTCTTCCTGGTTCAGTCTTGGGAGGTTATACCTTTCTAAGAATTTGTCCATTTCTTCCAGGTTGTCCATTTTACTGGCATAGAGTTGCTTGTAGTAGTCTCTCAGGATGCTTTGTATTTCTGTGGTGTCTGTTGTAACTTCTCCTTTTTCATTTCTAATTTTATTGATTTGATTCTTCTCCTCCTTTTTCTTGATGAGTCTGGCTAAAGGTTTATCAATTTTGTTTATCTTCTTGAAGAACCAGCTTTTAGTTTTATTAATCTTTGCTATTGTTTTCTTTGTTTCTATTTCATTTATTTCTGCTCTGATCTTTATGATTTCTTTTCTTCTGCTAACTTTGTTTTTGTTTGTTCTTCTTTCTCTAGTTCCTTTAGGTGAAAGTTTAGATTGTTTATTTAAGATTTTTCTTGTTTCTTGAGGTATGCTTGTATAGCTATAAACTTCCCTCTTAGAACTGCTTTTGCTGCATCCCATACCTTTTGGATCATTGTGTTTTCATTGTCATTTGTCTCTAAGTATTTTTTGATTTCCTCTTTGATTTCTTCAGCGATCGCTTGGTTATTTAGTAACATGTTGTTTAGCCTCCATGTCTTTGTGTTTTTTTCCATTTCTTTTCCCTGTAATTGATTTCTAATCTCATAGTGTTGTGGTCAGAAAAGATGCTTGATATGATTTCAGTTTTCTTAACTTTACTGAGGCTTGATTTGTGACCCAAGATGTGATCTGTCCTGGAGAATGTTCCATGCGCAGTTGAGAAGAAGGTGTAATCTGCTGTTTTTGGATGGAATGTCCTGTAAATATCAATTAAATCTATCTGGCCTACTGTGTTATTTAAAGCTTTTGTTTCCTTATTAATTTTCTGTTTGGATGATCTGTCCATTGGTGTAAGTGAGGTGTTAAAGTCCTCCACTATTGTGTTACCGTCGATTTCCTCTTTTATAGCTGTTAGCAGTTGCGTTATGTATTGAGGTGCTCCTATGTTGGGTGCATATATTTATAATCGTTATATCTTCTTCTTGGACTGATCCCTTGATCATTATGTAGTGTCCTTCCTTTTCTCATGTAACATTCTTTATTTTAAAGTCTATTTTATCTGATACAAGTATTGCTGTTCCAGCTTTCTTTTGATTTCCATTTGTATGGAATATCTTTTTCCATCCCCTCAGTTTCAGTCTGTACGTGTCCCTAGGTCTGAAGTGGGTCTCTTGTAGACAGCATATATATGGGTCTTGTTTTTGTATCCATTCAGCAAGCCTGTGCCTTTTGGTTGGAGCATTTAATCCATTCACATTTAAGGTTATTATTGATATGTATGTTCCTATTACCATTTTCTTAATCGTTTTGGGTTTGTTTTTGTAGGTTCCTTTCTTTTGTGTTTCCCATTTAGATAAGTTCGTTTAGCATTTGTTGTAGATCTGGTTTGGTGGTGCTGAATTCTCTTAGCTTTTGCTTGTCTGTAAAGCTTTTGACTTCTTCATCAAATCTAAATGAGATCCTTGCTGGGTAGAGTAATCTTGGTTGTAGGTTTTTCCCTTTTATCACTTTAAGTATATCATGCCACTCCCTTCTGGCTTGTAGAGTTTCTGCTCAGAAATCAGCTGTTAACCTTATGGGAGTTCCCTTGTATGTTATTTGTCGTTTTTCTCTTGCTGCTTTCAGTAATTTTTCTTTGTCTTTAAATTTTGCCAATTTCATTACTATGTGTCTCGCCGTATTTCTCCTTGGGTTTATCCTGTATGGGACTCTCTGTGCTTCCTGGACTTGGGTGGCTGTTTCCTTTCCCATGTTAGGCAAGTTTTCGACTATAATCTCTTCAGATATTTTCTCGGGTTCTTTCTCTCTCTCTTCTCCTTCTTGGACCCCTATAACGTGAATGTTCTTGCATTTAATGTTGTCCCAGTGGTCTCTTAGGCTGTCTTCATTTCTTTTCATTCTTTCTTCTTTATTCTCTTTTGCAGCAGTGAATTCCATCATTCTGTCTTCCAGGTCACTTATCCCTTCTTCTGCCTCAGTTATTCTGCTATTGATTCCTTTTAGTGTATTTTTCATTTCAAATCTTGTATTGTTCATTTCTGTTTGTTTATTCTTTAATTCTTCTAGGTCTTTGTTAAACATTTTTTGCATCTTCTTGATATTTGCCTCCATTCTTTTTCCGAGGTCCTGGATCATCTTCACTATCATTATTTTGAATTCTTTTTCTGGAAGGTTGCCTATCTCCACTTCATTTAGTTGTTTTTGTGGGGTTTTGTCTTGTTCCTTCATCTGGTACATAGCCTTCTGCGTTTTCATCTTGTCTGTCTTTCTATGAATGTGCTTTTTGTTCCTCAGGCTGCAGGATTGTAGTTCTTGCTTCTGCTGTCTGCCCTCTGGTGGATGAGGCTATCTAAGAGGCTTGTGCAATTTTCCTGATGGGAGGGACTGGTGGTGGATAGAGCTGGGTGTTGCTCTGGTGGGCAGAGCCCAGTAAAACTTTAATCCACTTGCCTGCTGATGGGTGGGGCTGTGTCCCCTCCCTGTTGGTTGGTTGGTCTGAGAAGACCCAACACTGGAGCCTACCCCGGCTTTTTGGTGGGGCTAATGGCAGACTGTGTGAGGGCTCATGCCAAGGAGTACCTCCCAGAAGTTCTGCTGCCAGTGTCCTTGTCCTCGGACACCCCCCAATACTAGCAGGTAGGTCTGGTTCAGTCTCCTGTGGGGCCACTGCTCCTTCCCCTGGGTCCCTAAGCACACACTACTTTGTGTGTGCCCTCCAAGAGTGGAGTCTCTGTTTCCCCCAGTCCTGTCGAAGTCTTGCAGTCAAATCCCCCTAGCCTTTAAAGTCTGATTCTCTAGGAATTCCTTCTCCCGTTGCCAGACCCCCAGGTTCGGAAGCCTGATGTGGAGCTCAGAACTTTCATTCCAGTGGGTGGACTTGTGTGGTATAAGTGTTCTCCAGTTTGTGGGTCACCCACCCAGCAGTTATTGGATTTGATTTTAATACGAATGTGCCCCTCATACCATCTCAGTATGGCTTTTCCTTTGTCTTTGGATGTGGGGTATCTCTTTTGGTGTGCTCCAGTGTCTTCCTGTCGATGGTTGTTCATCTGTTAGTTGTGATTCCAGTGTTCTCACAAGAGGGAGTGAGAGCACGTCCTTTTACTCTGCCATCTTGAACCAATCTGTCCAGTAAATTTATTTCTTGAGCACTTATTCTGTGTCAGATCTTGCCCTTACAGAGCCTAGATTAAAGGAAAGACAGACACAAAAATAATTCCTTAGTTAATTAATTGCAATTGTAAATTTTAGGAAGGAGTAGAGTTTTGTTTGTTTTTTGAGAACACATATTACAAGACCTGGCCTGTCCTGAGAGTCAAATACCACTTCTTAATCTGGCAAGGATGAATGGGCGTTAGCTGGTTGAGGAAGGAATAAGGTGGGCAGAGATGAAGGAGTGCAGAGAGAGCATTGCAGACAGAGGGAACAGTATGCTTGATGGTTTTGAGGCAGGGAGGAACAAGGCTTGCTCTAAGAACTATAAGATGAATGTGACACTGACATCCTTCCAGTTTCTAGAAATATGCAGTCATTATTTTAATAGTGTTAATGTTGCACATGTTAATTTTTTTTAAATTTCAATAGGTAAAATTTAATACTTATTCATGATTTTTTAAATACATGTATGTTTTGATGAGGACTATTAAAACACACACAAACACACACACCTAGCATCACACTTAATGGTAAAACTGATGCTTTCCCGCTGACAGGCATGGTCACAATGGTCATGAACAAGAGAAGAATGTCTTCTATTCAACATTGTCCTTGAGATCTTAATCAGTTTTTTAAAAAATTTATTCATTTTTGGCTGCGTTGGGTCTTTGTTGCTGCGCGCAGGCTTTCGATAGTTGCGGCGAGCAGGGGCTACTCTTCGTTGCGGTGCGCAGGCTTCTCATTGCGGCGGCTTCTCTTGTTGCGGAGCATGAGCTGTAGGCGTGTGGGCTTCAGTAGTTGTGGCTCACGGGCTCTAGAGCGCAGGCTCAGTAGTTGTGGCACACGGGCTTAGTTGCTCCGCAAAATGTAGGGTCTTCCCAGACCAGGGCTCGAACCCATGTCCCCTGCACTGGCAGGCGGATTCTTAACGACTGTGCCACCAGAGAAGTCCCTCTTTGGGACAGGTACTGAATAGGAGGGGCAAGGGTCTTGTAGGGTGCTGAGAATAATTTATATTTGATTGTGTTGTGAGTATATGAATGTATACATTTCTATAAGCTCTTCAAGCTCCATTCTTCTGATCTGTGGACTTTATTTATATGCACGTTATACCTGCTAGTGTTGGAGGGTCTCCTGCAGAGGCAGGGGTGGCTGTGTCTCACTGTGAGGACAAGGACACTGGCCGCAGAAGTTCTGGGAAGTATTTATTCCTTGGCATGAGCCCTCCCAGACTCCGCCATTAGCCCCACCAAAGAACCCAGGTAGCGCACCTGGTAATTTTTAACTACAGTTTTTTAAACTTTGTTATGTCCTTTAATTTATATTTAAATATAAATTAGTGATTTTTTGTTTTTTGCTTTTGTTATCTAAAGGAACTAAATGAGATTAGAACTTAAAACTGAGGTTCTTAAAAGAACATACTTTGCCATGGCATCCGTGGTTTAGTCTTTCGGAAGTTGTCTTCTGATAACTAAATATCTATGTTATATGACTAAAACACTGACATTTAGGTAATAGATTCAAAAATTTGTGTGTGTGTTGGGTCTTATTTGTAATATTTATTTTATACTGTTCATTGTTATTTCCAGGTTCTATACACGCTTTTTTTTCCCCAAAAAACATTTTTCTTATAAATTGCTTTCTATTGTTACACAGTGGAGTCAGGTCAGTAATAGATACTTGGGAATGGTATGCAACAGTGTTAGGTCAGAAACTCATTTCTCTTTCAATTTTCCATTGTAAGTTATAGTTTCTGGTTCTTTTTCTTCTTTAATTGTTGTTTCTGGTTTAGTGAAAGAAAAAAAGGAATTGTCTGAAAGAAAAGGTATCTTAACATTGGGTTTTTTTTTTTTTTTTAGTTATATAGCATAAGCAACACAGGAGAATTCACTTAGCTAAATTCAAATGCATGAACTTACCCCCCTCAAATTTGAACCATATCTAAGATATATCCTAAGTTTTGTGTTTATACAAGATCCTGTGCCACATACTTATCTAGTACATAAATTTAGGTAATGAAGCCGTTGAAGAGTATTAAATTGAAATTACTGTGTTATTTTGGCAGGTTATTCTCGTTCAAGTTAATCCAGGTGAGACTTTTACAATAAGAGCGGAGGATGGAACACTTCAGTGCATTCAAGGTAAGGAAGTTCTTTGTAAGCCTTCTAATCAAAGAAGTTTTCCTTTATTTATTATTTTATAGAAGTAGAGTTTATCTCTGAGTCTGCATGTGATGTTCTAGAAGTAAAATTTATCTTGGATTTTTTGGGTTTTTTTGTTTTTGCTTTTATTAGGGGCTCCTTAATGCTGATGTGGGCCTGTGATATATAAGTGACAAAGTTAAATATCTTGAGTATTCTATTGACTTTTAAGTGAATTAAATAAACTTGGGAAAGCTTGCATTGTTTTCATATATTATGGAACTTGGTAGTCCTGAAAAATGCAGAGATTATTAAGAGAGCTTAAAATTCCAGATGAGGACAGCAAGTACTTTTTCAAATTAGGTAAAAGTTTCAAATACATATTGTGATGCTATCCAAATGATGCTTTTAGGGGTAAAAATATGTATTAAATATCTGTTATTTATTACTGAGTAACAAATTACTTAAATTTAGTAGCTTAAAACAGTTCTTGTCTACAGTTTCTGTGGGTCAGGAATTTAGGCACAGCTTAGCTGTGTCCTATGGCTCTGGGCCTCTCGAAATGCTAAAATCCAGGTGTGGGCTAGATAGAGCTGCAGTCACTGTAAGGCATGTCAGAGTGTCAGTCTGTTTCCAGGCTCGCCTGAGTGGTTGTTGGCAGGATTTAGGTTTTTTTTGTGGGCTAGTGGCAGGCGGCTTCCCTCTGTTCCTTGCTAAGTGGCCTCTCCATGGGGGTGCTTACATTATGGCAGCTTCATGGGAGCAGGGGCTAAAGGGCAAGAGGGAGTGGTATGTCCAGCCCACTCCAGAAAGGGGATTACACAGAGTATGAATACCAGCAGCCAACTTTTAGAAAGCGGCCCACCACAGTCCACCCTCGGCCCTGAGTAATTCATGTCTCTCCCATATGCAAGACACGCCCTCCTAAGATCTCCAAAAGTCTTATTCCAGTACAGCATCAGCTCAGAGTCCAGAGTCTTGTTATCTAAATAAGCTCCAGGAGTAGGTGAGGCTCCTTGGGTGTAGTTCTTTAAGTACCGCTGCTAGGGCATTTCAGTTAATTTCTAGTTTGTGTAATACTGGTGCCTCTTCTCTATAATTCACTAAGGACAGAAAGACGCTTAGGTACTCTGATCCATATGGGGTTCTGTGTAGGAAGATCAATCCAGATATGGAGTTAGTGTACAAATGCTGCTGTGTTGGAGGGCACTGTGTGACAGCTCTTTTTGGCAGTGATTGGGATTATGGGGCAAATGGTAAATTGGCCTGTAATTGAGTTCAATACTAGGTTATTGATTAGACTGGAATCTGACCAGAGGTCTTACTTTAATACTTGGGCTTGCTCACCAATATATAAAGAAAACGAAGGGAAATGCCCTTTAGTTTTAGTTTTCCATAATGAGCTGCATGGAAAAAGTTGATCTTCGTATTGTTTTGCATAACAGCAGAGCGTGCTGCTGTGTCGTTTCATTACTTGTTTTTGTAACTATAAGAACAAAATTTAGGAAAACAATTAAAACTCATTAGGCTAGAATCCTAGTGAGTTTTAATTGCAGTTAATCTGAAATGATTTAACCATTTTATTAATGATTTTTTTCTGATCGCATTCATTGTGTCCCTGAAATTGATCTTGGTGTTCTAAACCATTTAAAAACCAAACCTAGTCTTCAGTGATGGATCACACAAAGGAACTTCAGGTAAAAGAAGAGAGAAAAATATTTTAAAATAGTATGGGTTACAGAATCTTCTACCTACTTGTAGAACTGTAACAGATATTATCAACAAATAAAACCCCAAGATTCACTCTGTATCTTAAAAAAAAAAATCACACTAGTAAAACTAGATGAAAAGTTATTTTATCTACATAGAATGAAGCTGATGTTTCCAGTTCAGTAAGAAAATAGTTGAGCTTCTGGTCATGGTAACATTGGAACCTTATGCTTTGGCTAGAAGACTGTGTCCCTCTACAACTGAGTATGTGTAATAGAGTCTATAAAAGCAAATTGCTGAACGGATCAACATATATAAAATCCACTTTTTCATGCCACCACCTTTTACTCTTGGTGTCTGAAGAGCGTGTGTGTGTGTTCATCTAGTTAGCCTCTTCCTCACTTTTTGTGGGTCCAATTCGTAACTGGTATACCCTGCAGGGAATTTAGCAAGTATATTGCTCTGTCCACAATGGAAGCTTTGTATTTATTCATGATGGTACTTGGAGATAAGTGACACTAACACCCCTTTCAGTGATTTAAAAGAATGCCATTCACTAAAGAATTGTAGAGCCATTTATCTTTGGCTTACTGAGCCTTCCTATTCTTTGTTCTCTTCTGAACACCCAGGTACTGTGGTTATCTTTATTTGGACATGTTGGTACCTGGCCCAACTAATTGAAATGACACAGGACAGGATGAGGGTGACCTGGAACCCCAAGTGGTTTGCTAGGGCTTGGGAGGCCCTGGGACAACAGGATCAACTGCAGGAACTGGAAGGAACCCCAATCCAGACCCATTGTTGGCCACTCATGCATAACTGGCAGCCACTCAGCCCAGGTGCTCTCATCCCCCCCTTCATCTGAGTTCCAGTGTGAGTTAATGAATGCTTCACTCCAGGTAGGCAGAGCATATCAACGTAGAATGTGGGAATAGGCAATATGTTTATAAATTCCAACACAAGTTGTTATTATCCTTTCACTGTGATTAACATCCCTATCATTGCTAATATTTATTCAACTCTTAGCCTTATGCATTCTCTCATTGAATGGGTATGACAGATACACATGAGGAAGCTGAGACCTGTAGAGGCTAATTCACACATCTAAAGTCATATAGTGCAGCTACATATAAAAGAATGAAATTAGAACACTCCCTAACACCATACACAAAAATAAACTCAAAATGGATTAAAGACCTAAATGTAAGGCCAGACACTATAAACTCTTAGAGGAAAACCTAGGCAGAACACTCTATGACGTAAATCACAGCAAGATCCTTTTTGACCCAGCTCCTAGAGAAATGGAAATAAAAACAAAACTAAACAAATGGGACCTAATGAAACTTAAAAGCTTTTGCACAGCAAAGGAAACCATAAACAAGATGAAAAGACAACCCTCAGAATGGGAGAAAATATTTGCAAATGAAGCAACTGACAAAGGATTAATCTCCAAAATTTACAAGCAGCTCATGCAGCTCAATATCAAAAAAACAAAAAACCCAATCCAAAAATGGGCAGAAGACCTAAATAGACATTTCTCCAAAGAAGATATGTAGATTGCCAACAAACACATGAAAGAATGCTCAACATCACTAATCACTAGAGAAATGCAAATCAAAACTACAATGAGGTATCACCTCACACTGGTCAGAATGGCCATCACCAAAAAATCTACAAACAATAAGTGCTGGAGAGGGTGTGGAGAAAAGGGAACCAACCCTCTTGCATTGTTGGTGGGAATGTAAATTGATACAGCCACTATGTAGAACAGTATGGAGTTGCCTTAAAAAACTAAAAATAGAATTACCATATGACCCGGCAATCCCACTGTTGGGCATATACCTGGAGAAAAGCATAATTCAAAAGGAGTCATGTACCACAATGTTCATTGCAGCTCTATTTACAATAGCCAGGACATGGAAGCAACCTAAGTGTCCATTGACAGATGAATGGGTAAAGAAGATGTGGCATATATATACAATGGAATATTACTCAGCCATAAAAAGAAATGAAATTGAGTCATTTGTAGTGAGGTGGATGGACCTAGAGTCTGTCATGCAGAGTGAAGTAAGTCAGAAAGAGAAAAACAAATACCGTATGCTAACATATATATGGAATCTAAAAAAATAAATGGTTATGAAGAACCTGGGGGCAGGACAGGAATAAACATGCAGACGTATAGAATGGACTCCAGGACATGGGGAGGGGGAAGGGTAAGCTGGGACAAAGTGAGAGAGTGGCATGGACATACATACACTACCAAATGTAAAATAGAGAGCTAGTGGGAAGCAGCCGCGTAGCACAGGGAGATCAACTCCATGCTCTGTGACCACCTAGAGGGGTGAGATTGGGAGGGTGGGAGGGAGATGCAAGAGGGAGGAGATATGGGGATATATGTAAATGTATAGCTGATTCACTTTGTTATAAAGCTGAAACTAACACACCATTGTAAAGCAATTTACGCCAATAAAGATGTTAAAAAAAAATAATAAAGTCATCTAGTGAGAAACAGCAGAGCTCTTTATTGCCTTGCTCCGTGGCTTTACGTCAGGGAATCATGAACTCAAATCGACTCCATTTTCTTGGGCACGTGACAAGAGCAAGATGGGTTCCTACTCCTGGAGTAACAGCATTCTGGGAAGGATGCTAGGTGAGTACTCAGGTGACCAGAATGAGATAGATGTGGTTTGCAGAGCAAAAGTGGATGGTGGAGACTGGGTCTTTGGGATAAGACAGGTACCCTGTTAACAGAAGTGGGAGCAGGATAGTTTGATACAGGGAGTATTGATTTAGAAGTCCTTAAATTATCTCTGTCCAGAGTCAGGACTGGGCCCAGAGTTGGGCTGAGCTTCTAGCTGGGGCTTCCAGCTTCAGTTGCTGGAAGAGGAGGGGTACAATGGTAGAGGACTGGTTAGGAAAGGATCTGAAATTGAGTCATATTGTAATGGAAACTTCTAAAAGAAGCATTTGTATTTAAAGTTAAGAGAATGAAGCTCTAGTTGTGCTTTTTCAACACCAGCCGGCAGATGGGGAGGTGTTTTTTCGGCGGGGAAGGGGAGTGCGGTGACTGGTGGTGGTGGCCTTCTGGGAAAGTTTGAAGTCATTCCCATTGCTTACACCGTGGTTGAAACTGTCAGCTTGATAGCTTTGCTATTTCAGCACTAGCCAGCACGGTAAGAATTGCTGGGGGCTGGGGGGTGGGGTTAGGGGGAGGGAGTGGAGCTGGTTGCAGGCCTTCCTGGAAACTTTGAAATTACGCCATATGAGGTCAACCCCCTCTGCTTGTAGTCGAATTTGTCAGCCTTATAATTTTCTCTATAGGACATTTATGACATCAGTAGAAAGACCCCAGAAGCTCATTGTGGTGCCATGAAAAGGCAGTCTGGAAATTCGGAGCACATCAGTGTAAAGCATATGGTTACTCTGGGGAAAAAACAAGATTTTGTTTTCATGGGAATGTCCTTGGTGATAATAAAGGAAGAAAAACACAGGAAACGTACAATATGCTGTGAAAGCAGATTCATTTCTAATGGAATATTTCTCAATATTTCCATGAAACATGAATCATAGGTCTTGAAGGGGCCACAGAAGGTCATAGTTTATTCTTACTTGGAGGCAGCACTATACTATGGCATCCTAGACAAAAGATTTTTCTTTCCTAGGCCAGGTGAAAGTGTATAAAGAGCTAATTGTAAGGGAAAAAGAATCTTAGCAATCAATATGAATTTTTTCCTTTGGTGAAATTCAGGAATTAATAGAGGGCAGCTGCAGGTCTCTCCCATTATTTTCATATCCTTGTCTGGGCTGAGGTGCTGGCAGTGCAGCCTTCCTTCCTGTCCACGCATGCCATCTTTTTATCTGGGCCATTTCTCTGCTCCCTGTAAAACGCTTCAGCCAAAACAAATACCATACTTCCTTTAAGCTCTAGGGCTCTTTCCTTCGGCAGGGGTCCCCCCCTTCCCCCCGGACCATTTCAGTCCATTCTGACCTTTCTCTGCATTCCTGGAGGAGCAGGTAGAGGTAGCACTGCATGTAACTATCTGGTTATATGTGTAAACCTTTCCTTAGCCCTTGAATTAGACTGTGAGTCCAGTTGTGACAGGAAACAGTGTATCCTCCACCCTACCTACCTCCAGCCACACAGCCTGACAATAATTACTGACTACTAGGCCCTTGACTAGCTCTGGCATTACATCCGATGTGATGATTTTTCTTTTAACTTTTACTATTGTGCCGGGAACTTAAAGATATTTAGTTAAGTGCTTTTAGGGGCTTTTAAAATCTCTATAGAAGAAGTTTCAAATTTCAAATCACATAATTAAAGCTTATCAGTTTCCTTTAAAAAAAAATGTGTAAGTCTAAAGAACTTTCATATTAACCAGTAGTAATGCTGCAGTTTTTGTCTTTCAAGACTTATATTTCAAATCATGAGCCTGAAGAAAACAGGTGAATGTCCCGGTGATCACAGCAAACAACAGGTTAACGTGAAATGCTTGGGAATCACCATTATTCTAATAAAGAATAATATTTAAAGATATCTGATTACTAATGTTTTTTGTCCAGAATAATCTAGACATCTTTAAAAAGATTATTTACTCGGCTCATTTGTGGTAAGTGAGTAGAGACCTTGAAATGACAGCAGAATGTATGGCAGGAGGGAAACTTGAAGAGAGCCTTACTCTGAGATGGCTGTAGTTTGGGTTCTGTCAGAGTGTGAGACTTGCTCCCTCTCCTGCTTACTCTCCTTAAGCCTTCTTCAGCTCCGTGTCTAAGTCCCCCTGCCCCACTGAGTGTGGGAATCGTATCATTGATGAACAGCATGCTCTGCTCACAGGCCCCTGTAAATGACACCATTGAGAGCTGTTCCACATTTTTGAATCTCCTCGTTTGTCTCCCACCCCACTCCCTGCCATATTCAGACTCCAGACTGTCACTGGGACCTTAAAGTTACTTTTTTTTCTCACTTGGTACTTTAGGTGCATTTATTAGACTTGGTTGGCACATTAAAACACCGACCTGTCATTCTTTCTAAGAATTTTATGACAGATCCTAGTGGACTCTCTTTGTCTCTTGCTTTGTTGATTGAGAAATGACTTGAGTGATGTCATAGGTAGGGCTTGCAAGCTGAGGTAGACTGTCATTTCACAAGCAAAGCTTCTATATGGTCTATGCCTTTAAAGAAAACTCTGCATATAAGTGAGAAATTCCTATTTTACTGGCTTACAACCAAGGAAGAGGACCTGTTGCAAATGAAGTCTGTCTCCTAAGAGTGATTGAACCCTTGCCCTGGCTGAAATTTGCAAACAAGTCTTTTATCCAAACTATTTGGGTGAATTGTTTTTTTTTTTTTTTTTTTTGCGGTACACGGGCCTTTCACTGCTGTGGCCTCTCCCGCTGTGGAGCACAGGCTCTGGACGCGCAGGCTCAGTGGCCATGGCTCTCGGGCCCAGCCGCTCCGCGGCATGTGGGACCTTCCAGGACCGGGGCACGAACCCGTGTCCCCTGCATCGGCAGGCGGACTCTCAACCACTGCGCCACCAGGGAAGCCCTATTTGGGTGATTTGAAAGTGAACTTACTGTCCTATGACTGCCTTTAAATAGTTTAGAATCTTTGCAAACTTTGATTACATTGAATATGTAATTGATTGTTATTTGACTGTATGTAATTACTTATGGAAAGTCTGTATTATAAGGCAAAAGATTTTTTCCTGTTACAATTTTCTTATTTTGAGATCTTCTTTTTCTACACAAGAAACTGCTTTGAAAGTCATTTCCTTTTGCATTTGGGGGTTTGTGAGGGATCGCTAATCTGAAATGTTACTGTGAACAGTTAAGGCCTCACTTGAGAAAATCTTTTAGAATTGAAAATATCTTTTAGAATTGAAAATACCGAGTTTTTGTCCAGGCTAGCCCCAGTGTCCTGCCCATCTTTCTGACTGATCCAGAGCTGTATTTGGTAAGACTTAGTATATAAGTTTCCAGTGAGGTTCTAGGCGGAGGGAATCTGAGTTTCTAGGAGGAGAGAATCTGAGTTTCTAGGAATATCTGAATTATTCCACCAGCGTGCCAGCTCATTTTATAACTTAAATATTAGATTTGGGACAAATCAGTCTCTTACCTGTGTGTGTGTAATATTGATGAAATGTTGATGAAAAATCACTTTTAGCATTTTGGAGAATACCTGATGTCTGAAATGTTTGAGAGCCTTATTTTGGGCATGATGATTCGCCTTTTTTCTCATACATGGACATGCATAGCTGTTTGTGCAAATAGGAGTTCTGTATGCTGACCTGATAGGCCCCCTCTCAGACAATAGCTTGCTGCCGAGTAACTGGAAGTTTCCCACCAGAGTAGTCTCCATAAGGGTCGGTGAGTGCTGATGGGCCCAGAGCAGAAAGTCCAGTTTATGGAGGGGGTGGGAGGAAAGTCTGTGATGATAAGTGTGGCTGTCATCATGCTGGGACTGAGTAATGTCATGAGACTGGGTTACATCAGTATCAAACCATGCTGCTTCCCAGGAGGTGTGAGTCCATCTCAAGGGAAAATACCCAGTGTGTCTGCTGCTTTCTACCCTTCCCATTTATCTCGATTGTTTTTAGCTATTGTTACATATCCATAATTAGGACAAAAACTTTACACAAAATTATATTGTCAGACTTTCTTTGGCCTTTTTCTTCAAGTAAAGCTTGAGTGATTTAATTGTTAGAAGTTATAAAGGTTATGTTCTAAGAGTAAGGGCTCTGTAGTGAGAATCCCTGGTTGTTTGCTAGATAATGGTTAGACTCTTAGCCTCAGTTTCTTTCCTCTCTTAAAATGGGGATAGTGGGAATACCTGTCCACTAAGGTTGTGAGACATTCCATTGTAAGTACCAGCAGCAGCAGCATCATCTAGTAATGTACACAGCTTTGCTGATTATTTTTGTTCGAAACAGATGCCATAACCAGTTGTGGGCAATGACGTGGTTCTCAAAGTTCGAGCCTCCATTTCTTTGCCTACTTAACAGTAGGCTTGCTCTCATGGGTTGATGGTGATGGCAACATTGCAGACATTTCAGATGAAGGTTTATGGGGATGTATGTATTGTTCAGATAAAGGATTGTGGATAAAACAGTGGTTCCACTGTTTCATGCATTTAAAGTAAGTTTTGTTGTAGTTGAAGCTTCAGTTGCGTTTATTTTGGATGATAAGCTGTTAACTCTCACACTGTGCCTGAGAGGCCATATTCAGACAGGCCTGTAAAGTAGTTGCTATGGGTATATGCCTTCCGTCCTTTAGGCCTTGTCGTTCACATTTCAGTTGAATTCCATACTCCTTTTAGTCTTTATTTAATGTGTCGTGCTCTTAGGCAGTACTGAAGAGGCAGTAAGGCATATTGGTAAGATCATTATGGGTTTTTGAGTAAGATTGGCTGACTTAGAAGTCCCCTGCGTGTTAGATGTGTGTCGTAAAAGCAGTTACTTCTCTACATCTACACCTAATCTGTAGAATTGGAATAATAATATCGGTCTTAAAGAATTGCTATGGGGATTAAATGACATATTGGGTAGAAAGCACTTAGAACAGTTTCTAAGGCAATGTAAGGGTCCAATAAATAGGAACCATTATTAGGCTCCCAGTCTCCATTACGGCTAGACGTTGAACCACCGTTTATTTTTGTTACTTGTCAGTTTAAAGCGTTTCAGGGAAGACTCTGTGAACTTGAGGTATTGGTTAGGAGTTTTCAGATGTCTTCACATTTTAGTCGTACTGCTTCATAATATGTTTAAAAATTATGCAGTGGGAGTTTAGCTTCTGTGCCCTTTTTGTCTTTCAGGCTTGTTCAGCAGTGGTTAAAATGTCATTTCTGAGGGTACCACTGCTTGGAGTTCCTTAAATGTCACAGATCTTTGCATGACAGAGAATTCCAAAGAGCTAATTGTCACATTACCTCAATTGTCCACCACATTTTATTTCACAGCTTATAATCTTTTAGTTCTTGCTTTATTCTTTCTGTATTTTTTACCTTTGTGTTTTACACTTACAATTTGAAATGGAAAATTTCATGTTGGAGGTGTCTGTAAAGGGTTCTTCAAGGGTAGGGGTCAAATCTTAGTGATCTTTCTATCCCAGTGCCTATCCAGCACCTCCTAGATGCTCAGAAAAGAGGAAAGTCATTTCCTGATTTACTGCTAAAAAATCATGTCAATATCATGGAAAAGTCTCATAGTTAATTCACAGAGGTAATTTTTTGTTTTTGTACTTAAGTAATTAAGTTTGGTTATTTTTACTCTCCATTCCTCGAATTAAGATAATGAATGCAGGTGTGAGTTTGTTTCCAAAAACACACAGTAATTCTGAAGAAGTCCAAAATATTGGTTAGCTCCCTTACTTGTAAAAAGCGTGAAGGAGTGATCATTATATCCATTCTTTTGATAATCTTTTTCTTTTGTGAGGAGTAGGCTGGGAACACCTTGGAAAATATTTTTAAGGCTATTTAATAGTGAAAGATAGACCAGCTTTATCTTTTATGTTATTAGCAAGTAATTTAGATTGTTCATTAGTATTTTATTGTTTTCATGTAGTTAAAAATTATAGCATTTATCTGTAGCAGTAAACCCTCAGGAAACTCCATGTCAGACCCAGGAATAAACAGAGTACATGTTAAATTGTAAATGAGTCTGGTTACTGAAGTAAATGGAGTTGGCAGGCAGGAGGCGAAGAGAGCCTGGGTGAGGGCATTGGTGGTGGGTGTGGAAGCAGGAACAGAAATTTGAGATGTTTAGGAGATAGTCATGACTTGCTGACCAGTGGGACACACACTGAAGAGAGGGAGTGAGCTATGCACTAGGTGTTGTATGTTTCCCTAAGATAGGTGGAATCCGGTCCTTTAGAAAAAATGTTTGTCCTACAGTGTAAACAATAGTTTACAAACTAAACATTTTGTATTCACTCTGTCCTAAATGGACAAGCATTAGGGTTAGCAGAAAAGGATAAAAAAATGCAAACCTTTTTCTTTCTTTAAGTAAGTGCGTTTTTTCTGCTCATCGACTTGGGTATTGCTTCTTGGAGGAGAGTTTTCAGTGACTTGGAAGGTATTTTGCGCACTATTTTTTGAGGATATGAAGACAGTTGGGTAAAAGGGGAGTGTGTTTTAATACTTCCTTCTGGACTCATCTAAATATGGAGAAAACTGGCCTCAAAACTGTCCACAGGGACTTTCCTGGTGGCGCAGTGGTTAAGAATCCACCTGCCAATGCAGGGGACACGGGTTCGAGTCCTGGTCCGGCAAGATCCCACATGTGGCAGAGCAACTAAGCCTGTGCACCACAACTACTGAGCCTGCGCTCTAGAGCTCATGAACCACAACTCCTGAAGCCTGGTCACTTAGAGCGGGTGCTCCGCAACAAAGAGAAGCCACTGCAATGAGAAGCCCGCGCACCGCAACAAAGAATAGCGCCCACTCGCCGCAACTAGAGAAGGCCCGCGCTGAGCAACAAAGACGCAACGCAGCCAAAAATAAATAAATAAATAAATTTATTCAAAACAAAACAAAAAAACTGCCCACATCAGCGACTTTCCTTTATGCTCCTGGTTCGGGGTTCTTTGCATATACCCACATTTCTTGTGTGGCTGCATATAACTCCCCAACCCCCTTTAGCAATTGGAGAGAAAAGTTGAGGTGTTGAAAACTCTTCAGGTCTTTTTGTGTCTGAGTTAAAATGGAAGTGTTCCATAATTCAAATATAACATCTTTATGGACACTTTATATATGGCAGTGCAGCAGAGCCAGAATTAACAGGCTTTGTGGGATCTTTCTGGCTATAGGAGTTTCAACATTTTCACTTAATTTAAAAAGCTTCCAGTTACTAGCAAATTAAAATTTCTGTGCTAAACTGATAAGAAGAGGAGGCAAAACATCAGGGGAAGAAAAGTCTTTGGGAACAGAAGTGGAAACTGAAAAAGATAAATATAAGCATTATTCTTAGTGTGTTTTTGAGTGAAAGTGTTATTCTGTTAGAGGATCGACTAGATGAATTTTATGTTTTGTTCTGCAGTTCTCAGTAAAGTGGATATACACACTCACACATTATCTCATATAGATGTCAAATTAAACTCTTGCCTGTTCGTGGCTTGAAGTGCCAAGTCTTTAACTGTTGTCTGAGGTTGGATTATTTTGGTTATCTGGGATTGGATCTTTTAACATCGGTCAGTGTGTCTTATGCTAGATCCAGCAGTGTCAATTTTCTGTGCCTGCTGTACCAGGATACGAGCATTGCAGACAACACGTGTACTTTGGCACCGCTAGAACTTGTCTCCTCCAATTGAGGAAGAACAGTCTTTGCAGGCAGTATAATCAAACCTTTATACTTAAATTGCCTGAGTGTAAGCATGAAATAGTCACAAAATGTTAAAGTACAGCAAAAGTGTGGCTTGTTATCCCATGAATTAGAAACCAAGATCTGAGATTAATTGGTTAATTTATTCTCAATGATCAAGACATTTCTTATTCTGTGGGTCAAGCATTCACATTTTGAGTGACATAGTTCTTGCATCATATGCTTAAGGTAAAGAACATCTCTAACACCTCAGGATTTTAGGGCTGGTTGTATTAACATTAGTGGTTTGTAACTTTTGCACATCAGAATTACCTGGGGAACTTAAAAAAAAAAATGCACAAGTTGACCTCCAGGCTAATTGTAGGGAATTGTCAGATTGTCTAAGCCAAGGGGAACTGTCAGATTGTTTTGGGGGCAAGACCTTGGCATTAGTTTTGAAAAGCTTCATAGGTAATTTAATACGCAGTGGAGACTGAGAATTTCTGGTTAACCTAACCCTCAGGATAGTTTAAGAAATTCTCATGGTGTGTTTTCCCAAGTACATCACACTGCACATGCTGTGTACCTGTCTGTTCATCCAGGTTAGTCTTCTTTAAGAATGTTTGCAGAGTGCTTAAAGATCGTTTATCTTGTAATCATATACTTAATAAGTAAACTGTATGTGGTGGTTGTCTTTATTGAACCTATCAATTGAAATGGCTCTTTTTGTTATAAACTTCTGTAAGTAGTAAATAAGGGTCATCAAACAGAAATTTGAGTTTATTCCTTTCAGCAGAGAATAGATCTATTTTACCTTTAGTTAGATGTAAACACAACGGCTCACCTATTATAAACTATTAAAATTCAAAGTTGATTAGAATAGGTGAAGATTGTACAGGGTGGATGAAGCAGAAAAAGTGAGATGAGAAAATAACCATCTTACAACTTGCTGCTTGCAGAAGCTGCTTTTAGCACTCTTTCCACTTGATTCTGTGGACGAATTGGGCTGAAACTATTGCTTTGTTCCCTTCATAGATCTTGCCTCATACTTTAAATGATATAGGTGCCCAGGAAACAGGTTGGTATTTGGCTCAAGTCGTCCCCCCAGCATACCTGAATCCAGGGTATTACATCCTGTTTCAGATGCTGACAGTTACCAGTAACTTTAGCATGGATTGGAATCACCTGGAGGGCTTGTTTTAAAACAGATTGCTGGTACCACCCCCAGGGTTTCTGATTTAGGTCTGGGGTAGGTGAGATGGGTCTTGAGAATTTGTAGTTATAAGGAGTTCCCAGGTGATACTGATGTTCGTGGTTCTGGGTCCAGGCTTTGAGAACAGCTGAGGTAGGAGGCTTTCTGGAAGAGGGGCACTTGTAAGAGGGGACTTTTAGAGAAGTGCCCTTAAACAAAAGAGAAAACTCTCAGGATTAAGTTTGGTCACAAAGTGGACAAAAGGGAGAAAGTCCATGTAAATGAAGAAAAATAAAAAAGAATGATTGGCTTAAATTCTTCAGTTTTAAGCTCAAAGATAGAATTTTTTCTTGGTCTGAAATTTTTTCGCCTTCCTCCACTATAGGTTTAATGAACTGAGGTTTGAATCAGGGACTCTTTTCAAAGGATTTGTTCGTATAATCTTTCCATTTATACCTCCTAATTCAATTGCCATTTTATCAGGAATTCCTTTTTCTTCTCTATGCCTCAGTTCTGACACAGTGAGAATAAATACGATTGCCAAAGCTATTCCAGGAATATTTTAGAGTTTAATGAATAGTATTGTGTAGTATACGGGGATCACTGAGTTAGGAAACTTATGCAAATATGAAAAATATTCTAAACAGATACACAGTATCTGATACTGTATTCAAGTAATAAGCTAGTACATCCCTCCCCCTAGACAGCTGGGTGGTAGTAAAAGAAAAAACCAAAATGGGAAGATAAAAAGTCAGGGAACCGATATGGAAGTTGGCTTCACTCTATGAAGTATTCTAAAGAAACAGTATGATTTTTAAAGTATAAAACTAGGGGAAAAGGAAGTGACTCATCATTCAAAATAGATAGGACTACAACAGTAGAGATCTGGAATGGGAGGAACGTGAGGAGAAGCAATCCATGAGAAGCAGTTGGGGTTAGTGAACGACTCCATAGTAACATGAAAAACAGGATTATACATATTCCCTTTTTTTTCCCCTGTGGACAGGGCACCATTGTAGAAATTAGAGTGTTGTGTTGTGTTTTAAAAATCTGTTTCAGGGGTCAAATTGAATTCCAGACCAATTGTTAGTAATTAAAGTTACAGCTCTTGAGGAGTTTTCTCATGGTCTCTAGATGAGTTCTGCCACTGTTCTGTGAGTTGAGTTCATTGATCATTTTTCTACTCATTGCACCTGTCATGCTGGTATCAGCAATTAACATTCCTCAGAGGTGAATAGAATGCCAGCCTCCATCTCAGATGGAACTCGAGAACAACAGGTGCATTCTACCTATTTCTTGGCTATACCCAGGGTAGTGAGAAGGCACGTAATTAACCATAGAACAGACTTTGGAGAAAATGAGATTCTTTAGAAATTGAGCCAGAGTGCTGAAAAGTAGCTCTGGGTAATGTATTTAGGGGACATAGGAAATGGCTCAACAGGAAGGGTGAAATAGCCTTGCTAATCTGGCCTCTTTAAACTTATTTCAAGCCTATTCCCCTTCCTTGATACAAATCTTCTTTACCGTACACCTTCCATAGACCCAGTATTTTGTGCAGCTTAAAAAAAAAATGTTTTAAGTTCACATCAAAGGTCATTGGACTTGAACTCATTCACTAAAAATCAGTTGATTATATTGTTAATTTTTCTCTTCCCCTTTAAATGAAGTAACTGATAAAACCTTCTGCCCCTGATTAAAGGCAGAGAATGCCCAGATGAAGTTTAACAACTTTTCCATTCAATATGGTTTCTTTGATCAAGACTTTACTTTCCTCACCTCAGAATAAGAGGATTGGACCAGATCATTTCTAAAATTCTTCTTACCTCCCAATTTCTCCTTCCTCTGTCACTTTTATTCCCCTAGAGTTTTCTGCCATTTAGACCTTCCTAATTTCATGAGAAGACTATAACTTTACCTAAATAGATTCAAGTGTGGGTAGATCTCAAGAGCTTAATTATCTAGAATTTTCTTTTTGAAAGTGAGATGTTAAAATATCACTTAGGACTCTTACTTTAGGTGCTACATTAATTTCTCTAAAATCTTATTAGCATAAATTAATCTTGACTAGTAACCAAAAAAAGGAAAGAAAATTACCCAGGGTATATTTTTTTCTTTGTTTTAATAATTGCCACGTTAAAAAATGTGCTCACCTATTGTATGCCAGGTACTTTCCATCACTTGTCAACCCTGGCTGCACAGTTGAATCACCTAGGATTTAAAACAAAGTGCTTGAGTTCCTACCTTCAGAGGTTTGGATATAGTTAGTATCCAGTTTTATTTTTTTTATTTTTGTTTGTTTTGTTTTTGGCCGTGCTGCGAGGCTTGCCAATCTTAGTTCCCTGACCAGGGATTGAACCCAGGCCCTGGCAGTGAAATCGCTAAGACCTAACCACTAGACCACCAGGGAAATCCCCCCAGCATATTTTTAAAAATAGAGTTGTCATAAGTATTTAGTTAACCTTGTTTTCAGCAAAGCAATTGGTGGATTTTATTTTTATGTCATCTGATATTTAGGGCATTAAATTATTTGTGAATGGAAAAAACCCTAAAAACATAAAAAGTGATACTTTCTTCTCCTAGGTGTACTGCCTCAGCTGAAGGGTCTGTATGTGCCTTTGCTCCCACCTTGTGCCCACTGCTTATCCGTGAACTGGCTAAGATCACCTTGCTGCCTGTCTCTTATCTCTGAAACGGCACACATGGTTGTCCTTTTTGCATTGGTTTCATAGGTTACTTCCTATCATTTTATTGAATCTATGATGTGATTGATTTTGAGATGCACCAGCATTTTCCATATCTCTACATGAGAAAATACCGTCCATTAAACTGGCTTGCCATTAACTGTAAGATGCTTTCCTTTTCTCGAGATGTTAAAATGAGAAAAAAAAATTACTTGGAATCAATGAAATACATTTATTTAGTTTTCAGTTTCTCTTTCAGATTTAATTAGGTCTTTAAAAATCACAAATTGATACGGGTTTGTCCTAATTTTGTGTTTGCATAATCATTTTGTGTGTGCATGTATGTAAAAATTGAAATAGCTTACTATTCTATGCACTTCTCAGTTGTAGAAATATGACTCATTTGTTTAAACATCATATCCTCTAAGTACACCCTGGAGGATTTTCATACACAAGTCATAATCTTGTGATGCTCTTTGTTAGTTTTAGCTTCTCACCAAATGTCTCTGTTTCACTGGCCAAAAGGGTTATTTTTTCTTATGTGTGTATATGTATGCATACATATGCATACACATGCAATGTATATGAATGTATGTGTTTGCCAGTGTTATCACTTGTGTCTTCTCTGTTTTGTCTAACCTTTTGGTAAAAGCTACACTTTGGGTTTTAAAAAATTTCAAGGCTCTTCTGTTCTTCATCTCTGTGCTGGTTGTTGTAGCATTACCTTATTAAAAACAGTATAGCCAAGTTCAGCAATCTTATCATGTACTTCTAATATTTATATGAAAAATACTTCATTTTCTCTACCTATTCCCCCCCCCTTTTCCTTTTCCTTTTCTTTTCTTTTCCTCCCTCCCTCCTTTCAGGTGCCCTCCTTTCCTCCCCTCCCTCCCTTCCCCTCCTCCCCCCCCCCTCCCTTCCCTCCCTTCCTTCCTTCCTTCCTTCCCTACAGTGTTACCCAAGACATATTATTACTTTTGGATCTAGACCATCTACCTCTAAGAACTTCCCTGGTATAATAACGAATTTAAATTTATTCCAGATGTATAAGCAGCATATATGATTTGATAGTTTTGAGATGATTTTAAAGCTTTATTGTAGTTTATCAGGGCACTAGGGTATTTTCTTTGGTCAAAATGCTATATGGATTTATTTGAAGCCTGTGGTAGCCAGTTAAATTTGGAATATTTGTTTGGTTTTCAATAAATTAATAGGTAGCCAAATCTAATATTTTCTTTTTCTCCCATAACGAGGTGCTGGTGATACTCAGTCCCTGTCTGAAGACCAGGCTTTATGAAGTGGCCCCTTAGATTAGATGTGCTGTTGGTGTTCATTTTCACAAATGGTAGAAATAAAAAAGAGTACCTTTTACATCACTAAATCTCTGAGTACCTATAATATTTGATTTTGTTTTGTCCTCTAGTTCCTTTTCATTAGAACGTCAGTTTTGCAGCCACGTGTGGTCTCCTGGCTTTGTGTGTTCTTCCTTTTCTGGTTTGCTCCTAAGGCCTCTCCTGCTATAGACTCCTTTCAGAAGCTACATGTCTCTTTTGCACTTGGGATTGTGTATGCACGCGTGTGCTTGGGGTAGTTAACGCCTTCTTTCTACATAGTAGCTCAGTCACCTTCCAGAACTGTTAGGGTCAGACTGCCTTTGCTGTGTCTGCAGTGTTTGTGTGTTACTTTGCTCTCCATCCTGTGCCTCTTCTCTCATAACACCCTTCTCCATGTCGTGAACTACTCGCTCTGTCTTCACCTCCTTTCTTTCCTGTTTCTTTTACTAATACTCTCCATGGGACGGGATATTTTCTTTAGCAAACCTGGTATTTTTGGAGAGAAAGATTCGACCTTTGGGCTGTCCACCTAAGAAGACCTTTCTCCAAGAGTGGAGGGGAAAGCCCTGAACTTAGGAGATTTCTGAGAAAAATCACTTTTTTTGTTTGTTTGTTTTTCTTTTTACAGTATTTCTGGTCTAAATTTGCAGCAAGTTAAGAAGCTCCTAAGTATCCTGGGTGCACAGGAGCCCTGCTATTTTAGCATGTAACCTTAATCATGTTGGTTTACACGAGCAGGATTGGTTTTGGACCTTACTGAACCAGCTGCATAAAGTATGGCATTGTCACTCATGCAGCATATCTCTTTGTGTAGGGTGAATTGTTTGCTTCTTGTAGGGAATCCATCCTGCGAGATACCATGATAACATTTGGCAGGCCTTATTTGTTTACCGTTTTTTAGTGTGTGTGTTTAGAAGAAAAAAAGGCCCATAGTGATCACTTTTGTGTGTCAGCCCTTTAGGTCAGGTTTTCCATCCTGACTCAACGTGTGTGTCAGGGCTGCGGGGATTGGTGGGTTGGGTGTGCAGAATTCCCTCTTTTGGACCCAGGAGCCAGAAAGCCACGACGAAGTTTGATTTGGCTTGTGGCAGCCTTTTCCAAATATGAATTTGGATGCAGTACAGTACGTCCTCTAAGAAAAGGAGGAAAAACCAATAACTCTGTAACTGGAAATATTTGGGGCACATTTCAAAATGGGGAAACTCTAACCTGTAGTATTTGGAGTCTCCCCTAAGCTTGTGTCGCTGTGGCGCACAGAGGCTGGTCTTTTTGTCCAGGCTGAGTGCTCCCTTCACTGGGGGAAACCATAGAGCAGCCTCTGTCCTGCGGGTGCTGCATGCTGCCTTGCTCCAGACGGTCTTGAATGTGACCTGGCAGCCAGCGCTGTTTCCTGCTGACGTGGCCTCCCACGGCTGAGCCCAACAGAGCGCCTCAGTGTGCTGAGGAAGGAGCGGCCCAGGGCATGAATCACCAGCGGGATAAGGAACAAATTAAGAGGGGAAAGCGCCTAGCTGTTCAGGCTTCCTTCTAGATATACTTGAAAGACACCTTTTTTATAGGAAGGGAGGAGGAGGAAGAAAAACAGGAGGGAAGAATGCTATAAGAATCAAACAGTGATTTGTTTGGCCATAGGAAGGGTTTCTTATCAGCAGGAGTTAACTTCTGGGGTGAGACCCAGTCTGCAGCAGACATCTGAGAGGAGGCTTTAGAAGGCCAGACGAGGCTGCATCCTGCAGCCTGCTCGCGCCACACTCCTGCAGAGGTGGGTGGGAGTACGAGCTCCCAGTCATATCCTGCAGACAGACATTCCAGAAAACAAAACAAAGCTGTAGTTTGTGTCTTGGTGGAAAAGGCTCTCGCAGCTTGGTAGGAACTGAAGAATGGGACTCTTTGGAGAAACTGTTCTAGGAGCAAATCCTGTTGAATGGTTTTCCCATCAGTGGTGTCAGCACCCCGTTGGATGCTCGGTATTGGCTTTTGTTTCAACCACTGCTTGGTACTTGAAAATCGCTTATTTGAAAAGGACCAAGTATAGCTCCTTGCTACCTTCCAGTGGGGCCAGAAAAGTCAAGCTGTCATGGAATTTTAGAGTGAGATGGGACTTCAGGTCTGATCTAGGCCTTCAGTGGGTTTGTCTGTTTTGGAAGGTTGTTGTAGAACCTTTTATTCAGTTAATCTTACGTGGACGTCCCCTATACAAAGCAGATGGAGCTGATTGAGGGTGGAGAGGCCTGAGGCACACCTGCTCCTCTTTCTTCTGATAAAGGCTCTTAAAACTTTTCTCCTGACCACCCTGCCCTCTCCTGGCATGCGTATGTTGAAAAACCACTGATGTAACTTACGTTTCCGTTTTATAGGTGAGGAAATTTTGCCTCAGGTAGGTCAGTTTGTTAGGTAATATTGTAATGACTTTCAGAGTACCTTAGAGTAAAAGTTCTTTGATCTGTCACTTGCTTTTGAGCCTTCATAATCTCTTAGTTAGCTATTGTAGCCTTCCACACCTCCCTACCTCTAGCACAGCTTTAGGGCAGGTGGTGTAGTAGTGCACTGTGTGTGTCTGCAGGCTGGAGAGCTAGAAGTCACTGAGTGTGACCCAGATGGTATGACTACGATCCAGATGGTGGCACTAGTCTAGGTGTGAGACGAATTGGGGGTGGCAGTAAGACTGAAGATGAAGGGAACCATTTGAAAGGAAGAGCCATCAGCACTTTTTTAAGCATGGTTAAGTTTTAAAGTATGGTTTAAATTACAGAAATTGGATGTGGAAAATTAACCAAGAGAACTCAGTCAAAATGATTCTCAAATACCCAGCCAAGGCAATAGGAAGAATGTGGAGCCTGTCTGCCATAGATATTAGGAAAACATACTTTTCAGTTCTCTGGGCCGTTTAAACTTCTTTAAGATCCAGTAAGCCCTTCTCGTCCAGGACTAATTCTCTGGAGGTGGCCGACAGTTTGAGCCCTGATTTTCTTTACTGTTTCAGCATCCCTACATGATTGCTGGGTGGCCTTTTCTTTTTTTTGGGGGGATGGCTTTTGACATATGGTGTAACCCTTAATTCCTGGTGTATCATTTATTTATATAATTCACTTGAATTTGTTTGGTGGGTTGTTTACTCTAGATTATGGGGCAAAGCTGAGGTAGATTCAGGCCTCGTATGGGTCTCATTCCTGGTTCAGCCCTGGCTTTCCTACATAGCGCCCAAGTCCAGTAGGTGGGTGGACTTGGACTTAAACGTTTTGTAAATTATTTACATTGGCCATATAATCCAGTGTTTCCTCTTTCCTGCAAGCTGCTTTCTTCCGTTGCTCCCCAAATTACTACCCTCAGCCCATCAGGGTGAACAGAAGCCTCTGCCCGTAGCAAATGAATTCTCAGTAAAACAAGCAAGATAGGAATGGAATGGAGAGGATGGGATAGTAAAAGTATAATAGATCTACTTACATTTTCAGTAAAGTTTTCTGACTTCCTTTAAAGAGGCTTTGATTTTCATAGGCCATGCATGGGTGGAACTAGGAAGTTATTCAAATCGTTTGTGGTGTTCTGCTGTTGCTGCTGTGGGCTGGGTTTACACTTCATGAAGACCAGAAGGGGAGAAACAGTTTCATCTGTCAATCTTGTTTCAGTGGCAGAGATACTGTATGTGTAATTATATGCATTCCCCTCCTCAGTTCATACTGGAAAAAAAAATACCGAGACGTTTTTCCACAGTTCTTGATAGATCTATTCTTCAAGTACAACTGTGAGTAGGAAGCGAGGGCAGTGGGAGTGATTGTTCTTTTGTGTGATGTTAATGAGATAATTTCTGCATTACAAATTTTCAGCACACTCTTTGTTTAAATGAAAGTTCAGAGTCTTCGCAAAGCCACTTTACCAAGTCTCTTTGCTTCATTAAAAAAAAAAAAAGCCTTTATTAATTTCGTATGTTTTGCCGTCATCAGTTGCACAAACTAATACAATTGTTTTGAACGAAAGAATCCGGGCCATCGTTTGTTTGGTGCCTTGTCTTTTCTCCTCCTCTCTCCCAAACATAATTTGACCGAGACAAGTTAAGCTGCCACTGTTCCCCCCCACCAGCTACCCACTCAGAGTGGTAAGTGCCAAGTGTCAGTTCATCCTGGTATTGGACGAGAAGTCAAGAGGAAGTGTCCAGGGTTGACTGCAGAATCATTGCCAGGGGCTGGGCGGCTGACAGCGGGCGGGCCTTCACTGGGGCTGCCAGCAAGGGACAGGCACAGGAATTTCCGTTGCACTGCCAGAGGGAACAGGGTAGGCCTGAGGGTGTCACAGTGCCAGCCAGGACCTTGAGCGGTTCTTTGTATTGGTTGTTGATGGAACCTGGAAAGCCTTATTGTGGAGGGATCTACAGTGAAAGGTGGCCATTATGATTTTTGAAGTATTTTTCAGTGATCATTCTCCAAAGCAACGGGGGTTTCTTTGGTTAAAAGCAGCTAATTAATCTGTTTGATCTTGATGTGGAAATGAACCGTATCAAATTCCAGGTCACATCGCTTTCCTTTGTAGAATGTTTGCTTAACCTTTTGAAGTATATTTCATCAGATTATGGACTGTAGGAAGTTTATTTGTCCTCAGTTTTCTAATCTATATGGTGGCATGGCTATTACTCTAATAATGCTCTTAAATCTAAACCTGATTTTGTCTACAAATAAGAAAAGTCACATTTACAAATGGATTATAAAAAGTTGTAGGTACAGTTTGTAGCTTAATCATACAAGCATCCCATATACGGCACCATTCTTGAAAAATACTTTGCCATCTGGTCTCGTTTATCTCAGATGAAAAAAACTGCTTTTTCTTTCTTTTTTTTTCTTCTTTGCTGATTTTAATTCTCATTAAGCCACCAGCTAATATTATTATCCTTAAAACATGAAGAAACAAAAGTTCAGAATGGCTAAATAACTTATACACAGTAGTGTAAGTAGCAGAACCAGATTTTGATCTCAAGATTCCAAAGCTCCTGGTATTAAAAATACAAAAAACTTTTTATTCTGAAATAATTGTAAATTCACAGGAAGTTGGAAAAAATGTACAGGGAGATCCCATGTATCTTTGACCCAGTTCTGCCTAATGTAGTAACATCTTGCGTAACTATAGTACAATATCAAAACCAGGAATTAACATTGGTACAGTCCACAGAGTTTATTCAGATTTCACCAGCTGTACGTGTTTTTGTGTGTGGGGGGTAGATTTGTGTAGTCACTACCACAATTAAGAACTGTGCTTTTGCCAAAAGGCATCCCTCTGTTATCCCATTATAGCCACTCCCCTGTTCTCCCACCGTCTCTAAGCCTTAGCAGCCACTAAACTGTTCTACATCTCTATGGTTTTGTTACTTAAAGAATACCATATAAATGGACTCATATAATATTTAATTTTTTGAGACTGGCTTTTTTTTTTTCTTTTTCTCCTCTGAGCATAATTTGAGATCCATCCAACTTGTGTGTGCTCACAGTTGCTTTTTATTGCTGAGTAGTATTCCATGATATGGACCAATCACAGTTTAACAGTTCACCTATTGAAAGACATTTGGTTCTAGTTTTTGGCAGTTACACATAAAACCTGTGTGAACGTATGTGTACGAATTTTTGTGTGACGTGACTTTTCATTTCCCTGTGATAAACGCTTGAGAGTACAGTGCTACGTTGTATTATAATTGCATATTTAGTTTTGTAAGAAACTGCCAAACTTTTCCAGAGTGGCTATACCATTTTACGTTCCTTCTAGCCATGTGTGAGTGATCCAGATTCTCCTCATCTTTGCCAGCAATTGGTCTTATCACTAAGCTCCTCTTCTTTCCTATTAACATCCCATTGCTTCAGCACCATTTGTTGAAAAGACTTACCTTTTTCCATTGCATTGCTTTTGCACCTCTGTTAAAAATTATTTGGGTATACTCGTGTGTGTCTATTTCTGGGTCCTCTGTTTCTGTTCCATTGATCTGTGTATCTAGTCCTTCTCTAGTACCACACAGTCTTGGTTACTGTAGCTATATAAAGTAAGCCTTAACATTGGGCCCTAGTATTTTTTAAAATGAATTTTACCGTAGGTATTTAGGGTAAATAAAGGACCCAATAGAGATATGTCAGTTCTCCTTAAATGGGTACTTGTAAATAAGAGTTTTCATTTAGAAGTGTTAGTTAAGCTTTGACTTAATTTGAGAAAATCAGTAGAAAAAACACAAAGTAAGTATGCAAAAAAAAAAAAAGACAAATATTAATTGGTTTGTAAGTGTGAAGTTCTATACAGCTGTCACCGAGGTCCCCAAGGACTTTAAGGCTAGAATGATCATAAAGTCTAGATCTTTGGGTCTGTTTGGCCTGAAATAACAGCTATTGATAATCAAAAAAGGAGCCACATGAGCAGAAAGTTAAAAAAAAAAAAAAAGTTAGGATCCAGATCCATTAAAAAAAAGATTTTACCACTCATTTGTGTATTTTAAGGCACCTTACACTCACTGAAGCCTTCTGTATGTTTTGTAGTCTTTAGCAAAGATACTACAACATTTCAGACTTGGAGAGGAGGTAGAAGTCAATTAATTTAACCTTCATATTTTACAGGTAGGAAATAGGGTTCTTTTGTAAATGGGCTGGTCCATCTGCAGCATGGCAGACAGCCTGTCCATGTGAGAGAGCATCTTGATCCAGGGCAGTCAATCACTTTCACTTCATCAGCTTTTACATAGGGAAGCAGATCCTTTGGGCCCAGCTCAAGTTAACTGATATTCACTGAAAGGTGTGGGAAGCCCCATCATTGCCTGCTGTGTCCCAGCACCATTCCATCTATCTTGAGTCATAACCTAACTGTTGGTGTGGAAACTGTTCAGGAGCCTCAGCCTCATGAACTTGAAGATTTGAAATAGTGTTCTATGGCTCTAAACCTCAGGGTCAAAGGCTAGGAGGACAGCTTCATTGGTCAACTCTGCATGAAGGTGAGTGCCTTTTTGGATCCATGTTCCTCCGTTTACAGAATGCGTATTGGGATCCAGTCTGCATACCTGGGTCTTCTCCTGACTTGGGCTCTTTTGTGTTCTGGATCTCTTGCAGGGTGTGTATATGTGTGTGGGAGGTGGGAGGGAGGAGAGAGGGAGGTGGGCAGCTCTTACCTTGCGGGTGGAGTATGTCAGTCTTCTGACTCACTGTAAGCTGCTGGTTTTCATCTGACATGGTCCTGAAGCCAAGGGCAGCAGTGAGCATCACAGTACCACAGTATTATACAAGTTCCCTTGAATGGCATGCTCTGTTCCTAGACCTGTGTCTGGAGTGAGACTGAAGTCTGGTTGTGCTCCCTGGGCCTTGCCTATTGTGGATTTGGCATCCCACCTGCTGGCGAGGAGCTGCCTTTTGTGCCCCCCAGGGCTTGCCTTTTTATTTCTTCAGGTTTCTTCTCTATGGCTTTGTTCTTTATGCTCACCACTCTGCCACTTAGTCTGGTCCTTGGTGTGGTCTATGTTTGCATCTTCTAGAGTTTAGACCCCAACCATAAGAAGTGATATTAAATTAAAAAAAATTTTTGTTGGAATATAGTTGATGTACAAGTTGTGTTAGTTTCAGGTGTACAGCAAAGTGAGTTTTATGTATATGTGTTGTGTATGTGTGTGTGTATATATATATATATATATTTATTTATTCTTTTTTGGATTCTTTTCCATTATAGGTTATTACACGATTGAGTATAATTCCCTGTGCTATACAGTAGGTCCTTGTTGTTTACCTATTTTATATATAGTAGTGTGTGTATTTTAATCCCAAACGCCTACTTTATTACCCCCCCCCGCCCCGTTCCGCAGAAGTCATATTAAATCTTATGGCAGAGCGGCTAAAATTGAAGACACTGAATTCAAGACTGCCTTCTAAATAATATTGGTCTACTCTTTTCAGATTTGTCATGGAACAGAGAAATGAAAAAATCAACTATAAATCAAATCTCAGTTTATGCTAGGGAGGCGTGATCCAGTAGTGGAGCAAGATTAATAGAAAAGTCTATATAACTATATTTTGAAGTATGCTCACTGTCTATAAAGATGAGAAAGAACTTTTATAATGTTGGCTTTTGATTTTTTATTAGGTTTTTAAAATAAAGAAGCCACGTAATTGTAAACGGTTTCTAAACTTTTATCTTGGCTATTACTATTATAAATCCAGAACAATAGAAGGAATCCCTATTTTCATTTTTGGATTTTTTTTACCCCAACTTACTGTTGAAAAGATTGTTGGCAGCCTACAGATATATTTACTACATATTGAGATAAAATAAATTTAAAAAGTAAAAAAAATGATGCAAAGAAAATAAAGTCACCGCAATAAGAGGGAGCCAGGAGTGATCTTGACTTTTATAAGGCCCTTAAAATAAGTCTCATTCTTGTTTTTGTCAATCATTATTCTTGATACAATATTTCTATAATTTTTCAGTTGTGTTTTTTGACTGTTATGTAGAACTCTCATTAGAAATAGGATTGACTGACATTGGAAGTGTTTTACTTTCACGTCTGCATTTGGGCAGGCTGTTGGACATTGGTGGGCTGGAATGTGAACTAACTGATGACTTTTCCAATCCTGTTATTTTCCAGTGTGGTTTGGAAAAAAGTTCTCTACATATGAAGTCAAGAAAGCACACTTCTGGTTAAGGAATTTAGTGAGTTTCAGATTTTCCTCTCATGGAGAGTCCTGGAAAATCACTTCAGTAAAGAGGTTATGGGTCACTTATAGAAGATACTGCTTTGCATGCAAGACTTAGCACATTCTGCAGGCTACCATGGATTCTTGCCCAACCTCTGATGGATAAAATCAAAACCTATTGATTACTGTACTAAGAGCTGGAAACAAAGCCATTTTGCGCAGGATTTAGGTTTATGACTAGTCAGATTTCTCCCAGACTTTGGGGCTGAATGTAAAAGTTTATTTGACACATGCATGTGTTTACTGAAGTCTGACAATTTCTGAGGACTGTCGTGTATTATTTATGGCAGGGATCACCTGTAATGCAATTTTTTTATGATAACAGTTTTATTGCGATGTAATTCACATACCCTGCAATCTGCCCTTTTTTTTTTTTTCTTTAGCGGTACGCGGGCCTCTCACTGTTGTGGCCTCTCCCGTTGCGGAGCGCAGGCTCCGGACACGCAGGCTCAGTGGCCATGGCTCACGGGCCCAGCTGCTTTGCGGCATGTGGGATCTTCCGGGACCGGGGCACGAACCCGTGTCCCCTGCATCCGCAGGTGGACTCTCAACCACTGCGCCACCAGGGAAGCCCAATCTGCCTATTTAAAGCATACAATTTGGTGGTTCGGTATATTCACAGTTTTGCAGCCATCACTGTGATCAGTTTTGAAACATTTCCATCACTTGGAAAAACCCTAACCCATTAGCATTCACCCCCAATTTCCCCACTTCCCTGGCCCTAGGCAACCACTAATCTACTTTCTATCTCTGTTGAGTAGCTTATTCTGGGTATTTCATATAAATGGAATCATATACTATGCAGTCTTTTGTGCTTGGCTTTTATCGCTTAGCATAATTTTTAAGTTTTATCCACTTTGTAGCTTGTATCAGTACTTCGTTTCTTTCTTTTATTTATTTATTTATTTATTTATTTTTGGCTGCGTTGGGTGTTCGTTGCTGCACGTGGGCTTTCTGTAGTTGAGGCAAGCGGGGGGCTACTCTTCATTGCAGTGTGCGGGCTTCTCATTGCAGTGGCTTCCCTCATTGTGGAGCGCGGGCTTCAGTAGTTGTGGCACGTGGGCTCAGTAGTTGTGGCTCGCGGGCTCTAGAGCGCAGGCTCAGTAGTTGTGGCACACGAGCTTAGTTGCTCCACGGCATGTGGGATCTTCCCGGGCCAGGGATCGAACCCATGTCCCCTGCATTGGCAGGCAGATTCTCAACCACTGCGCCACTGGGGAAGCCCAGTACTTTGTTTCTTTTTATTGCCAGATAAAATATTCCATTCCGTAGATATACCACATTTTATTAATCTCTTCATCAACTGATGGACATTTGAGTTGTTCCCACTTTTTAGTTGTTATTAATAATGCTATCAGGACTATCTGTGTACAAGTTTTTGTGTGGACATATGTTTTTATTCCTCTTGGGTGTATACCTAGGAGTGGAATTGCTGGGTCATATAGTAACTCTATATTTAACTTTCTGAGGAACTGCCAGACTGTTTTCCAAAGTTGCTGCACCATTCTGCATTCCTGCTGGCAGCGTATGAGCTTTCTCAATTTTCCCACTCTCTCACCAACACTTGGTTATTATCTGTTTTTTTTGGTCTTTAATGCAATTTTAGGTTTTTGTTTTTCTTTCTTTTTTTTTTTTTTTTTTGCGGTATGCGGGCCTCTCACTGTTGTGGCCTCTCCCACTGTGGAGCACAGGCTCCGGACACGCAGGCTCAGCGGCCATGGCTCACGGGCCCAGCCACTCAGCAGCATGTGGGATCTTTCCGGACCGGGGCACGAACCCGTGTCCCCTGCATAGGCAGGGGACTCTCAACCACTGCGCCACCACGGAAGCCCTCTTTCTTTTCTTTTCTTTGCATTTTTCACATTTGTTTTCTTCAGGGGATTGGTATTTATATACCTAAGGAAGTAGGATGTGGTTAGTTCTGCTATGGCTGTGAGCTATAATGAAGCTTCTTGCTAGAACCAGCATGCTTCCTTGTTTTTGACCTTGACCCCAAGTCACAGCATTAACCAAACCACATATGTACCACGAAAAATAATTCTTTTCGGAAGCTCACATCTGATCTTTTAATCTTGAAATATATCAGATATATATGAGAATGCATAAAATATATGTATAGGTAAAGAACAATTATAAAGCAAACAATAAATCCACCTAGATTGTAAAGTAAAAATTTATAATTCTAGGTAACTGTTAAAATAATGAAGATGGCTGAGAGAGTATATAAATATTATTAACATGAATAATCATTAACAGATTTCTTCTGTGCATTTCCTTTTAACATCCCCCTACCAACCCCTCACTCCCAGCCCCTGAAATCACTAACCTTTTAGGATAGTAACTTTTCATGTTTTTCCTTGTAGTTTTACTGCGTGCATATGAGTGTGCACATGCATGTACACACACACACACACAAGTGTAGGTTAGTTTTGCTTGTTTTCAAACTTTATATAAATGAAACCATACTATTTGCATTCTGTCCTGACTACTTCTGTGAAACATTAATTTATGAGTTTCAAAGATATTGTGTGTAGCTGTTCATGTTTTTGTTACCAGATAGTGTTCAAATTCCTTATTTCTACACTCGTTTCTTTTTTTTTTTAACATCTTTATTGGAGAATAATTGCTTTACAATGGTGTGTTAGTTTCTGCTGTATAACAAAGTGAATCAGCTATATGTTGTATACATATATCCCCATATCTCCTCCCTCTTACGTCTCCCTCCCACCCTCCCAATCTCACACCTCTAGGTGGTCACAAAGCATGGAGCTGATCTCCCTGTGCCATGCGGCTGCTTCCCACTAGCCATCTATTTTACATTTGATAGTGTGTATATGTCCATGCCACTCTCTCACTTCGTCCCAGCTTACCCTTCCCCCTCCCTGTGTCCTCGAGTCCATTCTCTATGTCTGTGTCTTTATTCCTGTCCTGCCCCTAGGTTCTTCAGAACCTTTTTTTTTTTTTTTTTTTTTTAGATTCCATATATATGCATTAGCATATGGTATTTGTTTTTCTCTTTCTGACTTACTTCACTCTGTATGACAGACTGTAGGTCCATCCACCTCACTACAAATAACTCAATTTTGTTGCTTTTTATGGCTGAGTAATATTCCATTGTATACATGTGCCACATCTTCTTTATCCATTCATCTGTCGTTGGACACTTAGATTGCTTCCATGTCCTGGCTATTGTAAATAGAGCTGCAATGAACATTGTGGTACACGACTTTTTTTTTTTTTTTTTTTTTTTTTTGTGGTACGTGGGCCTCACTGTTGTGGCCTCTCCCGTTGCGGAGCACAGGCTCCGGACGCGCAGGCTCAGCGGCCATGGCTCACGGGCCCAGCCGCTCCGCAGCATGTGGGAGCTTCCCGGACCGGGGCATGAACCCGTGTCCCCTGCATCGGCAGGTGGACTCTCACCCACTGTGCCACCAGGGAAACCCCATGACTCTTTTTGAATTATGGTTTTCTCTGGGTATATGCCCAGTAGTGGGATTCCTGGGTCATGTGGTAACTCTGTTTTCAGTTTTTTAAGGAACCTCCATACTGTTCTCCATAGAGGCTGTATCAATTTACATTCCCACCAGCAGTTCAAGAGGGTTCCCTTTTCTCCACACCCTCTCCAGCATTTATTGTTTGTAGATTTTTTTGATGATGCCCATTCTGACCGGTCTGTACTCCTTTCCTGATGAACATTTGGGTTGTTTCCGGTTTGGGGATATTTTGAGCAGTGCTGCTGCGAATATTCTTGTCTGTGTATTCTTGTCTGTGTCTCCAGGTCTGCGGGAGTTTCTCTGGAATGTTTAGTGAATAATAGAATTGTAGGTTACTAGATAATGCCAGACTCTTTTAAAATGCTGTAATGCTTTTTTCTACAACCTTATCAATCTTTAATATTTTCAGCCTTTAAACATTTTGACGGTCTGGTGGGTGGTTCTTGTAATGGTGTCTGATCATGGTTTTAATTTGCATTTCTGTAAGTGTCTCATTACTTTTAAAGTTTCACCCAGCCCATGTACAGTTATATTTTTTATTTCTTGTAGAAAGGTGGACATTGGGTTACCTGAAAATCCTATGTGCTATTGAAAAATCATTGAGATGGTATATTCCTTAGATTATTATAACTGAGAACTAGATCTCTTACATGAATACTATCAGATTTTTTTTCAATCCAAAGATTTTTCTCTTGCCATGTAAATTTTTGTATAATAAAGTTAAAAATGTATGAAATTGCTTATTTAGGTTACCAACTTGATGCCTTTTACTTGATATATAGGCAACTCCAAGCAGTAAGTTTGTGGTTTGCTAATATTGATTCTCTTAGCCCAGTGTATATAAATTGTCACTTGCCTATGGTGAATAGAATACTTCACAGGAACTCACAACATCTAGTTTAAAAGATTCTAGATATTAGGAAGTAGTATCTTTTTAGTGTGTGCATGCTTATGTGTCAGTGTGTGTCTGTGTGTGTATGTGTGGAAGGAAGTGCTGAAAGACATGCCATTTTGATTTTTTTGTGCCGGAGAAAGAAAGTTGCTGTTTGTTTGTTTGTTTATTTATTTATTTATGGCTGCATTGGGTCTTCGTTTCTGAGTACGGGCTTTCTCTAGTTGCTGCACGCAGACTTCTCATTGCGGTGGCTTCTCTTGTTGTGGAGCACGGGCTCTGGGCTCATGGGCTCAGTAGTTGTGGTGCACGGGTTTTGCTCCACGGCATGTGGGATTTTCCCAGACCAGGGCTCGACCCCGTGTCACCTGCATTGGCAGGCAGATTCTTAACCACTGTGCCACCAGGGAAGTCCCAAAGTTACTGATTTTAAAGGGTAAGCTAGTATTTTGAAAGCTTAACATTAACCTAAAAGCGAATCTTGCTTATTTTACTGAGAAAAAGTAAGACTGTCACTTTAGGTACGAGGAAATGAGCTAAAATCAGAACTTTTGGTATGAAATTTAAAAAAATGTATTTATGAATACTTATTGTATGACTCCTGTAAGAGGAAAGTCTCATTGTAGCACACACTACTTGGAGGTTTGTTCTTGGTAAACTTTAAAACATAGCTACAGGTTCAGGTGATGTATCATCCTGTCGGGTGATTTGTATAGTGCTTAGGAGACAAAAATTAACGAATTACTGCCTTTATTCCCAGTTCTTGAATATAGATGAATTTAGGTTGTTATTTAGGGCAAAGATATTTTGTCTCATCACATCAAGTATCTTATTTGTTGTTATCTTATGAGTTAGTAGCATAATTATTTACATACTCTGGAGTATTATATATTTTTCTAGATGTCCCAGGAATATTTTCACCGCTTATGGGTGAATTCTGTGCTTCAGTGAATTTGGGGGGGCAAGGAGGGGTAGCTGCAAGGAAGAGCAAAGCAAGCAGTTTCTCCCATTGATACTGGAAATCGAAATAGGAGTGTTGAATCGCTTTACATTTTTTGTTTTGTTTTTATAATTGAATATACTTTAGACCAAGTAACAGTTTGTTTCCCCCTGTATACAATTGCAGTATCTTATAAACTTACTCTAAATTGAATTTTCATACTGTACCATGCAGACTGGAAATGAGTCTTATTTTTTGGTTTTGTTTTTTAGCACACTAAATTTCAGTTCTAAAGTCATAAATCTTTATTTTGTTTTGTACAAGTAAAATCCCATTTTATAAATTGTCTCATAAAGATGTCCACATCATAGAACCATGTTTACAAGTGGTGGTGGGAGGTACAAAAAAGAGAAGCTGCCAGAAATTGTTTATTTAATGCTGGGGGTGTTCACCGCCTTGAATTTTGCTGTAATCTTCATGAATCACATTAGGTTGAGGAGTCCAGGATATATATATTTGTAATATAACTTGGTTATCAGGAGAGATTGCTTCATTCTGTTCTTTTTAGAAACACTTGTTTTTATGCTTTGGAGGTATTTCTGTTTCCTAGGTGGATACTCGAGCACGGTGGGTATTCGAGGCTGGAGGAAGTCTTCTCAGTCTTCCTTTACACGAAGGACCTAAAGTGCACTGATTTATGTTAATACATATATGGACACTTTAGGAAACTATATTTAATTCATTTCAACATAGACTTTATTTAAGATATATTGCATTTTGCCAGGGCCAAGCGTTGCTAGACACATTTCAGATTCTTGAAGTAGAAACCAAAGAGGTTAAATTGTATGGAATCAAGAGACTTTAAAATATGTACATTTCAGAGTTAGCATTTATATGAAGTTTATTTCAGATTTTATGTCCCAGATTTATTAATCTAGATCAGAGTGTGTGTGTGTGCGCATTGATGTTGGGCAAAACTAGTCAGCATTTCAAGGCTACCCATTTCATTCTGAATTAGGATTGTAATTCAGCCAAGTTTGTGAATCTTTACCTTTTTCCAGTATGTATTGGACTGTTTTGATCACTGCTGTGTTTCTTGTGCCTCAATCAATACCTGCTGCAGGGTAGCACTCTAAATTTTTGTTGAATGACTTCATGAAATGAATGAATGAATGAGTAATTATTGGCCTTTTGTCGATTGTTGGAGAGCATATAAGCTACCTTGAGTCTGATCTCTCCCGATTGAAATGGTTCTTACAAATTGCAGTCAGAAGTAATTCAGTTGAAGAAGGCATGTGCTCTTGTCATGGTCTGCTTGTTCCAGACACTCTGGAATCTAGATCCTAAGTCTCCTATGTGTTCATTTTTCTTTTAAGAATAATTATGACTGTCTAATGGCTAAAGAATCAGAAGCTGTAAGAACTCTTGGTAGTCCCAACAGTCATTTCTTTCTATACCCATTCAAACGGCTTAGAATTTTGGAGGCCCATTCATCTCTGTTCCTCTTCTGATCTTCCCCAGAGATGATAATAAAAAGAGATTGAAAATGTTGATGTCATTTACTTTTCTACAAAAGGAACGCATTTAGGTAGTGACAGAAAGGAGAAGAGTGTCCTTTGTGCCATTTGCATTGTCTCATTTAATTATCCTAATAGGCCTGCAAGGTTGGAATAGTGATTAGCCCACTTTATAGATCAAGAAACCAAGGCTCTCAAGTCTACATTTGCTCCCTAGAAGTGTACTCCATGAAGGCTGCAGTTGCGTCTGTTTTGTTCACCATTGTGATTTCATCATGTAGTACAGTGCCTGGCACATAATTGCGTAAGTACTGATTGGCTTTACTTCCTGGGGATCACATGACTAGTTAGTGGAAGCAACTCCGCTTACATAAGGTTTTCACTCATTCCACAGCCTTTGAGCTCTTTTCCCTGTAGTTCTTTTAGTTCTCTAAGAGGTGATCATGAGTTACACATCTCTCAGAAGAAGTGTTGAGAGTCCAGTGGCATGCTTATCTTAGACTTCCCAGCCTGGGCAGGATTGTGGCCTGGTACCTGTCGTAATACTACAGGGAGGTGGAGGTCTTTTCTCTGCACGGAACATGCTAATGACTATCCTTGACTGCTCATCGTGTGTTTACTAATTTTATGTAATGTACTACTTACCCTCAGTTTTCAAATTTTTATATGTTTTTTCAAATGTTCTATTTTCAAATTGTTACAGCAAGTGAAAATAACTAGAAAAAAGTATAACTAACTGGCCATTATTATACACATTGCCAAATCTTAGCATGATTTGCTTCTGTGAGCCCAGTAATTTTACATACTGCCTCTACTACTCTCCTACTGATCTTATAAAAGGACTCTACAGGTTAGCTCTCTCTTCTTTTACCCTTTGATTTTTGCTATTTTGAAGTTGTGGGAATCAGGGAAGGTGTTGCTGTTTTTCTGCCATTCTACTGCACCTTTGCCCAGGATGATGTAATGGAACTGAGCAGACCATGTCAGTGGAATGCTGGAGATGGCTTGTACCATCTCCCAAGAGCCGATTGTCAAATTTTCAGACATTTTGGGCCCTGGTTGTTAAGCACAGCCATTATTAAACATTAAGATATACAAGCTTCCAATTTAAACTGTATTTAATAACAAAGATAATAGATACTTGAAATTCCTCCTTTCCTGGTCTTGTAGTACATGTTGCTGTTATCTGTACTCTTGAGGTTCTTTAGGTCTCTTGTGTCTACATGATGGAAATGCTGCATAGCAGAGTGTTGCTATCTTTCCAAGTCCATGCTCAGGTATGTCGTGTTGCTGGGTTGATCTTGGCCATGGCGGGAACATTTATACCACGGAAACTGGCAAACACTACAATTCAGGACATACCCTCCCCCCTTTTCCCCTGGAGAACCATTTGTTGTTAAATATTTACAACCACACACTCTGTGGGATGCCTAGAAACAAGGAGATTGATACTGCTATATTTTGTGTTATTTGTTTGGTTATCTTTGTAATATTTAGCCACAGTGAGGGAAAGAAATAGCTAGGAGATAGACAACAGTGAGGAAGAAAGTTGAGGCACAGAGGCGTGCCTTAGCCTAGAAGCAAACATAGGACTAACTCAGATAATGTGTATGGTAAAACTATACTGATTTACTTACTGGTATTGCAGGTTATTTTTAGAAAATTTTCTTTTAAAAAGATACAGCTTTATAAAACAATTACCCAACATCTTATTCTCAGCTAAAAGCCTTTTATAATAATTTTTTAATTTTGTGTGGGTGTAAATGTTATTGCATATAAGCTGTTCTAGAATAATTTCATACATTTTTAGAGCTCAGAGTGGGGTTTGCTTTTGAGACAAAAATTTTTTGAGGTGTCTTCACTCGTTTTTTTAAAATTGAGGTAAACTTGGTGTGAAATGAGTTTCAGATGCACAAACTTTCACTCTTTTTTTTTGCGGTACGCGGGCCTCTCACTGTTGCGGCCTCTCCCGTTGCGGAACACAGGCTCTGGACACGCAGGCCCAGCGGCCATGGCTCACCGGCCCAGCCACTCCGCGGCATGTGGGATCTTCCCGGACCGGGGCACGAACCCGTGTCCCCTGCATTGGCAGGCGGACTCTCAACCACTGCGCCACCAGGGAAGCCCTCACTCATTTTTAATCACATGGTGGTGGTGATCTATATTTGTGTGTGTGTGTATAACGAATAATTCAGCATTTCATAATTTAGGCCCACTTGTAGATACTTACACATAGGCCTTGCAGTCCAACAGCTAAGCTAGATTGCTCAAGGTTTCCCCCGCCTCCTACCTTGATGTAAAAGTTTTACTTGTGCCAAGCTGTCACGTTTTCTTGAGTGACACCCCAGAAGGCGTTACCGATCTTCACCAGCAAGCACATACCAGCACTCGTCGACACTTCTGTTCCAAAGGTACCTTGAGCACTTGTGGAACACTGAGAGCTGCATCCATTCTGTCAGAGGTGCCCTTTAGAGGAGTAACCAAAGGGGTTGCCTGAGCAGGTCTCTGGGTTTTTGAGCAGCCTTCTGCTGAATGCACATTGCTGAGATTGAGGCCTGCCTGTAGATCCAAGCCAGTAGGTGCGTTTGGGGGTGGAGGGGTGGGACCTGATGCTTGTGTGTGCTCACAAAGTAGTTACTAAATATTAAAATAGATGCAAGGGTTAAATGCTTCCTAAAAAGATGTTTTTCAAGCCGGATGGTTTTGTTTACTGCAGGGATTGCGCATTTGTTGGAAACAGCGTTGAAGTACAGTGGAGGTGAGTCATACATTTCCTAGCCACTTAGCCGATATCAAATGATTAAAAACCATTTCATGGATAGGGCCATGCAGCCAGAAAAACCTACAGGGACTGACTTGATGATACCCACTTTTAGAAAAGAATTGGCTGAGTTTAACTTGTCCTCATTAGGAAGCATGCCATGTAACAGTGATGAAAGTAGCTCATGTGCAAGTAGATTGCTCTGGTCCATTCACTTCCACTGGGCGAGTTACTTTGTGCTGAAAGCTCACTGTTAATATTTCCATTTAAATAGCACTTTATGAAAAGTCTCATAGTATCTTCACATTTTATGTGTACCACAGAGAGGGAAATTCATTGCTTAATTCAACTTAAAAACAGAATTTTTAAAAACTAGGCGATCCTAAAAGGCTGACTTCCACACACCAACGTAAGCCACTGCATTCAGTTTCCATCCTGCCCCTCATGTTTTACACAAAACTGGCTTCCTATCAAGGTTTGCTATTTACCTTCCTTCAAGTAGAATTTTTAACACTCAAATCTAAGTTTTTGGTTTAAATTTTATTATCTTTGTTACTTAATTGATATGTTTAAAAATATTAGCCAAGTTCTCCTCCTTCTTCCCCTACTTTTATTAAAAGTAGAAATGCAAGTCTAGAGGGGGTAATTTTTTCCTAATTCCATAGATTCCTCAGCATTTTCCTCCCAAGGAACTTGGCTGTACCTTGTTTGTCACTCTTGAGTGCAGAATATTCAGGATTGTGGACAAATCATGTCCCCTTCCCCCGCCTCGCAAATAACAAATCACAGGTACCACACAGAAGACTTTGGTGGGTCAGGGCAGATGCCACACTTCACCTTTGCTGTGATAATGTTTGGGGTTGGAGGCAAGCAAGGTTACGATTCATTGCTTACAAGTGAATCCTTTCTTACCTGCCCGGAGTTGCCCCCAGTCTCCATTCCAGTATGGCTCCCATGGTGATAGGGAGAGAGGAAGGAAGGAAATAATGACGTGTTCCCCTCCTCCTTGCTGCAGAAGCCTGCTAGGCTGGCTTGGTGGAGAAGGTGAAGAAGGCAAGCCTCCAGTGGCTGGAGACTGTTGAGAATGTTATACAGAAACAGGGCTGTATATAGTTACTACTCCTTTCACTTGATCTTCTCCGAGCTTCCTAGGTAAACTAGGAGAGCTCAGATGAAACACATTCTGTAAATATAACTTTCAGCTAATGAAACATGCCCTTCTCGTGATTGACCTTTTTTTTTTTTAAACAGTTTTGAGTTCAAACCAAGACAGTAGAATTTCATTATGCAAATCTTTGAGCCACTTTTATAGCATCACTGTCTTAGTATTGCTCTAATGTTAAAAGTCTTCTCTGTTTACGGTAAGATAAAACCTTTGTGTTTGGTTGGAAAAGAAAGGGACTCCTTGGAGGCCCTTGCCAGTGGCTGTATGAAGATAGGCGGCTGAGACCTGTTCACAAAGGCCTTCTGTGCTGTGTCTCTGTGGCCCTACAAAGGTGGTAAGCCGAGCCCAGAGGGAAGTCTACGGAAATGCAAAGCTGAAGTTCCTGTGTTCATTATTTCAAAATGAAGTTGCTCCTTTATTTACAAAACAAAGTGACACACCAGCAAGTCACAAACATTTCATATGATTATATTAAGACAGGCTAAGAACATACTTTAAAAACACATGGTTTAAAAGCACTAAGAACATACTTTAAAAACACATGGTTTAAAAGCACATATTCACCCTCTCCAAAACTGTTGTTTTGTGTAGATCTAGTACTCATACGTCTTTCGGTAGAAAATTTTGCTGGATTTCTGTTTTTTCCTTGTTGTAGAGGTGGCACATATTACTACTGGAAACTCGGACGTCCAGCGTTTTTTCCCCTTCTATTTATTTTATTAAAGAATGGGATATATTTTTAAAACTCTCTTCATCTATTAGTATGAGTAGGTAACATAATACTGGTGGAGGTGGGCTTGGGGGAGGTTTAGAGGGAGGAATTGCATTCTTTTGGCATTCCTGAGAGGAAAACAGCTGCATTAACCATTTTTTTGTGGGGGGGTGGTTGGGAGGGGGTGGTACAGGGCCATCTCCCCGATGCTCAGAATTTCAGCATTTTACAGCTGAGCACAAACAGCTTGGCATAGTTAGGGCTGGAGTCATTGTGCGTGTGTTACAGTTCTGATTATTAGCCAACAGAAGACAGCTGTATACATTACTAATGAAAGTACTTTGAAATTAAAAAAATCCAATAGTGGGGTTTCCCCTCTAAACACCAGATGTGTACAGTGGTTTTGCCCTGTGTCTGCCCTGTATTTTAGCACCATTTTTCAGGGAAATAAATGGAAGCCAGCATTTGAGAGGTTGGACATGTGGTGAAAGTAGATATGTTTGTAGCAAAATAAGGTATGTTGTGGTTGACTAGAAACATTTTCAGGTTTATTATTTTAAGAGAGTCATTGCTGCCCCGGCCAGTCATTCCATTCCTCCTCCTTTGCCTCTTATAAAAAGAAAACATTGTGTGCCTGCAAACATATGCTCCGTTATCAAGCTTCAGACACACAATGGTCTAAATCTTTAGGGGCTTTGAGTGCTTTCAGTAGGTAAATGGTAGTGTAAGGGGTTTACTATTTGATATATGTCTTCTAAAGCATCTCTGGAAGTGGACGTTTTGTTTTTGTTGCCTGTGGGAGTTTCTGTCCTTTTTTTCGAGTACATTTAACCCATGACCAAAGATCTCAGTTTCTGGATTTTTTTCGAAAATAGTGATCAAGTAAGGAATGTCTAAGACTAGGAGTAGGGATATCTGGAATTACCTAGATCTCAGTTTCTGGATTATTTTTGTGTGACAAAGTAAGGAATGTCTAAGATTACAAGTCAGAGGGAAAATTCTAAGATCCTGTCAATTTTTTGTTCCAAAACAGTATGTTTCTTGGGGGGAAGGAAAATTCCTGACTGGTCCTGGGGAAGAAATGAAGTAGAACTGGTATTGAAGAGATCTTTCTCTGTGGGAACACAGCAAAAATACATTTCCAAGAACTTGCCTGGGGAATTCCCAGATTCTTTTGAACCTTTACATGTCAAGTACCTTAATATAAATACAGGTTTAGACATATTGGTTCGATGTTTCAATACCTATTTTTAATATGTAGTTTTATCATCCAGGTCTTCTGTTTTCCACTTGTTCTATCAAGTCATGGTTTTCAAAACAGTCACAATTTAAATATAAGGAGCCTATTTCTTTTCCTTCCTTTCATTTAAAAAATTCTCCAGTGAAAGATGAGAGCTCAGAAGTGGGTTGCTAAGGGTTTTTAATATTCTGAGTGATATCAGTTTTACCACAGCTTTATTTAATCTTATATTTTAATGCCTCTTATCCATGTAACATGGGCATTGAAAAGGTTCTGTAGTTTGTTGTGAGAAAATCCCAGTAAAATCATTTATAGAAAACTTTTAAAGTTAAATTATTAACTTTTCCTAAGGAGTTTCTTGAGGGACTTTTCCTTTCCCCATTTCATAAGTCAGCGAAAAGGAAACTGGAATTAGTGTATAGTGTTAAAAATACACTAAAGTGAAGGAGGGGAACATTATGAGAATTTTGCTCTGGGGTAGATGACAAGCCAATTTGTAGAATTCCTTTTTCTGCTTGACAGAAGGTAATCTGTTTCTTCTTTTGGATTTCTTCCTGGTGGTGGCCCCAAGCTTTGTATCACAGATTCTTTTATCACAAGGGCCCTAAACTTGACTAACTATTTTAAAATAAAGCTTAAGGTTACCAAATACCTTAACAGATTTCTCTATTATACAAGGGGTAAACAATTCTGATGTGTTCTTCAAACCCACTGCTTCAAGGAGGAGTCTTGATGTGTGGTTTGTGAGCTGCTGTGTGAATCATGCTGAAGACATTTGAAGCCTTAGGTGCTCTTAGAAGAGAAGGCTGTGGCAGAGAAATGGGGATGGTGGTCGCTGCCCGTGAGACTCATCGGTGTTGGTGTATAGCGCGGCTCAGGGATGGGTTATTTACAGGGGAACTGGGGGTCCGTCAGCAAACTGCGAATCCGTTCATGGGTGCAGCATAAGGTGCCCATTGGGGGAATGTTTCTGAGCTCTGCGGGCGCCTCCTCAGACTGAGGGAATTCGGGCTGCTCTGGGTAGGGGCTGTGAAAACTGCCATCTTCACACCTCTAGGTACAGAATGACTCCCATTTCCCTGACCACCAGGTGACTTCATCATTCAACTTGTTATGACCGAAAGAATTTGAGAATATTTGGGAAAGAACATTCTCGTTCCCTAGTGGGAAAATGCTAAAAGATCAGAAGTTTCTAAGTACTGAACCTTACTCCAGAGGTAGTTTTTTCTGCCTGCTTTGTTTTCTACTCCATGTTGGGACTCCCACTTAGTTTTTAAGTCTTGTGATTTGAAACCAGTTTTTGCAACGTGAAGTCTAACCTACAGACTATTATTTTTAGCCTGAAAATCATCTGTTTAAAAATTCCAAATCTGAACGGTTCTCTTATCTTGCTTAAAATTCTTTCTAGTACTTTTAAGCCAACAGAAGGGAAAATGTAAACCATTTGTTAATTGCAGCAGCTGTTCCCTGAGTATCTTTATGTTAATGTTTTGAATTGGCAGATTTGAAAGATTTTTAGAAAGAGCATCTGGATTGATGTCCTATTCAAACCTCAATCTTGAGAAGTGGAATCAGCCTCTTCAAAACAAACAAACAGAAGCCTTACACAGATTGAGAGGGTGACTGCAAAGTCATGGTGAAATTTCTATAAAATTGTAGAGGAGAATGAAGACAAATGGTCTTGGTTATTAGGCTGTGGGTGAAGAGCCTCTTATTGGATTTAGTATGGTGTTTATCTAGCTGCCGTGGTAAATGAAGTCTTTTGCGTATACAGTTAATTCCCAATTATTCATACACGCTTGGGCCAAATTGCTGATTCTCTATGGACTTTGGAGACCTTTCCTGTGCCCCGCCCCATTTGTTGTCCATCCGGTCCCATGGCCTGATTTCCTCTTTCGCCAGGCTTTCTCAGAGGGGTTCCCAGCTGCTCTCCTCACTTCCATTTTTGTTTCCTTATCAGGCTCCTGCTGCTTTGCTTTCTCTGCTGTGTTCCCTGACAGTCCAGGATTCTTGTCTGATACTGCTTTTCTTAGTTATCTCAGATCAGTGATAGAGAACCTAGTTACCTGTTAGGGAAAAACTCTGTGGAAGATGATGTCTGCTGCTCCTTGCTTTTCTTCTGTCATCTTTGGGCTTTTGTGGAATGAAGGAGTGGAGATAAGTAGAGAAAGGGTTTTCCCTAAAAACGTTTCCAAGCTGTTCTTTTAAGTGGTTTCTTCAGGATTTTACAGCTCTGTGGGGGAGGTGTTAGAGTTAAACGCTTAAATAGTCTTTTCATCCTTCTTTTTGCTTTTTTGTTCTCAACTTAGACGTTTCTTCCCATTGCAAATCATTAGACAAGGGCCCTTTAGAGGATGTGTATCTGAGGAAAGTTTAACTTTGGGATGGAGTTGGAGCTACAGTGGTAAGAATGACCTTGAATGGCTCTTCATTTAGCAAATATCTGATTTATTGAGTTCTTATATTTTGAATATTGTGGAAGATATAAAATAAATTTGAGATTCTGCCTTTAAAGAGATTTATATAAATTTAGGAGAGGAGTCTACACAGAAAACCACAAATCTAAAGCCGATACATACATACATGATTAACAAATGTGAGAAACTTGTGGATGTAGACGAAATGTTGGGGCTCTCCCAGGAGGTTATTGTTTCTCCAGGGGAGGGACCAGAGTTAGTAGCGATGTAAAAACTCTCCCCTGATATTCCTTGCCTGCACTGAGGGGATGGAATAGTTTTATCTATACAATTTTTTTTTTTTTTTGCGGTACACAGGCCTCTCACTGTTGTGGCCTCTCCCGTTGCGGAGCACAGGCTCCGGACGCGCAGGCTCAGCGGCCATGGCTCACGGGCCCAGCCGCTCCGCGGCATGTGGGATCTTCCCGGACCGGGGCACGAACCCGTGTCCCCTGCATCGGCAGGCGGACTCTCAACCACTGTGCCACCAGGGAAGCCCTCTATACAATTTTTATAAACCTGTTCTTGTTTCTTTTTTGAATATTAAATGTCTGCATAGAATATAATTTTCCCTTATCAGATGAGAGCTTAATATAGGTATTCAGGCCCTATTTGGCAATAATATTGGTTAAAGGAATGTGATTCTGTGTTCAATTCCCAAACCAGCCCCAAGCCAGGCAATTGGTTAAAAAGGAAGGCCTTTGATTAGCCAATCAGGCTTCAGATAAATCAACTCTAAAGCATGTGTGCACTAGATTCTTAGAAGAGCCCTTTATTCTCTCACCAGCGGCTGATGTTATTTATTTCTGGTTCCAATGAAGCTTTTGGTTTCTCAGACCAACTGAGATTAAAGTCAGCAAATTTTAAGGAAGGGGAGCTATCAGAGAGAGAGAGGTACAATAATAACAAGGCTGAAACTATAAGAAGTGGACACAAGAATGCCTAGAGTGTGGTAGTTTTCAGTGAGATTTCTGTTTAAAGTGTTGGTACTTTAAGAGGCTTAACCTTCCATGGGATACCTCAATTCATTCTTTATATTCATGAGATGTTTTTTGTTAGTTGCCCTTAAATAAGAGCCAAATAAAAATGAGCTCTGAATTGGGTTTGAAAACTTAGTTCTTAATGTGGCTGCAGATTTCGTGGGGAGGATGAAGGAGGGGCCAGTGATTAGCGATGATTCTGGAGCTTCTCTTTAGAGTTCTTCCCCAAGATGATGATGGTCAAGTGAGATCATGTGAGACTGCTTTATGGTTGGAGAGTGCTGTAGGAACCATGAGTTCATCTGAAACTGTAGCTTGATGTTTATTAAAGTGACGCTGATAATACTTTTCTGAATGACCTGCAGTGCCTGTTAAATATTCAGATTCCTGGGCCTAATCGTAGGCCTACTGAATCAGATTCTCTGAGAGCAAGGATCTGAGAATCTGCATTTTAGCAGCCTCCTTGGGCATTTCTACTGCCCTTTACCCTAGAGCTACTTACACTAGAAGTTGCAGCCTTTTGAAGTTTGAAGGTGCCAGTTGAGAAACTTTGCTTTTGGGTAGCAGGGGAGTGTTCATGTGGTGGCTCAGTCAGCAGTGTTACTAAGTGAAGCGGTTCCCAAGCATCTCTACTGTCTTGGAAATAAGGGTGAAAGGCTCATGTCTTGAACATTTATTATCTGCTACACTTAATTGATACAATTCTCCCAATAGCCCGGAGGAAGGTATAATTTTTATCACCCCTGTTTTTTACCCAGGGGCAAATCAAGGGTCAGAAGCGCTAGGTAACTTGCTTAGGATCACACAACCAGTCACCAAGGAGCTGAACTTGAACTCTCATCTGTTTGAGCCTGAAGCTGAACTTCTCAGCCTCTAGCCGTTCTGGATTGCCAGGGGCAGATGGTTACAGCCGGTAGCGTGAGGGGAGGCAGGGGGCGGCTAAGACATCACTGCAGCAGTGGATTGGCATGCTCAGGCTGCTGACCCATGGAAGTCAGACAGACTGAAAACCCAGAAAACCGGGGAGGCGCGATATCCTGCTGTGGGAATTCAAGGCCTAGGAGAGACGTTTGTAGGAAGCTACCTGCTTTGTCACCTGAAAGCTCTAAATAAAGCAAGGTGGAAGAGAAGATCACAAGTTCTACTTATAACTGCCTGTGAACTTTTCATAAGACTTTACCAATCAATACGCAGTTGCTTTTTCTTGACAGATGGTAAGTTGCAGGCTGGTAAGAATTAAGGGGCCGGTGTAAAGATTTGCAGGGAATCAAGGCTACAATTGCAGGAAGAACAGGGGAAAAGGGAGGGGAGAAAGCACCAAAAGCTTGATGTGTGGAGACCTAGTGAGCCAGGATGTTCCTGTAATCCCACGTTCTTGTTATTTTATTATGTCTTGGAACAAAAGATAACTGGAGAGAGTGATGGTAAGAGTGATAAAAATGTGAGTTATAATAGAAGTCCACAGATAAGGACAGTTGGAGGAAGCTGAAGGTAGTTTGGGGGTGAAAAACCTGTGCCACCTTCTGAGAGCCTCAGAGTCTTTTATTTCCACATTGCCCCGTTCAGTTCAGCTCCCTCACATACCCAGTGGATAAGCTCTAGTATTTCAGGTCTTCATATTTCTGCCTTGTGATTAAACATGAATACCATAAACATTAGCACCTGACCAGGAAATTGGTTTGTCTTTGGAAGGTATGGGTTTGAAAAGGTTTACTGCATGGCCAGTGGACCGTGGAGTCTCATAAAAATAACAGCTGTGATCAGGAGAAATATAGGATGTAAGTTGCAGAAAGTACTTTGAGGCAATTAAAACATCTATGTTAAAATGTTCATTCCCTAGATACAGGGAAGATGGTATGAACTGGGACACCTGGGTTTTTGTGTCACATCCTCCCTGGCAACAACGTACATGCATACACTCCCCAGCTGTAAGAGTTTAGACAGGTGATTTTTATCTCTTGGGCCTTAGGTTTCCTCACCTGTCTGATGAGAGGCGTTACTGGATGACCTCTTTTGGGTTTTACATTCCACAGTCATCAACCATAGTCTGTGGTGGCCCTGACTAGCCCCATTCTGACAGTGACTCATGGAAACATTTCTCTTCTTCCTCCTCTCTTCATATTAGCATGTTTTTTAAGAAAATTAATTAATTAATTAATTTTTGGCTGGTTGGGTCTTCGTTGCTGCGCGTGGGCTTTTTCTCTAGTTGCGGTGAGTGGGAGCTACTCTTCGTTGCAGTGCACGGGCTTCGCAGTGCGAGGGCTTCTCACTGTGGTGGCTTCTCGTTGCAGAGCACGGGCTCTAGGCACACGGGCTTCGGTAGTTGTGGCTTGTGGGCTCTAGAGCGCAGGCTCCGTAGTTGTGGCGCACGGGCTTAGTTGCTCCACGGCATGTGGGATCTTCCTGGACCAGGGATCGAACCTGTGTCCCCTGCATGTGCAGGCGGATTCTTAACCACTGCGCCACCAGGGAAGTCCTGCATTAGCATGCTTTGATTGCACTATTCCTTGTACTTAGTGGGGCCACAGGCAAAGCAAGCGTGTCTTCCTCTGAAGCATGTAGAAGTGGGTATGGACAGGCATGTTGTCCCTAGTCTCCAGCTGTGCCTCTGCTGTACATCCAGCTGGATGGCATTTCTCCAGTGTGGAGTGTGGCTCTCCTGAGTGTTAGGTAGAAATGGAGAATCCTGGACCTCTTGACAGATCTACTGAGCAGGAGTCTCTGGAAGTAAGGCTCTGGAATCTGTATTTTAACAAGGCTCCAAAGTGATCTTTGGGCTCACTACAAATTGAGAGCCTGAATGATTCAGCTTTCAGTATGTGCTGTGGTCTTTAGATACAGCCCCGGTTCTCTGAAGGCAGGGGCCATGCTGTATGTGTATATGTGTATATGTGTATATATGTGTGTATGAATAAAACTTCTCAGAATAAGTTGTAATCATCTGGTTTGTTCATTCATGTAACAAATATTTGTATGCTTACTGTATACAGAGCCCTGTGTTAGTTGTTGTCGGAATGGGGGCAGAACAGACAGATCTCAGTGACTGATGGGACACGAGGGGCTTGCTCCTATAGCCAGGCTTATAGCCGGGTGTGGGAATCTAGTTGTGCCATTAGGAGAAATGGGCACACAGGCAGAGCAGGCAACAGCTTCGGGAGAGAAGATGTAAATGGGAACCTGTAGAGTGATGATAAAATGTGCCTGAATTTCTGGAACCAGTTTTAAGACTGGTACCACTTACAGATTCATAATATTTTAGAGTTGGCGGGGATCTTTTAGATGCTGTTTCAGTCTCTTCAGAAGAAGGAAAGACTGATACCATTTGGAGGCTGTGGCTTAGGTCGGAGGAAAAATACAGTGAGGCAAGCCATTATGTATAAAGGTGACTTTTCCTCTCGGACTTGAGAGAAGCTGGTTTTATTAATAATCTCTAATTGATTTTGAATCTCTGCCTAGAAATAAGATTTGAAATGATACAGGCATTTTATGCAGATAGATTCACTTGGTGTTTAAAAAATGCCTTTAGAATTTACTTTCCTTGGTCAAGTAGCGTGTTGGTGTGTCATCTTTAAAGATAGCCACAAAGTACCCCTCTCACTCCTTAGGCTAAGAGTGGGGAGCACAGACTGCTGTTCTCACCCATTGAGTGGATTTCCTCGGGTGGTCTCGTATTGTTTCCCCAGACTGCTTGACAAATGGAAGTTTACATTAGTCCTTTTTCCTTACTTTGGCCTGTGGGTGAGGCAGGGTGGCCTGTTGGGTTTCTAAGGGTCTGGGAATTCCACACCAGAAGTAGTTTTAAGTGTGTGTGCCCTTCTTAACAGCAGTGGCTTCAGCATTGAGTTGTTTTTGCACTTGTGGCTGTGAGTTCCCTTTGTCCCACCAGAGTCAGCATGGTAAGTTGGGAGAGAAATCCTTTGCCAACAGGACTGGAAGTAGCAAGTGAAGGCTGGGCTCAGGGGAGGAGAGCAATTCAAGGAGCTGATGTGGTCACAGGAAGGATAGAGTCAGGAAGAGGCATGAGTCAGGCTGGTGGCTGTCCGTGGTCTTCTCACAGCAGCAACAGCTGGAGGTATGGGGCCAAGTGTTGAGTCAGAGCTGCCTGGCCGGAGATCTGGGCAACAGAGTGGATGTGGTGTGCCAGACGCCAAGAGGACTTCCTTAGGCTCCGAGCTTCCTGGGCTCTTCCTGTTGTGTGGGAGCCAGTGATCAGCACCTTGCTCCTTGCCCCACCCCGTTCACAGAGAGCCAGCCCTGGCAGAGCCCTGGAGGCAGTACTGGGTGCACTTTTGCCAGAGGCCCTTGCGGGGTGTGTGGTCACGGTGTGATTTGCATTTGGCACGATCAGCAGTGCTCATCAGCTGCTGCCTAATGCAGATTGTAAGGACCTGTTAAGGGCCAGGGGCTCTAACACGCGCCTGGAGGAAGGTTCTCTACTGCACTTTGAGAGCATTATGCATGTTTTTAATGCCAGTGGAAGTAAAAATGTAGTGATAATTTGGAGTAAATTGTAAGCGTTCTTAAGTAGAACCTGTTTAATTTGGTGACAGGACGTAATTAACTTTGGATATGTGAATGAGAAATAAAGATGAAGTATTTTGTTTGTTTGTTTGTTTGTTTAAAAAAGGGTTAAAAAGGAACTCTGAGCGTTACACAAAGCTTTCTGCTCCAAAGCCCCACCCCTTTGCCACGCTAGTGGCAGAGAAATTACAGAAAGCTGATTGTGTTGTCTGTTTGGCAAGTCAAAGCAAGATATAGCAAGCTAAGAGATGAGTATTCTAGATGACTTTCACTTTCTGTGACACGAAGGTTCTAAATATAAGAAATAAGAAGCCCCTGGGTGATTGCTTTTTGGAATTTGTGTGGACAGATCCAGGTCATCCTTGTACTTCTTTGTGCTTTTTAAGAAGTGAGACTTTCTGATTAGTGAGTCAGAATTTCTGTCTGATAGCTTTTAAGTTTGATGATTTAAAAAAAAGATTTGTTACACAAAATTTAAATTTATAATTTCCAATAAAAAAGGTGATGAAAATTGTACTCTTACTCTCAATTTTGTTGTTAGAGGTTTACAATTACCATGTACTAAAGCCTGGAATTTCTCCTCTACTTTACAGATGCTTAAAAGACTCTGATTTTTATTTCTCTTTTGCTCTGTGTCATTGAAACATTTGTTTTAATTAATTATATGTCCAGTATGGTTATTAGAGAGGGAGCTTTGTCAGAATGTGTGTCATTTTAACCTTCTGGTGGTTCAAATATAATTAAGTTGCTTTTTGGTCTTACTGACTGTTTGCATTGTAAGAAAATGCAATCTGTGTTTCGTCTTTGAATGACATTACATTTCTTTCAGGCTGGAGTGGCATTTTGTGCTTTCACTTATCCAAGGTTTGCTACTCTTGGATAGCAGTTTATGTGCCTGGTCTGTTAGTCTTTTTGACTAGATTACCCTTTTAAGTATTACTGAATCCAAGTACATTGTAAAATTATTACACTTTTATTCATCCTTACTGTAATGCTAGGCACATGACTAGGTGTATAACCTGCTTCTGATCTCCGTAGTTACTTTAAGAGATAGGTGCTGTTATTTAAAATAGAAATAGAGGGATAGAAAATTTAATTTATACAAAGTCAAGTAGCTGTTAAGGGATGGAGTGGAGATTTGAACCCAGGTCTTTATTAACCTCAAAACCCTGACTTTTAATTTCTGCTCTGCTGCCTCGTGCACTGTTCTTTGTATTCAGCTTGTATTAATGAGCACTGACCGTGCCTGGTTCTTTCTGCATGTTGAGAGGACGGAAGAGTGGAACAACCAGAGCTGGGAGTAAATGGACAACATAAGATTAAATACACATATAACATCACCAGAGGTGGTGATGGCTATGAAGAAAATACTGGGTAAGAGTAATGGAAGGAGTATGCTTTCTGGCAAAACTTTCAAAATACATATGTTGTTCTAGTCATTGGTTCTGCTTAAAGCCTAGGACAGTATGAAGAAAAGGCAAGAAAAAAGTAAATCAGACTTTCTATAAAGTTTCACATCCTACTGACAGATGGCTTGTCAGCCTATGCACTGGAAAGCCTTATTGTTTGTATAGCTCACAGGGGAGTGTGGCCAGGCAGGAGGTGAATGTGAAGGAGGTTGGGTTTAAATGTGGGAGCACCAACATTCCAGTTATTCCAGGGTTACAGTACCAGTCTTTCAGATAAGGGTTGTGAGGAATTATCTTCTGGGGCTTTCCTTTTCTGTAGGAAATACTGTTTTAAAACTGTTTCACCAAGAAGTGCTAATTAGCAGAGGTCTTTTCTTTTATCCCTTTTGATAATCCCCGCAAATGAACTTTTAAAGATTCAGAAGCAAGGGAAAAAGTAGACTAAGAACTCAAACATTAAGAATGTCGTGACAGTTTGGAAGCCAGTGTCCAAGCACTGAAAAATTATCTATAAAATTTCTTTTCAGGAGAGTAGATAAAAGCTATTACTGGGCTTCCCTGGTGGCGCAGTGGTTGAGAGTCCGCCTGCCGATGCAGGGGGCACGGGTTCGTGCCCCGGTCCGGGAAGATCCCACATGCAGCGGAGCGGCTGGGCCCGTGAGCCATGGCCGCTGAGCCTGCGCGTCCGGAGCCTGTGCTCCGCAACGGGAGAGGCCACAACAGTGAGAGGCCCGCGTACCGCAAAAAAAAAAAAGCTATTACTATTTGCCACTTTGAAGTTGTGTGTTTTTATGAATGACTACTGTCATGGACTTTGATCTAGCACTGAAGACCATAACAGCTTAGAAGAACCCACTGTTTGGTTCCTATCTAGTAGGTTCTTGTCAAGTTCATAACGCCTTCCACATGCACATAACCTTTTCATTTATAAAAGGTTGCAGAAAGGATTTCCCATTTCTTCCTACCAGGTGGAGTTAAAAAATGTCCTGGTCTCTTTCTGGTTCATTATCTTTCTTCCATTATACCCACCGATTGTCCTGATAGCCTAGAAATTGATTAGAATCAAGCAATCCAGATAGACATGGAAGACACCTAGTCCTGTGCAATCCTGTCTGAAGAATTCTTTGTGCTATAAACCCAAGCATTTCTATTTTCCTTCCTTTCATTCTTATTTTGGGGAAGGTTGAGACATTCAGTTCTTCTACAGAATGCATTTACTCTATTTTCAAGTGTTTGAAGATTGAATTAGTTCTTCCGAAGCAATCATTTCTTACTGAGATTTGAAAGAGAATGTTTTGATTTAAAAACTTATGAACAAAAGTTATAATTTCTTTCTGTTTGCAATATGTCATGTTACTTTGTATCATTTTATTTAGAATATGTTTATCAGAGTAGCAGGAAAGTTTAACTGCTGTTGCCAGAAAATAGGCCAATGGATTCTGTGAACTTTGTATTGGTAATTTAATTCCTTACAAAGAAATAATTTGTCTAATGTAGTCACTGTGTTTTCTAATTACAAGGAAGTAATTATACTGCACTAATTTATTTTTTATAAATTTATTTTATTTATTTATTTTTGGCTGCATCGGGGTCCTTTTGCTGCGTGCGGGCTTTCTCTAGATGCGGCAAGCGGGGGCTACTCTTCATTGTGGTGCATGGGCTTCTCATTGCGGTGGCTTGTCTTGTTGCGGAGCATGGGCTCTAGGTGCGTGGGTTTCAGTAGTTGTGGCACGCGGGCTCTAGAGCACAGGCTCGGTAGTTGTGGCGCACGAGCTTAGTTGCTCCGCGGCACGTGTGATCTTCGCGGACCAGGGCTCAAACCCGTGTCCCCTGCATTGGCAAGCGGATACTTAGTCACTGTGCCACCAGGGAAGCCCTATGCTGCACTAATTTAATGTAGGTTTTGTTTGTTTGTTTGTTACCTCTCTTTAAAAAATTCAGTGCAGTAAATGTATATCAAATTCTCACTGAATTGCTAGCTCTTGGGAGCTATCGCTGCTTTTGGAGACCATATCTTCTATTTTACTTAGTGTCTAAGATTTTAAAAGACAGGCAATAAAGAGGAGAGTGAATATAATTGACAAAAAGTGATTGCAGATGTTACAAGTCTCTGGAGATAGGCCAGAAGTGGAAGAGGGTGTTGAAAGCTGAAGTTAGGCTTTCAAAAGTTGCGAAGCTTAAAGAATTTCCGTGAATTAAGCATTCTTAGAGTTACTTTCATCTCTCTCCTTTTCCAGCAGTGGAACTTTTTCTGTGATGCTTTGTATACTATAGCTTTTAAATTTATGGAACCTGGAAAATAAATAATTGAGTTCATATACTGTCATCTGTTTCTTTTCGATGTCTAAATAAGATTTAGGATTACATATGCTTTTCTCCTCACCTCCATGATAATACTTTTGTAAAAAAACTCCAAATTTGGGATTTGAGCGTTGTGGCAAAGTATTTCTAAAATTAACATCTGAATGGCTAAAGAAGATGTGGCGTGTGTGTGTGCGTGTGTATATATACGTATATATATGTATGTATACACACACACACACACACACAATGGAATACTGTCTCCATTAAAAAGAAGGAAATACTGCCATTTGCAGCAACATGGATGGACCTAGAGATTGCCATACTAAGTGAACTCAGACAAAGACAAATATCGTATATCACTTTTATGTGGAATCTAAAATATGATACAAATGAACTTATTTTACAAAAGAGAAACAGACTCACAGACATAGAAAACAAATTTATGGTTACCAAAGGGTAAAGGGAGTGGGGGAGGGATAAATTAGGAGTTTGGGATTAGCAGATACAAATTGCTCTATATAAAAGAGATAAACAACAAGGCCCTGCTGTACAGTGCAGGGAACTATATTCAATATCCTGTAATAAACCATGATGGAAAAGAATATGAAAAAGTATACATATATATGTATAACTGAGTCAGTTTGCTGTACACCAGAAACTAATAAATATTGTAAATCAACTATACTTCAATAATAATAAAAAAAAGAATTAAATGAGACTATGGAACGTGACCAACCCTACCTTATTTTCCAGGTGAAGAGACTAAGGCTCAGAGAAGTCACATAATTTGCCCAAGATCACACAGCACAGAGCTGACTGGAGCCCAGGTCCTGTCAGCCTCATATCACTGAGTCTTTGTGTGTGTGTGTGTGTGTTTATTGTTTTTAATCCTTGTTCTCACAAAATCACTTTTATGTCAGTGTTTTGTATATATACTATTGTTGATATCAATACGTTGGCATAGTCTGTGGGCTGTGGAAGTGTCTTAGAAGAAATTAACATTATATTTGCTTTGTGCGTGGCAAGTTATACTTTTAATCTCAAATAATCATCACTGTTAATGCCACAAGAAATGATGTTATTATTGTCATTTTTGTCCTCATCATCATCCCCATTCTAGAGGCTGGAAGGCCTGAGTTTCTCAGTGCTTAAGCAGGGTATTCAAGTGGTAGGTCTAGGTTTCAAATTCTTGTTTAACTTTCAAGTACTGTCTGTTCTGCAGCAAGGCAAATGAGGTTTCACCTCTCCTACCAACTAGTTGATTGTGGCTTGCTGGAGTGCTGTGTGCAGGATCCAGAAATGGCCTCTGGGCCCAGTGGGAAAGGTGCAATGCTCGGTGATGTTTACCCCAACCTTGGAATGGGTTTGGAGGTGGCATATGTGACATAAACTGTCAGACCTGTTTCTCCTAAGTGTAGCAAGCTGATTCTTAGTTTCACAGGATAGGAAACACAGTTTTAAGTTTACATGGGAAAATGGAGTTAGGGTTGGTGATCAGACGCTGGAAAACCAGCTCGTATTAACCGAATTCACAGACGACTTTTTTTCCCCCCCTCTGCTTTATTTTATTTATTTATTTATTTAATAGCTCTTTATTGGAGTATAATTGCTTCACAATACTGTGTTAGTTTCTGTTGTAGAGCAAAGCGAATCAGCCATATGCATACACATGTCCCCATATCCCCTCCCTCTTGCGCCTCCCTCCCACCCTCCCTATCCCATCCCTCTAGGTCATCGCAAAGCACCCAGCTGATCTCCCTGTGCTGTGCTGCTGCTTCCCACCAGCCAGCTATTTTACATCACAGAAGACTTTTATAAGCCCTAATACCAATTCAGTAATTTGCTTTCTGTTGCTTGGTATACTTACGTGTATTTATTCAGGGAGGATTGATTCTATAGATAACTTATTTCCTATTTTATTTTGACTATCTCGACCTCCAGTTACAGAGCATGAGGATTTTTTATCTCATTTTAATTTTGGAGATTTTCCCCATAAGGAGCCTGTAGCCTCTGGTGCACTTACTTTTGTAACGAGGACTTAATTACAGAGGTCTGGAACTATAAATTATTATTCATCCGGGTTGGCTGTATCAAATGCGATTCATTTCAGGCTGGAAAGAACAATGTCTTTAAAATATAAACTCAGATAATCATCTGAAAGAATTCATTATTTGAAATTTCAGTATCAAGAAAAATGCAGTTAATTTGCAAATAACTGAATGTCTTAAATGTCTGCTTGTGATTGTCTATTAATTCCTCATTTCTGTCCTTCTGCCCCTCTCTCTAAATCTGTAGTCTTGTGTTAACTGTGTTAAATGCTAGGCCCCAGTCTCTCTTTTCTCTGTCCTCTTTCTATTTTTGCTGTCTCACTTCTTTTTGACTTGCACTATCATTTCTTTCCATATTTGGGTTGGTAATCTGAAGTATATTAAAAGGTATTGCAAAATACTTATCCTAATGCAGAGAATGAGGTCATATTACTAAATTTTTCATCAACTAATTACTTTGAACTCTTTTTATTTTGTCTCGTACCCCGTAGTTCATTGTTCATTTGAAATCTTTTGGGCTCAGTGGTGTTTTCTGCCCCACACGCTCCCTCGCATTTTGGTTGCTGGCTGGTGGCACTTTGTCTAGAATTAGGGAAGCCTGGGTTTGTCTGGCTTTGCTTGGCGTGGCATCTTTCTTTCTTCTCGTGCTGGCGCTCTGTGAGGAAAGGGAGGTGTTTTTGATGTCTAGAAATGGGACCTTGTGAGGAAACTGTAACAACTCAAGGTATCACCACAGAAGGAAGACCAATAAAAATTTTCAAAAATTGCATCAACTTTATAATAGTGGAAGTGCTCACACTGAAGTGTGAGTACAAAAAAAAAAGGTTAATTATGGGTGAGCAAGCAAAATTTCAAAACCATGTTAACAAGTTAGCCCATTGTAGCATAGTACTGATTCACGCATTTGTTCAACCAGCAGCCATTAGTGAGGTCCTGCTGTTTGCCACGTACTCAGGTAGATACCTTGAGAGCTACAAAAATGTAAATATGTGATTCTTGTCTTGTATGACCTTACCTGTCATGCGAAATAAGACACGGACAGGAATGGTACTATACAATTAGGAATGAGATTATATGTCACTATTGTAGGTAATAGTCACATTTGATCATCAAACCTGTGTTTCTTTTGGAGTATTCTTTCACTAGGAAGGGTGAGAGAATTCCTTGGCGGTCCAGTGGTTAGGACTCAGCGCTTTCATTGCCAGGGGTCTGGGTTCGATCCCTAGTTGGGGAACTAAGATCCCCAAGCCACGTGGCGTGGCCAAAAAAAAAAAACAGGGAGGGAGACTGAGACACTCCTAAGATGAAGGTATAGCATTTGTGGAAAACATTCTGTTTGTATGAGTGCTAAGTAATCTTCGGTACAAGGGAGATGACTAGCATTGCAAGTACTGTAAAATTAAATAGTTCATGTAGCTCTTGTTTGCAAATTTAAGTATATTGTCCCCATCACAAACAGTGTCTCCGTGCTGTAGATTTGGAAAATGGAATTTATGTAAAGTCTGAATTTGTTTCTCTTCGTATATAAAACATTTATTAACCTTCTATAATGTGTGAGCAAATACATATATAAAAATTTGACTTTAAAAGCAAATTAACATTCTTTTGTTTAATAGACATTTTTTTTTTGCGGTATGCGGGCCTCTCACTGTTGTGGCCTCTCCCGTTGCGGAGCACAGGCTCCGGACGCGCAGGCTCAGCGGCCATGGCTCACGGGCCCAGCCGCTCCGCAGCATGTGGGATCTTCCCGGACCGGGGCACGAACCCGTGTCCTCTGCATCGGCAGGTGGACTCTCAACCACTGTGCCACCAAGGAAGCCCTTAATAGACATTTTAATAAATTGAAAATTATTGTCATTTCTTTGTTAAATGGAATTTAAGAATGCTTTCATACACACTTCAAATTTTGTTTTCCATATTTGAATTATAGCTTACTGCTTCTATATAATCATCTTCTTATCATGGTTAAAATTATACATGGTACTTTTCTATTGGAAAGAATCCAATTGTGGCATAGGTCATATACCTAGCTCCAAATTTCTTTAAAAAAATGAAAAAGAAGTATTAAGAGCATTAAGGATTGATTTAGAATTTGTAATTATGTTTGTAAGTATCTACTCATCTAGTCCAGCACTGAAGAGTCACATAAGAACTTAATTTCATAGGTGAATCACAAATAGCTTTAAAAATTTTTGTGTTTTTCTTGTTATCTTGGGCCTAAAGATTTAATGAGTTTAAATTATTTCTTTGGCCTCAACCCGGGTGGTTAGCCTAATTCTAATACCATGGTGAATGGTTACTGTGACTACCATGTTGCTAAGAAACCTGTTATGTTATCAAGTTGCCTTGGTGAAGCAGTGGCTTCTTGGGCCTCCTCAGCCCTGCTGGGAGGTGGTTAATCAGAGCTACGAAGGATCTTAGAGAATTTGTTTCCCAGGTTATAACTAATTTTTCATCAGGAAAGGAAACAAAACTGAGTCTGTAAAAACTGACATAAAAGAAAGTCTAAGTTATTTTAAATTAAATTATGATCTTTGGTTATTCACAAAAATAGTTGTGATCCAAGATAAAAAGCTATTTTTGTAATAATTAAATTAGAACAGTTTGTGTATTGAATGGTATGTATTTCTCCCCCTCCTTAACTTTGCCTTCCATTTTTGTTTTCTTAGATTCTTGGAAGTGCATTTATAATATATAGATGAATGTTTGAACTGAGATTGTGAGAGAAAAATATGTGTACAATTTGTCACTTGATATAAATTGCTCTTTGCTTTGAAATGATTCAACATTTTATTTAAAAAAAAACTACACTATGTAACTTTTTTTTTTAATGCACTAAAACTTGTTACTAGGTTAAGAATTTGATTCAGGGCAGAAACCTGGTTTTTGCTAGCTTTGCTTCATGGCAGAAGGTTTCCATCTTAGATAAGTTTGGCATCATTGCAGATTCTTAGAGCTCCACATGTAAGTCAGCATAGTAGTGAAGAATCTGAGAAGTTGTGCTGTAAACTGTTTATCATTTTGGATAACTTAGGTTTCTTCCATATTATTTTCTTCCAGTACCCACCTACATTTTGAGGTGCTTGTTTTCAGCAAATCAGGTTTTGATAAACCCTTTCTTGACTGTTGTCCATATGGTGAATATAGAAGGGGTTCTTGCCCATTTGACACCAGTTTTCTCAGAGTAGTGCCGGTTAAATCACAAGCCGGCCTGCGGAGCTGGGGGGAGCAGTTCAGGGCATACAGGAGTTGGGTACAAGCAGTTAAGAGCCCAGGCTTGGATGTCAGACTGTCTGGGTTCATTTCTGAGTCTTCTGCCTCAAACTTTCTGACCTTAAATGAGTTAGGTAATGACTGTGATCCTAGATTTCCTCAACAGTAAAAGAGGGATGATAACAGTTTCTACCTCAAAGAGTTGTGAGGATTAAATGAGATTATGTGAAATGCTTAGGATGATTTCTGGCACTTATTGTGAACCTTCGTAAATGTACAATGTTAATTATCATAGAGGATATTTTGGGGGGACTATGGGAGTTTCTTCAAATCCTAAAAATTTAGGTAGTTGACATTTGACAAGGCCTCACCCAGAAAAGCTTTTAATTGCTGGGAAGAGTTTTCAGATTTAAACATTTTTATTTTATGTTACACTTTTTATAGCTTATTTCCATTTATTCTTTTTCCTTGAGTTTGGAGTTGGGCATTCTAGGTGTTGGCACCAACTCTTGTTCTCTCTTGGGGTTTCAGTTTTCTCATCTGTAAAATTGAGGGGTGGAGGTGGGATTTGGTTGTCTCAGGTCATGCCTAGCTCTGTGATCTGAGCTCTGGGTGTGCATAGTGAGAGGTTCCATTTTGAACAGAAGGGGGTCTAGAGTTTGAGGACAGCCTGAAAATCTGAAAATCAGAATGGGCCACATGAATGATAGCAGCAAGAGCTCTCGGAGGCAGTAAGTAAGTGGACATTCTTTATGTTTGGGTTAAATATATGCTTTAAGCTATCATTTTACTCTTTTTAAAAAATAATTGCTTAAAATTTTGAAACAGCCTCAAACTCACAGAATTGTTGCAGATACAGTGCCACAAAATATCTTATGGCACTAGTTGGCTAAAACCAATTTATTTTTGGGAAATAATTTGAATGGTACAAAAACTTTGTATTTAAATAGTACAAATATAGCTTGAATACTAAAAAAAAAAAAAAAAAAAATCTCTGGAGAGTAAATTGGTCTCCTGATGTCCATCACTCCTGAATACCTTAGTTGTATTTTCCTTACAAACAAGGACATTCTCCTGCATAACAACACAAGCATCAATATTAGGAATTTTGATGGTTGTGTTTTTATTATGTCCTGTCAGGAGGTCATGATTTTGATTTGTCCCATACTGATGACGATCATTTTGATCACTTGATTAACGTGGTATCTGCCAGTCTTCTCCATTGTAGACTGTCTCATTTTCCCTTTGTAACTAGTAAGTATATTCTGTAGGGAGATATTTTAATGTGATGGAAATAAATCAATATCAAAATGTCAATTCATTTATTTATTTATACTAATACAAACGCATGCTTTGGTTTGGATTCAATTTAGTGGGTTATAATCCATTACTAACATTATTTTGGTGCTCAAATAAAATCTCTTCCAGCCATCTTATGTATCCTTTTAATACATCCCCATCATTCTTTGAGTACTTCTTTTCTGGTACAAAAAGATGTTCCAGGCTCTTCTTGAAGTTTTCCTGCCTTAGTCCTCAATTAACCATTTCCTTAGGAAACCCTCGTTTCTTTTAGTAGAGAATGATATTTAGAATCCAAGATCTGGGTAGTACGTGGGGCCATTACTATTGGGGTTGTACCTCTCCAAGACTTTCAGTGGACAGAGCTGGAGAATACTTGAATTGTATATATGTACATATTTAACACACTCATATAGATATACATATGCATAAAAACACACATGAGTACACATTTTATATGTATTTCTACATCTTACTGTATATATTGAAATCTGTGAGTTTATACTGATACTTGTAATTCCAATCCAACACAAGGGTTCTCGTTTTCCTCACCATGTTTGTAAACCTCCCTTCTATTATAGTGAGAAGTCTGACTCCCTGTATATGTAACCAGCCTCACAGTGTTTCCCCTGCTTTACCCCTTTGGCTGATACCGCGTGTCAGACGGCCTCACTGCATGGACACCCTTCTTGCCCAATGCCAGGCTGCCACCATGAGTGATATCTTCTTGCACCTGACCTGTCTCCAGATCCCCATGCTAGGCCACCCTTTTAAGTGGCCTCTCCATGCTGGGCTGCCTCCACACCTGGACATCCTCTTTACCCCACTCCAACTATCACTCCCCATGTCCAACTGACCCTCTAACCCTGGGGTGCCTACCTTGTGGGGAGAGAACAGGAAGAGAAAGAAGTAAATGAAGAACTATTTTCATGTCTTTCACATGCCTAGTGAAGGAGTGGTAGCTGTTAGGAATATTTATTTATGATAACACTATTGTCCTAATCACATCAAGGAAAAAGTTACATATATAATTATTTTTGTCCTTTGGGTTGCGTTTAAACAAATGAATGCAGTGGTGTATGTGCCCACAATTCACTGGCTTAGTTTGGAGCATGAAACTGAGTAAAATGATCTTGTCGTCTGGAGAGAGGAGAGAGAAGCATTTGAAGAAGTGAATTTTCTTTTTCTCAAAAGTGCACCTAAGTACCTTGGCCTTTATTTAATTTTTAGTGAAAGGGCTGTCTTTGTGGCAATCGTTGCCAATATAATTGCTGCCATGTGCATATGTGGGCAGGAGGAAGTTGAATAGCACTTGCTAGCTAAAACCAACTTCTTAGTGAATTTATTTGAACAACGATTCATAATTTTTATGCTTATGATCTTATCCCTGTGTGGATGTTCGGGCCAGCCATGTTTTCAGAGCTCCCTGTTCCAGCCAGCCTCTCTAAGGGCTCCTACAGTGAAGTTCTGTTAGCGCTTCCATTGGAAACCTATCACAGGGCTGGGTTCTGGCCGAGTGCCCCTCTCAAGAAAGCCACAACCCCAGCGGGGAAAGCACAGGGTGGAGTTTTTCCACTCAGATCCTGGCAGCTCTCCAGAGGCTTTAGTGTCTGTGAGGTTTCTTCTCCTTCCTTTCTTACTTTAAAAAATACTGTAACACTACTACTTGGACATATTTGGGATGTAGGCTGCGTGTGTGTGTGTGTGTGTGTGTGTGTGTGTGTGAGAGAGAGAGAGAGAGAGAGAGAGGGGGGTGGGGTGGGGGTTGGAGGGCTAGAGGTGGGCCTTTTAGTTGGCTCCCCAGCAGTGCTCTCCTAACACTGGCTTTCTGGTGAGAGTGACCTCATGAGAAGTAGTGGCAGTACTATAAGGTAAGTCTGTACCTCTGGAGGATTTCCCTGTCATGGGCATTTTATTTCCCTGTGGTTGTCTGAGTAAGGCAATGGGAATCTCCTGCTGGGTCTTTAACCTCTTTTCTATAGCATTCTTTGTACAGATTGCTGACATATTAAGAGACAAAGTCATTCATATCAGTTTCTCACCCCCCAGCCTATGGAGTATTACAAAATGGCAGCTGTTTAACCTTCATGTCTTCGTAGCGGCCAAAGTTGGACTTCAGATGTACAACAAATAATTTTTTAGTGTGAACATGTTCCTTGCAGTATTTGGAACAAATAATTGTGTATCTGAAATTCAAATTTAACTGAGTGTGACCTGAGTGTGTCTTTTATCTGGCAACCCTACTTCATGAGTTCTTGCATGATGCAATAACTTGGATACATATTATACTTAGAATAATATGTATGCATGATCAGTTTCTAAAAAATTGGCAGTCTTCACAAATAAACCCTTGAGTGGATGAAAATTTGAGGCTTGATCTTAACCCTCCTTAAAAGGCAACTGAATTGCAATTGAGCTGGCAAATCACATTTGTCAGGTTCTCGGACTAAGTTAAATCAGCCAGCTTGAGGTAGGAATTTGAAGTTACAGCATCCAGAATTTCTGATTACCTCTTTTTTCCCTCCTTCTCTTTAATGACTTTTCAGCTTATAGGTTAGAAATTTCAGCTACGCCTTCCCTTCATAAAAAGCCTCTTTTCTCTATTCATTTAAAAAGATAGCTATCTGAGGTTGTCTTTGTGCTTGTAGGAAAAAGAAAGAGTTTTATAACGTCTTCCGCCTTGCTTTGTCTTTTATTTGGTCAGTATTTCCTTTGGCATATTCTACAAGAAGACAGGAGAGCCCCGTGCAATACAAATAAAGTTCTCTCCCACCCTGTGTGAGGGCAAGCGGTTATTAAGGAATTCTCCCAAACTGAACGATTTATTAGGTACCTTCCCAGATACCTTTCCCAGATAAAGAGTTTGTCGTATTATGACATCTTAAGATTGCCTTATTAACCCTTTGTTGTTGAATGAGCAGAGTCCTGGTGGGGCCCTTCTATCCTCAGCTCTGACATTTTCATCTTCCCCTGAGTCTGGTCCATGACCCCTGGAAGAGATTATTTGAAAGCACATTCATAAGTTGGCTCCACATTCATGATTTGGCTTAAATAGAATCAGGAGTTACTTGGGGCTTTTTACTGCTTTAGTGCAGGGTTGGCAAACTTTTTCTGTAAAGGACAAGATAGTAAATATTTTGCTTTGCAGACATATGGTGTTTGATGCATATTCTTTATTTCTTTTACAACCTTTAAAAATGTGAAAACCATTTTTAGCTCCTAGGCTGTACAGAAACCCGGCCATGGGCTGGCAGTAGTTTTCCTAAGAGTGTTTGCTCTCATTAAGTATGTTACATGGAGAGTTCTCTGGGTTCTGAGATTTACCCTCCACTTCCAACTTATATAGAAGTGATGTTGGTGGGGAGATAAGGTAACAAATGAATACTTAGTAATAAGAATATGTTAGTATTAAAAGCTGTGGGAAATGTCATATCCTGGAGGACACTGCCCCCTCTTCCCTCAACCTTCCCTGTGACATGTTTTTATGTCATACTCATTTTTATTTGATTTCATACCTATACTAAGAACGATGGCAGAATTCTGTTAGCAGGTCTGTAGGAACAACTGGTCAAACAGCAAGTTTATGCCCACAGTGGGAGAAAGCGAGATAGGCCATGAGTTTGTCTTCTGTCTTTGTGGGGTTGTTTGTTGGTTTTACCCATGACAGAGGGGATTTGGTGAAAGTTTGGGTAGAACCAGATGTCCTAACCTGTCTTGCTGTCTTTCTGAAATGACAAGTTTTAAACTGCGTATTATTTTGAAACCTTATGGGGAGGGGTATCATATTCACATACACTCCACAGGAAGTTGCTATTTGATTTGCTCTACCTTTTCTCTGACTTCCTGTGAAAGGTTATACTTGGTGTTCTTCCAGATTGCAGTGCTAACAACATCCATGATCCCAAAAGCACCTGAAGGGGATTGACAGCCCTTTAGATTCATCATACACGTTCTTGCTGATTGTATAAAGCCATTCAGTCACTCCTTGTCTATTATTATAAATAGAAATCGGTTTTTTTCCCATCACTTTTTTCCTCTAGACCTTTACAAATGATTTTTGGGCCCAAATGCAATTGTGAATAGACAGGCATAGCTTCTAGGAAAGCCGTTGGGACGCACTGAATTGTGACTGTTGGACAAAGGCATTCTGTTTAGAAGGCTTGTCCCAAAGTGGTGTTGGAGTCTGAAAGAAGGGCCGCCAGCGTCTGGTTGTTTCTGCTGTGAACTAATAGGGAAGCTGATGTTTGCTGAGTGGATGGCTGTGCTCACTGTCCAAACAGATCTCTGTTTGCCAACTGTGAACATATTGCTGCCTCTGTGGGGCACTCCATCATGCCTTGAATGGGTCCTCTTGTGTTCAGAATTTTCTGACTCAGAGAGACGGAGAGAAAAATATTTCTTTCAGAATTAAGCATTCACTGTAGCACCCATAGAGAGTCTCATCAGACCCTTAGAAACCAGACGTGCACCAGAGATGCTTCTTAAGGAGAAGGAGAAAGGGGGTAGAGAAAAAAGGAAGAAAGCAAAAGACAGCCCTATTGAAATGCCTTGATTCTGGCCACTTGTGGCCAAGTTTTTATAAATAAACCAGGCCGCCTTTGTAAGCAGAAAGAATTGTGAGAATATTCCTGATTTCCCCTGAGCAAAATAAAACTTTCAGTACTGAGTTTCCAACTCATGGCTCATTTCTGTTCACTTCTACACATACACACCTCCCAAAGCATATAATGCATTCATAATATGTTACTAAATGGGTAATAGAGTTTCATTCTATCTGAATAATTCCTTAAGAAAAGGTTAATTGATATATAGGAGTTTTAATTACTTTATAAACTTTTTGTAGAGTTCCAAACTTATTCTATAAAATAAACTGGAATTTTTTTTGTCATTTTAGTCCCTTTATTGAGTCATTTTTCTGCACTGAAGTCTGCTTTTTGGGCAAGATCTAGTATTAGCTGCATGAATTGAGGACACAGCTCATAGGACAAGGTTAGATATTCTTTGCAAATTACCTGTTCTATGTTTTAAGGTTTAGAAACCTGGGATGAGTGGTGGTGGGAGAGAACCAACAACATTGTCTGGCAATGCAACTAAACGAGTACATGGTACATACAGGAAACATCCATTTTGGCCTAAGTTATTCGTCAAGTGCCTGTTAAACACTGGGTCATCTTTGCTTGGTATTGTGGGGGAAATGAAGAGGGTTTCTTGTATCTGATGGGAAGGACAGTGCTTTTATGAATGGAAATGTAGATCCCGTGCAGCAATAAATCTATGTTGCTTTTCCCTCAGCCGATGAGAAACCAATATTGATTTGCCTAGTTGGAGTGAATGATTTTTTGGCTTAACCTGATAGAAGGCTTAAAACCAGGATCATCACCCCATCCCAAGCTATGGTATTAACCATTTTTGTTGATGGATAGGTATTAATCAGTTTTATTGTCTGGATATTGGTATTAATCATTTTTGTTGTTTGGATAATTTTATTTGTGATTACCTATACTCATAGAAAAATCTGAGTCTTTTACCTTACTTGGTTAAAACTGGAGTATAACAGGAGTAATAGGGACCGTTGGGATGGAGAGAAAATGGCAGCTGTGGCTGTGGTATAATAGTAATAATCCCAGCTGACCCATCAGGGAGCTAAGCACGTGTCAGGCATTCTTCCAAGAAGCATTTTACATCTCCTAACTCACTCCTTCCTCTGGTCATCTTGTGAGATTGGTACTATTACCTTCTTTGTTTTGCAGATGAGGAAACTGAGGCATAGGGAGAGGTTTAGTAATATGCCTAGGATCACACAACTAGTAACTGGTAGAGCTGGGAATTGAATCTGGAAGAGTAAGGCCCAGTATCTATGCCACAACTACTCCTCTCTGGTTAGCCGGTAAATAAATCTGCATTCTCCTTGCAGAGTTTCAATTTATCTTTTCTTTATTTCTTGCAGTGTGTTTTGGAGAAGTGTTTAAAGTTACTCAAAATCCGAATTCTAGGAAGTAAGATCACTTCAGAAAGATAATATGTTCTATAGGTAAAGGAATTTGCCCTTCTCCGATATCTGTTTTTATCACAGAGAAAAGTTCCATGTTTAATTTGTTCCTTGGTAGTTACTATACATTGATTGAATTATATTGTGGTTTAGTAGGTAGGTGGGTAATAAATTTTGTTCAGCCCTTAATTGGCATTTTTATTTTAAATTTGAAGGTAATGAATTGTTAGCAAGTATCTTAATGTAAAATCAGGGTATTTATATATTCTTGTATACTGTATATGAAAAATGAAAAGTAGATATATAAATTATTCAACCATTTATTTCTTATAATGTGATGAGGGAAAGAAAAAGAATAAGGATAAGGCTTGGAAAGAATGTTTTTAGACTGATTTTTACTACTGTAAGGTAATATGACGATTGGCGGCATAATTAGTTTTTCTCAAGGGACTGTAGGGCTGATTGAAATTGGCCAGTTTAAGATGATTTTTTTAGGAGTTATATTTATTGCAGCTCATGAATGCTATGTTTAGTAGTTACTGGTCATCTGAAATGGTGCACCAAGTGAAGAGGAGGTCATATGGCTCCTGAATAGGAGTTGAAATAGTGCATGAATAACATAAGGCAAGTTTTGTCATTCATTTCTATGAGTCCATCAAAAAGGAAGTTCGTTTAGAAGTATATTCTAGAGAGTATATTCCAGAAAAATCAGTTATTTAAAAAAAAAGCAGACCATACTGTACTGTGATGTTTTATGTAGTTTATAAACCTATCCAGAAGTTTTAGAATTGAGTTTGCTCTAAAATGAGAACGTGTTCAAGTTTTTCTTCTTTAGAGAGAGAAATTATGACAGAAAAGAGTAGCTTAGCTTTCCACCTCTCCTGATTACTTACAGGACTCTTTGTTTTGGCCTTCGTTGCCTTTGCTAGTTTTGTTTATTTTGTATGTCTTGGGTCTATTTTGCCTGTTTGGGACCTGTTTTTGAGGGGCTCACAAACTCCCTACTAAAGAGCTCATTAGAGAGTGGTGACTTCACATCCACAAAGGTGGCCCCATCTTTCTGAGTGACACCTACGATCACCACCTTAATATTCCGGCAGCTGCCATCCGGTAGTTTTCAGCAGTCCTTTCTGTCTGGTTTAGGATTAGCCTGTAAATTTCGGCTAAGATGTTAATTTGTGTGAAAACCTGGAGAAATTGGAAAATTTGTTTGGTGTTACTTTTGTTTAATATCCACTTAAATGTAGAAGTAGAAGTAACTTATAACATTTTAGCACTTGTTTCCCAGTCATTAAGAGTAAATCATTAAGAAACAATGAATATCAAATGAAAAATAGAATCTACAGCGGGAAAAAGGTGACTAAAGCACCCTGTGGATCACGTTTGGCCACTTTCTACTTTTGTATACATGCACTTCAGATTGTTAGGTTTCTGTTTGATAAGTTTTGGTAGGCTAGACTCTTGCAGATGCATTCAATCATTTTGTGAGTAGTGGATTTAGTAAAATTAGGGCATTAAAAGATAACTAAATAAAACATTATCAATAACACTAATTCTTTTTCCAGGGTCTTTAGAGAGAAGATTTGCTTTTTTAACTTCCTGGTAAATCTCATCCTGTTAGGTTAGGACCGTACATTGGCATTTAAGATCTTAACCTTTATTTCTTCCTTTCCTTTGGCTGACTTTAATAAGAATATTGTGAGGTGACCCTCTGGGATGAAGAAAACAGAGGGAGTGATGAAGCACAAATTAAAGGAATCTGGCGTTTCTCCGAACTGCTGGACAACAGCAGTAGTTAGAACTTTAATTACTATGCAGTCATAGTTTAGCTTGACATACCCTCCACTGTCAGAAGTGGCTTTTTCAAAACATGGATAATAATAGGTGAATTTGTCTTAAGCCCCTCCCCATGTAGCTTTCTTCCGGAGATGTGGGACTGGGGTGCAGGGAAGGTGGGAAGCAGATGGAGGAGACAGAATATAATTTATTCTTTTAAGCGCAAAGTGTTGTTTATTGGTTATTCCATTACAAGAATTAATGAGACTAAGGGGAATGTAGAACTCCTTAAAACATGGGATAAAGCAGTATTTTTCGTTACATTGAGAATGAGTTTTAGAAAACACATATATTTGTAAGACATTGCATTTTAATGCAAATCAGATGTATCGCCAAGTCCATGGGATGACCAGACCTTCCTAGGACTGTTTGTGCTCAGTCTTTCCAGAGGTATCACACTATTTTCGTTTGTTTTTGGCTGCATTGGGTCTTAGTTGCCACGTGTGGGATCTTTCGTTGCAGCGTGTGGGCTTCTCTCTATTTGTGGCGCCTGAGCTTCTCTCTAGTTGTGGCGTGCGGGCTCAGTAGTTGTGGCGCGAGGACTTAGTTGCCCCGCGGCATGTGGGATCTTAGGTCCCTAACCAGGGCTCGAGGCCCGTCGCCTGCATTGGAAGGTGGATTCTTAACCACTGGACCACCAGGGAAGTCCCTCAAACTTTTTTATAGTAAATTTTTTTACTTTGCTAAACACTTGCCCTAAGAGTTCTGAACCAGTGGTTGTATGCCTTCAGGATATGAGGAAGCTAGAGATTCATGGCTGTTATCAGAAATTGTCTTCAGTCTTAGGTTTAATGCGTAGTGAGACTGCCAGTCTCTTGAAGGGGACAGTGAGCTGCCTTTTTTTGTGAATTTTGAACATTTAAAGACTAAAACTTGGTTTATGTTTAACTGAAGTAAAGCAAATACGTTAGTTACAGGAATACTGAGTTCAACTAACATTCAGTGAATTTGAATTTAAAGGAGAAGGAGGGGGTAGGGTACATTTATTTCAGTGAACTACTCTGTAATTCCAAGTTGGAAGTTTTTGTGCAAGAAATGAATTTTGGTAGTTTCTGGGACATTAGACTTAAAGCTGGTTCTTTTTTTTTTTTTCTTCTTTAAATTTTTTAGCTATACATATACATATATCCCCATATCTCCTCCCTCTCGCGTCTCCCTCCCACCCTCCCTATCCCACCCCTCTAGGTGGTCACAGAGCGCGGAGCTGATCTCCCTGTGCTATGCGGCTGCTTCCCACTAGCTATCTATTTTACATTTGGTAGTGTATATATGTGCATGCCACTCTCTCACTTCGTCCCAGCTTACCCTTCCCCCTCCCCTTGTCCTCAAGTTCATTCTCTACATCTGCGTCTTTATTCCCGTCCTGCCTCTATGTTCTTCATATCCATTTTTTTTCTTTAGATTCCATATATGTGTTACCATGCGGTATTTGTTTTTCTCTTTCTGACTTACTTCACTCTGTATGACACTGGCTTCACTCTAAAGCTGGCTCTTAATGATTGTTCCAAATTGTGTTGTTAATGGGAATTTTGTGATTGTGTTCACAAACCTCTTAATCATCCACTGAGCCATTGGATAGGTCTACAGATTGGGATTGTGAACTCTCTGATTTCTTTCAGTTTCTTCTCAGACTATCCCATGTTTCATGAATTTTAAAAAACCCTTTTCTACTCCCATTTTAACATCTTTTGAATTGTCATGCATCTTATACTTGATTGAATGTCAATTGAAGGCAACATTTTTTCTTTTTCAGTAGCATATGAAATTATGTTGTCTTATAGATGGTATCTTTGACTTGGTGAAATATGATATTTATAAAAATGTGCCCCTATGCTACACATAATAAGATGCATCATTTGTTTTTCTTCTTCTTACTCTGTTGAGCCACAGTAGGGATTCTAGACTTTGGACCACTAATAAACGTAGATGAATTTAAGTTTAATGTTTTGAATGGGTGATCCCTTTGGGAACCTCATTAGTTGAGAGGTCTATAAGTTGTTATAAGCCCATAGCAATATGGTTGTACTGCTAACAGTCCTCATGAAAAACCTGAAGCGTGGGGTAAAATGAGAAACTGGGTTGTTCTCAAAAAAGGAAAATTTTGTTTTTTAAAATAATAAATTCAGATAGAATCAAGAATCTGTGAGAAAACCTTTCCAGAATATTTCACAGATTATATTGGCACTTTCGAAAAAATTAATGAGATTGAGCTAAGTTGGAAGGTGGGTACAAACTGTTATTTTCATTCTTTTTCTTGGGGAGGAGAGCTGGGTAGGGAGTGATGGAATAAAGGCCATCAAAGTTATTGACATGTTTCAGTAAAATGAATCAGTATTATTAGGTTGCTTTAGGATTTAAGAAAACCTAAGTATTAATTTTTTGTAAGATCCTGCATTTTTGTAGTCCTCTTTAAAAAACTTTGTAGCCACATGCAAAAAATGAAAAGATTTGCTTATGAATACCCAAATGGGTATAAATGTTGAGAAGAATAAACTAAAGTTTTAGGGAAGAAAATGTTCTTTTAACTGGCTCAAGTGAGAGAAGTATCAGCTGAGAAGTTACCTGCTTTTTAGATGTTTTACCCATGTGCAGAAATTTTGCCACTGACACATTTGCAAAAGTTGAGATTGAAAACGAGGAAGTATCTTGATTATCAGACATGTCATTTAATGCCTAACTACTAACTATTCTGTTACAAAAACCTTTGGGTTAATGATAATGAGATTACTTCATATGAAGTGAACTTTATATTATGATTTCATTTGACAATACACTCACATACACCTAAAAACATATAAACTGTAGTATCTAAATGATTTCATATAATATCACATAAAAGTTACTCATAGCATATAAATGTGAAGATATACATATTTAAGTAATGACTATAGTGTTGATTCTGATACCAGTGATCTCAATAACCTAGTATAATACAGAATGCAAAAAACAGTGAAATCATGATCTCTCTCAGGTTTGAACTTAGCAGTTCCCTGTTGTTTGGGCTTTGCCTAACGCCTGCAGTGAGTTGAGTTCTCAACTGCAGAGGCCCATGGGTCACCAAAGGCATGGAGCACTCAGGGATTCATCCTCATTGGTCAGCTGGCCTTGGTGTGGAGGAGAGGCCAGTGGTCTTATCTCTGTCTGAGCTTGACTGGGAGTAGACCAGGGCAGTGATGATTCTCCGCACCTTGTGCTTACAGAGTGATGGAGTGTAATGTTTTTATTTTATTTTTAAAAATATTTATTTATTTGGCTGTGTCGGGTCTTAGTTGCAGCACACGGGCTCTCTAGTTGTGGCGCACGGGCTCTAGAGCATGCGGGCTCAGTAGTTGTGGTGTGCGGGCCTAGTTGCCCCACGGCATGTGGGATCTTAGTTCCCCGACCAAGGATCAGACCCGCATCCCCTGCACTGGAAGGTGGGTTCTTAACCACTGGACCACCAGGGACGTCCCTAGTGTAATGTTTTTAGAACCTAAGAAGTTTTAAAAGGGCTATAGACAAGGTAGATTGTTAGGATGACCAATGGGGATGCAGTTAGAAGCCATGACAAAGAAGGAGAGGGTAAAGAAATCCCAAGTAGTTTTGTCTTTAGGAGGAGGCCTGATGAGATTTAACTCTCCAAGTATCTGAAGTATTGTTTTATGGGATTGAGATTACGTTTAGTCTGTATGACTCTTAGGAATAGAATTCAGATTTCTGCTTATTAAAAGGGAAAACCCATTCTCAAGATTCCTAAAAAATGGAATTTGCTGCGTTTTCAGAAAGTGAACTCTGTATTACTTGAAATATTCTGGCCACTTGCTAGAGATTTTGATCAGCAGTTCAAGCCTTAAGTAGGGAATTGGACTGAATGACCTTTAAGATGCTTGCCACCCCTAAGGGAATTTTGATTGTGTGATCTTGGCTGTCAACTAAAAACAGTTACAAAGATTTTATCAAATATTCTCCCTGTTTGTTTATCTTTAGATGCATAGAGTTTCGTATTAAACTGTCACTGATGTCCTGTAATCATATAAATAAATGTAATACTTGTATAGACAGCTTAATAGAATGCTTATTATTTTATATTATGTAAAATGCTGTGATTATTGTTGTTGCCATGGAAGTATAATAATAGTAGCTTTATTATGACTAAAGCTGGAGGACTATTTTTAGCCAAATTATAGTCATCTTTGTTGATATATATTTAATTAAATACCCATCAATTGGATAAAATTTATGGAACTCGGCTGTCTCTTTTCCCTCTTCACTTTTAAGCATTGTGTTGAAATTAAGACTCAGCTAATTTGGCTTAAAGTAAGTACAAATGAGATGTGCTTCAAGGATCTTGAATGTGATTATTTTTTTCGCCCTTTTATTTATTTTATTGCGTTCTTTCTAGGTCATTATTCCTCTGACTGATCCATAGAACATCTACATCAAAATCAATGGGGTGTATAATTGAGGGGTAAGGAAGGGAGAGCTGGTCAGCCTGTGAAAGAAAGCAGGTTCCAGAGGTCCTGGAAATCTACATTTTCAAAAGGCCCCAGAGATTCTAATGTAACTCTGATTTGAGGCTCACAGCTGGAAGGATTTTAGAGATTGTCAACTAACAGCTCTTTTCTAGAATCTGCAAGCAGATTCAGGCCATGTGCACATGGGGATTATTTCATAGGTGATGTCAGAGGGAAGAGAAGTCAGAAAACACAATGGTTTCTCAAAGGCAGTGATGGAGATAAGGAGTTGAAAAATATTCACAACTTCTGATGCTCACAGTTTAATATGATAGGGATGTCTGGACTGGAAGGGGTGTTAATATGAATGTTTTGCCTTGAAGGGATTTAGGAGTTGCTCGTGTTTGTATGTTGTGTATATCTGGTTTTGGTTATGTTGTTTAACCACTGATGGTAGTATAAGTGAAATTACTGTTTTGATTTTTTTTTTTTTTCATTGAACATATTGGTAATTTTGCATTTTCCTTTTCTTACCTATCCCAGTATGGCCTAGTCTTGGATATTCCTGACTGGCTGGTAGTTGTCTGGATGAGGTGACTAAAATTTATCATTCTCTTGAAAAGCTTGCTTTTTTTTTTTTTTTTTTTTTTTTTAAGCTAGGGAAAGACAGCAGTTAATCAGCTAGGAGATCTTTCTGGTTACGTATTCCCCAAGCTTAGACCCTCCATTTTCATTTGTCTCAGTCCCCTTTGTAAATGGAGGGTTGATACTTGAAAGTGAAATTGTAGCTTGCTTAGTAAAATTTTTTGTTTCTGTTGAACCAGTGTGCCAGGACGAGAAAGCATCTATGCCATAAAGCAGTTGTCTGCCCCTCAAACAAGTAACTGTGTCAGCTCATTTTTATAGCCGAGAAAATAACTGGCCAGGGTGATCCAACCTTCCTGCAGTTACTTGGAGGTGTTTACTGACTGCCTTTGATCAGACTTCAAATGGGAGAGTCTAACCTATTTGTAGTTGTTGTTTACTGTCAGTCTCAGCCTGCCCTTTGTTTTTCACATACAAACAAAAAAGAGTAAAAGCAACAAGCTGTGTAAACGTGGCTGGTCTATAGGAACTCTCACTTACTCTCTTGGTCTCCTCTACATGGTTTAGGTAAGGCAGAGATTAGAACTGTAAACTGAGTTAGTCATCTCAAAGCCCATTATTAGGTCCGAACCACTGGACAATTTGGAGAATTTTTATTAGCAATCAAAACAGTTTTGTAAAATTAAATTAATTTCAGAAGATTGCTGGTCTTCTGTTGGGAAGCAGCTTCCAACCTGACATTGTGTGATTGTGAGTGAGTGAAAAGAATAACCTTATAGTTGGAGGAAAAATGGCATCAGGTAGATAAACTGTGATTTGTGTTCTATGGAACATTTGGATTATTTTTTTTTCCATTTCCATAATAACTGTTGGTTTTCTTTAGCAGTTCTGTGCCGTGGATCCCAGACATCTTTCTCTTGCCTTTGTTTTCTTGAGGTGCATGAGTTAAAAGAACCAAGGTAGTAAACCATGTTGGGATGTTGTCAATAAAATGCCTTTAGAATGTTGTCAGAGGCTTTTCTTTACGGGAAGCATGCTCATGGTGGGAGGGCAGGGAGCAGAAGAGCCAGCCTTGAGGGCAATTAAAAGGTATCCTCTGTGGTTGGCTTTGTAAACCTCATCGGAGCAATGGTTAATTGAACTCCCCCAATATATTGTGTAATGATACGTTGGTAAAGCTATACCTTACTATTTCTGTAATTCAGCTTTCAGGTGGGTGATGTTTTAATAGTCTTTCATTTCTGACAGATGAATAATGTAAAACAGATCTTGAGAGGAGTGCAATCACATATTGTTGTCGGGTTAATAATTTCAGTACTATTTTCAAACTTGCCCCTCTACAGCATGACCTTGGAGTTGTAAAGAGGAGCACACATTATTTTATTTAGGAAGTGCACATTTGCCCCTGAGTTCTTCACAGACTTGTTAGGAAAATATCTATTTGCTGTCCTATCTTTTGTTTACTGTTCTTTCCTTCCCGGGAGAAAACAGGCTTGTGGGGCAGCCAAATGGGGTGGGAGTTGAGGTCTGGAGAAGAAGAGTAGACAGGGTTTTATTCATTCCTGTTCCCTTTCATAACCCTTTCTGAGAGCAAAGAAAGCTGGTGAGAGAATGAAGGCAACCCTTTTAAAATACTCAGTGCCACAGTGAATAAGTTCTGCCCCAATCCTGCTGGCACGTTGCTTGGTTGCTGTCTCTGCCATTGCCTTTTAATGAATAATTTTTCTTTCTGATTTTTTCTCTACAAAATTAATAGACTTATTTCTTAAAAATATCAGTTTGTTTTATCTCAGGACATTTAAAATGAAATTAAAATACTCTGCTCTAATAAATTTCTACCCTCAGCAAGACTCTTGGAGGGTTCCACTGAAGTTATGCTCACCCATTCTGACTCAGTTTTTTGGGCAACTTCCTCTTGAATTTGTTATTAGCTAATACCAGTAGTTGGCAAAATGGTCCTCATTACCCTGTATAAGAAAGTGTGAGGGGCTCTCTGATGCCCTTGATGGGCATAGAGAAAGCATGCTAGGAAAGATTTGCTTTAAAAGGCTTTGAAGTGAATGCCCTTTTGATGACTTTATTTTAATTTTGCTGCTAGTATTTGCAGGGACTTTTTTTGGTAGAATATTAGAAGCTCATTCTCAGTATTACTGAGTTGTATTTGTATCATTCCTCAGAGCTTTGAAGTTTATAAGGTCCTAGTTTAAGTATAAGTAAGCAAATCCATGGATTATCTGCCATTAAAACCTGACATTAAAAATCAAACAAAGACAGACTGAGTCTTAATGTTCATTTAGATAAGTTTAACTGGAAGGGTGACACTGAATGTTTTTCATTTTGTGGACTGGTTAAGTTATGGTCCAGATTTGAAGAGGGTGATAAATTTAACATGAAGAGCAGGGCCCTGAGACCTCGGGAGGTCCAGCTTCAACATCAGGCTGTATCTGTGAACTCACTGTCTTGTGTTTTGTTTTTTCCAAAGATGAACTTTTGGAACCATTTTTCATAGGCCTCCTACCTAATTGTTTAATCACTTCTATTGCTAGACTAGACTCTTACCAAATGCTCATGCTGCTTGAGATGTCTGGACTATGTGCCTGACTCCATGCCGAGATACACAGTGTCTGTCGCAGAAACCTCAGGCCCAAAGCAGGACACAAAGCTGGGTTTCGCCGTCCGCCCCGCACTCTATGCACCTGTGCATTACTCATTCTGCGTGCCATTCTCTCCGTAATTAAGAGCAGAAATGCTTGTTCTCTTCAATGTCATTGTGTCCTTGGCATCCTGTGCCGGGTCTGGCAACTAGACCGGGTTCAGCAAAGGTTTGTTGAACTGAACAAAGCAACAACCAAGAGCTCTAAAATCAGGAGTCGAAGGCTGTATCACTGGCCTCTCTCATGGTACCTAGTATCTTTGACAGTCTTAGAGCTTGTATTTCTGTAGGCCTGAATTTAAGTCAAGTTCTTTTTAAAACTGTGTTAGGCATCATGCCTGTTGTGAATGGATTCACCGACTTCCTTTACCATTCATTGTCAGTCACTGGAAGTGTTAAATATGCTCCTTCTACCCACCCCGTGGATGATTTTTATTGTCCAGCTCCAGAGCTCTTGGCCGCTAATAAAACAATTGCTGCTTATTTATGTAGTAGTTTGTTAGTAATGTTTCTGTTGTAGAATCTTCTGTGTGGCTTTTAATACCTTACAGCATCTTGTACAATAAATGTTTATTGAATTGAATGCAATAAAATATTAACTAATATAAGAAAAGCACTCTATAATCACTCAGTAAGTATACAGATTTTATTAACATTTAAGCCTAAAAACAACTTGATAAAGTGGGTAGATATCTCAAGTTTTTTGAAATTAAGGAAAATTGGGATTGATGAAGTTTAGTCTTATGTGAGAATTAAACTCTTGCTCTACTCCTGATGCCCTTATAACAGCTAAGTAGCAGAACAAGTTCGAAGAGGAATATTTGGAAAGAAAAGACTTGCATTTCAAAAATTGTATAACATATTTAACTAAAGTAGCACCTTCTTGTGTTTTTAAATGGTTAAATGATAAGATGGTGGTGACCCATTATTTATGAGTTCTATCGGCAGCTCACTTTTGGTTCTTGGTAGTGGTTTACTTCAGGAAGACTTCAACAGGAATATTTTAGTCATCACTGGGCAATTTGTTGTTACGGTCACTTGCTACTTTTAAGGACAATAGCTGAGCCAGACTAGAAATTCTTGTAATAAAGCCAATGTCAGAGAGATGTAGAGGATTGACTTTCAGAAAACAAGGGCTGATCCTTTGATTTAGAGTTGTCCAGACATTTAGAAAGTTAGGCATACCCAATTTTCTAAGGTTTCCTAGAAATTAGGAAAAGATAACAGGTGGTTTTGGGAGAGGTAGAGGGCTAGTATTAGATATGGGAAAGTAGACAACTATGGGAAAGCAGCCATCTTTTCCTTTTTTAAAAATTTGTTCCTTGTTTTTAAATCATAATTCATATATCTTGAATGCATTTTATATATATATATATATTTTTTTTTTTTTTGCGGTACGCGGGCCTCTCACTGTTGTGGCCTCTCCCGTTGCGGAGCACAGGCTCCGGACGCGCAGGCTCAGCGGCCACGGCTCATGGGCCTAGCCGCTCTGCGGCATGTGGGATCTTCCCGGATCGGGGCACGAACCCGTGTCCCCTGCATCGGCAGGCGGACCCTCAACCACTGCGTCACCAGGAAAGCCCGCATTATATTTTTAAAAGGAGAATATTATTTTGAAGCTACAAGATGGAAACACATTTTTAGAGGGAAAAATTGTGAAGGACAAAACAACTGACTTGTTCATTTGAGAAAGCATATAACTCTTCATTTGTCTCTCTGATAAATGCTTAGTCTCTATTAACCTCTTTGTTCATACAGTATTTTTCTTCGTGGCACAATGTTGGAGTTTTTTAAATACCATTATTTGACACGGTACTGTGCTGGACACTATATGCATTATTACTACTTCCAGTCCTCAGAACAACCCTTCAAATTAGCTCTTGTCATCCTTTTTTGTAGGTCAGAAAAGTGCTGATCAGTCAGAGAGAGTTTAAGTAACTAGCCCAAGGTCATGCTAGAAAGTGGTAGAGCTCACATTCAAGCCCAGGCCTCACTAGCTCCAAAGCTTTTGTTCTTCGCACTGCTCAGATTCTGCTCTTCCCAGTTTGTTTCCTCTCTGGCAGGATGCCTTTGGGAAGAAGTAGTTACAGTTTGGAGAGACCAATATATCTGAGCCAGAGAAACGTGCCATCTATACCTGGCTCTATGTGAAAATTACACCCTGAGAGAAAATGACTTTGCAGCAGCATTTTAAGAAACAACAAAACTTACTCCTGAAGGAAACCACATTGGGCTGAAAACTAGAAAAACTGACTTCTAGACCCTGTTGTTCCATCACCTGCCAGCTTCTCAGTTTGCTTCTGGGCCTCAGTTTCTTTAGTTGTAAAACAGTGAGCCCTCTACTAAATCCTAAGGGCCTTCTAACAGCTCATTTCTGTAATTACTAATGTGTCCATAGGATGATAATCATTTAAAATCTTGCTAAATTTAGACAGTGCCTGAAGTGCATCCTTGTGTGTGTTTGTTTATATATCTGTTCCTCGTAATTAGACTGTGAGTCCTTTGAGGACAGAGAATGCACTTTACTGGCTTTTTGCATAGCACAGTGTCTAGAAATAGCATCCTCCCAGAAATTAATGTATGAGGAATGAAGATGTGCTCTAGGAAGTTTATGTTCAGTTGCTTTTTGGTAGTTTATTAGTAACCCCAGTTTTACTATCTTATAGTTCTTTGGTTATGTGCTCATCATTTCTTTAAAAAAATATTTTTATTGAGGTGAAATACACATAACATTAACTATTAACATTATTAATTAGATAAAATTAACTTTTAATTCATTGGCAATTTAGTATATTTACGGTGTTATGCAATCACTACTTCTTTCTAGTTCTAAAACGTTTTCATCACCCCAAAAGGAAACCCTGCATCTATTGAGCAGTTGCTTCCCAAATCCCTCCCATCCCTCAGCCCTTGGAAACCACAAATCTGAGTTTCATTTCTGTTGATTTATTTATTCTAGATATTTCATATAAATGGAATCACACAATATGTGACCTTTTGTGTCTGGCTTCTTTCACTTAGCATAACGTTTTCAACCTTGTAGCATATATCAGTACTTTTTATGGCTGAGTAATATTCCCTGTGTGTATTATGTCCCATTGTATTTACCCATTCATCCCCTAATAGACATTTTGGCTGTTTGCACCTTTTGGCTATTGTGAATAGTGATGCTGTGAACGTGTGTGTACATGTATTTGTTTGCATCCCAGTTTTCAATCCTTCTGGGTATATTATACCTAGGAGTGATATTGATGGGTCATAATGGTACTTTCCTGATTAACTTTTTGAGGAAGAGCCAAACTGTTTTCCACAACAGCTGTATCATTTTACATCACTACCAGCAATTGTACAAGGGTTCCAGTTTTTCCACATCCTCACCAACACTTATTTTCCATTTTTCTGAGAATAGGCGTTGTAGGGCGTGTGAAGTGGTTTTGATTTGTGTTTCCCTAATGACTAACGATGTTGTGAGCATCTTCTCATATGTTTGTTGGCTGTTTGTATATCTTCTTTGGTAAAATGTCTATTTAAACCATTTACCCCTTTTAAAAATTAGGTTGTCTTTTTGTTGAGTCGTGACAATTATCAATATATATATATTTGGGATACTAGTTCCTTATCAGATACCGAATTTGTAAATATTTTTCCCTATTTTATAGGTTGTCTTTTCACTTTGTTAATAATGTCCTTTGCACAAAAGTTTTTAATTTTTATGAAGTCCACTCTATTTTTTTTCTTTTGCTGCTTGTGGTTTTGGTGTCACATTTAAGAATCCATTGACAGATGCCCATGAAATATATACCCATGTTTTCTTCTAAGAGTTTTATGGTTTTAGCTTTTATATTTAGATCTATGATGAGTTAATTTTTGTATATGATGTCAGGTAGGGGTCCAAGTTGATTCTTTTTGTCTGTTTGGGGCCTCTTGCAATTTCATATGAATTTGAGGGTTGGCTTTTCCATTTCTGCCTAAAAGACCGTTGGAATTTTGGTAGAGATTACATTGACTCAGTAGATCGCTTTGAGTGGTATTGCCATCTTAACAATATTAAGTCTTCCATTCCATGTCTTTGTTTAGGTGTTCTTAAGTTACATTTATTTAGGTCTTATTTAATTTCTTTCAGCAGTGTTTTGTAATTTAAGTGCATAAATCTTTCACCCCCTTGATTAAATTTTTTCCTAGGTATTTTATTCTTTTGGATACTGTCATAAATAGAATTGTGTTCTTAATTTCCTTTTCAGATTGTTCATTGCTGGTGCATAGAAACACAATTGACTTATGCATTGCTCTTGTACCCTGTAAATTTACTGAATTCGTTTTTTAGCTCTAATAGTTTTTTGTGTATGGAGTCTTTGGGATTTTCTATATATAGGATTATGTCTTCCGCGAATATAATTTTACTTCCTCCTTTCCAATTTGGATGCCTTTTCTTTTTTTTTTTTTCTTTTTGCCCCGTTGTTCTAGCTAAGACTTCTGGTACAATGTCAATAGTGGTGGTGAAAGTAGGCATCCTTGTCTTGTTCCTCATGTTAGAGGGAAAGCTTTCAGTTTCTTAACCATTGAGTGAAGTGTTTGCTGTGTATGCTTATTGTCTTTTAACCTACTAAGTCAGAGGTTATCACCTGAGAACTTGTTAGAAATGCTAGCTCTTAAGACCCACCCCCAATCTTCTGATTCTGAAACTATGGGAAGTGGAGTTTAGCAATCTGGATTTTCAGAAACCCTCTGGGTGATTTTGATGCACACTAAAGTTTAAGAACCACTGCACTAGAGTTTAAGCTTAGGTTAGAACCTGTGCTTTATTTTATTACCTTTGTATTCCTTTTAGTTCTCTTGTGGGATTAATTAGTGTTGAATAGCTTTAAAAAAATCAGTGTTCCCCAAAGTGCCTACATAATCTCTTCGCTCCTCTACATGTCTTAAATCACCGTGAATAACTGGAGATTCATTATTAGACATTCACAAGGTTCACCAGAAGACCTCACATTTTGTATTCAGTCTTAGACCCTTGGCAAACAGCGCAAGTGTACTTTTTTTTTTTAAAATTTATTTATTTTTGGCTGCGTTGGGTCTTCATTGCTGTGTGCGGGCTCCTCATTGTGGTGGCTTCTCTTGTTGTAGAGCACGGGCTTCAGTAGTTGTGGCATGTGAGCTCAGGTGGCTCACGGGCTCTAGAGCGCAGGCTCAGTAGTTGTGGCGCACAGACTTAGTTGCTCCGCGGCATGTGGGATCTTCCCGGACCAGGACTCGAACCTGTGTCCCCTGCATTGGCAGGCAGATTCTTAACCACTGCGCCACCAGGGAAGCCTGCAGTGTACTTTTATTTAGACCGTTTGTTTTGATAAGTGCTTTCACCATAATTATCTGGTTACCTATTAGCTGTGGCCTTATCCATATGACTACTTTAATGAGCAAGAAATTATCTTTTGACTATTTAGAAAGACTCAGGTGTCTTTTTATTTTTTTAAATAGGGTTCGTTGGATTTTATCACATCAGTGTTTTGCCCTTGCTTTATTTTTCTCATTAGCTTTCCTTTATCTTGCTGTGTTGTGATCTCAGTCCTCTTACATCCTTCCCCCCACGCCACCCCTTTCATCCTCTTTGAACAAAATAATATTTGTTAATAAGCTAAGAATGTGATTTATTACTACTAATGGCTGTTGTTGAAAGTAGCCATTTGGACACACAAGTACCAGTTTATAGACAATTACAATCATAACATTCTACTTATTCACTACTTGTTTACCTACTGGCAAATATTCAGTTTATAAAAAATACCATTTCAAAATGTCAAAATTGTGGTGTAATTAATTATTTATACCTAATCTATTTCTGAGACTAATTTAAATGATAATACATACCCTGGATTCCCATTTTCCACCACTTTCAGATGTCTAAACCTCATTTGTACATTCTCCTCGAGTCAGTTAACTCTTCTCCCAGGATGGGTGAATATTCTGAATATAGTACCAGAGCAAGGGGTATCTACACGTGTGGGCTCTGGGGGGGGGATCCCTGGTAGCAGGGAAGAAGCACAGAGTGAAGCAGAATGGTCGTACAGCCATGGCAGGGGCTTAGAAGCTCTCCATGAGCTATGTGTCCCTAGAAATACAACATTGCTGGACTTTCCTTCAGTCTCTTGATGTGAGAATAAAGTTGTAGGATCATTGCATGAATTACTGTTGGTTGAATAATTAAGCCGCTCTCCAACCTTTCTTGTTCACAGTTTGCTGTAAGTAAATGAAAAATCAATTCATTAACAAATGCTAGCAGACTTTTAAGATGTCAGACCATGAACTTGCATATTGTGGTTAAATTTTTTAATGACTATAAACTGATCATAGTTCTTGTTTGTGTCTCACATCTTGTTCAATGAAAAAAAAGGGAGTGTTCATTGCAGCTCTATTTACAGTAGCCAGGAGATGGAAGCAACCTAAGTGTCCATCGACAGATGAATGGATAAAGATGTGGCACATATATACAATGGAATATTACTCAGCCATAAAAAGAAACGAAATTGAGTTATTTGTAGTGAGGTGGATGGACCTAGAGTCTGTCATACAGAGTGAAGTAAGTCAGAAAGAGAAAAACAAATACCATATGCTAATACATATATATGGAATCTAGAAAAAAAAAAGGTTCTCATGAACCTAGGGGCAGGACAGGGATAAAGACGCAGAGTTAGAGAATGGACTTGAGGACACGGGGAGGGGGAAGGGGGAGGGGTAAGCTGGGACGAAGTGAGAGAGTGGCATGGACTTATATACACTATCAAATATAAAATAGCTAGTGGGAAGCAGCCGCATAGCACAGGGAGATCAGCTTGGTGCTTTGTGACCACCTAGGGGTGGGATAGGGAGGGTGGGAGGGAGATGAGAGGGAGGGGATATGGGGATATATGTATGCGCATAGCTGACTCACTTTGTTATACAGCAGAAACTAACACAACATTGTAAAGCAATTATACTCCAATAAAGATGTTAAAAAAAAGAAAAAGGGGGGGTTCTTGACTGTTGAAGTCACAGCCTGAAATTGATCAAATTTCCCAAGGCATTTTTTTCATAGAATTACTTGGGTTTTAGCAAACATTCTAGTTCCAGCTCTAGAAATTGTACGTGTGACATCTTTCGTCTGTCTGTGGAAGAGTTCATGTGGTTTCTAGCTGAGCTTCTTAATTAGTTTCTCAAAAAAAAAAAATCTGAAGTAGTTTGGAAGTGTATGTTTGTGTTCAAATTATTTAATCTTATGTGTATGTATATTTGTGTAGACTTACCTTTATGTAAGAAGAGTGTTTAATAAAGAGGGTTCCGGATATCTTAAGAGATTTAAAAAGTTTTTTTCCAAAAAGTTTAATAGATGGATGGTTTCCCAATACAGTCAGAAACGAAGTTAGTTTGGGGAGATTGTGTGCCTTTTTTACCCCTCACATATCCGGTGTTGGTGGTTTGAACAAGAAGAGAACCATTTTCCCCATATTCTCAGGGCTATATCCTTTCAGTCTTCTGTGTCATGAGATTATCGATTAAAAATCAAAAGGAATCTAGTAGTTCTAAAAGTTTAGGAAGAGAAGTTTGTGTTTTAATTAGGGAAGAATTATAATAGTATCAGGAGGTTCTCAAACACAAACTGTTGAGCAGAGGCATAAACTCACTGATCGGGAGATAAGTATTTAGGGAGACAATAACTTTTCTCATACCACCATTGTGAAAGGGATTTTATTTTCCTAGCTTTTAAACTCCTGAATGCCTGTGTATGCAATGGTTTATTTCAGAAAGGAGAGAAACCTTAGGGTTCTAGGGCAGAGCTGAGTTTCAGAAACCATTACTGTATATTTCGCAAGGCTTTTTGAAAGGGTTTTGATGACAGTGACAAGAGAAAGGGGGAACAAGCATGTTAAAGTCATTTGGCTACTTTTGAAACCAAGGCCAGGAAGAAAACATTTTCTGGCTGTAAATCATTTACTTGTCCTACATTCTTTAAAGCATTTTATACGAATGACTTTAACAGTTTTAGGGGTCATGCCTGGGGTTAAGAGACTGTTTGCCTGGTATACATTTTGGTGATTAAAAAGTAATACTTTATTGAAGTGGTAGCATTTCTGTTCACACTCTGCACTGTGAAATATTTGATATTTATCTGATGAGGAAGGTTTGCCTCATAAGTCAGTATTGTACAAAGAGTATGCGTGTTGACTATGTGTTACAGGGACATGTACTGTTAAAAAAATAGTGCTTAAAATGTAATTGTAATGAAAGAACAGGAAAAAACAAAAAACTATAAATAAAAAAAGAAAAATTGTAAAGATTGCTAACATTTTGATGAGTGATTATTATGCCATGCACAGTCCTAAATGCTTTTACATGTATCATTGAATTTAGTCTTTAAACACAAACCTATGAGGTAGGGATTGTTATTCTTATTGACAGGTGAGGCATAGAAAGGCTAAGTGAATCGTCCAACGTCACACAACCAGTGTGAATAGTGAGGTGGGAAATGAAACCAGGCAGAGGCCACGCTCTTAATGCCTGCTTATAGAGCTGAGTGCATTGACCCTTGGATTTCAAAGATAGTACTCAGGCTAAGAGTGAAATCGTTGTCTATGATTTTTAAGTGAATCAATTCAAATAGAAATATTTAGTAAATACCTAAATGTCTTAATGGCTGTGGCAAAAATGCTAAAGCTGATGAGAAAGATGGATTTGGAAGGTGAATTTGGAAAGTGCCTTCAGTGATTGCTGGATGTATTAGTTGGAATCGTACTTAAAAATACAGTGGGATTGTGGAATTATCCATTCTTATGGCATCGTCATCCTTTTCTTTAACTGATTACCAGTGTGTTACTATGTGAGAGACTACTGTGGTATTTTGTATGTGTTCAGAGATTATCGGATAGTTTAGTACTTTGGCATATTGTCCATGAAGTTGCAGCAACTCTAGTCGTGTGGAATGTTACATGAATATTCAAATCTTTTCTGCGCTTCTCCTGTATGTTTTTCCTATACTTGTAGACCTTTTGATGGGCACCCCAGCATCCCTGTCCCTCCACACTTTTCCTGAGAAGTAGTTGTAACATTGGATTGTACTGTGAGGTGAAAGATGCATTGTGCTTATATGTAAGTGCAGCACTGGGTGGCAGGGTCTGTCTTCTTTTGCCAAGAAAAGTGTTGTATTTTTCTTGGTTTTTGTTACAGCAGAGCAATTTTCATTGCCGGAAGCACAACACACATCAGGAGAAAGCAAATAAACAACACAGAGCACTTGGAGCCAGGAAGTCGCATCTCAAGACTAGAAACACAGCTTTGGATTGACATTTGGGACATGGGTTGCTAAATAGGGGAGCCACCTGTCAAACTGAAAACCAGTGACCTGTGTTTCTTATACTTCCAGGGAAACCATTTAGTCATAGGATCTTTGGAAGGGTGTCAGAAGTTGATTTTGATGTTATGACAATCAGTTTCCTTGTAATTAAATATTAACTCAAACTATGTCTTAGGTAACTGAGCTTTGCCTTGCCTTTCATTGTTTCCTTAGACATGCGATTAACATTTGTTGAATTTAATATTTTGAAACTAACCTCTTGTTAATTGAATGCTTTACTCTGAAATAATCCAAGTAAATTTGGTATGAGTATTCCTAATAGTGTCTAGTTTTAAAATATAATCTGTTTTTACCCCCTGCCTTATAAGAGACTTGTCAGATTCAGTTGGTTTGGAGTATTTTAAAGGTTTCTTCTATGTCAAATTAATGGCATGTTACAGTAACTTATTGAAAATAATAATCGAAATGAAAATTATAAACCCAAAGTCTATAGGAGCTTTTTAAACCAGAGGAGATAAACTCATTAAAAATTTATTTACTTAAGCATATATTGATAATACATTCTTTTAAAGGGAAAAAAGGAAACTTTTTGCCCTACTTTGTTAGACTACTCTTAACTGAGCAGCCTTAATTTATGGAACTTGAGGCTTTGGGAATCATTAAATATTTATAAAGATGCTCATAGGGACTTCCCTGGTGGCGCAGGGGTTGAGAATCTGCCTGCCAGTGCCAGGGACACAGGTTCGATCCCTGGTCAGGGAAGATCCCACATGCCATGGAGCAACTAAGCCCCTGCTGTGCTTGTGCCTGTACAACTAACGAGCCTGTGCTCTAGAGCTCGCGAGCCACAACTGCTGAGCCTGAGTGCCACAACTACTGAGTCCGAGCGCCACAACCTCTGAAACCTGTGCACCCTAGAGCCTGCGTGCCGCAACTACTGAGCCTGCGTGCTGCAACTCCTGAAGCCCATGTGCCGCAACTCCTGAAGCCCGTGTGCCTAGAGCCCGTGCTCTGCAACAAGAGAAGCCACCGCAGTGAGAAACCCACGCACCACAACGAAGAATAGCCCCCGCTCGCCGCAGCTAGAGAAAGCCTGTGCACAGCAACGGAGACCCAGCGCAGCCAAAAAACAATATTCAAAAAAAAAAAAAAAAAAAAAGATGCTCATAGCTGTTCTCCTACCCCCACCCCCTTAACTTATGCAGCTGGAGAATTCCTTTTCATCTGTGATTTCACGTCTAAGGCACGAGGTACCAATTACTGAAGAGAAAATAGTCAGCGATTCTCTTCAGTTTTGATAATATTTTAAAATACCAATGATTAGTTTGAATAATGTATATTTCTTCAGTTGTTAATATCCTACTCTTGCCTCTTTTAGGGCCTGCTGAAGTTCCCATGATGTCACCCAATGGATCCATTCCTCCCATCCATGTGCCTCCAGGTTATATTTCACAGGTAAATCATTTAATAGACTTCTCTACTCACTATGGGCACTGTCATTATTCCAAAACAAAATATGGCCTCAAAACCTTATTCCAGGATTAATTTAGTTAGGATAATGCTAGAGTTGTGGGGTTTTCTTGTTTTCCTGTTTTAGTTTTTGATTTTTGTTTGTGTGGCACCACATGGTCCTTCCTGAATCTTGCTGCTTGACGTGCCAGAAAGTCAGCGGGAGGGAAACACAGCAGGGTTACCAGGCTGCCCTCCCCTGAGGTGGGTTTCACACTTGACCATTTGATGGTGGTTCCTTCATTGAGTCTACTGCCTTAGAGACTTCCTTCTACCTGTACCACAATTTGCTAGAAAAAAAAACTTGTAGACTTAATTAGTGAAAAATATCAAAGGAGACATATAGTTAACATAAATAGGGTCTGCCTTCTGTTATAGGAGTCCCATTTTTCTGTAATGTGGCATGACTTGGGCTTGATAAATTACTGAATATGATGTGAGAACTTCGCTGTTTGTACTTAAATTTCTCTGAAATTGGATTATTTCTTAAGTAAAAAAAAAAAAAGCAATAGCTGTTTAAAAAGTAGTAGCAGGGGGGCTTCCCTGGTGGCGCAGTGGTTAGGAGTCCGCCTGCCGATGCAGGGGACGCAGGTTCGTGCCCCGGTCCAGGAGGATCCCACATGCCGCGGAGCGGCTGGGCCTGTGAGCCATGGCCGCTGAGCCTGCGCGTCCGGAGCCTGTGCTCCAAAAAGTAGTAGCAGGGGGGCTTCCCTGGTGGCGCAGTGGTTGAGGGTCCGCCTGCCGATGCAGGGGACACGGGTTCGTGCCCCAGTCCGGGAAGATCCTACATGCTGCGGAGTGGCTAGGCCCGTGAGCCATGGCTGCTGAGCCTGCCTGCGCGTCCAGAGCCTGTGCTCTGCAACGGGAGAGGCCACAACAGTGAGAGGCCCGCGTACCGGAAAAAAAAAAAACAAAACAACCAAAATAAAACAAAAAAGCGTAGTAGCAGGACTTCCCTGGCGGTCCAGTGGGTAGGACTCGGCACTTTCACTGCAGAGGTTGCAGGTTCAATCCCTGGTCAGGGAACTAAGATCCCACAGCCTCTCAGTTCGCCCCCCTCCAAAAAAAATAAAAAGTAGTAGCAGCAATTTCAGAGGTGTGTTGGAAAGATTAAAAAAAAAAAGTTAAAGGATAAAGTTGTACTCCTATTCCTGGATAAGGTTTAAAGTCTTCAGGCCTGGAACATGGGCATCTGTATATACTTTTGTTTTTTGTCCTCAGTTCCTAAAACAACTTGAACTCTCCCTGCACTACTTCCTCCCCAAATACCTAACTAACCAACTGTTTTTCTTTCTTTCTGCCACTATTGTACTTTTTTTCTGATTATAATGGCATCTTATATTCATTGGAAAAAATCTGAGAAGGCAGAAGAGTAGAAAAAAAGAAAATATTTGAAATTTTACTACCCACAGAAGACGATAATCTTTGTGTTAACATTTTTTGGATTATAGTCTTCCAGGTATTTTTTTCTTTCTCTCTCTGTCTGCTTTTAAAATGGTTTAAAAATCTGTAATTTTCATTTTCAGTGATTTTGCTGGGGTGAAAAAATTGGCAGCTACATAGGAAAATTGCTGAAGTGCAGGCAGGAATCAAAGAAGATTTATCCTTCTCTGATGTAAAAACTTATCCATTTCTTCACTGTCTAAGGCATAGCGCAGCCACTATAATTTCATTTTTTCCATCCTTCTTTTATGTGAGCCAATTTGACATCTTTTTTTTTTGGAGGAGCCAGAATGTTGGCCCATCTTCCCCCTGTTGCAAGTAAATGGCTTGTTTTACACAAGTCTTTGTAAATAAGGATCACTGAAGGAGAAAAGGGTGCAGAGCAAGCCCTTCCAGCCAGGATACACGATGGTGGATCACATTCACATCACCAGTCAATTAAAAGAAAAGAACAAGGAATGTGTAGAATTCCATTATGGCTCCCACTCATTTATTTGAGGAAGTGTTTCATTCCCTTGAACCAGAGTACAGTTCTCACCATTGTGATGGCTGAAATAACACCTCCTTTTATGCTAAATGCCCATTTAGGAATACCAGTTAAAAATTGAACATTCTAGTGGAGAGAAGCTGTAATGTGCTTTTTCTTGCTAGTGGTGTTGCTGTGATTGTATTAACTGCCAAACATTTATTAGGATTCCTAGGAAAAATAGAAACTTTTAGATCTTGGTGTATTTCTGATTCTGAAATACTTATATAGAAAATCTAAGTAGAAAGAGGAAAAACAGAACTGTAAACTTACTTTCATAAAGCTGATGATGGAAGCATAGTGAAACACTTTCTGAACTCAGAATTATGGCAGAAAGCGCTAGGAGATATTTGAAGAATAGTAAAAATGGAATAAGTTGGACTCCAAATTGAAAAAGAACAAGAAGCAGTCTGTAAGGCACGTATTCAACTCTTTTTAGACTGAGCTGTCTGCTCAGAAGATGGGCCCAGAGTTAAATAACCTTCAGTGGTAGCATTAAAACTTGAATGATATTTGACAGTGAAGTGTCTTAAGTAAAAGTGATTATTATAATGAAGAAAATTGAGAACCTGAAGAGGTACAACATCTTCTTTAAGGCTGACCGTATACACACTTGAAAGGAATGAAGAAGGTTGGAACCAAGTATAAAATGTCTTAGGAGACTTATGAAGGAGCAAAATACACTTTTGTTATGCAGTTGTGGGAAGAAATAATCACTTAAAAAAAAATCCTCCTCCTGGCTAGACGTATGTGAGAATGCCCAATACTAGTCTGTCCCTATGCAATACAGTCTACACCTTAACCCCACAGTCCTGTTGCTCAAATACATGTGGCTTCCTTGTTCAGATCTAGAGTTGGGTGTACATTGCATAGCTGTACAGTTAAAGGTCTCTGTTGTAGTATATGGATTCTTAATATTCAACCCTGTCCTCCTTTTGAGAGTCACCTTTTCCTATTGCCCCACATTGCTACCACCTTAAACCTCTGTCCGCTGGCTTTTTCTCAGCTTCATACATTTGTGCCCATTATTTCTCTCTTCTTGGAGAACTCTAGAGCCCTTCTTTGTCTGACAGTTCAATAATTCTTCTATGCAAATACCCCTCCTCAATGTGACCACTTTAGAACCTCTAACACAGAGATGGTTGTTTTTGTTTTGTTTTTGTTTTTTTCCAGCATCTTTGGTACTTTGTCCCCATCTCTGTCATGAAACACAATACATTTTATAACCATCCCCAAGAATCTTAGTGCTTCATTGGGATTATATCTGAGAATTTAGAATACTGCCTGGTACATAGTAGGTACTTGATAAGTGCTTTTAAATGTAAGTGATTGGCCAACCTGAAATAAAGTAAATACAGGATAGATTCATAGGTTTGGTTCAAAGATTTGCAGGTTCAAGCAGAGCAGTAATATGCCTGATAGCTGGAAAATTAGCAAGATCAGAGTGATGTATACCTGCAAGGAATGAAATACTCTGAATGTGCATTTAAGAGAGAGAAGTGCCAAGATAGTTCAGTGGAGGAAGGAATAGTCTCTTCAACAAATAGTGCAGGGACAACTGGTTATCCAGATGCAACAGAATGAAGTTGGACCTCTACCTCACACCATATACAAAAATTGACTCAAAATGGATCATAGATGTAAGAACTAAAACTGTATAACTCTAGGAGTAAAATTTTGTAACCTCGGATTAGGCAATGGAATCTTAGATATGACACCAAAAGCACAAGCAGGAAAAGAAGAAAACAGATAAATTTGACTTCATCCAAACTACAACCTTTTGTGCTTCCAAGGTACCATCGACAAAATGAAAAGAGAACTCATAGATTGGGAGAAAATATATGCAAATCATATATTTTAGAAGGGACTTGTATCAAGAATATATAAGGAAATCTTAACAGCTCAAGAATAAAAAGACAAACAACCCAGTTTAAATATGGGCAAAGGATCAGAATAGACATTCTCCAGAAACAATGTACAAATGGCCAAATAGTACATGAAAAGATGGTGAACATCACTTAACCATCAGGGAAATGAAATCAAAACCACAGCGCAATATACTTCACACACACTAGGATGGCTTTAGTCAAAGAGACAAGTAGGAACAAGTGTTGGCAAGGATGTGGAGCAGGTGGAACCCTCATACACTGCCTGAGGTCATGTAAAATGGTACAGCTGCCTGGAAGATAGTCTGGCATTTCCTCAAATGGTTAAATAGAGAGTTATTTACCACGTGACTCTGCTATTCCACTACTAGGTAAATACCCAAGAGGAGAGAAAACATACGTTTATACACAAAAAAAGCTTGTACATGAATATTCATAGCAGCACTATTCATATTAACCCCAATGTGGAAACAACCCAAATGTCCATCAGCTTATGAATGGATAAACATGTTGTGATATATCCATAAAATGGACTATTATTCAGCCATAAGAAGGAATGAAGTACTTATACATGCTAAAAAGTGGATGAACCTTGAAAGTATTGTGCTAAGTGAAAGAAGCCAGACACAAAAGCCATATACAGTATCATTCCATTTATATATGATGTTCAGAATAGGCAAATCCATAGACACTGATAATGTATTAGTTGTTGCCGGGGGCTGGGGGAGAGAGTATTAGGGAGTTGCTGCTAGTGGGTATGGTATCCTTTTGGGGGTGATGACAGTGTTCTGGAAATAAAAAGTGGTAATGGTCACTCAACTCTGAATATACTAAAAACCAACTGAATCAGACACTTTAAAAGAATGGATTTTGCGGTATGTAAATGACACCTCAATAAAGCTATTACAAAAGAGGAGGGAGGGAAAGATAGTGACTAGTCCTAACTGTTAATCAGCAAACAGTGGTACAGCTGGGAAAATGGCCCAGCCTGTCTTGGTGCCTGTGTTGATGGTGGTAATAACTACTGCGTATGCTGTGCACTCTGCTAAATGCTTTATTTACGTTTCTGGTTTTCACCATCCTAACTTTACATACGAGGAAGCTAAGGCCCTGAGTTGAACCAGGATTGCAACCCAGGCATTTCTGAACTCACTGACCTTTTTCCCACTATGATGTGATCTCTAAGTCAGTGACAGAGCCTACTTTGATGGATATACAGTTGACCCTTGAAGAACATGAGTTGAAACTGCGCAGGTCCACTTATACGTGGATTTTTTTCAGTACTAAATACTCAGTACTACACGATGCGTGGTTGGTTGAGTCCATGGATGAGGAGCTACAGATAAGGAGAGCTGATTATAAGTTATTTGTGGACTTTTGACAATGAGGCAGGTCGGTGCCCCTGACGCCCACCTTGTTCAAGGATTAACTGTATTTACTTCATGTTACATTGCTTTTTGACAGTGTGAGTGTGGATGTGTGGTGTGTCTACTTGTGCATCTCTAATACTAAAACCCTAGCTACTCATATATGAGATGGTACATTATTGTAAGAAAATTGAAGAGAGAGGCAAGTAAATGATTAAAGACATTACAGTCACTCTAAACCGAGTCAATGGGGAATTTCTTGGTTGTAGCATTCATTCCATACTTCAGTAGCTATAAGTGCTTGAAAGATAAATTGATAAACTTGATCAAGTTGACAAAATACCAGTGTCAGTAATGAGCAGATGATCTTATAGAAAGACAAACGTGGAGTTGAGACAGCTCTGCTGTGACGCACTGTCAACAGCACAGCCTGTGTTTTCTTAGTTTGAGAAGGACTGACCCTGTGGGCTTTAGAGATAGTGTGGACTAGGGCAGGAGAACAGTGGAACCTTCTCTGAGATAGTAAGCTTTTCTTTGTTGTAGTGTGAGTGTGTGTTTTGTGCTTTACTTTTTGGTGGGAGGCTGGGGGAGGTTTGAGGAAAATGTGATCTGACATTTTCAACTTGAGAGAAAATACAGGCTAAGTTTTTGTGGGTTTTTTTTTCCCCACCTGTGAGAAAGTGGATTTAGGTGAGAGGGAATTTAATTTAGCCTTATCCACTTATCACCATTATTTCCATTATGTAAAAGCATTTATTAGTGTCATTAGGGTTGAAGCTATGGGAAAAGAGGGCGAGCTAGGAAGAACATGGACATTACTTGAAAAGGCTTTTGCCTTCGTATTCCACCATGGTTATTTCCGTGTAGCTTTTACAAACTCTTTTGCCACATAGGTGAATGCCTACCTGATGTGGCAGAGGGAAGAATTAAGAGAAATGCTCTGTAAGGTGTGTACTCCACAGTGGGCATTCACTACGTGGTAGCTATTAGAATGAAGAGGCCTGTTAGAACAATTTCAGTGAAAGTTTGGCAGAATTTGCCTTCCTCAATACACATTGAGATCATGCCATATGAAGCAAATTTTTCCTTTCATTGTATACTTCCCTGGTTTTTCTTAAATTTTTTTAACCTCATCATTAACTTTTGAAGAATTTATATATAAAAATTTCTTAAGCAGATGCCTTGAGTTTTATGTTCCATGCTTCCATAGTAATTTATGAAACATTTTCAAAAGTTACAGGGAAAGGTTTCATGTAGACCCCCAGATTTAAAAAGCATATGAAGAGACAAAGTGAAACATCCAAGTTAATGTTCCATCATTTGAGAAACCACTCTTCTTTTTCCAGGTTAATTGATGTAACCTAAAAACTTCAGAGTAGTCAAAATAAGTGTTTCTGTTGTTATAGCAGAAGTACACACTTTAACCCATTCCATTGTCTTGGGGATTAGTTAGTGGGTAAATACCTGTTGAAATTATATATATTCCATTTCTCTTGACCGGGGAGAGACAAGAAATCTATTTAAAAACATGTTTAAATTTTGGTTTGGTTGATCATTCTCCAGTGAGGCTTGTTTTAAGAGTTGGCCAGAAATCAGAGCCCTGTGGAGAAACAATGGGGCCTGTTAGGTGGAAGCCATGGAATGCTTTTCTACATTTTGTTCAGCCAGGTCGGCTGAGCTATGAGCATTAGCTTCAACTGCTTCCCTTTGGTAATTACAACCTGGCGTTAAACTAATGCTGTGCTTCAACCTTCAACGTTGTAAAAATGATGAGCAGGAAGGAACATGGGGCATTGCCCTGTGCCTGGGTAGACCAAGAATCAGACCCATTTGGCGGCCAATAATAAGAAAATTGGAATCTCCTTCAAAACTTTAAATCCTCTGGAAAAATTGACCTTTCAATAGGAAGTTAGGAAGATGTTTCACAGTGAACAGTGTGTGTGCACACAGTGTGTGTGCATGGGTGTTGGGAGCTTCTGTGGAAGAGAGCAGAGGACTTACATGCCCATATTCTGTTCTAGTTTCTGTCATCATCAGATTTACAATAACTTTATTTTCATTTTATGGCTTATTTTGTCTGAGGAACGATTACAGACAAGGTTGGCGATGGTAAATTAAAGAGATGCACCCTCCCCTCAAAGCATTGTGCAAGTTTTCTCTTTCTGAGTCCTCTGTCTCCCTGTTCTGCATTTTCTCTTGGATTTCTTTACTTTGTTTCTACGATCCTGGCATTGTGACCTAATAGAACACAGGATTAGCAGGATGAAATATGTGTCCTGTTCAACACTGTATCTCTAGTTCCTTGAAAGGTGTCAAGCACATACTAGGCATTTATTAAAATTTGGCTGACTTTTGGAGTCGTTTTTATCTTGTGGAGGGAGGAGGGCAAAGGAAAGTGAGGATCTCCGAGGTTCTTTTCTAATCTAAAATTAGAGGATTCTCCTGTACTGTTCATACTGCTCCTTAAGAAGGAGACCAAGAGAGAATATAAGTAAGTTTCCGTAAGCAATCATTACCAAAACAGTGGGGCACACTTTTTTGGGATTTAGCATTCTATTGAGTAGCATGCTATTCTTCACTTCTACAGAAAAATGATAGTTGATTTTCATAGTAATAATATTGAGAAGATGTCACATCTAGAAATGACTTCTGAATCATTGATAAGGATTAAATTATGCACATTACATTATATGATTTTATCACACAATTATTGTAGTCTGTCTTTCTAAATTAGCAACCCACTTTTGTCATATGTGACAACTTTTCTTAGAAAATCACATTTGCCCAACCTTTGAGCACAAAACTGAACCAAAGTTCAGTGGTTATATTCCTACACACTCTTTGAAACTCATCAGGTTTACAAACTTGGGCTTACAGTTGTTTTGCTTTGTAATAAGTATCTGATGATCAACAGCACAGATTCTTAATCCTTTCTCGTGCCATGGAACCCACTGCCAAACTGATGAGCATTTTTAAGTGTAAAATATAAAATTCATAGACACAATCTAGAACAGCCTGCCTGTGTTTCCATGGATGTATATGTGTCTGAGAAGCTGGACTGAAAAGATGTTATTGGCTGTGTCTTCTGTGCTGGTCAATGGAGAGGTGCTGGAGGAACAGCAACAGTTATTCCCGTTGATTCCTGCTGTTAATAGCTTTATTAATATCTTTTTAAAAAATTGAACAGTTGATTTACAGTTGATTTACAGTGTTGTGTTAATCTCTGCTGTACAGCAAAGTGATTCAGTTATACATACATACATACATATATATATATATATACATTTTTAAAACATTCTTTTCCATTATGATTTATCTCAGGACATTGAATATAGTTCCCTGTGCTATATAGTAGGACCTTGTTGTTTGTTATTAATCTCTTAAAGGCAGCTCAGTTTGGCACAAATTAAACCATCAGATTGCTACTTACTGTTTATCTTCCAACAAATATTCTGTTCCTTAAAACAGCATTTCCATCTAGTCTGAAATAATTGTTTGGTCCATTGTATTAATTGAAACTCTATGGATGTAACTCTTTTCACTTGTCCAATGTTCTCATGCTCCGTGCATATCCTGGGGAGTATTAGATTTGATTTTTGATCTTCAGATGTGGTTCTTTTTGGTATTTAGGTTGGTAATATACAATAAAATATGACAAAAGGCACAGCATTTCTAGTGAGAGTACTTGGGTATGAATCTTGTCACCCATTTAGCTGGCCTTAGGTTAATTACTTAATTGCTCCTGAAGATTCTTAATCCAGAATTTAGGACTATGATGTTGCCTATGTTAGAGGATCTTCTGAGTATTATGCGAGTTATGTGCCGAGCACTTTATACGTTATTAAGTTGCTTAGCTCTCTCTAAATAGGGCCTCTCTGTCCCTCAAATTGGGGGCAACTGCCCCTCAAGCTAGGGTAGCAAAGATGTGGTAATGGAGCTGGCACCAGCTGAGGACCCAACACCAGTTCTGTGGTTCATAAGATGTGTCTCAAACCTTGCTGGGCTTCCTTCTTAATGTCCCCTCAGCTATATAGCATTACATACTTTACTGAAGACGTTGGATGAAAAGAGATACCACAGAAGATGTACTTGTTTCCATACTCCTCTCCAGCCTTCAGTGGTTTTAGTTATAAATCACTCGACAGTCACCTGGAAAGAGCCCTGTCTGTTTAGTAAAGTACTAAAAGTTGATTTCATTTATATATGCCCTAGTTGTGCTCCTTTTTCCAGATTAAAGATTTATGTAAGTGCGAGTGGTTTTTCTGTGTATAAAAGTGTTAGTACATATAAAGCCACCAGAGTGAGGCTTGCCATTTATGAGGGTATCTCCTTATACTGGTCACCTCTTTTTATTTATTTATTTTTTAACATCTTTATTGGAGTATAATTGCTTTACAATGGTGTGTTAGTTTCTGCTTTATAACAAAGTGAATCAGTTATACATATACATATATCCCCATACTCCTCCCTCTTGCGTCTCCCTCCCTCCCATCCCCCCATCCCACCCCTCTAGGTGGTCACAGAGCATGGAGCTGATCTCCCTGTGCTGTGCGGCTGCTTCCCACTAGCTATCTATTTTACATTTGGTGGTATATATATGTCAATGCCACTCTCTCACTTTGTCCCAGCTTACCCTTCCCCTCCCCATATCCTCAAGTCCATTCTCTAGCAGGTCTGTGTCTTTATTCCTGTCTTGCCCCTAGGTTCTTCATGACCATTTTTTGACTTACTTCACTCTGTATGACAGACTCTAGGTCCATCCACCTCACTACAAATAACTCAATTTCGTTTCTTTTTATGGCTGAGTAATATTCCATTGTATATATGTGCCACATCTTCCTTATCCATTCATCTCTTGATGGACACTTAGGTTGCTTCCATGTCCTGGCTATTGTAAATAGTGCTGCAGTGAACATTTTGGTACATGACTCTTTTTGAATTATGGTTTCTCAGGGTATATGCCTGGTAGTGGGATTGCTGGGTCGTATGGTCACCTCTGTACAAGTTTGTCTGTAAGATTCATGCTCTAAAATACTGAAGACAAGTGCCATATCAGTACCTTCAACTTGTGGTTCCCCATTTAGCAACCTCAGATTTGTTATCTGGATCTAACCGTTCCCTTGTCACTCTATACCTTAGCCATTGCCTGAAGTTGGCATGTGCATTAAAAATTATGCACCAATGGAAAATTTAAGGTTTCTAGGTATAAATGAGTGTGGGGGTAAAATGTTTGGGGAATTTTTATTCATTCATGAATCACCTTATTACTTAAATCCTTAAGTTTGGTTACCTGTGAAGCATATGAAATTAGTTGTTTACTTAATCATTGGCAAGAACTGTTTCAGAAAAGTAGCTGGAATTTTCAAGGAACTTTTTCTTTTCTTGATTCAGAGAGGATGTTGATTATCAATCTGCAACTCCTCTGCAGGATAATCCTTTGATATTATATAAAGGGCTTTTAGAAACCCAGAAATGTCACCAATAATTTATTTTTCCATTCTGCTACAAAAATAACCATGCTATGTGGCAAGAGGAGCTGGTCCTAAACCTAGAGGGTTTATTGTCTCAGACCATTCATGATAATGTTACACTGGAAAGAGCAGATGGTATTTCATCAGTGTTGGGCTGTAACAGATGTGAAGAGAAAGGAGATTGAGAAGTAACATTTGATGTTTTCAGCCACAGTTATGATTATTAAGTTTGAACGGACAGAAAAGTAAGTCGGGAGATTTGAGAAATACATTGAATCCTGCCACGTTTTTAAGTCAAGTAACTTCATCTGTAAAATAGAATCACTACTTGGCTCCTGTAGTTCTTTGGTTGCCCTTTGAATATTCCTTTATCCTAATTTTCTCTTTCTTCTAAGGTACTTGGTGATGGTGGTAGGAGTTTCATCCATCCATAGGAGCAAAAAGGGGATTGGGCTGGGGAAAGTACAGTCCGTATGTTTTAAGTCTCTCCCCTCCGTGAAGAACAAACTTGCACTCTTTCGTATTGTTTACTATATTAGAAAATACAGAGTGAGGAGTCAGTGCAGAAAGGAAAGGTGAGAAATAATGCTTCTTTATTCCTGGTTGGTGAGAATAAAGTAAAATCAGTCAACTGCATTTGGATTTGAAGTAGAACTTATATAGGAAATGTGTAAATTTTCTGTGTCTTTCTTATAGTAAAATCATACTTATTTAAAATAAGAGTGTCAGGGATAACAGATCTGGAATTGAGTTTAGATTTTCTGAAACTTTAGAGTATGATGTCTAAACTAAGATATATACCTGAGTTATGGGGTGGGTTGAATTTGATAAAGAATGTGTTAATAACTTTTTCTAGACATCAAATCTAAAAGAGAAAAAAATTTTTTTTTGCTTGCTTTTCCATTCATTTGTTGGTTAGCTAACATATATTGAGAGCCCCCTGTGTACCCGGGTATCTTGAGGGTCTTGGAGTTGGTGGGAGACACAGATCTGTAATCTGCGTTACAGGATAGAGATGCTGGTGGAGAGGTGAGCACCAGTCTGGCTGGCAGAAGCCTGGACTGTTTGCCTGCCTGTCCCTCTGTCCATGCAGCTGTTTCACGTTGCCCAGACTTTTCTTCTCCTTGTTCACTGCTCAGTTTTAGCTGAGACTTCTTCCCTTACCAGAATAGCCTGGGAGCCCTCTTTTAAGTATGTTGGCCACAGTTAGGAAGTGAGTCTGAGCCTAACTTTCACAAACACATTAGGTCCCAGTTTTCTGTGTGCAGCAGCTCACTCAAGCAATCCCGATTTGCACACTACCTGCATGCACGCGGGCTCACGTGTGTCCACATGCAGTCTGTTCTGCCCACATCTGGGATCATCGCTGGCCATTGAGGCAGCCTGTTAAAATTTTTCTTTTGCCTCCTACCATTGAAGCTCTTTTGATTCTTGTTGTTTGCAGCCCAGAAGAAGTAGAAGGAGAGAGTTTTAGGAACTGAGGAGTTTTGTTAAAATTCCTGTGGAGCGTTTCAGTTCAATAAGGAGAAGAACTACCTTCTCTGTTAACACGAGAAAGGATCATCAAAACATAAGTGTTTTTAAGATGTCCATTTTAGTTCTCGGACTCAAAATTGCACCCCACCTCCCTCCCCCGCCACTTCCTCCCATAGCTCTCTGACCTTGTGTGTGTTAGCTTAACTTTACTGAGCTTCATTCCTTTTCTGTCTCAAATGGGGGTAACTGTATTTGCCTCCCAGGGTTGTTGGGAAGATTTAGTGAGGTGGTAATAGTAGTAATTGCTAGGTAAGGTTTATCTATTATGTATCAGTTACTGTTCCAGGACCTTAACATGCTGCTGCCTTATTTCAGGTAGAAGATATTAAAGCAGAGCAGCAGGTATTCAATAAATATTGTTTGTATCTTGAATCCTTTCACATCTCTTAATAACCTATTTCTAACGGTTCATTATTTACATATTTATTTCGCAGCATACCTAACTCCTGTATGATTCTTTACATAATGAAAACTTGGGAGTATAGACCAGAATGAAATCTGGTTCTGCAGTTGAACCAGTTGTACATTTTAATCATGCTGTGCATTGGTTTTCTCATGTACAACGGGATGCTAATATCTAGTTCTCCAGTAGTTAAGGAAGTCACATGAGGTAACAGGTGACAAGCAGCTGGCAGGCCACAGGCACTGGCTGTGACTTGCTTTCTCCTCTCCCTCCCTGCTGCTCCCATTAGCTCTCCCTCTTGCTGTTGCCCCCAGGCTATCTCATTTTGTTTTAGCAGTTCTCTTGGTCATACTTCTAAAAACACTGGTGTAAGGAAGGCATACATTCTCTCGGTTTAACCTTTTGTGCCTCATTTTCTAGCCTCTCATCCATGTTTATAAGCCACAGGATAGCAGAGGGCACTAGGCACATAGAAGTTCCTCAGTAAATACTTATTGAGTAGAATAAAAGGACGTGATAAAGATTCAGACTAGCTGCTGTTTGCCATCAAGCTTTCTTCCTTAGCTAGAGGAAGGTGGCTGGGTTTTAGTCCAGGAGGATAAATGCATTACTTTTTGAAGAGAGGTTTTTTTTGGTTTTTGCGGTGCGGGGGGGGCTGTTTGCTCTGTTTTTTGTTTTTGTTTTAAGCGGACAAGAATGGTAGAACTTAAGATAGGAGGCTCTGAGAGGTGGCGTGTTAATTTGCTAAGGCCACCATAACAAAGTGTCATAGACTGGGCGGCTTAAACAACAGAAATTATTTCCTCACAGTTCCTCAGGCTATCAGTTTGGTTTCTTTTAAGGCCTCTTTCATTGGCTTGTTGATGGCCTTCTTCCTTTGCTGTCCTCACATGGTCTTCCCTCTGCCTGTCTGTGTCCTAATTTCCTTTTCTTATATGGATATCAGTCATGTCTGATTAGGACCCACCCGTATGACCTCATTTTACCATAATTACTTCGTTAAGGGCCCTATCTCCAAATACAGTCACATGCTGAGGTACTGCGGGATAGGACATAAATATATGAATTGGTGCGGGGCAGGGAGGAGGACACATAATTCAGTCCATAACAGGTGGCAGCCTTGAGGACCTGGCACAATGATGTTTTCCAAGGATCTGTGCTCTCTGGAGAAGGTGAGTGTTCCGTTGAGTCACAGGGCTAGAAAAAAATCTAGATGAAGAATACTTGGTTTTCATTTCTGAAAAAACAGTACTTTGTTCAGATTTCTGAACAGAACTCACTAGGACTCAAGCTAATTTTTCTCTTTGTTTCTAGGCTAGACAAATCTTAATGTTTAGCACCTATTTTTTTTCCCACTTTTGAATATCCAGTGCTTAGCTCATAGTATGTATCAGGAAATAGTTGTTGAATTGAGTACAGGTGATTTGTCTGCCTCTGGACATTGTCCCAATTTCATTCACCCCAAAAGGAAATGAATTGTCTTTTCCATGGTCGTTTATGAAGACTAAAGGCACATTTTTATTGTCTCAGGATTTTTAGACTGAACTCTTTCTGATGTCTGAATTCTTCTGCTACAGTAATATATTTCTTTATGAACCGTATTTTTTAAAGAATGTTATTGCCACCGTTTCCTGAGTTGCTTATTATCTTGTGCGTTATTATCGCTCCTCAGACTTTGGAGGAACATAGGCATAATTTCCTTAGATCAAAACTGCATTTGATAATTAAATATGCTACAGCTTGTGTTATGGAAGAACAATAAACAAAATACTCGGTACAAATTTTTTGATTTTTGTTTCTGATTATTTCAGAATATTTCATTTCATAAAAATATTTTTAGTCATAAGGTAGGCTTTGATTGGCTAAGGAGCAGGTTTCCAAAAGTATCGCCTCACACGTGTACATGTAAATAGACTTCTTTCACAAATAACACAGAATAATTTAAGATAATTACATATGGGACTATCAAACAGTCTTCATATATGCAGGCAGTTTGCGGTTTCAGGAAGCTACTTAGTTCTCTAACTGGAAATCCCTTTTTTGGTGAATAGTAATTTATACTTCAGATTTATTAATTTTTGTAATTAGTGGACATATTATTCTTATAAAATATAGTAGTAAAAAGATAATGTTTCAGCTCTGTATCTCTCTTTTTTTTTTTTTTTTTTTACCCTTGACTGGAATTATTACTTTTGTTAGTGCTTTTTGCCCAACTTTTTTTTTTTAAGCACTTCAACAAGTCAGAAACTATATGATGAAATGAAAGTAATTTCTCTTCATTGTAACTACCCCTGTTTACAAGCCCAGGGTTGTTCTTCATATTTAGTGAGATCCCTGTTCTTCTTGTACTACCTCAGTCAAGTTTGTATAGGCTGCTTGATCATTGGAAGTTTTACGTTGACTGAAATAATGTAGGCTGTAAGCTTCTAGAAAACAAATACTTTGCTTCTGTGCCCTTCCATTGTCTAGCACGGGATTGAAAGAAGATTGTATGAAAGAGGGACATCTGGAATATGCCTTACTTTTTTCTTAATAGCTAGTGGCAGGGCCGAGGGAAAGAAGACACTATAGAATAATGCATGTTTATATGAGATGGTAAGAAAAACCCATATTTATACTAAAATTATAAAAAGTGCGCTACCATATTCATCCTCTAGACAAAATAGAAGATGCTTGAAATAAACAAATGGGACCTAATCAAACTTATAAGCTTTTGCACAGCAAAGGAAACTATAAACAAAACAAAAAGACAACCTCTGGAAGGGGAGAAAATATTTGTAACTGATGCAACCTACAAGAGCTCAATTTCCAAAATATACACACAGCTCATACAACTCAATAACAATAACAACAACAAAAAACAAACAAAATCCCAATCAAAAAATGGGCAGAAGACCTAAATAGACATTTCTCCAAAGAAGACATACAGATGGCCAATAGGCACATGAAAAGATGTTCAACATCACTAATTGTTAGAGAAATGCAAATCAAAACTACAAAGAGGTATCACCTCACACTGGTCGGAATGGCCATCATTAAAAAGTCTGTAAATAACAAAGGCTGGAGAGGGTGTGGAGAAAAGGGAACCCTCCTACACGGTTGCTGGGAATGTAAAGTGGTGCAGCCACTATGGAAAACAGTATGGAGGTTCCTTAAGAAACTAAAAATAGAGTTGCCATATGATCCAGCAATCTCACTGCTGGACATATATCTGGAGAAAACTGTAATTCGAAAAGATACATGGACCCCAGTGTTCATAGTAGCACTATATACAGTAGCCAAAACATGGAATCAACCTAAATGTCCATCGACAGATGAATGGATAAAGACGATGTGGTATATATACACACAGTGGAATACTAGTCAGCCAAAAAAAAAAAAAGAATGAAATAATGCCATTTGCAGCAACATGCATGGACCTAGAGATTATCATACTAAGTGAAGTAAGCCAGACAAAAACAAATATCGCATGATATCACTTATATGTGAAATCTGAAGTAGGATACAAATAAACTTACTTACAGAACAGAAACAGACTCAGGCATAGAAAACAAACTTGTGGTTACCAAAGGGGAAAGCGGGGGTGGTGGAGGAGGGATAAATTAGGGTTTGGGGATTAGCAGATACAAACTATTGGGTTGACCAAAAAGTTTGTCCGGTTTTCTCGTAAGCTGGCTCGAGTAGCACTTAGTTGTCTTTAACTTCATTCAAAACAATGTTAGATTGTATTGTGACAGCTGTCATATCAGCGTGCGTTAAAAAAAAAAATCAAAATTGGTGAATTTTTGCGTAGCCATTTTAATATTGAAGATGGAAGAAAAAGCAACATTGTCAGCATATTATGCTTTATTATTTCAAGAAAGGTAAAGATGCAACTTAAACGCAAAAAATTTGTGCAGTGTATGGAGCAGGTACTGTGACTGATCGAACATGTCAAAAGTGGTTTGCGAAGTTTCGTGCTGGAGATTTCTGGCTGGACGGTGTTCCACTGTTGGGTAGACCAGTTGAAGTTGATAGCGTTCAAATCAAGACATTAATTGAAAACAATCAACGTATACCACGTAGGAAATAGCTGACATACTCAAAATATCCAAATCAAGCATTGAAAATCATTTGCATCAGCTTGGCTATGTGAATCGCTTTGATGTTTGGGTTCCACATAAATTAAGTGCAAAAAACCTTCTTGACCATATTACCTCATGGGATTCTCTACTGAAACGTATCGAAAATGTTCTGTTTTTAAAACAAATTGTGACAGGCGTGAAAAGTGGATACTGTACAATGATGTGGAATGGAAGAGATCGTGGGGCAAGCGAAATGAGCCACCACCAACCAAACCAAAGGCCGGTCTTCATCCAAAGAAGGGGATGTTGTATATATGGTGGGATTGGAAGGGAGTCCTCTATTACGAGGTCCTTCCAGAGAACCAAAGGATTAATTCCAACAAGAACTGCTCCCAAGTAGACCAACTGAAAGCAGCACCTGATGAAAAGCACCTGGAATTAGTCAAGAGAAAATGCAGAATCTTCCATCAGGATAATGCAAGACCGCATGTTTCCTTGATGACCAGGCAAAAACTGTTACAGCTTGGCTGGGAAGTTCTGATTCATCCTCTGTATTCACCAGACATTGCACCTTCAGATTTCCATTTATTTCGGTCTTTACAAAATTCTCTTAATGGAAAAAATTTCAGTTCCCTGGAAGACTGTACAAGGCACCTGGAAAAGTTCTTTGGTCAAAAAAAATAGAAAGTTTTGGGAAGATGGAATTATGAAGTTGCCTGAAAAATGGCAGAAGGTAGAACAAAACAGTGAATACGTTGTTCAATAAAGTTCTTGGTGAAAATGAAAAATGTCTTTTATTTTTACTTAAAAACTAAAGGAACTTTTTGGCCAACCCAAAGCTATATATCAAATAGATAAACAACAAGGTCCTACTGTATAGAACTGGGAACTATATTCAATATCCTGAAATAAACTATAATGGAAAAGAATACATATATATGCATATGTATAACTGAATCACTGCTGTACAACAGAAACTAACACAATATTGCAAATCAACTATAATTCAATAAAGAAAAAAAACAGAAGATGCTTTGATGATAATTATTAGTGTATACATTAGAATTTCTAGTGTCATGGTTTAAGCACCATTTCACATATACCTGTAACTTAGCAGCCTAAATGAGGCTAATGTGATTAACTTGCCAAGGCCAGGAAGGGGTTACATTTAATAAAGAATATGTAAAAAGCTACATCCTGAGCTTTAGTAGGGAGTATGACTCAGAATCTTAATTTTAAGGAGTTACTATTGCTTTATTAATAGACTATTAACATAGTAGTTAATTCTGAAGCTATTATATTAATAAGTTCATTAATAAACAAAGATTTTTTCTTTTCTTCACATAAGGATTAATGGCTCTTGGGCTTCCCTGGTGGCGCAGTGGTTGAGAGTCCACCTGCCAATGCAGGGGATGCGGGTTCGTGCCCCAGTCCAGGAAGATCCCACATGCCGCAGAGCTGCTGGACCCGTGAGCCATGGCCACTGAGCCTGCGCGTCCGAAGCCTGTGCTCCACAATGGGAGAGGCCACAACAGTGAGAGGCCCGCGTACAGCAAAAAAAAAAGATTAATGGCTATTAATTAAAATTAAACCTATCTTGTTCACTGAAGTACAGACTAATGTTGATAAACTTGCCATTTTGTCTCAAGCAGTATTTTAGGAAACAAAGCTTACTATAATTTTTTTTATTAGAATGCTTTAGACATGATTAAGTCATTTTATTTTGGCCTATAATCAGCCTCCTGAGATGTAATGAGAAGTCTATTTCAATACACAAGTTTAATTTTCAGGTTTTTTTTTTTTTTTTTTTTTTTTAGACAAAATTTCCTATCAGTGTATGTACCTGATTGTCTTAAGCTAGATTAGGCCATCTGGTCTCTTTGGAAGCCTGGTTCTGGCTTCCAGGTTTATTCTTGTGGCGTCATTGTCCCCTTTTTTGCAGGGCCCTAATGCAGGGGCCATGCTCTCACCTGTCCCAGCCCTACCAGTTCTTTGAGGTCCCTGAAGCCTGCTCTGATTCTGCCATTTCATGCTCTTGTTCTCTGTACCCCAGGCTTTACCTTTGGATTATGGTTTCTGTTGTATTTTTTCTTATCTTGTGTCTCAACAAAATTGTTTGCTCCTAGAGCAGGTAGCATGCAGTTGGCCACAGAAGCAATAAATATTGGCTTTGTACTGCCTTATGTTACCTTCCTTGGTTGACTTTTTAAAAAATCATTTGAAGAAAGTATAGATAGAATGATGATTGGCTCACTCTGCACACAGGAGGTCCCCGGTCACAATGTCTCCTTCACAACGCTCGGTACCTCGTCAGGACATCTTGGGAGCAAAGGTGTCCTCGGTTTGGGATTGCTCAAGTGTTTGAAGGGTTGGGATCCCTCATTTCATCCACAACCTTGGTTCCAGATTAAATGGCCTTTAGGTACTATTATGGGTTCTGAAGTTAATGTTACCTTGGTTTCCTGAAGCCCCAGTGTCATGGAACTGTGCTTGCTAAAGCAGGAATGGGGTTGGGTGTTATGGGGTAGACGTGGAAGCTCAGCCCTCAAAGGCATATTTACGTGGCCCAGAAAGTCTCTTTCTGGAAAACCACCAGCTAAAATTCATTTAACTAGTTGAATTAGAGAATAAGAATTCAACATGCACTAATTTTTTTTTTTTCCTATGGAGGAGAGAAGATTAAAGTTAAGGAGGAAGTAATTAAATACCATATACATTCACAGGATATTTACTAATAATGCATACTACGTTCTTTCTGCTGTTTTCTTTAGGTGATTGAAGACAATACTGGAGTCCGCCGGGTGGTGGTCACACCCCAGTCTCCTGAGTGCTACCCCCCAAGCTACCCCTCGGCCATGTCTCCAACCCATCACCTACCCCCCTACCTGACTCACCACCCGCATTTTATTCATAACTCACACACAGCTTACTACCCACCTGTTACTGGACCTGGAGATATGCCGCCTCAGTTTTTTCCTCAGCATCATCTTCCCCCTACAATATACGGTGAACAAGGTGAGTAGATTGCTGGCATCGGGAGCTGTTGGAACTGGTTACAGCATTTAAGTAGCTTGAGAGAGCCAGTGAGCAGCTTTGTTTCCTCTGTAATAAACATGGTAGAAGAGGTTCTATCTGTTGTACAAAGCTCATGGTAAATTCCTAACTTTCTTTGTCTTGAATTGTGTCTTGCAACTCTTTCTTTCTTTATATGTTTTCAAATTCTGCCCTCATCCCACGCCACAGAGAGCAGGTAGTGGGAGAGCCACTTCTTATTTCAGAAAAGAGGCAGTAACCTATCATATGTTCCCATGTCCTGATAACGTATTTTTATGTGAGCGTGGCCCAGGACAGAACTGCAGCACATTATTTCTTAGGCATCCATATGGTCTAGCAGTAGAAGGGAATTTACAAAGGGTTTTGTGCCCCTTTTCCAGTGATAGAAGACTGCGAGGTCTTCGTAAACTTTTGGTTTCTTGGATGCTCTGTTGCAATCTTGGCGAACTCCAAATCCCCTGACTGTTGGTGTGGTCTTCCTGAACGCTGTTTTTAGTTTAAGAATAGCCATTAGTGCAGCCACAGTTTCACTGGTTGTTAGGCAAATATTTACCTTGAAATGAAAAAGAGTCTCAGAGATACCGACATTATTTCTTTTTAGTTTTGGCCTTGGTGTTGGTTTAGTCTAAAGCCCTTCTCTATCAAAATGGATACTAAGAAACCAGATAAGTGAGGATAAAATTAGACTTCAACCTCTAGGGCTTTGCAAAGGGATTTTCTTCTGTGTCTGACTGTGAATTGAAGTGTTTTATTGTTTCAAACACTTATTACATTGGTTTACAGATAAATTGTATGAGAAATGCCTGTTAGTTTTGGAGGAAGTTATCACCTTACCTTCTCTCATCAACTTTATATATATATATATATATATATATATATATATATATATATATATATATGTTTCCCCCTGTATGTTTATATCACATTGGAATATTTTCTTATTAACAAAAGAAAAATTTGAGATGGGTATTTTAAGTGAAATACCCTGTGTCCTGTTGTAACTTAGGGATAGAATTTGATTTTTTGTAGTTGTAGTAGTTAGAAAGAAATTTAATATAATTCAAAAGGATCAGGTGCTATTATAATGGGGTATGGAGAGATGATAGCAAAAGACGAATCAATACTTTAATTGCATGGAGGCATCAATAGCTTCCTATTGCTAAAGGCTTTTTGCCTAGTAGCATAACACTCCAAAACATCAGACTGGGCATGTTCTGTGAAAACATTTTGATAAAAACTGAAAAAATTCAGTTAATTACGTATAGTTTTTAAAAAAGTATTCAGTACTCTGACACAGTACACATTAAGTATTTGAGCATTTGTCAGAGTTTTCTGGTTGGGTCTGAGCTTAATGACAGTGTGAAAAGCCTTGGCTACTGACTCATTGCTTGATGAAGAGTGTCTGACCTGCCTTATTTTAGCAGTCTTTTAGTAGGATGCCACATAGTTACTGTTTTGTGAATGGTGTCCTCTGTAATTTTATACAACAGTATGATTTAAGTCATCGTTAGAATTAAGCAAAAAGAGAAATTATATTGTCTTCATTGAATAGGGTATTTTGGTTTAATTTCATTAAAATAACACAGAGCAATAATGTAAAATAAAAGTGCCTTCGTTGATTCCAAATTAAAGAAAGCGGAAAACAAAAATCCTTTGCTTTATAAATAAAAAGCCTTTTATATATTGTCTTACCTTAGTTCTCAGTGTGCATACACCTAAAAGCAATTTAAACATTTAATTTCCCAAACCATGTGAGTTTAAAAGTTCTTGATGTTTTAAAATATTATTCTATCAGTACCCATGGTGAATATTTTAAGTCTCAAGTGTAATGCGTTGTGATATTTAAAGCCTTTTTACCATTCTTTTTGTATATGTTTAGACATAATTTATTTGGGCATGCACTTTTTGAATAGGATTGTGTTTCTCTAGTGCAGATTGGTTATCTTGTAAAGATTTGCTTTTTAAAGGTCTTCCTCAAGCTGTGTGAACAGAAAGAAAATGAAAAGTGGAGCTTTACCATTGAACAATTGAAACATTAGTCATTAAGTTATATAGGGTGACCATACATTCCTGGTGTGCCTAGGACAGTGCTGGTTTAGGTCTCGTGTCAAGAGAAATAATTAGAAATGCTCCCTAATCATGCTCAGAAATACTCAGATTTGGATGGTCACTCTGTGCGCGTGGGGCCTTTTTTTCTTATAAACGTGGAAGGACCCAGTGTCTGTGTTATACATTACCATTTTTATTAATGTCTAAATAGAATTTTTAATTGCTTAAAAAATTTTAATTTAAAATAAATGTTTTCCCCTAAGATCGTGAGATTATTTTGCAGGCTCCCATTTTCTTTTGAGCCATGTAAAAATATGGATAGTGAAGCCAGGTGACATTCTACTAGTCAGTTTGTCTTACCTCCTGATTACCCCAAAATACTAGTTTATGACCGTAGATTATTATGCTTGGCACCAGGTTCCAGAGATGGCTTATATTTATCACTACAAGATCTCCTTGAACATTTCCCCTGATTCTGTGAGCTTTGATTATTTTTAATGGAAATTTCTCATCTTTTCATTTTAGTAGGTTTTGTTCAAATGTTGGCTCTTCTAGGTGGCACAAATAACTCCTTATATTCTAGTTGCTATATACTTTCTGATAGAAATGCTATTCTGTCCGTAAGGATAAGCATACTTTCAAGTATCTTGATTCTAAGAACACATTACTTAAGGGGGTATTTTATTTGTTAATTCTAACTTTTTTTGTATGTTGCAACTACTAAAAATAACAGGCAAAATCAAGCTTAGTTATCTATTCAACTAAAATATGAACTCTTGGTGGACAGTAACCCTTCTTCAGTATTTCCCATAATTTCTGGAACATTTCTGAACATACAGTATAGTTTTTTAATGATTAATTATTCCTTTATTGGTTAGAAATGAATGGGAATATTTTAAACATGTATAATCTGCCTATCGCTTTTATACTGTATTTAGTAATATGTTAAACTTCTTCCTTCAGGCATCAGGTCATTTGACCCTGTAATAATTTGTTATTGGAAACGTAGACTGAGCTTGCATTTGTCATAATCATCATTTTAGAAATTATACCACTCTATGGAATGTCGAGTTATATCACCCGAGAAGACCAGTACAGCAAGCCTCCGCACAAAAAGCTGAAAGACCGCCAGATTGACCGCCAGAATCGCCTCAACAGCCCTCCTTCTTCGATCTACAAGAGCAACTGCACAACCGTGTACAACGGCTACGGGAAGGGCCACAGTGGTGGTGGCGGCGGAGGCGGGGGAGGAGGCAGCGGTGGGCCGGGCGTTAAGAAAACAGAGCGGCGAGCAAGAAGCAGTCCGAAGTCAAGTGACGCAGACTTGCAAGGTAATGTTCAAAGACGTTTGCCGTGAAAGAGTGAGACGCCGAGTTTTCTGTCAGGGCGTTGCATGGCAGTTGGTCTTTCTGCTAGGAGCGATAGGGTAGACCTTCTCTCATCTTTTGCTTAGCAAGGACAGGATGTTTTGTCATCTCTTTTCTATTACTACTTCATGGCAGAAGTGTTCCTTCTTCGATCACACGTGCTGTCACGTTCTACTTAATCTCAGTAACAAGTACCTGACAGTGTTTTCACGTTAGCTTACTTCCATTGTTTCATTCTAAGTAGACAAATGTGGAAGAGATCCTAAGTAAAACAGGTAAACTTTCTAAGGAGTGTAGGGCTTAAAATCTCAAAATAATTATACCTCATAAAACCAGATGTAATTACTTCCATACTGTAGTGAAATTTATCATCGTGTAAGGGAATATATTTCTGTCTCCCTCATCAGTTATTGTTTTCAGTGCCACCTTTGGCATCCTGAATGAAGTATTCATAGACCAAGGATGAGAGGGAAGAATTAGGGGCACCACATATAAATAGAGAGACATCAGTTCAAAAGGGCATTTGTTTCTTTGTAGATTAGTCTTGTGGCTGTAGATCAATAAATATGGGAAGAAGGTGCGCGTGCTTTAAATGAAGCTTTTAGGTAAGACTTAGACACAACCTGTTCTTATGCCACAGGAGTTAAAAACAGAAGCTTTTTATATAGGCATATGTAGAAGGCTGACTTAAGGGAAGCAAAAGAAGAACATTTTGATAAGCTAGGTGAGATAACAGATAGAAATAAAGACATGTGAAAGACAAGGTAAGAACGGATCATAACACTATTAAATACACTCCTTCCTTATCGGACCTCATCCAGGTAGAAACCGGCATTGTGTATGTGAGAATGTGTTTGTGAATGAAAAAGACAGAATTAGTGTATGGTTGATTGTGTAGGGAAGACTGGCCTCTGTCAGGGCAGAGGAAAATTAGGTAAAACCAGACACTGACATTAACATTTCCTCCCGTGTTGTTCATATGAGTGAACTGTAGCACGAAAAAGATACAGTGAAAAGTGAACAGTAATTTCTCTGTGAGATATATTATAGGTGCTTTTAATTTTGTTTATTCTTTTCTTTATTTTCCAACTTTTATTTAATTACCATGCATTATTATTATAATTATTAAACAAAACATAAACAAGTGACCCAAGATTTAAGAGGCTTTCGAACAGCTCCTAGTGGAAAGTGCTGTGTCTGCTGTATAAAATGATTTTTAGTCAAATAATACTATAATTTCTAAGTTTGAAATTCAGTTATTAGCAAGTTATAATTTTAAATCATGGGCATTTAAGAGAGAATTCACACACAAAAAAATTAGAAATAGGTTTTCCTAAGGAGAATTTTAGTCTACAGAAAAGAGAAAAAGAATGTATAAGCTGTCTTCAGAGAGCTTATGAAGTTTGAACTACCTTGATTACTTGATTAATTCTTTAATGCTTTTTGTTCTGACTTGCATCAAAAAAGATTTAAGGCAGATGAAATAGATAAATATAATAGAGGCAGATAAAACAAATTTGAGTAAGATCTAAGAGGCAGAGAGACAATAAGAGAAGGGAAATAAGAAGAAGCAGGGTTAAAGTTAGCATACAAAATTAGTGAAGTTATGAATTACCTGGCAAAAGTAAACCTTCCTTATATATGCAATTATTTCCTTTTACATATACCTAAATGTGTAAGCTGCCCTATATTTTAATATTCTCTCATAGCTGTAAGAGAGGAAATGGATTTGCCTTGAAATCAACGCTGAAATGTTTGCTAATGTACATATGTTTACAAGCATTTTGGCATTTTACATTATGACAGAGTATAATTATTCTGAGCACCTTAAGCTCTTTGCTGTTGTGTAGAAAACATGTTATTGTGTTGGTAACAGTGAGATCTTTTTCACTATGGGCTTCTGGGAGTGTGTGTTTCACAATGAAAAGAGTTAGAAAATATTTTTATCTCACCTTCAGTTCAAACTTGGTGTATTGTTCCTTTTCTCATCACAGTATTTGCCTACTCAAAATCACTCGAAGTGCTTCTCTCCACATGGTTTAGCCATGAAATATATAGAGTCAGATGGAGTATTATTTTATGTACTCTAGTGCATTCCAGTAAGGATCTGAGGGGGTTTACATGTTGGATAAAAAAATAACTATTTGCTGACATGAATTGAAAACTTACGTCCTGACAAAAAAATACACACGGATGTTTGGAGCAGCTTTATTCATAATTGCCAAAACTTGGAAGCAACCAAGATGTCCTTCAGTAAGTAAATGGATAAATAAACTGGTTCATCCACACATGGAGTATTACTCAGCGCTAAAAAGAAATGAGCTATCTAGCTATAAAAGACATGGAGCCACCTTAAATACATGTTACTACGTGAAACAAGCCAGTCTGAAAAGGCTACATACTGTATGATTCCAACTATCCAATAGGAAAAGGCAAAACTATGGAGGCAGTGAAAAGATTCATAGATGTCAGGGGTTCAGGGAGTGAGGAGTGAACAGGCAGAGCACAGACGATTTTTAGGGCAGTGAAACTACTCTGTCTGATACTGTAATGGTGGGTACATATCACATACATTGGTCAAAACCCATACAGTGTACAACACCAAGAGTTACATACACCCTAACGTAAACTATGGACTTGGTAATGGTGGCGTGTCAGTGTAGGTTCATCAACTGTAACAAATGTACTGCTCTGGCGTGGACATGATAGGTGGGGCAGGCTCCGTGCATGTGGTGGGTGGGGTGTATAAGGGCCTTCTTTGCATCTGATCAGTTTTGCTCTGCAATTAAAACTGCTCTGAAAAGTAATCTATAAAAAAATAAATATCTGAGGAAACTGAGGACAAATAAGACGAAGACACGAGTAAAGTTGTACATAAAGAATCCCGAAGAGTTGCTTGATGTAGGCCATCTGTTTGGCTTTGAGCCTCCAGGTTGTCCGAAGCAAAGAGGAAAACCTGAATCAGGTGGAATAGGTGAACAAAAGCACCTCTTGTTCCTGGAGTCCATAATGTTGTTCATAATGGTTCAGCCCTGTCTGGCTCAGAATGTGATTGTTGGCTGAAAGGATCCCAGAAGGCTTCTTCTGCCTTCTCATACGTAAATGGCAACATTCTCCCAGGGTATCTTTTTGCTTGAATGTACTGCAACTGACTCCTGTACCCAGGAAGTAAGTTTCTCAAATAATTCTTAAGTTTTCAGTGCCATCTGATTAATACGAAGCTACAATTAATTCTAGTATGTTGATCTGTTTACATTCACGTGTAGTTAGCACAAGATTAGGGTTTACGCTTAACCATGACGTACAGGTTGTGGTATTTTTCTACATTCTACTTAAGATGCCCACGTTTGCCAGAGGAGGCCAACTTTTAGTCTCAGAATTCCCTAGTTTTTGAGGGAATCTACTTGAATTACTTACTGCCTTTTTACCACTTAGAAAATACAAATGTAAAAGGAAAAGGGCAAACTTCAAATTTGTACCTGGTCCTGTGATAAGCAAACAAATTATGTTAATCTAAACAAATAAATATATTAAAAAGATGGAGATTGCTTAATTACTCTCTGGAATCTTGGTTCTCTTGTTTGTACTTCAGAAACACTGGTGGAACTTCCAAAAAATGCAGACCCCTAACCCTCATTGCAGACCTGCTAAACCAGAATCTCTTCACCTAATCTGGCTTCATGTTTTTTTATTAAACTTCCACTGAGAATGATGGCCAGCAAGGTAGAGAACTACTGTTCTGATATCAAGGATGGTTACGGAAGGTGTGGTTTGCTAATTTGTATATGATGTGAGGTAGGAACTTTAGCTCACCACTTTCTCCCCACCTCCTAGGACTGTGTGTGGCACATAGTATGTACTTAGTAAATATTTGTGGAATGAACCCTGTGTTCTTAACTGCCCTGTTCTCTAAAACAAGCCATCTGCTCTGCAGCCAACCCCTCCTTTCATTTACTGCTGGTACCTTCAGGAAAACAGCTTAGGCAGGACAAAGTCTACAGCACCATCAGGGAAATGTGCGATTGCAGTTTTCTTGTACACCTCGGAGTTGATGGTGTGATGTGGACAGAGAACAGTTGGGGCTTTGGTATCAGACACACTTGGCTTAGAATCGGGTTTTGTCACTTGCTGACTATTTGCTTTTAGTATTCCCTGAATCTCTGTATCCTCATCTGTAAAATGGGTATTTTAATTCCCAATATTAAATATTAAAAGTAGTCTATCTCGGTTCTTAACACCTCAGTATAATGGTCACCCTTGTTACTTGAATATTCTTATCGTCTCCCCCCTGTAATCTTAGGGTCAACTCTCATCAAGATATATGCCCTTCTCAAAACAAGTATCTCTATGTGCTCCTGCACCCCCTTCTCCCCCTCCCGCCATCCGATGCCATCTCTCTTGCCTTCATGCCCTCGCCCTGCAACTCCTTCCCCTGTAAGCCAGAAGTGGCTTCCTTCTGCTTAAACCCGTCTTCATTTTGAAAGCTCAACCCTGTACTCCTGGACCTCTACCTCTGTAAGTTGCATCCAGGCTCTCTGAGAGAGATTGCTACTGGGGTAAAAATGTGCTGCCTACCCAGAGGTGCCAGATTTCACACATCTTCTCATCACCCCATCAGGGACACTTAAAGTTCCGAGTGAGCGAGAACTCTGGACACCCTCTTGGAGCATCCTTTCTTTGGCATCTCCTCATACATTTTATAGAAACCTGAGTTAGGATTCCCTATGCTTAGTCTGAGAAGGACCACCTTATGTTTTAGGAAATGGGATTATCCATCTTCCTCTCCATCCCATCCTCTGATTACGGCCGCAGCTACATCAGATCTGAACGTTCCCCTCCCTAAGGAACCTCCATGGTGGTCCCCATTGTCCAGAGAATAAAGTCTAAGCCGCTTGATGCTCACCTTCCCAAGTACTTTAGATTTCCCCACCAGCTGCCCAAAGTTTTGCCCTATTTCAAGAATATGCCTCATCTTCTCTTCTTGGCTTTTCCTTCCAGTCCCTGTGCCTAGCACACTCCAACTCAGTCCTTCAAGAGCCAGCTCAAATATCATCTCTTTCTGTGGAGCCTGTCTGTCTCCCCAAGGCATAATAATGGCAGATTGATTAGGGGAAAATATTGCAAGAAAAGTTCCCTTCTCTTTCTTTTCCTTAACTGGCATTTGATTTTAGTTCAGTGGCAGAGCACCATGTCCATAGTTGTTCAAGGACAGGGTGACAGAATTTGTCCTTGTGTGCAGAATGTTGTACAAGAAGAGCTGGGCCTTGAGCCTCTTCTGTGGCCCAAACCAAGTTAAGGTTGTCATGTTCCTTTTATCACAGAGGCTACAGAAGTTTCTGTTGCTCTTCATTGAGTGAGAGGGAAGTTTCATCCTTCCATTTTATCCTTGGTAAAAACCGAAACATATGATATCAAGGAAGTTATTCAGAGGATACAGTTTTGTAACTGAAATCTCCTAGTTTTCAGCCAGCGCTGTAGTCCCTGTGTCATATTGATATATCCTCAGAAAGGAGAGTTAGGTTATCTGCTGGTACTGTTTTAGAAATGATTATGTGAAGCCAGAGTGAAAAACGAAAACTTTGGTGAGGATCCACTGTCTGATAATATGAAAAGACTTAAGTAAGCAACCCCATTAATAATGGGGGGGTTGTTTGGGTAGGGGAAGGGGAGAAAGAAAGAACATCAAGAGTGTTTATAAGTCACAATCTCCAAACACCTTGTGTGTGTGTGTGTGTGTGTGAAAGTATTTTGTGTGTGCAGTTGATACTGCTGACCTTTACCTCATCCCTGGGTTTATCTTTTTCAGTCATTACTTGAACATTTTAAAACCTTAATGGATTTGTAAGATAACAGTTGTTTGTGTTTTAGATTACGTGATACATAACAAGTCATTTCACTAGGCCTCAGTTTCCCTTTCAGTAAAATGAACAGGTGAGTTAAAGTCAGTGATTTTCAGGGCTTCCCTGGTGGCGCAGTGGTTGAGAGTCCGCCTGCCGATGCAGGGGACACGGGTTCGTGCCCCGGTCTGGGAAGATCCCACGTGCCACGGAGCAGCTGGGCCCGTGAGCCATGGCCGCTGAGCCTGCGCATCCGGAGCCCGTGCTCTGCAACGGGAGAGGCCACAGCAGTGAGAGGCCCACGTACCGTAAAACAAACAAACAAACAAAAATCTCATGTGGATCCGCAATGAAATACAGAATCCTTCCTCCCCCCCACCATCTCTCTCTCTCTCTTTCTCTCTCTCTCTCTCTCTCTCTCTCTCTCCCACACACACACACACACACACACACACACACACACACGCAGGCGTTGTAATAGCAGATAGAGTTGGTGCTGCTGTGCTTGGGGCAGGAGATATGGGCACTTGTCATCCACAGAGCTTTCCTCACCCACACTTGGACTCTGGCTGTTCAGTCCCAGGCCACAGCTTCATCGCCATCTAGGAGCTTGTAAGACATGTGCCCTCCTGGCCTGCCCCAGACCTGCTGGATTACAGTTGGTGGAGGTGAGACCCAGCAACCTGTGTTTTGTTGAGCTCTCCAGGTGGTAATCAGGCACAGTAACATTTGAAAACCACTGGCCCCGTGAATGCCAAGCAATTTTGAAGGAAGATTTTTAAATGAGGGGTATGGGAGGCGTTCAGTAAAAACACTCATTTTAAGTTGAAGCTTATTGCTTTTGTAGTACCTGTATAACGATAAGCATACACGGGAGGTGGAGAGAGTCCCTTTTATGTTGCTAACGTATAAGTAGTAGTTTACGTGAAGACCTCTAGAACTTACAGTGCCATGTGGGAAAACATTGGGACAAAATGGTAAGACTTCCAAATATAGAAGAAGATGAAGATACAGCATACTTTTGGCATTTGACCTTTGGAATTGTTGACAATCCAGAGATTCAGTTACACTGTTGATAACATTCCATCACATAGAATGATAGTTTCTGATTGTAACATTGAAAGCCGGTGACAAAAGCATTATTCTTGTGCTTTTCTCCTTCTGACCCCCAGTAGTAGTATTCCTTATTACCAGGTTTTTGTGTTCTGATTTCTTCTCAGATGGCCCTCCCTGACATTTTTCTCTTTCTACATTTTGCTATTACTGGTCAGAAACCAGAATCTGACCCCTGTATGTATGTACTGAAATTAGCATGAAAGTTTATTCATTCTGCAGATAAGAATTGCTGTAGTGAGGGTGAGGACGGCCTTTTCCTCCGGAGGTCTGAGATTGTGGGCAGTTGCCGGTTCTTGGAGGCTGTCTCTTGCTGGGTGGCTTGGCTCTGGGAGGGGCGGCTGCATCCATCTGTGCAGGGCTGACAGTCGTTTCCTTTGTTTGGAAGGACAAGCCTAACGTTAATAAGGTCTGGAATGTGACGAGTCAAGGCATATTTTCTTTTGGAGTCTCTTTTGGTCCTGGCTCCCTATAAGAGAGAACACTGGTGCTGTTCTGTTTAAAATAAGGTGTTTAGTGGGGCTTTCACACTTCATAAGTGGCTCATTTCTTCTTTCACCTGCAGCCTTTTTCTCTCATGAGCACATACCTCCTAGGCATACTCTGACTGGGTGTTTTGGAAGAGAGTTTACTTGTGCAGGGGGCAGGGATCCTTTCTCCCGGTGTGGGTGCTTTCCACACTGCATTTGAAAATGGTACAGTTTCTAGTTGGATTTTCATTATTGCTTCATCTCAAGTCTTTGGTGATGATAAATCCCGTGTGTTTTCACCTGTCTGCGGCTGCATATGAATCCTGTGCATGGCAAAAATATCAAGAAAACATGAAAAAAAAAATGAGCTCAAGTCAGTGGAATTTACCCATTCTTCTGCCAAGTACAGTCTGAAAAGTGAAAATAGTCCAGTCTAACCCAAGTGACTTTTATTTTTTTGAAGAGACAATGTGGGCCCTTGGATCAAAATGCAAGATACACTCATTTTGGCAGGAAGCTGGGCAATTAACACCCTTACTTCCATTTCAGATGTAGATTGCCAGATCTATCCCCTAGTCTCCAAGGCCCCTCAGGGATGCTGGGAGAGGCCTGAGCAGGTTTCCAGGCCTTGCGACAACTGCCTACGTGTGGGATGGAAGGGAGGGAGGCTTGGGGACAGAAGGCTGTTTTCAGGAGGAGGGTGCTGCTCACTGACATGTGCTTTCTGACCTGGGCACTATCCTCTGAGGGCCAGAGCTGGAGAAATCCAGCAATGAATAACTTTTTTCAGTAAGACCCCAGTGTACTGATTTTTTTTTTCCTTCCAGAGGAATTGACTTTCCTGATACAAAGGCAAAATCTGTGGCTCAACACAGAGGAAGATGTGGTGGCCCAAATTTTTGGTATTGAGTAGAGTGTATAGTTGTCTTTATCAAGTTCCATCACTTATCTTTTTGCCCTTTCCCCCTGTATTTCTGTTGCAATCTGGAATGTTTTAAAGATGTTAACTACATGGTTCTTTTAACAGACAGGATGAGATATTTTTGTCATGTCAGTTTAAGAAGTCTTAACGCATTAAATCATACTTGAAGCTTCCCATTTTTCACTTACATATAAAAAGACAGACAACATGCAAACATTTTTTTGAGTTTTCTCTTGCAGTGAATGTTCACCAGAAGATCGAGGGCAGAATTTTGATTAGTTTCTACCATATGTAGTACTTAACTCTGTGAACCCATATTATTTTCTCTGTCTTTTTTTGCTTTCTTGGGAACTGATCATAGAGGCATTTAGATGACATCAGAACCTATGTGGGTAAAATACATGTCATCCCAAAGAACCCTTTAAACAGCAGGTATAAGTGATGACATGGTTTGTTTCTGGTACATATATAACCTTCAATTTTATTGAATTGAAACTTTGACATGTTATTCTCTCATTTAGCTAAGTTGAATTCTGAATTTAACTGGGTCAAAGGGCATCGTCACAAATGTGCCATACTTAGAAGCAAAATAACATACTAGTCAGGACCTTGCAGATCTGGGTTTAGCCCCACCTCTGCCCCTTGTGAACCTTGGGCCTTTGAGCAAGATAGTTAATCTCTCAAAGCTTCAGTTTCTTCATGTCTGTATAAAATGGGGACCATTAATAGCACCTATTTCAGAAGACTGTCATGAGTTCTTAATACAATTTTAGAGGCACTAAGTGCTTTAGAAATGTTAAAGAATATGGATAAAGAAAGACCATGGCATTTTTCTGCTTAAGAGAACCGCCTCATGTGGGTCTTGTTAACAGAACCCCCAGCCTGGGAGCGCACCCCCTGGAGTGCTGCAGGACAGGGCCTCCTGTGTTCTGAGTCAACGTTGAGTAACTTTCAGTGCCAAGGATTTGAGATATGAGGGGAGTCAGAGAGGCATCCAATCCCAAGAAAAGACCGTGACCGTTTACCACCAACAGCCTGGTAAATCCTGGGCAAGAATAAAATTCAGTTCCCTCCTTATCTCTCCTCTGCCTCTTCTCTGGGCTGGATTCTCTTGTGAGGCCGAGGAGTAGAGCCTAATGGGCCAGCTTGATTCTGTGTCTGAACCTTCTCAACACATGGCTTTAAATTACTTTGCTAGGTGTTAGAAGTGCTGCAAAAGAGGGAGTAGCTGGAGATGACTTGGGCAAGCCATGACTTCTCTGTATTTTGCTAACACTCATATTACTTGCTGTAGGGCCGTTAGTTAACCCAGACGGATAAGCTTGCTAGGAAAGCCACTAAATTTCAAGCTCTTTCACAGTTCTTCCTTATACCTCAGAAGTCATACACGTCCACATTCTGTTGGTCACATATTGTACCTACTGATGCGGTGTGGAAGGCGTCTACCCCGAGGTGGGATGATGGTGGGGTGAGGTAGGGGAGGGGTCATCTCAGAGGCTGACCACCACATGGTGTGTGGAGTCGGGGACCATGCCTATTAATACTCCATCTGAAATAGTCTTGGCATTTGTGATGGAATTTTGGCAACTTTCCAGCTGTTATGTCAACATTGATTTTGTCACTACATCTCCTGTGGAATGGTCCTTTAGGATTCCTGTATGTAAGTGCTGTATGAAGAGGCAGGGTATCGAATCTATGGGTTTACAGGACCAGTTTCTTGTAACATGACGATTATAGACAGTATTGCAGATATGCTAATTACAGGCCATCGTTTCTGCTCTGACCAGCCTTGGCTTTTATTTTCAACTTAATTTGCCCGACCATACACACCGCAGTGCAGCCGATTATATCACGCTGTTCCAATCTTTGGTACTATAATGAGACCTTGAAATTCTATTAAGGATTGAGTAGAGAACACAAGGGTAAAATGGGTAAGGTCCATGAGAGACAGCAGTGATACCAGCTCATTGCTTGCGATTTAGGATTTACAAAGTAAAGAGTGTAAATGTCGCTGTAGTTGACCATAAAATCTCCTCTTCTTGTCTTCTGGTGCTGAGTTTGCATTCTTATATGTGCCTCGTGCCCCACCACCCCCAATTGTAGCTGCTACTTCCCAGCTGCATCAGAAGAATGGAGCTTTCCACGCAGGCAGGCGTTGAGCTCAGAAAAGGGGCAGGAAAGAGCAGGTGATAGTGGTGGGGATGATTTGCTCCAGGCACAAAAGGGAATTATGATATCCGGAAAACTGGAAAATGAGGAGGCGGGAGTGAGAGGAGAAGGGCCTCAGAGGAATGGCACATTGAAACAAAAGGAAGTGGCCAAAAGGAAAATAAGTAGAACGAAAGGAGGAAACGTGGTGGACAGGGAAGATTCTATGGATTGTGGAATAAAGATAATTTGGCAAAAACAAGAGGAAGAAAAGCAGAGAGGTTTCATGGTTCCATTTTCATAGATTGCATTCCACCCACTCAGTCAGCATTTTCCAGCGGAGTAGGGCACAGCCCTTTTGCCCTGTGTGGTCCATGAGCCCTTTTATTGGTGGCTCCACTTTGGGCAGCTCCACTTTTACCAAATCTCCATGTAAATAAAACTCTTACTCTTTCCCCTTTGGGCTTTGCAGAAGCTTATGTCTTCCTCCTGTGCTGAGTTAGGACATTCACTGCCAGTGTAGATTCGATAAGCGAATTAAAAATGAAGCCTTACACAGAACTTCAGCAGCGTTAGCAATACACTAGATTGAAGTATTGGGTTTTTGAATAGTGCTCTGCAGTTGTTAAAGTGATGTTTTAGAGTTTGGGTATGCTTAAAAACTGGAAATTTAGAAAAAAAATTTCCTTTTTAAACTTTAACTTGGAAGTTAAGAACAAGAAAGGGGTTTACCTCTACCCTTGAGTTAGTGTGCTTTTGTTAAAAGCAGCCTGCTTTAATCAAATGTCATGATTATTTTTAGGTCCTCTAACAAACTGAGGTTACTTTTTGTTTGTTTTTAGTTTAGATTTATTTAACTTATAGAAGTAATATTTACTTATTTTGACAATGAAAAAACTACAGACATGTTAGAGCGGTCATCTCTCTCCCTTTAGCCATCTCAGTCTACTCCCTCAGAAATAGTTTGTAACTTTTCACATCCTTTGAAGTAGTTTTCATCCTGTTCTTTTCTTTTTTTTTTAATTCATTTTTAACATCTTTACTGGAGTATAATTGCTTTACAATGGTGTGTTTGTTTCTGCTTTATAACAAAGTGAATCAGCTATACATATACATATATCCCCATATCCCCTCCCTCTTGCATCTCCCTCCCACCCTCCTATCCCACCCCTCTAGGTGGTCACAAAGCACCGAGCTGGTCTCCCTGTGCTGTGCGGCTGCTTCCCACTAGCTATCTATTTTACATTTGGTAGTGTGTATATGTCCATGCCACTCTCTCACTTCGTCCCAGCTTACCCTTCCCCCTCCCTGTGTCCTCAAGTCTATTCACTGAGGTTACTTTAAAATGCAGTCAGCTCTTTCCAAAGTCAAAAAAGGAAGTTCACTCTTAACTTTACATTTATATATAATAAAAAAGAATATTGATGGCATTTCTAGTAAGTGCTCAGATCTTGCTTCCTAGGCTTATTAGATCTACCCCAAGAGAGCAACATGAGGAAGTGAGAGGGAAGAACTAGGTCTACAAACAATTTTTTAAAGATTTTCATAAATGCATTTGTTACTGCTGTGCTTAATTCACATGGTGAACTTACATTGACCTCTTTTTCCCTATTATTTGAAAAGACAAATTATTATATGGAACAGTAAGCTCCTTAAAATCAAGAGGGATGGAGAAACTGCCATATTTTAGGTTCACTGAGTTCCTCAAAACTATTTAAGTATATTGCCAAGCACATTAAAAAAAATAATATTTAGTCTTTCAGGGAGATTTTTTTTTTTTTTTGGTGGAATGTTGCCCCAAGGAACTCCATAAGATATCAGCATCTTTTGAAAACTCGGGTTAAAAATCATGTGTTACTTAAATTAAAATGGTTGTTGGTGCTTTAATTCTTCAGCTATCATGTTATTTTATTTTTTGACACACACTGACACTATTAATATTTACTATTCACACTGTTGTAGAGGGTAGCTCAAATTTGATGGCAGACAGTATTCAATTTGAAACTGTGTTTCCTTTTTATTGAAGATTTCTGTGTCTGTGAAGTATTATTCTCCACACATTTCAGTCTCTGGATTTAGTGAACTCAACGCATCTCGAATATCATGTATAAGGGCAAAAATGTCTCTATTAATGTTTGATAAGTGTCTACTGTATTAGCATTTTATAGAAGAAAGTTTATCTTTTTGGTAGTAAGGATACATGCGTTGTAGAATCAGTAAGACTTTCTGCTGCTTTGCCTGATTCTGCAGTTGGATAAATGCCTGTTTTCTGCACCATTTATTTTAAATAATTTCAGGGCCAGTTGGTGACCATTCTGCAGTCATGCTGCTTTTAGTTGGAATGGGAGATACGAGTAATCTTTTATATATTAGCCTTTATTACTTAAGCTTTCAGAACTTTGGTTGTCTGAACTTGGTAATCTGTGGAATGTTTTGTACCCAGAAATTAGGATTCTCATTCATTCTTCTGTTTTATACTTTTCTTTATCCCTTGCATTTTAAAATTCTGCGAATTCTCTCCCCTGCCTCCCCGACTTTGAATGCCTGGCTTTCATGATCTGCCATATTTGTCATCACTAATACTATGAATGGACCTTTAAAATTTAGAATTGTTTCTTTATTCATTCATCTGTTCACTTATTTACTACTGGGGTATTTTTGTTTTGCTTTTGGAGTGGGAAGAAGCAGGAAATGATAGATGAGAAGAATGCTTTTAGTACTAGATTTTTATCATAGGTCTCAACCCATTTACTTTTGAAGAAGAAAGGTTCAAGACGTGCTCTTATTTTAAGACTATGTTACAAGCTCATTGAGCACATCTGAGGAAAAGGATAGCACTTGAGATAAGTTCATGGCCCTTCTTTAAAAGAGCATGATCCACTTGGTAGGTTTTCTGTGTCCTCTTATTTTCATCTCCTTCCTGCATTTTTTGAATCATTTTTATGCACGAGATGGGAAAAACGGGAAATTGAAAGATTGACATTAATTTATTTGACCAGGAAACGGCATCTGAGCAGGGGTAAATGCCAATACAATCAATCTTTTTTTTGTCCCTATGCTAAATTTGGGGTAATACCTAATCTGTTGTTGTCAGACCCACACCCCCAATTCAGCAAATTTTAGTTCCATATTCCATATTAGTAGGAGAATGGGTTAAAAGTAAAAGTTGGTGATAAACTCTGACACAGTCCTGGCATGTAGTATGAACTCAGTTCATTTAATTTGGCTTTATTTTCTTTACTGTCTCTATTCGTATTGAAGTTACTGTTGCCCATGAAGAGGTTAGCTCAACGGAGCACACCTCTGACGGTCTATAACTAACAAATTACCACGAAGTCAGTGATTTAAAACAACGGAAATTTATTCTGTCATGGCTCTGGAGGGAATCTGAAGAATACGATTTCAGAGGTCAGAAGCCTGAAATCAGGTGTCACTGGGTTGAATTCAAGGTGTTGGCAGGGTAATGCTCCCTCCAGAGGCTCTAAGGGAAGAATCTGTTTTTTTTTTATCTCTTCCAGCCAGGGGATGCCATCATTCCCTTTGCTTGTGGCTGCATCACTCCCATCTTGAAGACCAGTGTCTTCAAATATCTCTCTGCTCCATCTTCACATTGCTTTGTCCTCTGTGCATGTCAAATCTTGCTTTGCTTCCTTCTTATAAGAATACATGTGATTTCATTTAAGGCCCACTCAGATAATTCAGGATAGTCTTCCCATCTCAGAATCCTTAGCTTAGTCGCATGTCTGAAGACTTTGCCATGAAAGGTAACATTCACAGGGTCCAGAGATTAGGATGTGGATACCCTTTGGGGGCCATTTTCAGCCTAACCCATGCTGCTTCCAGTGTCCCCATTGTAGTAACCTGGTCAGGACCAGCTCATTACCCTTCATGGTGTTTAGGTCTGATTGCAGGACTCGTTCACCTTCCTCAGCATCCACCACAACTTTTTCAGTGTGTTACGGTTTAGTATAAATGTCTAAGAGCAGCTCTGAGTATCTGTCTCTGATAACGCAGGCCAAGAATCACTTACCAGAGCTGTGTCTTCTCTTCATGGTAGCAGTTTGCATCAGGGATGTCTCTGCACAGTTAATTAAGCTAGTTGAGGCAAGTCAGAGAGTTGAATGCTGTAATTGTTCATATTAACTCTGGAAATTGGAATGAGTTGTCATGTGGATATGTGCATGTATATGCATGTAAGTGGTGGATATGTATTTTCAGGACATATTAATGGAAGTTAAATATAAGCGTCTGTATAATTCCTTTTAGAGTTAATGGCATTTTCCAAAAAGAAGTGAAAGGAACCTATCTTAATTTGGAACGTATATTTTCTTCAAAAAGGAAACCGAGGTAGCTTTCAGCTAGCATGAGGTAAGACTAAGAAGGCTGTCAGAATAATTAATTCTTTATGAATCTAATGATTCTATAATAATTAACAATCATTATAAAACTCCCCCAAGGGGCTTCCCTGGTGGCGCAGTGGTTGAGAGTCTGCCTGCCGATGCAGGGGACATGGGTTTGTGCCCCGGTCCGGGAAGATCCCACATGCCGCGGAGCGGCTGGGCCCGTGAGCCATGGCCGCTGAGCCTGCGTGTCTGGAGCCTGTGCTCCGCAATGGGAGAGGCCACAGCATTGAGAGGCCCACGTACCGCAAAAAAGAACAAAACAAAACAAACAAAAAACTCCCCCAAGAAAATTCCATAAAAGCTGATGCTTGTTGGATATTGACTGGATTGCTAATGCTATAGATTGATTACATGTGTCCTTTGCTTGATGGCTATATCTAGGTGAGGTCTAATAATTAGTTTAATTTTGAAGAAGAGTTATAAGGACCCCGAGGTATCATATGAGCAATAAATTCTAAACCCTCTTATCTGCCTTGCTATGTTTTTAATAATTATTGCCTGTGTAATGAAACTTGTGTCTCACATATTTCCTTTTATACCCTCGTGTGGGTGTTATGCCTAAAATAGACACAGAAGATTTTAAGTACATACAATACAAGATAGTACTTGAAATCAGTTAAGATTCTTTCCTCTAACAGAATTCTGTGATTCTGTGAAACTTGGTAGGAAATATATATATCAAAGTTAAGTTTATATCACTGTATAAACATCAGCAAATTATTGCTTGGATGAACAAATTAGAACTGTATCTGTTTATATCTCATTGATGAGAGTAATAAAGTTGAGGTACAGAGACCAGGTTATGTGAGTGAAGATGAAAGAAAAAGTAGGGAAAAAAAAGTTTTAGCCAAACATGAGAACTCAGCTGGATTATATAGTATCAGCCAAGATGGTAAATGAAAAAAGACAGCAGGGAGCAGGGGGACTTCCCTGGTGGCGCAGTGGTTAAGAATCCGCCTGCCAATGCCTGGGACACGGATTCAAGCCCTGGTCCGGGAAGATCTCACATGCTGCGGAGCAACTAAGCCTGTGCGCCACAACTACTGAGCCTGCGCTCTAGAGCCCGCGAGCCACAAGTACTGAGCCTGCGTGCCACAACTACTGAAGCCCGCATGCCTAGAGCCCCTGCTCTGCAACAGGAGAAGCCACCGCAATGAGAAAGCCCGCACACCGCAACGAAGAGTAGCCCCCACTCACCGCAACTAAAGCAAGCCCGCATGCAGCAACAAAGGCCCGGCACAGCCAAAAATAAATAAATAAATTTATTTAAAAAAAAAAAAAAAACAGACAGGTACAGATGCCATGATATGGAGGATAAAGTACTAGTCATGCGGATCACAGTCTTCCTTATGTTCAAGCCACTAGATGTGCTAGTTTAGCCATGTAATCAACTCTTGTGATATTGCTAGGACCTTAATGAGGGGAGAAAGAAACTGAGGGGATCACATCATGTTACCTTTCTTGAACAGCTTCCCTGGTCTTATTTTCAATGAATTTAAAACATTAACTCTGTCTCATTTAAGCCATTTAACTGTACCCATAGTCATGAGCCTTTAGTTTTAGCTCTTTATGTGTTTTTTCCATAAGAGTATCAATCACTTACAGCATATACTATGCCCTTGCCAGTTCCTTTTGGAACCAATTTAAATGAGAAAAATAAAGGGCTTTGGGAAGAACTGTTTAAGTATGTCTGGTAAATTGTTTTACTGTTTGAGAACAGCTCTAGAGACTGCAATACGTTTTCCATTTAGTAGAATTTGGCTTTTTTTGTGAGTCACAACATTCATGGAAATACATTCAAATCTTAAATGTAGAGACTATGACTTACTGCTTTTGGTATTACTTGCTGTCTAGAATGATATTACGGTCTACATTACAATATATCTCTGATCAGCAGTGTTTGAAACAAGGATAGCTTCAGACTGCAGGGAAGAGTGCATATCATGATCCACAACCTCATGTTCTGGATTCTTTAGATTGTAGAGCAAGTATGGTACAAAGCTATGCTTTTCCATTAGACATTTCATCAAATACATGTTCCTGGTCACTTGAGTTGCAACTCTTCTTGGATATTAATATCATGTACTAAAACCTAGATCTAGAAAATTATTGTGATAAATTTCTGTATATCCAAAACATATCTCATTAAATGTGACTCTCCTCCTAATTTCCAGTATTATTGTAGCGCTTGTTTTCATTTTAAAACAAATTTTTTTAGAGCAGTTCTAGGTTCATGGCAAAATTGAGAAGGTACAGAGAGTTCCTTTATCAGTGCTCACTTTTTAATGTGTGTGTGCATGTATACTTCCATAGAGATTTTGTCCCCTGAGCTAGACTCTCTCCTTTAACCTTTGTTCCCTCACAATTCATTCTCCACACAGCAGCCAGGCGATGTTGTTAAATAAAACTCTTCACGTTTTCCTTTCGAACTTAGCATACAGTACAGACTCTTTACCCCGGTGACCAAGTCTGTGTCAGCTGACTGCTGCCTCAGCTCCTCCGAGCCCTGTTCCAGCTCCCTGTGCTCTGGACGCAGGCTTCCTTACCAGTCCTCTAAGATGCCAGGCCCTTCCTGCCTTCACTCTTTCTGTTACCTCTGCCTCCAGAGTTCTCTTGCTCTTTGTAAGGTAGGGTCCTCCTCATCTTTCCTGGAGTAGCGCAGATGCTTCAGTCAGAGAGGCCTTCTCAGACTACTCCATCCATATCACCCTTTAAAACGTGTTCTTCGTGGCACTAACTGACCTCACCCTGTTTGTTCATGGATATGTATGCTGTCTATATTGTCCTACCAGAGTTTACCCCTTGAATGTATTGGAAACAGATTAGGCTTGTCAGAGCTTCAAGTGCACAGCTCATTCAAAGGGACTTCCAAACATTTTTATAGACAATATGAATTGCTGAATTTATTTTTTATTTTAAAAATTTCATTTTATAAGGCTCGGGTTAAAATACAGAATTCCATTGCAGTTGGAAAGTTACCAGATAGTTATCACGCATGTTTGTATGCCAGAATTGCACAGTACGGAGCACAAAAGGTTTTTTTGAGGAACTGAACTGCCAGGTAAGAATTTTTTGCGGAGTTCATTTCATCCTCACAGATGAAGGACTTCCCTATAAATGAAGTCTTATATTTCCTTCCCACCGAATAAATGTTATAAACTTTTACCACTGTTTCCCCATTTGTGTTCAGTAGGCATTAGCCTTTTTTGGTGGTTGCAGAGTCACTTTTGGCAGTCCAGTATTATTTCTGTTAGCATTAGCTTGTTTACCCTTAGGCAGAATCTGGACTTTGTGTTTTCCCCTATCCAATTTACATTGAATAAATGTAAATTTCATGTAATTCATGGAATTAAAACTTCACTTGGATACTCTTGACTGCATGGCAATAAAGGCATTTTGGAATATTAGACCAGGTTTTAACAGGGAATCTGACTCAATCTTTAGTTTTAAACTATTGATTTCTCCCATAGCTTGGGGATGTTTTTCAGACAATAGCCCCTAGTAGTCTGATTCTCTTAGTGCTTTTATATTAGAGCATTTAAAAAACTGGTATAATAACTTTTGTATTACTCATTACTTTTGGCACTCAGAATGGTTTTGTATGCTCTTATTCTGTTGAAAGATGAGATGAAAATATTCTTTTCTGATTGTTGGGAAACGTCATGAAACCTGACTTTTTGACCACTTTGTACTCGTACTAGGGACTGTTTGCCTATTTGCTCCCACTTGGCTCTTCCAGCCAGGGCTAACTCGACTGGTCACCATGCTCTTAGGAGGGAAGTTAAGTAAACTTCAGGTCTGTGCCAGAAATAAAAATGGGGTTCCATCACCTTCTAAATGTTAATAGAATTAGAGACAGAACAACAGATTCTTCTTTGAGAATTATTAGTGGAGATTCTATCCCACTAATGAAAGCATTCTCTACCAGATGGTATTCATACATTGACATTTTGGAACAAGGATGGATTCTGTCACCTTGGCTTAGAGAGCCCCTTAAAGATTGCATTCTAAGAAGGGAAGCCTCTGTGATTTGTAGCCTAGAAGATAAGCTTGTTCTGGTAGAACACATCTGAGTAGGAAACAAATCCTAGTGCTTGTGATATTGTCACTGGGGTGCCGATCACTATTGGGCTTAAGCATAGACCCCTAATTCCAGCTTTTCTCAAAAACTTTCAGCAGTCTGAACTAATGATAGAGGAGATGTTGTAAACCTGTGTTTGCCTGGCAATCAGGTTGTTGCCAAGCTTGAGTTAGAAAGGAATCATTTCTTCTCTTACTTTCTCGATGGTAACTGTGTGAGGGTGGGAGTCGGAAAGATATCTGACTATAAAAGTAATAAAACATGACTGTGAGACCTGCTTGCAACTTTAGTAACATTTGGGTATTTTCTTTAATAACACACCTTTACTATTCCTGAATTAAGCTATGGTGACCACCTGTATGGAGCCTAGCTAGAAACTGCCCTATGTACCTTATAGAGAAAACAAACTAATGGCTACCAGTGAGGAGAGGGAAGAGGGGAGGAGCAAGATAGGGCTATGGGATTAAGAGATACAAACTTCTATGTATAAAATAGATAAGCAACAAGGATATTACGTATAGCACAGGGAGTTATAGCCATTATCTTATAATAACTTTTAATGGAGTATAATCTGTAAAAATACTGAATCACTATGCTATACACCTGAAATTAATATAATATTGTAAATCAACTTTAGTAAAAACAAAAAAGATACCTTAAGGAAAAAGTAGCTGAGCTTTGTTACAGTGGGGAACAGTTCACAGTGCTGTGACCCTATCTCTAGTCGGTGACCAAAAGGCAGAAGTCACGGATTGCCGTGGGGAAAAGGACTGACTTCTCCAGAAGACGTAACCTCATTCTAGGGACAGCTGGATATATCTTTATTTTAGATGTTGCCTTTGACAAGTTTTAGGGAATTTTTAATTTCACATTTCAGGTGAATATTCTTATTTTGAGCTTTTGGGCTTTGCTAGAGAGCATAGGACCCTCAAAACTCAATGTGATGATCTTGGAACCTCCCTAATTTCTTTCTTTCCATTCTCAGTCTCTCTTCCCACTTCCTTTCACTCTTCTGAAAATTAACACCTGCCAGCGAAATCAACTTTACGCTGCTTTCACTGGAGGCTGGTGTCTAAAAATCAACCCTGGCAACTAATGTAAAGTGAAATTTGGAAGATGCCTGGGTTCTCATGGAGTCGTGCAAGCTGAAGTTATTAAAGAGGATTAGAGACCACAGCTGGTGAGCAGATGGAATGCTTATAATTTCACAATCTTAGGTAGCTTTAAAGCCAAATCTGCACAAAACCTATTTGCTTTTTCTCTAGTTCATTTCATTTTATCCTGCTGGAATATAACCCTAGTCAGTGTGATACTTTTAATTGTTGTAAATGATGAGCCTTAATAGGTCACTCACTTAGATGAAAGCATTTATAATTCTGGTCATGCAATTTCTTACTCAATTGCATTTCAGTAACCACTCTTTAATAATGTACTATGAGAAGCTCAGTAGATAGGGAGGAGAGAATAAGACTTGTAAATTTCATTCAAAATGTAGACATGAAGACTACTTCACAGTAACACTAATAATATAGTATAATTACATTATGATGAAGACTAGTTCACAGTAATTACAGCTAAACAGTTCATCCGCTTGCGGCTTAAAGAAACTTGCCAATCAGTTTCCGCAGCTCTTTTTCCGTGTCCCTTTCGTTAGAAATTCTTTTGTTATGCAGTCAGACAAGTCACCTGGACCAGCCGCCTTCAACTGCTGTACCGCCTAATCACAGCCCACTGCCCCGCTTTCCCCATGTCCTCCTCCCTCTTTGTTCTGGCTCGTTGTTATATGGGCGTCTTGTATGTGCGTAGAACAACTGTAAGCTCCCCAGAAACGCACTTTCCTGCACTTCCTGGCAGATTGGTGTATCCTACACAAAGGGAAGTGTTTGTGAGGCTTCTGCTCAGTAACTGTTAAGAAGGTCACACTAGGACCTTTATTCTACTAATTTAAAGATATTAATTTATACCTTAATGGCTGTTACTTTATCTAAGGACAGAATTAGTACCCACTATACTCTTAGCACTTCTTTATCCTTACTGAAAGACTTGAGAAAAATGGCTGCTTCACTCAAGCCATTGCAGAATGTCTGAAAATACAGAAAAACAGCTGGAGCCATAAATAAGTGAGTAGTCTGGATACACTCTGTACTAGCTGGTTGGGAAGAAAACAACACACAGATATTTCAGGTGGTGCTGCACAGCAAACAGCTGTAGTTTATGGTCCGTCATAGTCTCTGTTCTTTTGGAGCCAGTATGTGCTGCTTCTGTAAAGCCACAGTCAGCTGCAAAAATATTGTAACATGTGTTTTGGAAGCAATTACTGCATAATAGTATTCTAGCCTCAAAACATCCTGAATGATATATTTCTATACGTGGGGAGAAAGGGAAGAGCATATTGTGTTACTGATGCATTGGCACGAAATAGTAGAATTGTCATAGGAAGTGGTCTTTTTGTGGATCAGCTTTTCAAATGATTTTCAGTCGCTTCTTTTTTGGACTTCTAAATTGGCCTTCTGTAATTGGATATGACCTCTTATAAAGCAAGTAGTATAAACACATTTTAACTTCCACTGTAATTATTTTGTACTGAACCAAGTAGTTTAGCAGTCCCTTCAAGATGATAGATTTGTACATCTATCATAAGTAAAATTGTTCTCCCTACCCTTCCCTTGTTCCCTTAGGTGGAGGGGATGGCTGGGTGAAAGGAGGTTTTGGAGGCCCCCTAAGAAGAAAAAGAATTAGGCCAAGAATTAGAAGACCCGGGGTTAATACTGGGTTCTTCTAGATTTGCCTTGTGTGATATTGACCAAATTCTGAAAATTCCTAGTTTGTAGGATCCATATCTAGTAAATGGGTATAATAATACTGAATATTTTCATATATGATACACTTATTAGATTACGAGGGCTGCCATGACAAAGTACCACAAACTGGGTGGCTTAAGTAACAGATACTTAACTTTCTCATAGTTTCTGGAGGCTAGAAATCTGAGATCAAAGTGTCTGCAAGGTTGATTGTTTCTGAGGACCATGAGGGAAGGATTTGTTCCAGGTTTCTCTCCTTGGCTTGTGGATGGCTGATTCTTCCCTTTGTCTTCACATCATCTTCCCTCTATATGTGTCTCTATCTAAGTTTCCTCCTCTTATAAAGACATTAGTCACATAGGGTCCACCATAATGACCTTATTTTAACTTAATTACCTCGTAAAGACACTATCTCCAAATACAGTCAAATCTGAGGTACTGGGGGTTAAGACTTCAATATATGGATTTTGAGGGGAATACAATTCAGCCCATAACAATACATTACAGAGGGCTATCTAACTATAAGTGATATACTGTAGTTTATAATTCTTCAAATTGCTCTGTGTATTCAAAATATTTTAGTACAGTTTTATTCTGGTGGGCACATTGATAGGAAAAAAACCACACTTTCCTTCTTTAAAACCTAAAACTTAATACCCAACCGTGTTTTCATTCCATATGGTGAATTTGCAAGTGAAAAGATACATCTTTTACTCTGGAGGAATTAGATGGAACTGTTGTATACACCATATACACCATTCCGGTTACTATCTCTTAGGGCATCTTTTTGTTTGACTCTTAGTTGTAGAGTGTTGTTTGGGAAGTTATTAGGAAAGCTTCGCAGAAATGGGTGAGTTGAATTGCTGTTGCCAGCAGGGTCAAAGCATTCTAAATTAGTCTTCTGCTAGAGAGTAAATAGACTCTTGCTTGGAAGTTTTGAGCCAATGGCAGTGTTTTACTCAAAGTGTCTAACTGCTAGACTGCTTACTATAGGTAGTAAGCCATAAAGACGGAGTCCACGGTAAACTCCAAGTGTGACTTTGTGGGCCTGGGATAGAGGGCAATGCAAAGAAGGAGATCGCTCAATGGAGAATGCCAAGTTTTTCGTCCACTGGGATTGCAATTGGAGGACTGTTAATTATGGGAAGAAAGGCAACCAGACAGTCACATACTCCAAGGCAGAAAGGAGAAAGGGTAGTCAGGCCAGTTGGAAGCATGCATTAAGATTGCAAAAAGGGAGACTTGCGAATACTTTTGCAGGTCAGACTTTCCTATTTGGCTGAGTAATTAATTGGTAAATAGGCATAATAGAGTCATCTCAAATGGTTCTTTAGAGTTGCATGATTTGTACACACAAAAAAACTATTGTGGAACAGGGAAGCTGGAAAACAACTAACTTGGCTAAACAAAACCAAGGCATTTTAGCCTCTAAAAACAACTTTGTGCATTCTGATTTAATTTTCTGAAATGAGATTAGTATGTAGCAGATTAAAAGGTTACCACTAGTAGGTAAAATGCTCCATTCTTCTTCAGGATACTATCCAGAGTGAGATCCAGGAATTCTCAATTGCTTAATTAGTTAACGTGCTCAGTTGCATTTTTATCATCACAGCAAGCGTGATGGCTTTATTGAGGGATTTTTTTTTGCCAGGCAGACTGTTAGCTTTGGCTGTTGAAATATTTCTAATCTGCATCAAATTTAGGATTCTTACTGAATTAATTTAGTATGTGCATACTGAATTCCTATGCAAAAATGGAGATGTATATAGTCCTTTGACACAGGTTTATCATAATGTGTTATTTGATGTAATAATAATCGTGATCTATCAAGATGTCATCCCTTTTAACTTTCTCCACCATGACGTCTGTCATGTGCTTGTTTCTAAATATTCAGAGAATAAAAGCACAGTAGGTGCATTTGTGCATAAGTGGTCTCTGACCATTTATTCAGTCATACATTCAAGACATACTCCTGTGCAGGTACTAGGTACTGGGGGATCAATGACACATAGCAGTGATGTGATTCCTGTACTCATGAAGCTTACCCTTGCCATTTTTGGAGAAGCAGAGCCTATACCGTTGACCCTTGAACAACATGGGTTTGAACTTCTCAGGTCCGGATTTTTTTCAGTGGTAAATACTATAAATACTATAGTACTACACGATCTGTGGTTGCTTGAATCTGCGTTGATGGAGAAACTGCATTTATGGAGGGACGACTGACTATAAGTTATACATGCATTTTCAACTAAAGGAAGGGTCGGCCCTGCTAATCCCCACGTTATTCAAGGTTCAGCTGTACTGTGAACAAGAACATGCAGTGGGATATATACTTAAATATGGAGAGGAGGATGGGATGTTAGGGGAGATCCTACAAAGAGGACCATTGCAGGTGGTGGGTGATAAGAGCAACAGTGCCTGGAAGAATTGATCGCTCAGCAGAGGCATGAAGGATGAAAAGAGTGAGCTGGACCAGGAGGGAAGGGATAGACTGTACTGTCCTTTCACCCTTGGGTAACTAAAAGGTTTCTCACAAATTAACCTTTTACATTTTGATGTCTTGTAATAGAAATTTTATCACTGTAAGCTCTAGGAAATTATTTTAAAATCAATTAGCTGGATAAAAAATTGTCAATGTAATTGCTGAGAGCCATATTTGAAATCGTTTTATCTCTGTCACTCATTCCTCTTTTGCTGCCTCTCTTTTTCTTTTCTCTTTTTTTCATCTCTTCTGGGTTTTTTCTTCTGTGCCAACTTTTATATTTTCATCTTGAGCATTTTTATTTCTTGTCCAGTTTGATACATGACCCAAATGGCTACTTTGGCTCATGGGTTTTCCCCGGGAGCCTGATGAGCTCACTGTAGTCCAGGAGTTACATGCCTCGGCTGTTGGGATATGGAGCCCAGGTGAGCATGATTTATCATCTGCAGACTTTAAAGTGAGGCTGGTAGAGTGTGCCACTTACTGAGCTGGTTTGGGGTATAAATGTAATACTCCAGTTCTCAGACCTTTTAACTGATTTTTAAGTATACATGCAGAACACATTATCAATAGGCCCATGACTTTCCTGTTTTGAACAACAAGGGCAGCCCATTTGGACAACAGAGATGTCATCTGCATGGCTCAAGAGAGTCCTTTATTTTATTACAGAAAACTGAAAAATTTTAATTCCAGATAATTTCATTTTATAAAAGACTTAGAATGAGATAGCAAGATCAGTGCCATATGACTTTAGTTTGCTTGTGAACAACTTAAGACTTCTTTCGCATTGACCTTAGATTTGTGGGATGTCTGCTCTATTATACATGTTTTGGAGAACAAAAGGAAAACCTTTAAGAGCAGAGGGCTTCTGGCCCTCAAAATGATCCCAATTCTGGAGAAAAATTTCTCATAGGCAGCATTCTCCATGTAGATGTTTCCTGCTCGCTGGCCCAGTCTAACTTTTCATTTTCGTTTTTTTTCTCAGTTTGATGTGTTTAGAATACAGTCCATTTTCTTTTCCGGATTGGGGCAGATGGTGCTGTCTCTTTTGATTATCTGTGTTTTAAAGGAAATGTTGATTGGGAAGAACAATAAAACATGGCCAGATGAAATTGAGAGCAGAAATTATATAATCCAAGAAGAGCCCTATGTATTCTATGTTTTTCTACTCAGAGTTTACCATGATTCATGTTTGAGTTTCTAGAGTTCAAGTTTGCTGTATTTTAAAATGTCATTTAGGATGGTTCTTTGGGTTATTGGTTTGTTTTAACTTTAATTTCTAAAAGATACAGAAATGAGAAATAGATGGGGTTTTTTCCTTCCTAGTCACATTTAAATAAGAAAGTTCTTGAGTAGTAGTGGCTTTTGACAAATCCAAAACTTTTGGATAAATTCTACTTAATGCTCATAAAATCTGTCACCTGCAGTCTGCACATTTTCGCACAGTTGCCCAAGTGATCTTAAACCAGAATATTTAACAGGTGTTCCAAACAGAAGCCTGAAGGAAATGAACAAAGGGGCACAGAAAACAGCTTGAAGGGTCTCTTACTGGCTATATTTGAGAGAGTTTTAGGATTCAAAAGAATGATGGCAAAGAGTATGACAAGTTTTATTGAGTGGAAAAAATAATCCATGACTTCATAGATAATTAATGTGAGAGAGGGAACTAATTAACATAGAAGGAATGATAGAATTAGGAATATCACCATCTTACAAGTATCAATATAGTAATATCTTCTGGCAAAGATATTAGTGTTTAACCATCAGGTGAAAGGGGAAGAGGGTGCCTTAACAACAGGGAATTAGGTCACATAATACTAGAACTAAGTGATCAAAGTGCTGAGTATCACCAGAAGGTTCAAATTGGCACTGTGTGCTTCCTTAAGTGATGGAATGGGAAGTGTATCCATACAGAGCTCTTGATAAACATTTTTAGCCTGAATCTAATTATGAGGAAATAGTCACACAATCCAGATAGTTGTATACGTTATAAGAAAACTGGTCTGGGGACTTCCCTGGTGGCGCAGTGGTTAAGAATCCACCTGCCAGCGCAGGGGACATGGGTTCGCTCCCTGGTCCGGGAAGATCCCACATGCCTCGGAGCAACTAAGCCCGTGCGCCACAACTACTGAGCCTGCGCTCTAGAGCCCGCATGCTGCGACTACTGAAGCCCGTGCACCTAGAGCCCGTGCTCTGCAACAAAGAGAAGCCACCACAATGAGGAGCCCACTTGCTGCAACTAGAGAAAGCCCATGTGCAGCAACCAAGACCCAACGCAGCCAAAAATAAAAATAAATTAATTAAAAAAAAAAAAAACTGGTCTGGACACTTCAAAAATATTAACTTTAGCAAGACAAAAAATATAGGAGATTTTTATTCTAGATTAGAGGAGACTAATGCAACACATGTTCCTTGATTGGACCCTGGACTTGGGGTTGGGGGGGAACATTAAAGACATATTGGAATGACCGGGGAAATTCGAACATGTAATATAGATTAGATTTTATCCTGTCAGTGTTAAATCTCTTGGTGTGATGTTGTGGTTACATCATCACACCAACAAGGTCCTTGCTTTTAGGAAACACATGCTGAAGTTTTTGGGGTGAACTGTCATAAGATCAATAACTTCAAATAGCTCTGGAAAAAACTGTGTGTACGTGTGTGTGTATAGAGAGAGAAAATGTGAACATACAAGTATAGCAAAATGTTAATAATTGGTCAGTGTAGGTGAAGGGCATATGGCTGCTCATAATACTGTTCCTTCACTTTTCTATAGATTAAAAAGGTTTCAAAATATATATTTTTACACATCAGGAAATTTCACAGAAAATTTTTCATTTCCACATTCTCTGGAAAAATGGCAGTCTGTCAACCTGAGACTCCTTAGATCCTGCTTGGCAATAATTGATTGGCTACATAGCAGCTGCCCCCTTTAGATAGGGTGAAGGCATTTTCTGTTTTCCAGTCTTTACCCTTCCCTTTTGCCTGATATGTCCACCATCTTTTACTCACTGACATTACCTGCCAGGTGACTATATGCATTTGTTGATCTCCTGGCTGAGGTAGGCTGTACCATGAATAGTAATGCTATTTCCATATGTCAGAACTCTGGTGAGTTATTTCGAGCCCTAGCACGTGAAGTTAGTACTGGATTTGATTCCTATATCAGCTGATGAGCTTCACTGGGTTCTTTGGCCATAGACTGAATTCTGTCCTCATCCCCAAATGCATATAATTTCGTCATGCGAGACATCAAATTTTAAAATGTGGGTGTAAAAACTGTTCAGAACTTGCTCGATAGGTGGTATAAATATTAAAATTCTCTTTCAGATTTAATGTGTTACAAAATTGTGCTGTCTGGATTCTGCCTTGCAAAATCAGTTGAACAGTCTTGCAAAAGTATTGAATAAGCTACTTGAAAATTTTTCAATGTGACATGCCAAACCTTAATGAAAAAACATTTTGTGGAAACGTTTATAGATGCCAGTGCAGAAAGTAGGGTATAAACTTTAATTACCTTTGTAAGTCGTTCTATCCTGTGTTTAAGCGACTGCTTTCCTGTTATACACCCAAGGAGGGTACTGGGTCTTTCTGGGTAATCATGGACCTGAGCCTTCCCCCAAAATAAAAGAGCTATATCTGGCACAGGTTAGGGTTCAGTTAGCCAGTGACACAGTTCAAACATGCAGAGGGAAGGAAAGAATAGGTCTAGTACTAGAGTCAGGCTTGCCAGGCAAGCATATCTACCTCATACTTTATCCATTTTTGTGGGTTTTTCATCCCTGTATAATTTGCTGTTCTTAAAAATGCTAGCTGCTTCTGTCCAGTTCCATGTGCCTATATGATTTTTGCCTTGTGAAGTAAACAGGAGAACTTAGAGAATTTGACAGAAGTGAGCATAGATTCTCCTAGTATTTTAGGTAGAATCCAATTTAGTTGGCATCACAGGAGGAGGTTGAGAGAGAAACTTGAGACCTGGGATTCAGCAAGGGTAACGGATCTGGTGCTTTCGCTTTTTATTAAAGCCCAGACCTCGCACTTTTGTATCTTATTAACTGAAGTGTAGTACAGCTGTTGCCCGAATGGGACCCATTTTGCCTATGGATAAACTAATACGAAAGTTCCTAGCAGGGCTTTGCTCAGATCTTGGGCTAGGACAGAAGATCACTCTTTCTTCTGAATTCCAGAAATAGCAACAAAAGCTCAGAGGAAATCAGCCTCCCTTGTCCCATTTACATTCTCTGGCCTTCCCTCCTATCCAGCTGGCCACTCCAGCTGCAAAAGGAATTCATCTCTCCTCTTCTGCTTTCTCTAAGGTTCCAGAATTTGTCTGGAACCCATGTTGCTCTTGAAAATATTTTCCTAGACTGGAAGGCAACTTCCCACAACGTATGTTCGCCTACCTGCTGCTTTCTTTTCACTGTTGAGAGTCTGGTATTCCCTTGTCTGTCTGTCAGGATTTCAAATAGTGTAACTACTTAACCAGCTAAATGGCTAGAAAGATGCTTGTCTTTGCATTTTTAGCATCAGGATGATTGATATCTGAAGGTATTTCTGGCATATTTGTCTTTAGGGATTAGCTGCATTGTCTTTATATTATGTGAATTTATTCCTTGTGATTTTATACATTTTTAATGTTTGTATTTAACACCACTAACTGTGGATCATAATCACTAAATGGAGATTGTTAGGTAGTTAATCTAACTTTCGTATGCAATTATTGATTCCTCTTTTTTTCCCCAGGATGAGTAATATTTTAAAAATGAAGATGATAGATTTATTTTTCTGATTAGAAAAGCAATTCAGCAAGCATTCGTAAACTGTCTTTCCTGCATTTATTCTCATCAACATTAGTAGGCATTGTCTAGATATCCAGTTTGTCCCTATTATTGAGCCACTTTTTTTTCTTTTTCATCCCAAAGTACTGTTTTTTTCTGTTCATGTAGTTCTTATATTGAGGGTTTGCTATTGATTTTAAGCCTCTTACCTTAAAAATGGACACGACCAGAAGTCGTGTATTTTCCACACCCTTAGTTTATTATATATAATTTTGAAAGAGAGTAGCTAAGTCAGCTCCTTGGCAAATCTGAGAAAGCATATTATGTTATGCTGGGCATATCTGTAAATGACCCTGTGGATGAGAACTAGACAGAAGGGTTACAGAGAAATAATGCTGATGTCATTTCATTGGAATGAAGGGGCTGCTGTCACAACCATAAATACATTCTATAGCTAGCAGCTAAGTGTCTAGCTCTGTTTCTTTTCTAAGAAGGAAAACAGTGAAACAAGCCAAAGAAGTAAGTTGTGTTTACAAAGTGGGATATTTTAATTAGTTTAGGCCTTACAGTTATACAGACAGTGTGAACTTACAGTTCTTTTTGGAGCAAACATGAAAACCATTATTTGTGGAAAGTTTAAATTTCACGTGACACATATTCCGTCTACGTGCGTAGGGTTTTTGTGGGTTTTTTTGTCCTTTTTCAAAAAAATGTATTTGCTTTGCTAGTGTATTTTTATTTTAACCTTCCGTGTGCTAAAAATGCTCTATTTTCTTGGGTGGAGATGTGCGTTTAGGAGGGAAGAAGGGTATAAGTTGCTGAACTGAATCTCTCCTTCCTTTTTTTTTTTGGCATGTCCAAATAGGGTAGTTTTCACCTCAATTGGGGCATGTTTAAACAAGAGGCTTCCATCTTAATCCCTTTTCAAGAAATTCCCTACCCCCAGTGTGTCTATATCTACAAAATAAAATGCTCCCTGCCCCCCTCTGTTTGGAAAGCTGTCCCGAGAGCGCCCTGTAATCCTTTTTTACTGATCAGAGTCTTCACCACAGGGGAAAGACTTTCAAATATTAAGGAGGTGGTGATGTAAAAGGTGGGTTGTCATGTCTGCCCACTTGAGCCATGGTCACAAACAAAATTGAAGCAGGTGGAAAAGTGGTTTTAATTTGATTGCTCACCTCATAGCAGCTTCAATGTGGGAAGAAAGAAAGTTGGCTTATAAGATTTGCCTCTGGATAAATTTACCTGCTGCAAAACCAGAGGGAGGAAGGCAGCCCTGATAGTGAAGAAAGAGCACCTTGCCCTACAGCCTCGCATTTCTTCCTCTTCTGGACAATCTCTTGTTCGGTTGGCACACACCAAACTCTTGGGGGTCAGGGGAGGACAAAAACAAACAAGGCGTAGTTTCTTTTTAAACTTGATATAAAAGGTATCCTAACAGCAAATCACCAGAACTGTTCTTTCTTGTTTTGTTAATTTTTGTGAGGGGATTGGTTAGCTTTCTAATTTTTTTCTCCTTTGCACACACTCATGGTGTGTCTGTGAGAGAGGGACAGAGACAGAGACTGAGAAAAAGAAAGCACGTGAGCAGGCAGAAGCCTGGTCCAACTGCGAAATGTACTCTGTAGAGCTGGTCTCTGTTTTATGGAAAGGGTAATAATTCATAGACTACTCCGAGGCACAGTTAAATCTGGCTTAGGGAGAGGTAGGCCAGGGTCTGAGTTAACTCAGTTATTTAGGTAGCAGAATTGTGCATTTTGGCATTTTCATACCAGAAAGTTAGCTTTCACACAAGAGTGTATTTTATGTGTGGTAAGTAACTGTCACTTTAGCTCAGTTAAACAAATTTTATTTTCGCTCTTGTTTGTGCAAATTGTGTGCCTGGCATTTATTTGCTTTTTTTCTCTTAGTCTGCGGTAGCACAAATGGAAAAGCGTTACATAAATGTGGTGTGAATGCATTTTCCTCTTCTTTTGCCATAGTCACAATGCAGAACCTTGAAAGAAAGAAGGAATCCAGCCTGGCTTTGGTACCACATTTCTCTTGATATAATAGGGTAGTGGCTGTCCTGTCACTGCCTTTCCTCCTCAGGCCCTGCCCTCTTTATTTTTGATCTTTGCAGAATCCTTTGTTTATCTGGCTCCATTCATGGCCTACTTTTTCTTGTTCTTCCTTTCCTCACATGCCTTGTCCCCAGATCCAAATGCCTTTGCTCTATTCATTTGACAGCTTTTTCAGAGTTTAAGAAAGAAACCCAAGAACACAAACCCTCTCCTGGGACTTAGGGGGTCTCTGCTGCCACTTCCTTTCTCCCGTTCGCCTCAGGGCAAACACCCCGCCAGTCCCAGCCCTCTGCCCCTCCCTCTCGCTCTCCCTCATGACTCCTAGTTCGTCATGATGCAGCCAGAGGCTCTGCTTGCTTTGGGACATGTGCTAGACTTGTGGTCCTGGGGAAACCTCCTCGTTTGTCCCTCAGCCTCATCCCTCGGTCGACAAAGACACCTTGCAGATACTGTGCTCCGAACTGGACACGAAACTGTGATGTGCAGAATAGACTGCAGCCCTGCCTCCTGCTGTAAAAATGGAGCAGAGAATGTCCATCTTGCCAAGGAGGCTGTAAAAATCAGCAAGGTGATGGTGCCTGACCAGCACATATCTAGGTGCTCAGAAAATAGCAGCTTTCGTTATTACAGTGAGACAGACAAGGCAAGTCCTGACCTCTGTTTGGAAGTTGTTTAGTCGGGTTTCCTTTGTTTTTTGTTTTAATTTTATTTAGTTTTATTTATTGATTTTTGGCTGCGTTGGGTCTTCGTTGCTGCACGCGGGCTTTCTCTAGTTGTGGCGAGCGGGGGCTACTGTTCGTTGTGGTGCGGGCTTCTCATTGCGGTGGCTCCTCTTGTTGCGGAGCACAGGCTCTAGGTGCGTGGGCTCAGTAGTTGTGGCCCGCGGGCTGTAGAGCGCAGGCTCAGTAGTTGTGGCGCACGGGCTTAGTTGCTCTGTGGCATGTGTGGGATCTTCCTGGACCAGGGATCGAGCCCGTGTCCCCTGCATTGGCAGGCGGATTCTTAACCACTGTGCCACCAGGGAAGCCGTTTAGTTGTTTTTAATCTCAGTCAGAGCCTTTCACTTGTATGTCTGACTCTTACCTGAAACCCATTTTTTTCAGTTTTAAGCAGATTCCATCCCCCCCCCCCACCCCTTCTAATTCAACCTCCTTTCCCATATTTCCTTTTTCTGTCAAAAGCATAACCATTTCTTCTATCATCCGTGTGTGTTTGAAAGCTGGCTGTGGGGAGGAGGTCTTCAATTTTTTTTTTTTTTAACTCCCCTTTCTTTCATGCCGTATGTCTAGTAATGGTCCGGAGGATTCTTCCTTTGAAGAGCTCTTCAATTCTTCTCTTCTTTCTTTGTTGGATAGGCGATCATCTCTGTTCTAGTCTAAACTTTTATTACCTCAAGGATAGGGTCTGGCTTCTTGTCCTTCTGAGACACTTTAAATGTCAGTCATGGCAGAAGGCAATAAAGACCTCCTTCAGCTAGCAGTTTGAATGTATCTAGTGTTTGAATGTATCTCTGTGAGTGTTTGAAACCATAGGGTGCTTCAAACTCTGGAATAACCAGTGATTCAGAGAGTATTGTTTTTAACAAGTGAACCAGTTCATTTATTGCAACTGTGCTTATGTGTTTTTTACTGACAACTAACTTCTGAGATACACAGTATTTACAGTTGACTTAGTAGGAGTTCCCAGAAAATGTGAGGCTATGTTTTGACTTACAAGTATAGTCCGTTATCTGTATCTTAACACGAATACATGATTATAACTGAGCTTGGGACATTAAGTCTTTTGAATGTGAGTTTTCTTTTAGTTGCAGTTTTAAAAAATATGATATTGCCACCAGCCCCTTACTTTTTCTCACCAAAATAAAAGTAAACATTCTGCTTCTACTAAGCAGAATGCAGTGGGGAAGAACGAAGAACCGATCAGAGTGGAGCCAACTAGAAGTTCTTGTTATTTTTTACGTATGCTTGGTTTATTGACTGAGTCAACAAGTAGGTATCGAGCTGTGAGTCTGCAGGAACTGTGCGAGGCGCTCTGGGCTGAGTGGTGAGCACGTCCTGAAGCAGGGCCAGGAGCTGCAGCCTGCCCTGTGGCCTCTTTTTTGTGTCCCTCACCCACTAAGCTGGGGCTTACACTTTTAAGTGGCTAGAGAAGCAAAGAAGACTGTGTGACAGAGGCCTCTGCGTGACCCACAAAATTTTAAATATTTACTATCTGGTTATTGACAGAAAATATATCTGCTCTGGACCTCTAGTGTCTCTGCCTTCCTGAAGCTTACATTTTAGTAGGAAAGAAAAATAATAAACGAGTGAACAGTCAGACAGGAGAATTAATGTCCAGTTCTGATGACTGCTGGGAAGGAGCTAAGTAGGGTACGACGATGACGGGAGGGAAGCCGGGACAAGGGGGTGAGGGCTGAGGTAGGATTCTTGGAAATTAGACCTGAACATTGTGAATAAACGGCCTGTGAAGAGCTGGGCTTACTAACCTGCTCTCACCCCTAGTCCACTTCCCCCTTCACCTCCAAATGCCTGCTTGCCCACAGGATTCAGCTGGGTGTTGGTTCCTAGGAAGCTTCTAGAGCGGTCTCTCTTAGAGGGCCTTTACCACAGCGCCTGTCACTTTGTAATCTCCTGTTTGCTTCCATTCCTTTCCCCACCCTCACCCCCCCCAGACTTGAAATATCTTGAGGTCAAGGACATGTCTTGGTAATCATAATATCTCTAGGTATATAGCTCATAAACTGGTTGAACAGTTAAATAAATCTGTAGACTCAAAATTAGATTCCATCAAGCAGGTCGTGAAAGTCAAATGTTTCTTTTAGCAAAACAGATTAAATTTATCCTATTTTTACACATCCTTCCCACCCCATGCTCCCTGCTCCAAGTACTTTTCCTGTTTCATCTCAAAAACAATTCTTGCTGCACCCCAAAACTTGCCCATCTCCCCATCTTATTAAAAAACACCACCATCCTTTCAGTTGATTAAGCCCCAAATGAGGAATTAGCCTTGATTCTTCTCATTCCCTCATCCATGTCCATCATATCCAACCCTTCAGCACCTATACCTCCAAAACCAGACCTATTTTTAGCATCTTTACTACCACCCCCAGCCCAGGCCGGCTAGCTCCATCCTTCACCTGGACCAGTGTAGCAATGTGCTGACTGGTCTTTCTGCTGCCACTCTTAGCTTCCATATATCCATTATTCATGCAGACACCAAACAGATCTTTTCAAACTCAATAGTATGTCAGTCCCTCCACTTAACACTCTAGTGGTTGCTTATCAAACTTAGAATAAAACTTGAATTAAAAAATCTGAACTCACAGCCCTTCATGAACCAGCCTCTGTCTTCAACCTCATCTCTTCATTGCTCTCAGCTTCTCTCAGTTGCACTGGTCTCCCCTGTCTCCTCCTTAGGGTTCTCTGTTCCCTGTTGCCTGTTGAATTATTAGGTAGAGTTCAGTGTTAATCTGGTCAGCGTTGTGACTATGTAAACCAATAATAGTGGCAAGTTAACAGAACCACAGTGAAATCCCTACCCCAAAGACATCCTCATTCCTGATTTTCATTATCATGTTTGTGGTACCAAAAGTTCATGGTAACAGGCAACTGACTTCATGATAACCCTTGTTAAAGGCTTGGGAAAGGAACTTGACAACCTTACTGACTTCTAATGGCATTAACTGTTTTTCTTTTTTCCTCTTTTTGCCACGCAGAGTATGAGTTGGAAGTAAAGAGGGTGCAAGACATTCTTTCGGGAATAGAGAAGCCACAGGTATGTCTTCTGGATTTCTCAGCGTAAATGGCGCTTTTTTAAGTATTTCAAACATGCTTTTCTTTTACCACACAGTAGGTAAGCAAAAGGGCCCCTTTCCATTGCGGATTACTCATAAACTGTGAAATAGTGTTGTTATTAACAGAGCATGAAAATATAAAACAGCAGTCTTCTGTTTAGTCATCATCCACCAAAATGTCTTCTTCATTTAGATATTCGGGATGCAATTAGGTATTCATCCCGATTTCCAGGGTTACCCCTTCCCCCACCCGCTAAGGCTACAGAACAGTTTTCTTTTGGTAATTTCCCTTTACCTTTGTAAATGTAATAATAATTTTTGAAAACCTCAGTAATTCAGAGTATTTTTCCAGGTAAATTTCAAAAAGGTATGTAAATATTAGCTGAGTAAAATAAGTCCAAAGCATAATGGCAAGGAAAAAAGTTGGTGGGAGTAGTGATATTGTGAGGTTTTAAGTTTGATTTTGCCAGATGCTTTGAAATTCAAGTGAAAAATTCAAAATGTTGATTCAGGCTTTCATCTGAGTTGAGAGAGCCAAAGTTCTTTGGAGTGTTTTCTAGCTGAATTGGAAAACCTTGATTCTTCATGTGTTTCAAATACTGAGGCCTTTTAACAGAAGGGTCCAAACATGCCTCAGGGCACATAGTTGAGTTTGACTAAACCTAAAAACATGAGGTGTTGCTGGACTACGGGCGCAGTAGGGCACTTGCAGAAGCGTAGGGTGTTGATGCTGGGTTGGGGAGTCTGCACTTGATCCGGTAAGGAGCGGGTTGCCACTGAGAGTTTATGAGCAAAGAAGTTATGTTTCTTATAATCAGGACCGTACTTTCAGGAGGATCAAACAGCCGGCAGGTGCACTGCAGTGAGAAGGGCATGGACCCAGGGAGACAAGTGTCTGGCGTCTGTTATTGTAGGGCTGGCGAGAGGCTGTGGGAATCAGAGTTAGGGCGGTGGCGTCAGGTGTGGCAAGGAGAGGATGGATACTAGAGCCATTCTAGAGCGAAATCAGTCAGGCATTACAGCCTATCAGGTGTCACGGGTTAATTGGGCTTTCAGGCTCAGATGACGCCTTTCAGGAGTTGCTTCCTCTGGGCAGGCTGCCCTGATTTCTGTCCCATCAACTGGGATACTCCCCACGGTATTTGGTACCACTGGTACTACATGTGGTACTACAGCTTCACTGTGCTCTGCATGTATTTAATACATTGTACTGCATTTACTTGTGTTTGTGTCTTTCCCGGTCATCTGTGAGTTCCTCTAGAATAGGTTTGTGTCTGTGTCCTCTTGGTATCTTCAGTGCCATTCTTAGACACGTGGAATTTGTTTTACTAGCAGGGTATCCAGGAAGACAAATAAGTGGGTGGTTGAGTGTGCCTGATAGATCAGTGCCGTGGAGAGAGGGCAACAAGATATACCTGGGGAGAGCACGTGCATCGGAGTGACCATTGGAGTCGTAGGAGTGTATGATAGCTTTGGGGATGGGGTAGAGCATAGGGAGAGCTTAGAGAAGGCTTGAGGGCAAAATCATGAAACAGGCTTACATTTATAGTGCAGCAGAAAGAAGAACCCATGAGGGACACACAGAAGTCATAGTCAGCGTGAGAAGGCAGAGCAGCAGGTTAGTTGACTATCCGGGATGTAGTCAAACAACTTCATCATCTGGTCTCTGTCCCATGTACACACATATGGTGTTTTTCTTGAGTTATACCTGATAATTTCTTTACTGCAGAAGTGATAAAGTCTGTTTCTGAGGATCATGTGGCTCTAGAAAGATAAAAGCAATATTTATATGTATTGGTCATTTCCTCCTGATTCAGCATTTATTAAATGCTTAACTGTTTACAGGTTTTAGAGCAGGGTAGACAGGGTTTTGTATAAATAGTCATGATGTTAGGTGTAATATAGTCAGATTGTCACCTGAGAGGTCAGAAAGTCCAAAATGAGTCTCACTTGGCTAAAATCCAGGTATCGGCTGGGCTACATTCCTTTCTGGAGGCTCTGGGGGCAAATCTGTTTTCTCACCCTTTCCAGCTTCTAGAGGCTACCTGCATTCCTTGGCCCACGACCCCTTCCATTCTCGTATCTCCTTCTCTGACTTTCCTGCCTCCCTCTTTTACTTACAAAGACCTGTTACTCATACTTGTTACTACATCAGGCCCACCCGGGTAATCCAGGGTAGTCCCTACTTCACAAGATCCTTCACTTACTCACATCTGCAGAGTCTCTTTTTACCTTGTAGGTTCCAGGGACTAGGATGCGGACATCTTGGGGGTGGTCGTTACTCTGCCCACCATACCAACCCCTGGTCCCCACAAAAACCTTCTCTGCTGGATGACAGTCCACCCATCCTCCCCAGCCCTGTTAGTTCTTCACACCATTATTCTCCCTTCTTTCCTCTCCTCCCCCCTCTGCCTGAAACTCTTACTCGTGGTTGTGCCTTATTTATCTTTGTGCTCCTAGTACTGCCCTTGGCACGTTGTGAACCCTTAACATGTATTTGGTAAATAAATGTGTGGCAGCCTGCAGTGGCTGTAGTGAGGTTCTGCCAGGTGAGACAGACACCTGACGGCTGGCCAGCATCATACGTGGCTCAGCCCGCCTGGTGAGATGTGGGCACGGCTGGGAGCCAGAGTGCGAGGGAGCAGCATGCAGAGGAGGGTCCTGTGAGTTGGAGCCCAGCGTGGCCATTAACTGGCTCTGTGACCCTGAGCCGCAGTTTCCTTACCTTTGAAAGGTGGGATAATAAATACCATGTGGGACTATCTGAAAAGTAAATTGTATGCTATTTATAGAGTCCTTGGAATGGAGTATTTTCCTAGAGTTTTTAGCATATCATTAGGCAAAAGTGAAACTCCCTGCTATACTCTGAAATGGGAAGGAGGGGCTGTTCACCTTCTAGGAAAAGAAACAGCTGCAGAAAGTTCGGCACACAATTGTCTAAAGGATTGCTGTTCTAAATTTTTTTTCTTTCAGCTGCATCTGGTAACACCTCCAAATAAAAGACATATATTTTTCTTCAAGGTTTTACGGATGGTTTGTTTTAGGTGTTAGAAACATTACTGAGGACTTGTAGATTCCAGTCATCTTTCTAGAGCTTTGGGCACCCTGAATTAAGCAAGTCATTTACTCTTCAGAAACCCAGATACTATAAATATCCAAATACTTAGCCATTAAATACAACAGGGTACAAATATACAAGGTTTTTGTCCCGAGACTGTAACAATTAGGTGCCTTGGGGACTGTGCTCATACAGCCACTGCTGTACCACAGAACTAAGCTGATATGATTCTAAGTGGTTTACGGATTAACCTCTGCTAGTACCGGCCAGCTCCGACCTAATGTGGTTTAATCTGCTCTGATGGTGGTGCTAGATGGAGTCTCCCACATACTGGGCTGTTTATTTTCAGGATGTAAATAAATGTAACTTGGAATTGTGGTTCTGCATTGTTTCTATCCGCTAATGTTCAGCTTGTAGAAACAATTGATTTGTTGGTTCCAGAAGTGAGTAAACTGACCTAAAAGAAGAACAACTGTCCGTGCAAGAAGCAATCCCTTGAAACAAACAGCAGTAGATCTGGAAACAGATTTGAGGTTCTTAGCACTAAAGGAATTTTAGTAACAGATGATTCTGAAATTCCTGGATTTGAGCATCCATTTCTTTGAATAATGATCTCTTTGACCTTTTCCTTTTAAATTTTCCTATATGTTATTATTTTTCATGATGGGTACTTTAGAAGTGAAGCCAATATTTCTATGGTAATATTTTCTTAACATACTCCCTAAATTGGATCAGCAGACCTCCCACATAGTTAAATCCAAAGACAGACCAAATTTAGAAGCTACTAACTTACATAGAAATATTTTTGAACACGAGAGTAACAATTTAGTAACTTTATGAGAGTAAATGGTGTTTTTGATCCAAATAATGAATAACATTTGCCTGTAAGATAGTCTGAAAACTAAGAAAGTAAAATTTCACAGAATAGTATTAATATACTGGGATGAACAGGAGAGAAAGGGGAAAGGAGAAAGAGATCTAAGGATTACATACGAAATAGGTACAAGATAATGCAGTCTTGTCATTTGCGAATATGTGTATGCATATGTATATGCTTTTAACTAGCAGCTGTTCTCAAGTTCAAATCTATATTTAATCAATACATAGACAAAAATGACTTCTAATCAGTGTGTAATCGTTTAGAAGTAGATGGTTTTATGAGTCCTTCAAAGATACTTCAAAGCAGTTTAATTTCTATGCAGACTTAACACTAGTAACCTTCACAGCAGACTCATATCACTAGTGCTGAAACAAATGTCACGTTGGATCTTGTCCAATCACTTTGTAACTAAAAATCACCACTTTTATCACCATTACAAAGGAGATTGATTTCTGTTTGTGGTAGAATCGTTAAGCATCAGCAAGTCCGTTAGCTTTATGGCTTCTAAACTTCCTTTTTTGGATCACAGCCATGACAGTCATTGTGATGATCAGGTTAGCCATGCCCCATTTCAGTTCAGTGGTCACCGCTGGTGGGAAAGTTTCACCAGAGAGAGAGAGAGACTGAATGAATGAAGGTGAAGCTTGTGTACGAATGCTGTCGCTCTGCAGTAGGCTTGAACCCAGCCTAGTTCCCAGAGTTCTGAATCTCTCATTAAAGTTATCACCTCCCTGGATGCTTGGAGTAAAGGCATCTACTGCTGAGGATTCCCCTTTACATGACACTCTCTTGAAAGGCACCGTGTAATTTCCTGGCATCAGCCTTGGAGTGGGAGTGAGTTCCAAGTTCTAACAGAGACAAAGCACTCTTTCTCTCAGGATTCCAATGCCTGAAGAAAGGAAACCTGAGGCCCAGGAGTCAGTGAGAGGGAGGGAGGGGGGAGCACAGGAGGGAACGGGTCTCTCAACTCTGGTAGTAGTCTAGGAGGCAGGCTGCTCAGATCCAGGAAAGAATTCCCAGAAGCCGCCGTCCTTTGAAAATGATGCTGAGTTCCCCAGGTGCACTTCTGATAGGCCGGCTGATGGGAAAGATGCACTTGCACAGAGGCCTGTGTTCACATGACAGTTGGCCTTCCTAAGGCTTGCTCAGGGAACCTCGGAGAAAGGTGAGCGTTATTTTAGTTGATGCTTCAGGTGTTGTACATCACTGTTGAGTTAAGTAATAATTTAACCAAGTCCTAAAGGAAAGACAGTAAATTCTTTTTTGTTTTGGTTTGATTTACGTATATCATAAAATGATTATCACGACAGGTGCAGCTAACATCCGTCATCTCATATAGATGCAATATAAAGAAAGAAAAAAAGAAAAAATTTTCTTCTTGTGATAAGAACTCTTAGGAGTAAATTCTTAATAGCTGATGAAAAAAGTAGAGTTTAAAAGGATGTGAATTTATGGATACCTGTTCAGTATCTAAAGTGCTAGCATTTGACTGAGCTATTTTGAGAAGTGGTGTTAATTTCACACCACCATTCATGGAATCAGTGTTACTACACACTGTGCTCTTGGAATTGGGCCACTTATCACCTCAGTTGAATGTTCCTCTGTACCTAATCAGCATCTTTTTAAATTATAAACTGAACTCTTCATAGCAAAATATCTTGTTTTAAGTTAAAAATCAAATATAATATCCAGTATCTCAAGATTACTCATTAATGGTGTGTGAAGGAATTCAGCAAATACAATGGTGTACGTGGTAGAAACGCTGCCTTAAAATCTAATCGGGAACAACACACAGATAACCAGGTAAAGCAGAGTATAATGAAATGAGTGTCAAATATAGGTGCCCGCTCAATGTGGTTGGAGCACAAAGAAAACAGTTGCTGATCCTGAGCAGGGAGTCAGGCAGCACCGTACAGAAACTTTCCCTGAATTGGCCTCAAGCTGCCATGGGCCCCTCTGTGCTCAGTGTATCTGCCGTGAGGCCCCTCACGCATCTCTTCATCAGGCAGAGGTCATATCTTAATCATCTTTGTGTCCACAGCCCCTCACAAGTTAAGCTATGATGATTAAATGAATAAGCAAAGGCAGCATTTGAACTGGGTCTAAAGGAAGTTTGTTAAAGGCAGGAAAGTGGGAAAGTCCAGAGCTAAGTCTCAGGGGCATGAGAGGGGACGGCATGCTGAAGGGCGGGTCACAGCCGTCACAGGAGGAGTAGGCAGAAGAGTTGCTGCTAGTCTGGAGCCATAGCAAGAAGGGTAGAGTTCAATTCTGTAACAGTGTCTCTCCAGGTTTTTTTTAAAGATGTCTAATGCTGGTCTGCCATCCACTGTGTTACCTGTATCAGAAACTCAGACTGTCTTATTCCCTTTGATTTTTATTTTTCATTCAACATTTACTAAGCAGCCACTACTCACAGTTGAATATGACTTAGGCCTTCTCCTTAGGGAGTCCCACGGTCCAGTGGGGAAGGTAGGCAAATGCTATTAACATGATTAGCAATGAGTAGAGATAGCAGCAAGGTGCTGTGGAACAGAGAGATGATAGGATATTTCAGGGAAGGCTACTTGGGGGTAGTGAGGCCAGCCTAGGGTCTTGAAGGATGAGTAGGAGTTTGACTAAATAATTGGTTAAATATATAATGATGCTGTATCTATTTGGAACAGAGATGATATGGAGGGATCTCTGCTCAAAATGGAATGCGTGATAGACTGAAAAGGGAAACTCAGTATTCATTTCCATATTTATTATTCATGCTTTTAAATTATCTTATATTTTAATACCCTTTATTTAGATCAGATAGTGACAAAAATAGAAGAAAAAAAGATAGAGACTTAGTAGTTTAGACATCTCCATCCACAGCCTACTCTAATCTACAGCTATAGTCTTGTATGAACGTTAAGCTTTAATGTACGTTTTAACTCTCATTTTGTTTTAATGTTATCCAGACCAATATCTAGAGAGCAACAAAATAAACTTTAGAAAATTAGAACGTTAAAATGCATTGACAGATTTATTTTAAAGAAGTAGACTGTGCATTAGATTAGGTTTCTCCAGAAACAGACTCTGAAACAAAGATTGGAAGGCAAATGGTGTAAGTGGGGAGGTGCCCCAGGAAGCACGGTTAGAGTAGAGACGTGAGATTGCAGAGGAGAAGCCAGTGCAGGGTCTGTTAATGAGCAGGTTACAGCTGCGGGCAGCTGGGGCTCAGTCCTGCCGAGGATGCCTGGGAGATAGTGTAAGAACGTGCTTCAGAGAAGCCCTAAATAAGAGGGAAAAGTTGGGGCGTTGAGAGTCCCAGACTCCTTTGTTCAAATGAAGCCTTGAGCGGAGGCTAAAGCAAAAGATAAAAGCAGAGCCTAGAGAGGTGAAACATCTCCACACATATTTTTGCCGTCTGTCAGCCTGGGCCATGGTTCCGTTTCCACCCCCCACCCCCGTGCTGGGTCTTCCCAGGAACCTGCAGGACTTCGGGGAGCGTGGTTTGAAAGGTCTCGGCTTTGCAGGAGAGTTTGACATCAAGCAAAGCTTGGAGGCCGCTGGAAAGTACCTGTGGATGTGGGTTCCTTCCGCATAATATGATGGCCATCATGGAGATTATTGAAATATCATGTTCAACTTTTTACCTTTAGAAAAATTCTCAAACGTGACATTATTTTTACTTTCTGGAGGACCAAGTGTGAATTGCGTCAGACTTGGACATAAGTTTGCATAATAAGGACAGATGTTTTAGGAGCTATAGTTTGGACATCAGGACTTTGACAAAAGAATGCCATATAGGATGGGTGGGTTCTTTTTGGTAATTAAAATACATTTGTAAATTAAAATAAATTCGTTTTTCTTGAGTTAAATCTGAGCCATTTTAATGCTACTACTAATAATCACAAAATGTTCTGGGGAGAAGTGTAGTGTCTGATTCATGTTTTTCTTCCTCAGGTTTCTAATATTCAGGCAAGAACGGTTGTGTTGTCCTGGGCTCCCCCTGTTGGACTTTCGTGTGGACCCCACAGTGGTCTTTCCTTCCCCTACAGCTACGAGGTTGCTCTGTCAGACAAAGGACGAGATGGAAAATACAAGATAATTTACAGGTAGCGTATATTTCCATGTGTTTTTCTCAGCTGCCAAACCTTGAAATTACTGTTACTAAGGAGAATAAAAAACAAAGGAAAAATTTAATGGCTTTGCAAATTTTCCTTTAAATAGTTCTTTTTAAGAATTAGTGATAATTGTAATGTCAAGAGTTAACTTTGTCCAGAGTAATTGCTAATCAGAAATGACTTTTATACAGCTATTTGGTGTTGGTCAAATATGTCACTTGTTTATGTTAGCTTGCCAGTGTAGTACTAAAGAAAATTTTCCATTAATGTTGTCAGAGCAAAAAGTGAGCATGCCTCTTAGTTTTTACATATATCATGCACTTCTATGATCACCTCTTTTTAGGCCCAGACCTTGTGCTAGTCTTGTTTTTCAGAATTCTACGATGTGGTTTCCATTTCACCCTCCTTCTTATCCTCTACAGTAGTTTTCCAGTCTGCAGTAAAGCTTTTCATTCGGAGGCTATCTTAAATCGTCAAAAGTTTAGCACACCGAATTCTCCCCTTCCACTTTATGGACTCCCAGATATTAACCATTTAAGTGATTTATAGCTGTGTTCTAGATGTGATAAAAAATTTTTAGGGTCAAATCTTTTCTCTTTTGTAGTTGCTGGCACTGCTCAGATTTGCAGAGTAGGAAACCAGAGGCCGTCTTGTTCTAACTACTTGTTTGACCTCTCTGTGACTGGCCCTGGGAACTACTGCCCAAACCCAGTGTAACATGGTCACACAAAGCCCACCTCTTCCTCTGCCAGAGAAGCTGCTTTTCTCTTCTGTTTCCCTGCTGCAGACCTCGCATCTCCCTTGCCCCATTTCTAATTCTTAACTTGCTCCACGGACTTGTCTTTTTCTGGACAAAGAAAAGGGGGAAAGAGAGACAGACAGAGGGAAGCCCTTTAGTCACTCTCTCCTGTTGCCGCCACGTAGGGCTCTGTCCTCTCTTCCTGGACTCCTACAAGAGCCTCCTCAGGCTCCTCCAGCATCCACTCTTGCTCTCCTCCCATCCAGCCTCCACGCTGCAAAAACAGAAGTCAGGCCAAGCCACCCCCCTGTGAGAACACTGCAGTGCTTTTTCACTGTACTTAGAACGTAGTCCTAACCCCTTGCTGTGGCTCACAACCATTGGGTTCTATTTTGAAAAGTCAGAATTGGTAGTGACCTTAGCAAAATATAGAGCACCATTTCCCCCAGCCCACCAAGAAACAGTTAGATTCTGTCAATGCATGATGGTCATTGGTGGCAGGAGCTAGAGTCCCAAGTGCCCAGTGAGGCAGGCAGGTAACATAAGTGAGAAGGTACGAAGCTTGGGAATGAGGTGAATGGTGAACGGGAACACTCCTGTCTTCATCGATAAAGGAGCAGCTGACAGTCACCTAAAGTAGGTTGTTGCATGAGGGAATGTAGGCCTAGATTTGCTGATTGCTTGGAATTTTTTTTAAAGGAAATGCTAAAAATCTGAATTATTATGTAAACCTTCCTAATGTTAAACTAATTCAGCAAATTCAAAAAACTTCAAAGATAAACTGCAAGTCAAACAACAGAACTGCACGTGCAGGGTGTGGACATTGGCCTCCAGTTTGCAACTTTAAAAAAGTATTTTTATTTGAATAATTTCAAACTTATAAATGTTGCAAAAATAAAGAGATCAAGGAATATGTGCCTATGCTTTACCCAGATTCACATATTATTAACTTTTTACCCTGTTTGCTTTACTATTTGATTTTCTCTCTTGCCTTTTCTCTCCTCTTAATCTGTATTTTTTCCTATTAGTTTTATACATCATGGTCCTTTACTGCTAAATACTGAAGTGTGTTTCCTAAGATATTTTTTTAAATAGCTACAATGCCATTACTTCATGACTTTACATCAATACCATACTTTTATCCAATCTATCATCCACATTCCAGTTTCGTCAGTTGATGAAATAATGTCTGCAGTAGCATTTTTCTTCCCCTTGTAGGACAAGATCCATTCTAGGGTCAGATACAGCAGTTAGTTGTCATGTCTCTGTAGCCTTCTTTAATTTGGAACACTTCCACAGTATTTCATTGTCCTTTATGACACTGACGTTTTTTCCCCCAATCTTCTGCTTTAATAATGAAAACTGACATGTATACATACTTTTTCAAAAACAAAAGTGTTAAATATCACTAGCAGGGCAATAAGTTTAAAATTTTTAAAAAATTATGGCTAAATTGCAAACATACAGAAACATAGAGAAAATACTACAATGAACCCCCAGATAACCATCACTCAGATTTAACAGTTATTAAGATTTTGCCACATTTGCATCATATCCCCTTTATTACTATTATTGTTGTTGTTATTGTAGCATTTGGTAGCAACTCACAGATAACACATCAGTTACTCCTACATAGTTCAATATGGATCGACATAAGATTTTTTTTACATAACTGCAATGTCATTAACATCTAGGAAAACTGACGATAATACCTGGCATCATTTCATACCTTGGTCATATTCAGATTTCCCCAATTGTCTCAAAAATGTGTTTTAATATTGATTTCTTCTTCTGGGACTCCAAATGAAGTTTACTCATTGCCTGGGATTGTTAGGTCTCATAAATCTATTTAAATGTAGAATAGTCTCCCTTTCATCCGTTTTATTTTTTTTTTTTTTGGAAATGGAATAACTACTTTATATTTTAAATTTTAATTTAAAAAATTTTTATTGACATATAGTTGGCATATGTTATAGTTTTCAGGTGTATCTCCCATCTTTTTAAAAATTCTTGATCAGTTGCAAAAAGTGAATCACTTTTGTTACCAATCTGAATTTGTGGTATCCTTTAACTTAATCTTCCTCCCCCATATTTCTTATAAATGGATAGTTAGTTCTGGAGCTTGATCAGATGCAGATTTAACATTTGTGGGAGGCTTTCATCAAGGTAGTTCTATGTACTTCCTCTTCCAGCACACTGGGAAGCAACAGTGTTTGGTGGCCTCACTGTGATTAAATCGTTTGGGAATTATCCAGTGCTTTTCTTTTAAACCTTATTTATTTATTTGAAATATAGTTGACATACAGTATTAGTTTCAGGTATGCTACATAGTGATTCAAAATTTTTATAGATTACGCTCCATTTAAAGTTATTATAGGCTTTCCCTGGTGGCGCACTAGTTAAGAATCCGCCTGCCAATGCAGGGGACACGGGTTTGAACCCCGGTCCGGGAAGATCCCACATGCCGCGGAGCAGCTAAGCCCGTGTGCCATGGCCGCTGAGCCTGCGCTCTAGAGCCCGCATGCCACAACTACTGAGCCCGCGTGCTACAGCTACTGAAGCCCGCGCGCCTAGAGCCCATGCTCCTCAACGAGAGAAGCCACCGCAGTGAGAACCTGCGCACCGCAACGAAGAGTAGCCCCCACTCGCTGCAACTAGAGGAAGCCCGCGTGCAGCAACGAAGACCCAACGCCGTCAAAAATTAATTAATTAATTAAAAAATGTAAATAAAGTTATTATAAAATATTGGCTGTATTCCCTGTGCTGTGCATTACATCCTTATAGCTTATTTACTTTATACATAGTAGTATGTACTTCTCAATCCCCTACCCATATCTTGCCCCTCCCCAGTTCGCTCTCCCCACTGGTACCCACTAGTTTGTTCTCTAGATCTGTGAGACTGTTTCTGTTCTGTTATATTCATTTGTCTGTTTTATTTTTCAGATACCACATATGAGTGATAGCATACAGTGTTTGTCTTTGTCTGACTTATTTCACTAAGCACAATACCCTCCAGGTCCATCCGTGTTGTTACACATGGCAGCATTTCATTCTTTTTTGTGGCTGGGTAGATACTGACATTTGTGAAGAATACAGTTATGCCCACACACACCCCTCTCACCTTTAAAAATTTTTTTAATGGGAACATTACGTATTTTCCGGAATGTTGGTGGTTTCCTCATGATTAAGTCAAGGTTCTTCTGCAGCTTCTGGTCAAATAAATGGTTTTATTTTGTGTAAGAGAGCTATTTACTGGCATGCATCTGTAAGAGAGCTGTTTATTAGTATTGATATGTGAGGGAAGTAGATTGAGGTTCCTTGAAGACAGTTGAGAAGTTGAAGCTATTGGGGTTCTTGCCAGGACAAGTCTGGGAGCCACCTTCAGTTGACAGCTGGTGCTGTTATTTACACTTACGTTTCTCTAGGTATCTTTCTGTTCAGCTTGCTTCCTTATTTACTTATTTTTAGGTAGTCATTTTGAAGAAGTGGTAAGATAGTTTGGAATTTTATTCATAAGTTAGCCTTGCCATTTTCCAGATCCAGAATGACACCATTTCAAGGAATCTCATTTGCTAGTCCAGAAAAATGATAATACCAAGCAGGAGAGTTTATTTCTGACTTAAGGTGGAAGTAGAAATAATAGTTCTTGAATCGCTATTGTTACCTGACTATGAGACCCAAATCCAAAACCTGTTTTATTTTTGAAACTGGTATCATTGACTAAGAAATGATTTTTCTTTGCAGCGGAGAAGAATTAGAATGTAACCTGAAAGATCTTAGGCCAGCAACCGATTATCATGTGAGGTGAGTATTGGGGAATTCAGATTGCTGAAATAAATAATATGCTCCTTTTTAAAAGTGTTTGGTTAACAGCACTTGCCTAACTAAAAGTGTCAGTACCTTTGCTCATCGGCCATTCCTTGATGTCCTACACTTGAGAGCATAGAGATTGGGAGTCCACAGATGTGCTTCTGGTAATAGAAAAGTAGATGATACCCTGAACAGAATTTAAAAATTATTTTTGCGAAGTAATTTTTATTTTACGTAGTCTCCTAAGATCCGTTGGAATGCGTGGTTTAATATATAATATTTTTTTCTATAAAGCAGTCATTTTTTACCATGGGTATGTCAGTTATTATAGACCTTCCATGTAAACTATATGTTCAGCCAATATGACTAAATAAAGTCCTCCCCATGTTTCAAGTTTGGACCTAAAAGGCAATACGTTTTGAAGTAAGTAATGCAAATATCAAAATTATCTCTAGCAAGAGCTAATGCAGTTTTTCAAAACAACTCACATAGTTTGCTACCGAGTCTGAACTCTCTACCATGACTGCTCTGGAAGGCAGGGCTAGCTGATCTCAGGGAGAGACCCGGCCAACCACAGACGTGCGAGGACGAAAGTATCATCTAAATGTTTACAGAGCTCATTTGATTACTCAAAGATACATCCATACATCCATCTGCAAACAGGCAGATTTTTAAATCTGAATGTGATCCATAATATCGTTTAAATTTTCATTTTAATTTAAACTTTCATTTTATTTAATTTTTAATTTGATCAGAAATTCTCATTTTATCTAATAGGGTGAACAACAACAAATTCTCCTTTCTTCAATTATATATGTGTATATCAAGATTATGTAATAAAATTGCAACCATCAAGCACACACCCTTTATTACACTTTCCAAAGGTTAATTCACACCACACGTTCCCTCTGTGGTGGAGTAGAGGCAGGGTAGCCTAGCAGGAAGAGCATATGTTAATTATTAGGCAGCTTGAGGTCTAGTCTGGTTCTGCCCATCAATTGACTGTTTTAACTTTGGTCAATCACAGAGAATCCATGCCACAATTTTCTCGGTAACAAAAGTAAGGAAAGTAGGGGTGTGTTTAGATTATAATATCTTATTAGCTGCACAAGTGTTTAAAACTATGTTTAAAGCAATACATAAAAGAGCAAGGTTTTTACATTCAGTCATAAAGTGTATATCTGCTTAGCTGTTGTTTTGTTTAGATGAACTCTATTGCAACCATCTTTTCCTATTTGAATCAAAACTTTTGGATTTTGAGTGAATTAGCTTTAGCCCAAACTTATTGAACTTTTCACACCGTCTGTACAAACAAAAAGATTTGTATGACTTGTGAAGCTGAGATAATAGTTTAACCATTCTTTGAAATGGTCGATTTAACAACAAACCAGAAAATGTAACACCATATAGGTAGTCCTGTAAATGTTCTCCATTAGACATTGTTAACATGTGTTTCCTTTTTTCTCTTTTAATGTTCATTGTCGCTGCTTTACTAAAGGTTTACTTTATTAATTTTCTGCTCATCCATGAGTTGACAATAACTTTTAAAAAAATTTTAAATGTCACAGTCTGCCCTTTATTTACTGTCCTATCTGTTGTGTTGCCCTTTGTATCTTTTCAATGCCTCTTACAAAGGGTAAACTTGAGAATACTTGCTCATTAATTCTTTTTATGTATCTTATGAACACCTTAAACTTATGGGCAGATAAAAGGAATAATTAATGGATTCCCCAAAAGACATAGGAGCATGAGGTAGTTACCATCTAGAGGCCTTGGATCCAAGACTTCCTCCTAACACATCGGGGATCCCACCCTTGTGACATATTTGACACTTGTGTGACACCACACATAAAGAGCCTAAGGCACCACCAGCTGTTATTTGGTCTAGTGCTCTGCTGGCTAGAGAGATGGAAAATTCTCCATCTCTTTGATCCTGATCTCTTTACTTTTTTATACAGCAGGTTCTCATTAGTTATCTATTTTATACACATCAGTGTATACATGTCAATCACAATCTCACAATTCATACCACCACCACCACCACCACCACCCGGCCCGCTGCTTTCCCCCCTTGTTGTCCATACGTTTGTTCTCTACATCTGTGTCTATTTCTGGCTTGCACACCTGTTCATTTGTATCATTTTTCTAGATTCCACATATATGAATTTATATATTTGTTTTTCTCTTTCTGACTCACTTCACTCTGTATGACAGTCTCTAGGTCCATCCACGTCTCTACAAATGACCCAATTTCGTTCCTTTTTATGGCTGAGTAATATTCCATCGTATATATGCACCACATCTTCTTTATCCATTCGTCTGCTGATGGGCATTTAGGTTGCTTCCATGACCTGGCTATCGTAAACAGTGCTGCAGTGAACATCAGGGTGCATGTGTCTTTTTGTTTTTTCCACATCTTTATTGGAGTATAAATGCTTTACAATGTTGTGTTAGTTTCTACTGTACAACAAAGTAAATCAGCTATATGTATACATATATCCCCATGTCCCCTCCCTCTTGAGCCTCCCTCCCCCCACCCTCCCTATCCCACCCCTCTAGGTCATCACAAAGCACCAAGCTGATCTCCCTGTGCTATGCGGCTGCTTCCCACTAGCCATCCATTTTACATTTGGTAGTGTATATATGTCAGTGCTACTCTCTCACTTCATCCAAGCTTCCCCTTCACCCCTGTACCCTCAACTCCGTTCTCCACGTCTGCGTCTTTATTACTGCCCTGCCACTAGGTTTATCAGTACCACTTGTTAAAATGTCATATATATGTATTAGCCAACGGTATTTGTTTTTCTCTTTCTGACTTCACTGTGTATGACAGATTCTAGGTCCATCCACCTGACTACAAATAACTCAATTTCGTTCCTTTTTATGGCTGAGTAATATTCAATTGTACATATGTGCCACACCTTCTTTATCTAGTCATCTGTTGATGGATATTTAGGTTGCTTCCATGTCTGGCTCTTGTAAATAGTGCTGCAATGAACATTGTTGTATGTATATCTTTTTGAATTATGGTTTTCTCAGCGTATATGCCCAGTAGTGGGATTGCTAGGTTATACGGTAATTCTATTTTTAGTTTTTTAAGGAATCTCCATACTGTTCTCCATAGTGGCTGTATCAATTTACATTCCCACCAACAGTGCAAGAGGGTTCCCTTTTCTGCACATCCTCTCCAGCATTTGTTGTTTGTAGAGTTTCTGATGATACCCATTCTAACCGGTGTGAGGTAATACCTCATTGTAGTTTTGATTTGCATTTCTCTAATGATTAGTGATGTTGAGCAGGTTTCATGTCCCTCTTGGCCAACTGTATGTCTTCTTTGGAGAAATGTCTATTTAGGTCTTCTGCCTATTTCTTGATTGGGTTGTTTGTTTTTTTTTTATATTGAGCTGCATGAGCTGTGTATGTATTTTGGAGGTTAATCCTTTGTCCGTTGATTTGTTTGCAAATATTTTCTCCCATTCTGAGTTTCCTTTAGTTTCCTTTGCTGTGCAAAAGCTTTTAAGTTTCATTACGTCCCATTTGTTTATTTATGTTTTTATTTCCGTTACTCTAGGGGGTGAGTCAAAAAAGATCTTGCTGTGATTTATGTCAGAGTGTTCTTCCTGTGTTTACTGCTAAGAGTTTTATAGTGTCCGGTCTTACATTTAGGTCTTTAATCCATTTTGGGTTTATTTTTGTATATGGTATTAGGGAGTGTTCTAACTTCATTCTTTTACATGTAGCTGTCCAGTTTTCCCAGCACCGTTTATTGAAGAGACTGTCTTTTCTCCATTGTATATCCTTACCTCCTTTGTCATAGATTAGTTGGCCATAGCTGTGTGGGTTTATCTCTGGGCTTTCTATCCTCTTCTGTTGATCTGTATTTCTGTTTTTGTGCCAGTACCATATTGTCTTGATTACTGTAGCTTTGTAGTATAGTCTGAAGTCAGGGAGTCTGATTCCTACACCTCCCTTTTTTTCCCTCAAGATTGCTTTGGCTATTTGGGGTCTTTTGTGTCTCCATACAAATTTTAAGGTTTTTTGTTCTAGTTCTGTAAGATATGCCATTGGTAATTTGATAGGGATTGCATTGAACCTGTAGATTGCTTTGTGTAGTATAGTCATTTTCACAATATTCATTCTTCCAATCCACGAACATGGTATATCTCTCCATCTGTTTGTGTCATCTTTGATTTCTTTCACCAGTGTCGTATAATTTTCTTAGTACAGGTCTTTTACCCCCTTAAGTAGGTTTATTCCTAGGTATTTTATTCTTTTTGTTGCAGTGGTGAATGGGATTGTTTCCTTAATTTCTTTCTGATCTTTTGTTGTTAGTGTATAGGGATGCAAGACATTTCTGTGCATTAATTTTGTATCCTGCTACTTTACCAGATTTATTGATTAGCTCTTGTAGTTTTCTGGTGGCATCGTTAGGATTTTCTATGTATAGTATCATGTCATCTGCAAACAGTGACAGTTTTACTTCTTCTTTTTCAATTTGGATTCCTTTTATTCCTTTTTCTTCTCTGATTGCCATGGCTAAAACTTCCAGAACTACGTAGAATAATAGTGGCAAGAGTGGCCATCCTTGTCTTGTTCCTGATCTTAGAGGAAATGCTTTCAGTTTTTCACCATTGAGAATGATGTTTGCTGTGGGTTTGTCATATACACGCTTTATTATGTTGAGGTAGGTTCCCTCTATGACCACTTTCTGGAGAGTTTTTTTTCTTTTCCTGCGGTACGCGGGCCTCTCACCGCTGCGGCCCCTCCCACCGCGGAGCACAGGACCCGGACGCGCAGGCCCAGCGGCCATGGCCCACGGGCCCAGCCGCTCCGCGGCATGTAGGATCCTCCCGGACCAGGGCACGAACCCGTGTCCCCTGAATCAGCAGGCGGACTCCCAACCACTGCGCCACCAGGGAAGCCCTCTGGAGAGTTTTTATCATAAATTGGTGTTGACTTTTGTCAGGAGGTTTTTCTTCATCTATTGAGATGATCATACGGTTTTTATTCTTCAATTTGTTAATATGGTGTATCACATTGATTTGCATATATTGAAGATTCCTTGCGTCCCTGGGATAAATCCCACTTGATCATGGTGTATGATCCTTTTAATGTGTTGTTGGATTCTGTTTGCTAGTATTTTGTTGAGGACTTTTGCATCTATATTCATCAGTGATATTGGTCTGTAATTTTCTTTTTTTGTAGTATCTTTGTCTGGTTTTGGTATCAGGGTGATGGTGGCCTTGTAGAATGAGTTTGGGAGTGCTCCTTCCTCTGCGATTTTTTGGAAGAGTTCGAGAAGGATGGGTGTTAGCTCTTCTCTAAATGTTTGATAGCATTCACCTGTGAAGCCATCTGGTCCTGGACTTTTGTTTGTTGGAAGATTTTTAATCACAGTTTCAATTTCATTACTTGTGATTGTTCTGTTCATATTTTCTGTTTCTTCCTGGTTCAGTCTTTGAAGGTTATACCTTTCTAAGAATTTGTCCATTTCTTCCAGGTTGTCCATTTTATTGGCATAGAGTTGCTTGTAGTAGTCTCTCAGGATGCTTTGTATTTCTGTGGTGTCTGTTGTAACTTCTCCTTTTTCATTTCTAATTTTATTGATTTGAGTCCTCTCCCTCTTTTTCTTGATGAGTCCAGCTAAAGGTTTATCAATTTTGTTTATCTTCTCAAAGAACCAGCTTTCAGTTTTATTGATCTTTGTTATTGTTTTCTTTGTTTCTTTTTCATTTATTTCTTCTCTGATCTTTATGATTTCTTTCCCTCTGCTAACTTTGGGTTTTGTTTGTTCTTCTTTCTCTAGTTCCTTTAGGTGTAACATTAGATTGTTTATTTGAGATTTTTCTTGTTTCTTGAGGTAGGATTGTATTGCTATAAACTTCCCTCTTAGAACTGCTTTTGCTGCATCCCACAGGTTTTAGATCATCGTGTTTTCATTGTCATTTGTCTCTAAGTATTTTTATTTCCTCTTTGATTTCTTCAGTGATTTCTTGGTTATTTAGTAACATATTGTTTAGCCTCCATGTGTTTGTGTTTTTTACGTTTTTCTCCCCTGTAATTTATTTCTAATCTCACAGCATTGTGGTCAGAAAAGATGCTTGATATGATTTCAGTTTTCTTAAATTTACCGAGACTTCATTTGTGACCCAAGATGTGATCTATCCTGGAGAATGTTTTGTGTGCACTTGAAAAGAAAGTGTGTTTTGTTGTTTTCGGATGGAATGTCCTATAAATATCAATTAAATCTATCCTGGTCTGTTGTGTCATTTAAAGCTTGAGTTTCCTTATTAATTTTCTGTCTTGATGATCTGTCCATTGGTATAAGTGAGGTGTTAAATTCCCCCACTGTTACTGTGTTACTGTCGATTTCCTCTTTTGTAGCTGTTAGCAGTTGCCTTATGTATTGAGGTACTCCTATGTTGGGTGTGTGTGTATTTATAATTGTTGTATCTTCTTCTTGGATTGATCCCTTGATCATTATGTCGTGTCCTTCCTTGTCTCTTGTAACATTATTTTAAAGTCTGTTTTATCTGATATGAGTATTGCTACTCCCACTTTCTTTTGATTTCCATTTGCATGGAATATCTTTTTTCATCCCCTCACTTTCAGTCTGTATGTGTCCCCAGGTCTGAAGTGGGTCTCTTGTAGACAGCACATCTATGGGTCTTATTTTTGGTTGGAACATTTAATCCATTCACGTTTAAGGTAATTATTGATATGTATGTTCCTATTACCATTTTCTTAATTGTTTTGGGTTTGTTTTTGTAGGTCATTTTCTTCTCTTGTGTTTCCCACTTAGAGAAGTTCCTTTAGCATTTGCTGTAGAGCTGGTCTGGTGGTGCTGAATTCTCTAGCTTTTGCTTGTCTGTAAAGCTTTTGATTTCTCCGTTGAATCTGAATGAGGTCCTCGCTGGGTAGAGTAATCTTGGTTGTAGGTTCTTCCCTTTCATCACTTTAAATATGTCATGCTACTCCCTTCTGGCTTGTAGAGTTTCTGCTGAGAAATCAGCTGTTAACCTTATGGGAGTTCCCTTGTATGTTATTTGTCATTTTTCCCTTGTTGCTTTTAATGATTTTTCTTTGTCTTTAATTTTTGTCAGTTTGATTACTTTGTGTCTCGGCATGTTTCTCCATGGGTTTATCCTGTGTGGGACTCTCTGCGCTTCCTGGACTTGGGTGGCTATTTTCTTTCCCATGTTAGGGATGTTTTTGACTATAATCTCTTCAAATATTTTCTCAGGTCCTTTCTCTTTTCTCCTTCTGGGACACATTATAGACGTGAATGTTGGTGTGTTTAACGTGGCCCCAGAGGTCTCTTAGGCTGTCTTCATTTCTTTTCATTCTTTTTTCTTTATTCTGTTCCGCAGCAGTGTATTCCACCATTCTGTCTTCCAGGTCATTTATCCGTTCTTCTGCCTCAGTTATTCTGCTATTCATTCCTTCTAGTCTATTTTTCATTTCAGTTATTGTATTGTTCATCTCTGTTTGTTTGTTCTTTAATTCTTCTAGGTCTTTGTTAAACATTTCTGACATCTTCTTGATCTTCGCCTCCATTCTTTTTCCGAGGTCCTGGATCATCTTCACTATCATTATTCTGAATTCTTTTTTCTGGAAGGTTGCCTATCTCCACTTCATTTAGTTGTTTTTCTGGGTTTTATCTTGTTCCTTCATCTGGTACATAGTCCCCAGCCTTTTCATTTTGTCTGTCTTTCAATGTGGTTTTTGTTCCACAGGCTGCAGGATTGTACTTATTCTTGCTTCTGCTGTCTGCCCTCTGGTGGATGAGGCTATCAAAGAGGCTTGTGCAAGCTTCCTGCTGGGAGGGAGTGGTGGTGGGTAGAGCTGGGTTTTGCTCTGGTGGGCAGAGCTCAGTGAAACTTTAATCCACTTGTCTGCTGTTGGGTGGGGCTAAGTTCCCTCCCTGTTGGTTGTTTGGCCTGAGGCGACCCAGCACTGGAGTCTTCAGGCCCTTTGGTGGGGCCAGTGGTGGACTCTGGGAGGGCTTAAGCCAAGGAGTACTTCCCAGAACTTCTGCTGCCAGTGTCCTTGTCCCCACGGTGAGCCAGAGCCACCCCCTGCCTCTGCAGGATACCCTCCAACACTAGCAGGTAAGTCTTGTTCAGTCTCCTGTGGGGTCACTACTCCTTTCCCCTGGGTCCTGATGCACACACTCCTTTGCGTGTGCCGTCCAAGAGTGGAGTCTCTCTTTCCCCCGGTCCTGTTGAAGTCCTGTAATGAAATCCCTATAGCCTTCAAAGTCTGATTCTCTGGGAATTCCTCCTCCCCTTGCCAGACCCCCAGCTTGGGAAGCCTGATGTGGGGCTCAGAACCTTCACTCTAGTGGGTGGACTCCTGTGGTATAATTGTTCTCCAGTTTGTGAGTCACCCACCCAGCGGTTATGACTTTATTGTGATTGCACCCCTCCTGCCATCTCATTGCGACTTCTCCTTTGTCTTTGGATGTGGGGTATCTTTTTTGGTGAGTTCCAGTGTCTTCCTGTCAATGATTGTTCGGCAGTTACTTGTGATTCCGGTGCTCTCTCAAGAGGGAGTGAGCGTATGTCCTTCTATTGCGCCATCTTCTAGAACACATCGCTTTTAGTATTTTTAAAACATTCTTTCCTAAGAAAAATGTCTACATACAGTCCCAATTGTAGTTACTTTGCTCTGGCTCTTCCACAGTCCATATAGATCATTCATTCCCTTTCCCTATACAGCCTTTCATTTTTCAAGCTAGAGAATACTCTTAACACTTCCAGCCCCTACGTAGAGTCAGTCTCTTCTGCCTTGAATTGCTTTGGGAGGCACCTTGATGACATATTAGGCAGACCTTGGAATTTGGAATTAATGACTCAGGCACTTACTGAGGTTATGTGATTAGGCAAGCCATGTAAGCTTCAATGTCCTTGTTTTCTCATTCATAAAATGAGGATAATAACTATACCAGCCTCAGAAAGATGGTGTGAGAGCAAATGAAATATATGTGCAAATCTATTATAAATCTGTAACACCTATAAATGTTGTTTTGTTTGTTTTGTTTTTCCAAAATGGTTGCAGATTTTCCACACTAATAATAAAAAGGACTTCATGATGAAGTTTGACCATACCACTCATTATTTTATTGAGATAAAGATGTATCATAATTGGAGCTGAAAAAAGCAGAGCAAAAATTTCTTTTTATGATGCAGTTAACATTCTCAAAATCTTAGTTCCAGGAATGTAAGCTTTTATCAACACAGTAGCCTCAAATATAATTTTAAATTTAATAGTCACCTATAAGGCCTTGAAAAGCTACATGGAAATATTTCCTAACTTTTCCACAACAGAAGCTCCAAACGAATTCCATTACTGTACAGCTGCAAAATGAACAATTATATTTATTACCGTTTTCATTTATTTGTACATTACCAATTTAGAAAGTGTCGCCTTATAGGAAGCCTGGAGAGCCAGTGATGAAAACAGGTGTTTCTTTTAGCAGTGTCAAGCAGGCTGTATTCTCCTTCTAGTTGTTAATAGTGCACATTTTGACAAAGGCCTGCAGAAGTCTCTGTTCAAATCACTCTTCTGTAGAGTGAAAGGTTTCTTTCTCAGCTCAGGTACTGACATCTCACCTAGGGCTCCTTTCTTGTTGCTTTTGGTTTTGCTATTCTGATTTCATCCCCTTCACATTGCTTGCTTGATATCTTTATGGAATTCTTTTTCTCATTTTCAGTTTTTTCCTCCCTCATGTTAGTGAGTATTGTCAGAGTTCACCAGTCAGATACACAACCATACACAACCACAGCCTCTCAGTCATGGAGTTCTGTCATTGAACTGTATAGTGCTTGGCATCAGTTCCTAGGCAAGAAGAGTTCTTGAATTCTACTTGCCATCACCTCACTGTTATTGGGAATAATTTATTAACAGACCAGTGGCATCCTTGAGATGGTGCTATAGGTTATGTGTCTGTAGCTGTTCAGATTGGCGCTTGCTATGCCCTTTAGTCCAAATTCCACATTGAAAATTGTATCCTGAGACATTTCAGGTTTTAAAGATTATTTTCCTCACTTTTTGTTATGTATTTTCGTGTCATTGTTCCACATCTCTCCGACCACTTTTTTTTTTCTCCTAGTGATTGAGGAAAGTAATTCATCAATAATTCCTCTATTATGCTGATTTAAAAAATTTAGGTGTTGGGTCCTGGGTTATTTTTATTAAAGTCATCATTTTTATATTAGTTTCCCAGTTCTTACACAGATTGCTTTTTTTGGTTTAATGTTGGTTGAATGTTTAAAAGGAATCAATTTGTAATTGTCAAAGTGTATTTATTCAGTGTTTCCATATAGGGTATTTTGTTATGGAATGACGCGACCAATGCAGAATCTCCTCTGTGTGTGTGTGTTGAGGAAGAGAGAGGGATGAGAAAAATCCAGCACATACATACATACAAATAAATAACATTCTGTTTTATAATACTTAGGCATAAGTATGTAACTTTACAATCACAAACATTTATATATTCATTTATTTATACACATACAAAGAAAAGCATATTCCTCTTTTTTTTTTTTTTTTTTTTTTTTTTTTTTGCGGTACGCGGGCCTCTCACTGCTGCGGCCTCTCCTCCTGCCGCGGAGCACAGGCTCCGGACACACAGGCCCAGCGGCCGTGGCTCATGGGCCCAGCCGCTCCGCGGCACGTGGGATCCTCCTGGACCAGGGCATGAAGCCACGCCCCCTGCATGGGCAGGCGGACCCTCAACCACTGCGCCACCAGGGAAGCCCACATATTCCTCTTTTAATTGGTAGTTTTATAATTAATAGTCGCATTGAAACAATCATTTTACTGTGGGAGTCAAGAATTTATATTTTCATCAATGATAGGATAATCAGGAATTTGAGTGTTGGAATGGATAGCAATTTCAATGCAGAATTTGAGGCCGTTTTCCAGTCATTGTCATAAACAATTTGGCAAAGAGGTTGCCGAGAGATGATATCATGTAATAACATTTCCCAGAAAAATTATGTGATGAAACAATTCCAAAAATATGTGGTTGACCAGCTCAGTGTGGAGTTATGAAATAGGTGTTATTTTATTTTTTTAACATCTTTATTGGAGTATAATTGCTTTACAATGGTGTGTTAGTTTCTGCTTTATAACAAAGTGAATAAGCTATACGTACGCTTATATCCCCATATCCTCTCCCTCTTGCGTCTCCCTCCCACCCTCCCTATCCCACCCCTCTAGGTGGTCACAAAGCACCGAGCTGATCTCCCTGTGCTAGGCAGCTGCTTCCCACTAGCTATCTATTTTATATTTTGTAGTTTATATGTGTCCATGCCACTCTCTCACTTCCTCCCAGCTTACCCTTCCCCCTCCCCGTGTCCTCAAGTCCATTCTCTACATCTGCGTCTTTATTCCTGTCCTGCACCTAGGTTCCTCAGAACCATTTTTTTTTTGGTTCCATATATATGTGTTAGCATACGGTATTTGTTTTTCTCTTTCTGACTTATTTCACTCTGCATGACAGACTTTAGGTCCATTCACGAAATAGGTGTTATTGACTAGGAATTGCAGCTCCTGGTATGTTACAGACGTGCTGGAGGAAAGGGGAGGCAAATTTCTGAAATTCTTGGAGCACCTGTTCCATACACATTTAGTTGGTACTTAAACTGAAACAAATGTGCAAACCCAACACAAGATTAGTTATATCCTTAGAAAAGTGTATTCCTCTTTGCTGGTATAAATGCTAAAAGAGCTGAATTGTTTGCTGATATATTTAACTTAGGACACTCGTCCTACTCCACAGATCTTCCTGTCACATCGTGGTATTTAGAGAAAACACATCACCATCATGTGAGAAACATGATTGCAACATTCTTCAAAATGTAATGTCATTTACAGAGACTTTTCTGTGAAAATTACTGGTAAAAGCGGAGCAGGTAGTTATCACAGTTATTAGTTGCTGTCTATTTACTGAACAATTTGAATTGACAGATGTAATCATGAGGTACTTAGATATCATGTCAAGTTTTAGGTACTGAGTGCAGCACATTTATATTGCCACGTAAAATAGATCTTGTTTCCTTTGCAGACAGACTTTTTACAAGTGCAGAGCATTGACTCCTCATTTAGACAGACTATAACATTCTCTGAGTTTAAAGACAAGGGCACTAACTCCTGCCGACCCGTACAACTGTCCATCCTCAAGTACCCCAGATTTTTACTTGTGCTATCAGGTTCCTTCATTCCTACTGTCATCCTCCCAACCTGGCTGTCAGGAGCCTCCTTCTCTCGTGTTTCTCTAGCCCGATAAGTATGGATTTGTGACTCCAAGAATCTCATTGAAAAGAAAGAATGAACTTGACTGAGTCCAGCTCTCCCCAGATAACTAACTGTGGTCTGCTAGTCCTTGGCAGGCTCTTTCCCTACCTCCTTTCCTCTGCTCTGTTACCCAGTGGATTTTTGGTGCTGACTTTTTGTGGATATTTAGGACTTGGTCTGTCTGAGTATAGTCTGAATTCATAAGCAAATGCCTAGTGACTGCAACATGAGATACCTCCTGGGAAGGGAAGGGGGGAAAGAGGATTGGGTAAAAGGCAGCGAAAAAGCAATCTCAATTCCAGGGAGCAGTAGGGAGTGGTGGGGACTCAACTGGACAGCACCTGCCCATCTAAAGGGGGAGCTGCTCTCAATTTCATTTAATTCCCGTCATTCAGGTCTGCAGCTCAGTGTTGCTAGAACTTCTGGTTTTTAAGAGAAGGCAGAGGTTCATTTTTTGAAACGAGAGATCTCCATTTTTTTCAGCATTGGCTTAATTTTTAACTTTGTGTTTCTGAAGATTTCAGTTATAGTCAAAAGTGGACAGTAATGTAATGAACTCTCATATACCCACCACCCAACTTTTTATTTCCTTGGTGCCTTCTCCTATGCCCTCCCCCAACAGTTATTTTGAAGTAAAGTCCAGACATCATATTATTTCACCTGTGAACCACATTACCATCATCACACACCCCATGCCCATCCAAAATAAACAAAAATGGTAAATTCCTTCATGTCTTTAAAATCCAGACACTGTTCCCATTTCCTCAACTGTCCTAAAAATGAAGGTTTTATTTCTTCAGTTTGTTGTAATTGGAATTCAGATGTGGTTTGAGTATTGTGTTTGGCTTATAGCTCTTAAATTTCTTTTAAGCTATAGGTTTTCCCTCCATCCCTTTTTTCTCTTCTTGCAATTTATTTGTTGGAATAAATTTTTTTTTTGTCCTGTAGACTTTTCCACACTGTGAATTAGCCTGATTGTATCCTGTAGTATTGCTTAATAATGTTCTCTCCATGTTTCCTATAAAGCAGTGAAGAGGCTTAATCAGATACAGGTTCAGTTTTTCTGGCAGGGATTTTATAGATAGTGGCATGGTCTCTCATTAGGAGTGCATGTCTCTTTTTTGGTGATCGTTGCCTATGTCCTTTAATTCATAGGTGGCGGTAATATTTTAAAACACTATATTCCTTCCCTCCCCCCACACGTATTTTGGGCAAAATACAGTCAATAAGCCATAAGTTGGAGAATTCAACTGATCTGTTAAAGTTCAGGCTGGAACCCTGCCCATGCCTGGAACATTCTGTGATTCATTTTTAAGTAACTTAACTCCCAGTGAACCTGTCCTGATACACGGAAATGATCTTGCCAACTCTCCTGTTTCATTTTCTGTTACCATGTTCCTACTTACAGTGAATGCAAAAAGGAGCATTTCCGTCATCAGGTTGGGTGAAGAGCATCCTAATGAAAGGTATCTTTTGTTTGGATCAAATATCATGGTGTCCTCCCCTAAGGCAAACAAGTCAAATATCCAGTAAATATGTATTTTACCTTTTAGAATGGAAGGTAGGCATGTCTGTTAGGACTTTTGACTTGCATGGCCTCTATAAATTTTTTGTGGTGGACTTCAGGTGTATGATTTTTAAAATCCTTTCTCCTCAGTTAGGTCCTATTTTCCATAATGTTATCTGTAGCTGTTATTTATTCATTGGGTAGAGTGAGGGGAAGTGGATTGCAGGATGAATAGGACAGTAGGGAATATAGTATAGCAGTTAGATCTCCATGACTGAGTACAATTGATGCAACTTTCTAGCTGTGTAGCTTTGGGAAATTTACTTCACCTCTCTAGTCTGAGTGTTCTTCTGTCTTTAATGGCAGCTCATAAAGAGTTGTTAAGAATTAAGGACTTGATGTACTTACAAATTCTGAATAGCTTAATCCATGCATCTTTTTTAGGCAGCAAAGATTCCTTTGTTGTCTTTTTAAAAGAGTATGTTTTCAAGTTTTTTTTTTAATGCCCAATATTTAAAAAATGAAAAAGTAGAAAAGAAGATGGTAAAAATCAGCATAATCCTATTTTGTGCTATTTGAAAGGAGTGTAGTTTTATAATAGTGTGTTATATGCTTCTTTTTTCACAGCTTCTCTGGAGAAATCAGGTCCATATGTTGAGTATCGAGCCAGGCATTTTAATGTGCAGAATGCACACCCTTAATCTTGGCTCCAGGTGTAAGAGTTAGATGTTCACATGGATAAACTGTACCTGAACCATGTTTTTAATGAATTAGAAGAGAGATGCGTTTGGCAGTAGCAAGCCTGTTTCTGTGTGTGAAATGTCCTTATTTCTGCTTAAGTGTCTGCAGTATTATCAAAAGTTGAAAGATGATATCTACTTTGTTGTTTGTACTTCTTCCTCTCTCTCTCAGTTTGTGGACTCTCATCACTGCTTCTTGTCTCCTTTGGCCCAACCCTTATCTGTACTTTTAGCCTTTTTCCAGACAAAGTCAACCAGAGAGTGGCTTGATGGGTTTTCGAATATATACTTGGAGGCCATTTTGGGGAATAAGTATATTTCCTTATTGAGCATGTTCTTTTCCAGTCAGTAGACTCTGCCTGTCTTAAATGGGGCTGGGTGGCTCTGACAGTTAGTGGGAGGAGAGAATGCATTGAGGCACATCACCTGCTGGGATGATTTTCCCCTGAAAATGCTGACCATAGTTAGGTCAGGACAAGACCAGTAAAGAGGAAAAAGGGTCATGGTGTGTATACTACATAAGAAATTCTGTTCTCTGTGGAAAGTCCTGGGGCAAAGCTGAGATAAAAACCCCGGTCTTCTGTGATGGACCTCTGCCACTGACTGTATTTGTTTGTCTGTTTTCAGGGTATATGCTATGTACAATTCCGTAAAGGGATCCTGCTCTGAGCCGGTTAGCTTCACCACCCACAGCTGCGCACCCGAGTGTCCTTTCCCGCCTAAGCTGGCACACAGGAGCAAAAGTTCACTAACCTTGCAGTGGAAGGTGGGTAGCACAAAGTGGCAGGAATATTCTGAAGTCTGTAGCCATTTGAAACGTTTATTTAGCAGTATTCCAGTTTGGTGATGGTGTTTCATTTTCTGCATAGTGACTATGTGAAACAAATTATAATGATATCAAAAGTTGCCATCTCTATAAAAATTGGGCAAAAGAATGGGAGAGGGAACTGTGAAATCAAGTTTTAGCTTTCTTTTCAGGGTCATGAGCAACACTGTATAAGTGATATAAATACTTAAGATACCTGAACGTCATCACTTTCTGATAGTTTAACTCATTGCAGTAGACATCCGAGGACTTGAGTAAAACATTTTCGTGAAGAAAGATTTAGAGATAAAGTAGATTTACGGGTCCTCTGGCTTCTTTCAGTGATGATTCTGCAATGTCTAATATTTAAAACTGTCTAGAATGCTTAGTGTTCTAAACTACATTAAGGTTTCATTAATTTTGACTAATTAGGCCTTAGGTCAGTTAGGATTACTACTTATTTTTTTAACATCTGAATCATGTAGTAGTTTTCATGAAATACAACTTTTTGGCTACAAATAACTCTTGTCAAAGAGAGGTCCTTAAAGTAGTATATCATTGACTTATCAGTCACAGTTGTGTGTTTGTAAGAAAATAGTAGGTTATGTTATCAATCTCTATAGTAATTATTTCTGTATATTTATACTTTAAAATATAGTTCAAAATGTAAAATTTATAGAGGTAGAGATAATAAAGATTTGTGGTATTGGGGGAAAACACTGATGTGCAGATAAGATGACTAGGGAGATTCCTTATTGGTGAACAAATACTTTGTCCTTTTGTTCTTAGACCAGAGGGTCAAATTTATCTTGGGAGTTGATAAAAGCAGTTGAGTAGTGGTTAGCAACAAAGCATGGACTTCTGTAGACCCCTCTCGTAGCCAGTGGCCAACATTGAGTGTGTTATTTGGACAAAGGCAAAGTTGTAGAATCTGAACTATTTTATTTTCCTTCCTGGCTTCCAGGGATAATCCAGGTCAGTGATTCCCTACCTTTTCAGAGTTTTAACACCCAACTGGTCATCATTGTTTAAGTCCTTGGAGCATATACATCCATTTTAAAATGTGTTCTGTATTTATACATATACGTATGTAAATATATCTTAAGGAATGAGTTAAAATCCATTTTGTTTGGAAAGTATAAGAAATCTTAAAGATTACTAGAGGGACCCTGGGGTCTTATAAACCTAAAGTTGGGAATCACTGATACATACTCTGCTTAAAACCTGGATGAAATTCGGGCCTCAGGCAGACCAGCAACTTCAAGAAAAAGATTTCTTACTAGGAGGAAAATGTTTCACAATTTCTTTCTCCCTTTATTTAATTGTAAATCAGAAGCATATTATTGTTACATTCAGTTACGTGCAAACTTGAAAGTTCTGGATTCAGTTCAGTTTTCATGTTCTTAGAACAGATTTTCCAATAACGGTGCTCCAGTTAGGGGTACAAGGACAGGGCGACCATGCTCTGGCTGCCCCCCTGTCCTTGAAGCCACCAAGACACTGAGAGAGCTCAGGGCCCTCTAATGTCATCCAGTTAGCGCCAGGAGATAGGGCAACACAAACACCCGGGGCTGTGTCCCCACCCTCAAGGAATCAGGGACTCGGTGGTGGGGCAGGACATCAGAAAGGAATATATGAGCATCATAAATGTAGTTCTTACCTTAGAAATGGGTTCTCAGCTAAAACCTTGATTTTGTCCGTTATTTAGAACTTTAAATGTAACCCTATCCTTTCTCCCAAATCGAGCCCACAAAAGCCTGAAATTACAGTTTAGTAGAACATACATCACTCACGTGTAATTGGGGCTTGGAACTCTAAGATTATATGACTCAGAAGAAAGAAGGAGGAAGGAAGGAAAGGCCAGGGTGAAGAGTTTCTTTATTAATTAACTAATATTTACTGAGCCCTCGATGTTAATACATTTATTATTAACAATAATACTGCAACAGCTACTGTTTACTGACGGCTTCCTGTAACACCGGGGCAGTTTAGTAAGTGATTTACATATATTCTCCCAATTCCTTATCACACCCATCCATTCTTGGAATAAGAAACTAAGCATTGTTATTAAGCAACTTACATCAGACCACTTGTGACAGACAGCCGAGAGGGGCTTCAGTGTAGCTCTGGTGACCTGGCTGCCTTTGCTGGGGTCAGGTCACCACATTCTACGGGGCCCTGGCTCTTTTCCGGGGAAGAGCCAGGCCCAGGTGCGTTTGTGCTTGGGAGACATCATCTTACTACCTTAGTGCTGTGAGTGACTCCACAGTAGCGCCCCCTTCTGGCAGCTCTGACCCTACAAAGCACTCTTTTCTCCAGAGTTCTTTACTCCTCTTCCCATTGTCCAAAGCCTGCTTTCTCAGTAAAGCAGATCTCAGCATGCTTTTAGGAGGAAAGCAAATGATGAAACTTCTTTTTGCTAATATGCTAAGGGCTAATTGCCCCTGGTAATCTATCCAGGAGATCCTGGTTTTTCTCATTTTTTAAAAAAAGGGCAACCTTAATGCCACAGAAGGCTTTCTAATCTTAAACTCTTAAAACAACAAAAACTGTATGGGGGAAGTTACAAAAATATGGACTTTAGACTCTTGAACCTAGGGTGGGTCAGCTTTATCTTATCAGACCCCAAACAGTGCCTCTGTTTCTCCCCTGTCTTTTTTCTCCTCCACCCTTGAATTTAACATGCCTCTTAAAAGTTTTATCCCCGGAGGAGGAAGTAAGGCACCATGTGAGTGTAAAGGTAGAGGTGGTGGGGAAGGTGGGCTTGGCTGTTTGTGGGGTACAATTTATTAATAGTGGGGCGCTCTCTACTAGTTGACTTGTATTAAAATTGGTTTTGTGATAATGTTTGAAGAAGCAAATACAGGAGGTATCCAGGGTTATCCCCCTGCAGGGAGAGTACAGTACTAGCATGGACATTGTATTTGAACCAAGTGGAGAGCTCATAACTTTTAACTGTGAACAACTTTCTCTAATCTCATTTTATTTATTTATTTTTTTAGGCACCAATTGACAACGGTTCAAAAATCACCAACTACCTTTTAGAATGGGATGAGGTAATCATATTTTTATGTTCATCCATCTAAAACACCTTTTAAAAATGAAATTGCTGAACAAATGCCATTTTATTCTTTTTTGAAGATATGCTAAACACATGGAAAAAATTATGTAAGTAGAGAAAAATTTAAACCAATAGTTATTGACTGTGGAAAATGAAGATGGACTGAAGTGTAGTGAATTGTGCATTAAAATATATTTACGTGACTAATTTGCAAGACATGCTACTGAAAGAAAAGACAGGATCTTATCTATTTTGGAGACCCTAGTGTCTGACCAAGAATTGACTTATTTGTTATCTTGAGTGCCCAGGGCCAGCCTGCATAGATGGTTTCCATAAGGTAAACCACACTGCAGCCTGGGAAGCCTAGTTTGTTTCTATGTGGGAGCAGGGCAGGGGAGACGACAGCACCTGGAGGTCTCACCCACCTGCGAGCACCCTACTGGCTAGACCATCCTAGAAGGGGGGTGCCCCCTTTGCTGTTTCTGTCACCAGAGGCCTTGGATGGTATCCGTGGTGAAGTCTTCTTACACTCTAGGCCACTCTCTGCTGAATGGTGACCCCGTGCTTCCCCGGCCTCACTCACACTGCCCAGAATCTCAGGCAGGAACACGGGATGCAGAAATCTTCTCTTTCTAAAATCCAATGATACTATTCTTGTATATCTTAATTCCGTTCATTCATTGACCTGTGTTTTATTCTCTTCCTGTGATCAAGCAAACAGACTAAGGATTTTAAGAATAGGAAATGTTGACTTTGGAGAGTAGTGCAAGTTAGCTAGTCTTTGCGACTTAAATTTAGGGGCCCTGAAAGACTCAGAACACAGGCTTAGGCAAAAAGCCACTTGTCGGGTATGGGAAAAATATTTTAACCAAATGTAAAATGAAAACGGATGAAATTCTCGTGACGAAATTTTGATGTGGGAAGGGGGCTCTTTGTCACTTTTTGCAGAAGCATATTTTCCCATCTGGGTTGCATCTGAACAGCTAGAGTTCCAAGTTACCAAAGACAATGATCTATTGTTCTTAGGATCCTTGTGAGTAGTTCCTATGTACAGATTGGTGAAATCTCAGACTTAACCAGTATATTTTACAGATTAGGTGGATTTCATTTTAAGGCGGCTTGATTGGAAAGTGAAACCACCCCCTATGGCCCTTGTGGTTGAGGTTTTATATCAAGATAGAGTTTACCCAGTAAAGAGGAGCTTTTTTCCTCTCCATATCTTCTCAGAGCACTGGTGAGTGTGTGTGTGTGTGTGTGTGTGTGTGTTTCTCCTGTGTTTTTGGCTGCTTCTCTGTCTGGGACCATGGCTTCATAAGTTAAGTAAGGTCAGTGGGAAACCTCAAGAAAAACCCAGGTGCTGCAGGAAATAGTAATGGTGACTCAGTTGTTGGCCACCTTACCTTTGAATTTGACTTAAAGTGTCCTGGCATGATGCTGGGAGGAAACATGCTACAGCCTCCCATGAAATGGAGAAGCTCTGTCTGATGATCATTTGTACCCAGTAGGACCCACTATGGACGAGTGACCACAGAATGTGAAGTTGTTTATTTTGGGCCTTCTCCTGCCTTTCCCGTCCTTGCTCTCCTTCCATCTTGCCCTCACTTCCATCCTAATTCTTCTGTCTTCCCCTTTCCTCTTTATATTCCCTCCCACCTTTGAATGCCTGTTGGTGTCGGTTCTGGGGAGCTTTCCTGGAAATTCCAGGCTAATTGACTATAGGCCTTTTGCCAACACAGGAATCCTTTTATGTCCTGTGGCTTAATATTCTTCAAGGAAGAAAATCAAATGTACAAACAGAGAACAACATCTGACCTGCAGAAGGTGAGAGCACGTGAGGCGCTGGCTCTCCCTCCAAAACCTTCTGCTGGTGGTGTCTGAGCCAGGTGCACCTGGTACAAGTCTCTTTCCAGACCGTGACCTGGTGGAGTATGGTGGGGCAGGAGAACAGCAGGGGTGTTCAGCTGAAGTTCCTCCCCCCACGCCCAACCCTCTCCACAGCCAGAGCTCGCCTCTCCCAGCCATGCCCTCATGGCCTCTATGGCACCCAGGGGGCTGTAGAAACAAGCTTAAAGGGCAGAAAGGTGGGTGGGTGCACAAAGGAGCAGATCCCCGCCTGAGAGGGAAACAGGTATGGTTCAGCCTCGAAGAAGCTTTTGTTCAGGAGTCTCACCCCGCCCCATTCCTGCTGTGGCACCTGGTCTGAGAATCACAGCTTGGGGTGAGGTGACCCCATCTACATACATGCCACCACGAATGTCTCATCCCATATTTTTATTATATCAGCCCTGGCTAGAGTTCCCAGAATTTATTCTTTTGCTCAATTTCGTTTTAAACATTTATTTCATTTATTTTTTATTTTTTTTGGCTGCGTCAGGTCTTAGTTGCGGTACACGGGATCTTCGTTGGTCACGCGGGCTCTTCGTTGTGGCACACAGGCTTCTCTATAGTTGTAGCGTGCAGGTTTGCTTTCTGTAGTTGAGGCGCGGGCTCAGTAGTTGTGGCGCGCGGTCTTAGTCACCCTGTGGCATGCGGGATCTTAGTTCCCCGACCAGGGATCGAACCTGTGTCCCCTGCATTGGAAGGCGGATTCTTTGTCACTGGACCACCAGGACAGTCCCTCTTTTGCTCAGATTTTTAATCACCATTCCAATAAAATAATTAGTGTAAAATTCTGAAGGTGTTAGTAAACTAAGAGCACAGGGCCTCAAGTCCTCTACTGTCAAGTTTCTAGAAAAAGAACTTCATGAATGAAAGAGCAGAAGCAGAGAGGCCAGTGAGTACCTGGCCTTTATTTCTCCTACGACTGGGGATGCTGTGCTGAGTTGACCTTGGGAAAAGCCACCTTAAAATCAAGAGCTAACCGCCTGCTGGTCTCTGAAGGCAGGTGTGGCCCTAATGGGGAACAGAAAACAGAACCGTGAAGCACAGGGCGGGAAGCTAATACACCCTGACTCCTAAATTCATTGTCAATAATGTCAGATCACTGTTCACAGACTTCACTTGGGAATTACTCACTAATAGTTCTGCAAGAGGGCTGGATGCCTACTTTTCTCCGTGAGTAATTGTGCCTAGCCACTCCCATAATTTTTCCATCACTGCAGGAAGTAACTGTGACTATGAGATGGTAATGAGCAACTAAAAATGGAACACACAGGTGTCACTGGCTTTTCAGCTATAGCCATCAGTTTCAGTTTTCTCCTGAAACAGATGAGTTTTCATAACTTGGAAAGGTGTGGCCTTTCCTGGCCACATCCCTTTGTTGGGGTGACTCAGATAAGTGGTAGTGTGAGTTCTACTCTTAGATATTGTTTTAACGTGTGCTCTACAGAAATGCTAACTGGTGCTATTAGCAGCTAGCTCTCAGCACAAACGCAGGTCTCCTAAGATCTCACTGTGAACACGTGGCGTGGGTTCATGCTTATGTGTTCAGTGACATGGTGTTCACCCAAAGAGAACTGGATTGTTTCTGCTTTGTCTCTAACTAGTCAAACAAATAATTTAACCTCCAAGTCTCAGCTTCTCCACTTGAAAAATAGCGTCTGTTATCTCACAGGTAGGTTAAAATCGAATGAGATAACTTGGACAGTGACAGATTCTGTGTAATGAGTATTTCAGACCACCTAAGCACATTGATGTTAAGATCTGGGATAGGAAAAGTCAACAATTACAGAAGGAGTGTATGAAAGGAATATGACATTTTTCTGTCAGGAACTTATGCAGGAGCCCTGAGGTTAATAGCTCTGGTTTGAACTGAATAAAGATGGATGTTAGTGCTATATATAGATGCTAATTTGCCATTAGCTTTGCTTCCAGACATGACATGTTGGGAATATACAAAAGAACCAGAAAAACAGCTTTGTGGGAATGTGACTAGTGGAGTTCCCGAGACTCTCCATCACATGTGACTCAGCTAGCCCAAAAAGGAATGTCACATTTGGCTTTCCTGGTGACATGAGTGAACGCAACTGTAGAGCACAGCAGACCGCGAATGACATAAATACTGCAGAAGTCAAGGGGAGTATACTTTGAACTCGAACAGAAAAGGCCGGCACCAGGTAGAGCCCAGAAGCCCATGGGGAACCCTTAGGCAGCCTGGCCCAGGCTCAGCAGCTCCACTGTAGAAACCTAGAGTAGGCGGCAGGCCCCAGACTGCCGCTTTGTGGGCATCTAGTTCCGGAGCAACCAACCTAGCTCATATAGAGAAAGAGCTGGCCCAGTAGGAGGTGCTTGGTTCCTGCTTTATTAATCAGATTCCTGTTTAACTTAGGCACTAGTTATATTGATAATCTTTCAAAAGGCTTCTTGGCACGAGTGAATTTGCATGTGGCTTTTCTGGTTAGACAGCCCTTCTTGGAAGAGCTGTAGCATTGGCAAGCAGAGTGACTTACTGGCCTCACAGAGCGGATAAGGAGAGCCTCGCCGAGAGTGCAGCTGACGCTGTCTCTGAGGAGCCCTGCTGCCCGAGGCTGCATAGCCTGTTGTTCAGTGGAGAAAACTCGGAAGGCCAGTGCCTACTCCCCAGCCCATCGCCGATGCCTGGCTGAAAGTCAGGGGAAGGTGCCACTTGCCCAGGCCCACGAGCTCTTTGCCCATTCTCGGGGAGTGCCCTCTTGGAGATTGGAGAGTGGGGTCCCAGGTTCGTTTGTCATTTGTCCATCAAAAACCATATTTTACGTAAGGGCCAAATCAGTGACCTGGCAGAATGACAGTGTTTTGCCACATCACAGATCTTTACCACCTCCATGTCAAAGGGTGGTTTCTGAGGTCCCAGGGAACAGCTTCCTCCACTACAGCCCCTATGGAAGGAAACTAGGCAAGGAAGGATTTAATAACTCAGAGAAGTCCATAGGTATCAAAGACAGAGCTGAGTTAAAAGGAGCCCTCTCTTTTAGGGACCCCAGACATCTGCACACCGGAAGCAGATTCTCCGTGCTTTTTATCGTTTGTCATGTGTACAGGAGGGGGTTATTATGTGTTAGGGCAGCAGACTTTGTGGGGAGCTTCCAGCTGAGGCTATGTTACATATGCGCATCTTGGTCCTTGGCGCCTAATTTATCAACTCATTTGTCCTGCTTGTTGGTTGCCAGCTAGAGGATGGCCGCCTTGGGCCTTGGCTAGGTGGGTGAACTGAGCCCATCCGTCCCTTGGTTCATCCCTTGTATAGGCAGCCTGCTCTAAAATCACCCCCTTCCCTTCACTGGGATAGTCTCAACACATTGATCCTGTCAGAGCACTCGACATCAGGCGAACCTCCGTATTTGGAGAGATATATAAGAACATTATGTTTGTTTGTTTTAAACCAGAGGAACATCCTTGGCTATTTCAGATAGCCAAACCTCTCCCACTAATATAAAAAACTAGTGTGCCAAGGGATAAAATGCATGCAGCATTTATTTAGTGACATGCAGCCACAAACTACGCTACCCCCTTTTCTTACCTTTGAAAATTCCTCTGTGCCAGAGTGGTCAGTTAAATGAAAGAGGCATCACTGAGGGGAGAGTGAGGTTTGGTGCAAAGAACTTTGAAATCCACCCAGATGTGGAGTGTCCCCACCTCTCTGTTATGAACCCCTTCTTATATATGGCTATGCTGAACCCATACATGCTTTTATATCTCAAGCCAACATTTATATTTGATGTTGCCTAGGGTCGGCCAACGCTGGTACAACTTCTAAATATAGATGTACTAGCAGACTAAATCTTCGAGCCTGGTAGTAGTTCAGTTGGCCAGTGCAGCCTTATTTTTTTATTTGATTTATCGTTGATGTTTCTGACAGGTTGAGCTATGCTGTTACAGAGAGTGCCCAGCCCAGAATCACTCAGCCCATGTCTGGATCCAGCAGCCATGGGCCACGAGCACATGACACCTGACAACCAAATGCATGTTATTTATTTAGCAGGCAGTTATCAAACATGGTAAGAGCAGCTTGGGAAGGCAACAGGCATGGCTGTGAAAGAACCTGTAAGAGAAGGAGGTCAATAAATCAAGAAAACATCAGGAAGAGTACAAGCCACATGACCACAGGGCACCCTGGTGTTGGCCATTCTCATTTTCTTGTGCCAGGGAGCAGGAAGGATCACTTCCAATCTGTTAATCTGAAGGCAATTGAAAATATCAGCCAACTTCATCTCGTAGTACCGGTGTTGGAAAGACCAGCTTCCAGGATTGTTAGTGTGGTCCAGGGGAATTGGAAATGTCAGCCAGAGAAACCACAGCAACCTCAGTCTACAGAATTACTCCTGGCAAGAAAATACTGTGGCCTGAATTAGTTGGAGTATGCGTGAGTTGTATGTATAGAATTGGCCATAGATGTGTTAAGTTCCTTAGCAGGAAACAAACCCATTCTAAGGATTCATCTTCCCAAGTGGTGAGGACAACGTTATGAAGATACTAAGTTTATAAAGAAGGAAAACAGATTTGAAAAAAAATATTTTTGTTTGTTTTCAGTTACATAGTTTTACAAGTTAACAACTACTTTTAAACATTTTAACTTTAAAAATTAGTTGGCATGTTATGAAATAAATACTTTTTATATACTTAGATTCCATTTTTCAAATAGGCAGACCTATCTGTAAATTGATTTATCCACTGGAACTTTATTCCATTACGTGTCATAAACAGATACCAAACAGAGGCAGAAACACGATTATATGCGAAGGTCCTTTGAAAGGTTATTTAATTTGCTCACTCCTGAGGCTTTAGGCTATGCAATACCTAAACTGCCCAAAGACCTTTGCATGTCTGTATTTAAAAATATTCCCAGGGTTCTCTACAACTTTGGGGACAGCATTATTAAAAATTTTAATTCTCTAAAATGTCACTCTGTAAAATGAAGTAACTGCATTGCCATTGATTAACAATTTTGGTTGATCTTTATCTTATAGGAATCTTGTTACATTTTTAGCTTCTACACAAATAATTTTTAAGATCTATTCAGAGAGGCCTTACTTTGTTGGACGCTTTGAGGGAAAAAGCATGTGTTAAGTGCATGTAGAAAATAGAAGCCTTTATCCAGGCATACTTTAAACATTGGTTTTGAGTACGAGCATGCACACTTCTGCTCCCTTACCTCCTGGCTATTTATAGTACAGGAGGAATTTATAAAAGTTTACTGAAAAACTTCATATTATAGACACCTGTGGACATCAAAATAAATGACTGTAATATTGCATAACAAATTACCTCAAAACTTAATGCCTTAAAACAGTCGCTTTCTTATCTCATGGATTCTGGGTTGGGAATTTGGACAGGGCACTGGAGGAGTAGCTAGCCTGTGTTCCACAATTTCTGGCGGTTCAGCTGGGAGGGCTCATTGGCTGGGAGCTGGAACCTTCTGGTGGGGTCCTCACTCAACAAATCTAGTGGTCACTGCCGGCTGCGGTGGGACCTCGTCTCAGGCTCCCTCAGAGCACGGCAGCCTCAGGGGAGTCAGAATTGCGGAAGTGAGCATTCCGGGGAAAAGACAGAAACTTCATCATCTTTTCAGACCTCACCTTGGTAGTCACACAGCTTCATTTCCACTCCATCTGTCAGTTACAGTCACGAGCCCACGCACATTCAAGGGAAAGGGTGATAGGCTTTGCTCCTCACTGGATGGAGAATCAAAGAACGTTTGGACATGTTTAAAATCGTCACCGTGTGACATAAAAGGTTCTCTTGACTCTCGTAGTCCATTCATCTTTTTCCCTTTATCTTTGTGTAGCACATACAGTGTTTTAGGTACTATGCCCTAAGACTTATATGCAAGGGCATGGACTTTGAAAGTACAGCATAACTCTTTTCCTACCCCTGCTCTCCTCTGAGTGTTCTGGGAAGAGGAGAAGGAAGACAGATGTGCCCCAGAGATGCAGTGGTAGGATGGGACTCAGACCCTGTGGCCAGCGCCGCTCGCTAGCCGACGGGGTGTGACTCAGCGGTGCACAAACCCGGCCCTTCTCACTAAACAGATGGGAGAGATTACTGCTGTTCCCTCAGTGATAAGGAAAGGGAACCCATGAGAAAAACTGCTTTCCTGCCAATTAATGTCTCTGCCTCATTGTTGTACTACATGTGTCCTCTTCCTTTGGGCGACTCACAGGAGGTCAGCAAAGTGCTCCCTCCCCCCTTTTTTGAGGGGATAATATATTTATAATCTTATTTAAGAGCTAATTTAAAATTTTAAACTAGATTAGAAAGAAAAATACTCAAGTAGGTAGTAAAAGGGCAGAAGATAAAATGAGGAAATAGAGAATATATTCCTTAAAGTATTTTAAACCTTTTATTTATCATTTATCCCCAAGTTTCATTTTAAAGAGTGAAATAATGTTTGAGAATATCTTTGTCCCTGAAGTTTATATTAACTCATCTTGAAAAATGTTTCCAAGGGTGAGTCACTGTCTGCTGTGTAGCCACATGGGTTACATTTTACACACTCCCCCATGCTTTCTTCTCTCACCCCTGCCTTTCTAAGGTTGGGTCCTTTCACAGTCTGGCGAAAAGTTGACATTCTTCAGAGTAAAGCAGGAACTTCGTAGGACCTAAAAGAGCATCCGGACTCTGATTATTATTAGGAGTGGTAACCATATGTATGACCCTTCTGCGAAGGGAGTGAGGGTGAGGATGGAGCAGGGACACATGTGGGTGGAGTATGTAGCTTTCTGACTGTGGTAAGGCTGCGACTCGCCCCCGAAGGTGGTGCCCCTGCTTCACTGTGTGAATCTAGGACTGAAAAGAAGCATTTGTTCACCAAGGACCAGATAAATGAGACATCCAGACTAGGCCCAGTGAACTCTGTGGTAAATAGAGTTGCAGTGGCGTCAGGGAGTGGGCTGCCTGGTGGCATGGAGATTAAGCTGACCCAGTGGGGTCTAGGATGTAGATAATACGCAGTGTATTTTTGTTCAATGGTAAGAGAGGTGATAGAGGCAAAGCAGGGGACCTCAGGACTGGGGCAGGACTAATCTGATATACGCTGTGTTCATGATTCAGCTGCTGGCAAATCGAGCACTTTTCAAGCAGTTTTAACCAGAATCGGAGGACAAGCACCCTGGACCCTGGGCAGAAAACAATTCCATTTGTCTCAGTGCCCAGGCTGGCGAATGTGTGCTCTCAGGCTAGGTCTAGGTGCAGGATGATGGCAGATTAGCGAGAACTGTGAATTCATTTGAGCGAGAAGAGGAGCACAGCTGAAAAAGGAAGCAGCTGGGTTTGTAATGCCTCACTCCCTGCCAAAGTGAGCACCTTGAGCTCTGTTAACACACAGTTGGTTTGTATTCCAAGATTTCTTCACATTCTAGTAAAGATTAACCTTGTCCTTGAATGAACCCAGTGTGTGCAGTAGAAAAAATTATTTGGGCATGCCCAAGATTGTGAAATGGAAACAAGTCGGGGAACCCTGGAAATCTGCCCTTTTGGGCTTGTGGACACTGGCAGTAGCAAGTTAGTCCAGAACACGCTGGGGCTTCATGTCCAATGAGGTCAGTAGTCCAGTGGCTAGGTCTGCTCCAGGATGATCAAGGGTGTGGGCTTCCAGCCTCCTCTCACCTCTTTCTCTAGTTGGGGTGAAGTTTTTGTTGCTTTCTCTAGTTGGGGTGAAGTTTTTGTTGCTTCCCCAGGAGAACAGGAACTCAAGTGCTCATCTTTGGGAGGTTCTGATCCTGACTGCTCCCATGCTGCACGTCCATCATCAGGGTGCCACTGGGCATCCATACCTCAGATCTTGGAGACCAGCCAAACTCCTAGACCTTTGGAACCCCCCCCCTCTATGTAACACCCCACAAGTAGCCTAGCAGCAGTAGCTGACCAGGACAAGGCCTTGGCCACAGGTGTCCCTGCTGCCTGTGTTTGACCAGATTATTGATGGCAATGGCCCTACAAAGTGTCGAGAGAGATTATGCATTTCCATTAGGACCATGTTTTAGTAGGAGATTTTGCATGAAGCTAACTTTAAATTATTAAAAAGTAAGTTGTCTTTCCAAGTAAAGCGGTTATGTCTCAGTAATCCTGTGTACTTTAAATTAGATTTTATTAAAAGAGGGAACATGCCATAAATTATAATATCTCAAAATCATTTGGAGCCACGCTACCTATCAAACATGGAAGTTGTGATTTACCATTTGTAAAACTTCAGACAGTAGTGGCTTGGACATATTTAATTTCTGATAAATAGCGATAAATATTCACATTATCACTCCTGTCGTTTCTATCAATCTTTTAGCCTTCTAAAGCATTGTCTTTTTTTTTTAAACCCTATCCATTTCTGTCAACAAGAAGAGCTGCATAATATTTTATTTATAAATGCTATCTGCAACCTGAGATCACACTTGGTTTACAAACAGATTCTTCACATCGCCTGTACCTTTGAACGCGTACTTACTCTAATGCCCAAGACTAAAGCCATGTGAGAGCCTGGCCTGGGCTTTCACGGATGAGCAGGGGGACGCGGGAGCCATCCCACACTGGCGTTCTCCATCTTCACCTGCTAACCTCTCAGCCGTAGATTACCTCTGCACTGCAGCGACTCTTCTGAATATTAATTTCTTTCTTCTCAGATATCCCTTTTATATTAAACTCCATGTCATCCACGAGTATTTTCAAGCTTCTCATGTCCGAAATACTTTGTTAACGTACTCCCACCCCCCTTTTTTTGTTTTATACTCAGTGACTTCTAAAAATTCACCAATATAAGCTTTACTTTTTTAACTCCGTGACATAGTTGTACTCTTACCCCTTTCAGCTTCTACAAATACTGTTCCTAAAACTTGATTCTGAAGTTCCAACAACCCTGGGTCATTCTCTGTGTTCCTGAGGTCCATGCGCATAGCTGTATATCTTGGAAGGTATTAAGATGGAAAATTTGGCATGATTTATCTAAGCAAGTTGGAGTTCATTTAGTAATTGTTCTTGATACTGAAGTAGAAAAAAATTTTTTTTAATGTTAGCAATATAGGAAAACATCTTGAAGGTCACAGAATGCCTCTGTCCCCATTCTTTAGTGAGCCCCAGTGCTCTGGCCCCTTAAAATAAAAGTCTAGTTTCCATCATTGATGCCTCCCCACTCTTTTTTTCTCATTTAAACCACAGCCCGGTTTTCACCAAAGTAAAGCAAATCAACCTAGTAAGGAACAGGCTGCTTTTATTTACTGGCTGTAGTTCTAAGCACGAGAAATGGGCAAAGGAGACCAAACAAAGAAATAGGAAAAATGAGGCACTGAAGGGGAGCCAACATTGGGTTTGGAAGGGATGAGGCTTCCGTGGCAGCAGGATGTGCCTTTCTTGCACTGTTTACTCTGAGCTCAGAAATAGTGGAGGAAAGAAGGTAGATCACGCTACTGCCTGAAATGGATACAGAACGTACCAGGGCGTGCAGCGCATAGACTGTAATCAGACACTGGATGTAAGTATGCAAATGTGTGCGTAAACGGGTTTTCTGTGAATAAATTGTCTGCAGCAGCCTTAACACTCAAGGTTAAAGTAAGCCTCAGGGCGTGATTGGCAAGTCACAGGGTGACTTTGCTAAAGTAGCCTCTGAAAGACATTATGTTTGACTGCCTGCCCACCCCACTCCCCATTTTCCATAGTTGCACCTGAATGTACTTTGAACCCTTGATAAAATGAACTTTGGATCTTAAGGACTGTTGGGGCTTCTACTCCCTTCCTTGGAAAAAGGGTACCACCTTGCTTGTGAGGGGAGAGTTGGGAAGAGTTTGAGGATGAATGTGGCACGGTGGTTTTTAATCTGTTCAACCTAGTGATACTTCAAGCTAGTTGTATATTTATTTTTAACTAGACTTCACCTGGAATGTTTCTTTCAGTAGTAAGCATTTGGAGGCCTGCTTTAAGGAAGGAAATGCTTAAATTTGCTTAGGAGAAAAATGTGCTTTCTTTGTTTTTTTATGTAATAAATTGAGAATTTCAAACATTCCTGGAAGTCCTGGGCCCTCTGTCTGATTAAAATGCTAATTCATCCAGTGTTAGCATGTGGTTTTCTTTTGCATAAACATAGATAAAATACTGTGGATATGGGTATGAAATATTCTAGAAAACTGCCGATGTGAGTATTCCATGGTACAGCATAGTTATGTTTTTGTTTTTGTTTTCTTACTTCTATTAAGAGAACCCACTGGAGTGTTTTCTTTTTCCTTCGAGGAGTTTGAAGCATCATGTAAGGCTAGGAATGCATTAAAATATGTTTCCAGCCTCATAAGAAACTTAAGAACGGCTGTAATATGTATAGATGAAGTGCTTGTCAGACATTCAGTTCAACTCTGCAAGCCTTGATAGAACTCCCAGATTGTCCAGAGCACTGCCTTGAGGAGACCAGATGTGGACAAGATGAGTCAAAGGCATGCGCCCAGTATTTAGGGATGAGTAGGCAAACAGCCCACTAGCCAGAATGTACACGTGTGGGCTTGGGGGCTGCCACAAGGCGGGAGAGGAGAGAGAAGACCAGGGAGGACTTTCTGTGGCTTGCAGAGCTGCGTAGCCTGGTCCTCAGGTGCTGGGCCATCTGGGGGTGGCTGTGCAGCTCCAGAGTTAGCAATCCTATGAGTCAGATCAGGCAGTTTGACCAAGTAAGGAAGAAGATCTGAGAAATTGTGATCCTTAACTTGAGCACTGCCTTGTGCCTGAAAGGGCCTTTTTTATTTTGTTGACGAAATACCACAAGGACCGTGCATTATCCCTCTCAGTAACACAACTTTCTGTAGTGCCTTTGTGTTAGGGATGGCATTTCACCGTAGAGCACTTTCCTTCTCTTGGTTTTGTCCATCCAAACTAGGAAATTAAACAGTTGTTCAAAATACTCCTTCATTCTCTTATTATGTTTTTTTAAACTTCTTTGCATTGTTTCGCTGTTTCAGGGAAAAAGAAACAGTGGTTTCAGACAGTGCTTCTTTGGGAGCCAAAAACACTGCAAATTGACAAAGCTGTGTCCGGCAATGGGGTACACATTCAGGCTGGCTGCTCGGAATGACATTGGCACCAGGTACGGCGTTTCCTGGTCCTCATGCCTTTAAGCGTCTGTGTGGTGTTTCTGAGTCTTCTGTCACGTTGCCAAAAGGCGCAAGGTCGCCTGCTGCCTCCACACCGAACCAGTTAGAGATTTTCTGAAAGGGAATCCTAATCAGAGGCTAGAAAGCCCCCTCTGAGGTGATAAGTGCCACTGTGTGGCCTCTTTGCAGCCTTGCAGGCTGTAATGCAAAGGCCCACTAGGGGTCTCTGAGAATCAGGAGGAAGGTAACTACAGATTTTGAAAGGAATCCTCTGGGGGCTTTATTTTTTTCAGATTGTGTGCCTTTTCCTTTCATCACTTTAGCAAGCTACTCATTCAGTTGCCTTTTTTCAACTATGTCTGAGTGTTTGCTGATACAAAGAAAGAGTTGCTGGGCCATCCATTGTTGTCAGGCCCGGGCAGATACTCACAGGAGTGGAGAAAATCTGGACTGGGTAGGACACACGGCTTGCCTCCAAGCTGCTAGAGAAAGGCAAGAACAGGTTTATGGTGAAGCACCAATGGATTAAAGGTGCTCTGAAAAGACCGTATTTCAGTTGTACTTCTTGGGTAACTGTTGATTAAGGGAAAAATCTTTTTCTTTATCACTGATTGTTGAAAATCTTCTTAAAGGTTCAGCACACCATTGGTCCCAACCGTTTTTCCAGCCTAAAGAACTTCTTCAGACCACAAGATTTACAGCCCTCCTTCCCTACCCATGATAGCCATTGTATTTTTAGAGTGCACTGGTTGAACGGTCATAATGATAAAGGCTTCTACAGTTCAAGAATTTGTAAATGAACTAGAGGCATCTACAAACATTTGGAAAATAGCACCATATATACTTGTAAAACATTTATTTTATCAGTAGACAGTTATCTGCTCTCACGTGGATTTGAAGGCTCCTTGGTAGCTGTGGCTCATAGCTTGTCACCATCACCACTGCGCTGTGCTTTCTCCTGGGTGCTTTCGGGGGGAAGTAAATTTTTAAATCTATTGTCCCGTAACATGGCATGCCTTTCTAGTAGCAGACCTAAGCAGAGCAGTGCAGGGGGCGGTGGGGTGGATTGGGGCAAACTGAAGTTGTGGTAGGGAATATCACATAAAGGATCCTTGCCTTCCTTTGCTCAATGAACCTGTCAGGCCCCAGACTTCCCCACCCAAGCAAGTTGCGCAGCAGGTAGGCTTAATCCCTGCTCTTTTGAAATGCCGAGACCCCTCCCGTGCTCCTAAACGTGTCTCACCGGGTCTGTTTCTCTCCAGTGGGTATAGCCAAGAGGTGGTGTGCTACACGTTAGGGAACATTCCTCAGATGCCCTCTGCACCAAGGCTTGTTCGAGCTGGGGTCACATGGGTCACATTGCAGTGGAATAAACCAGAAGGCTGTTCACCTGAGGAAGTAGTCACCTACACCTTGGAAATCCAGGAGGACGAAAATGTAAGTCTGGCACGTTTTATACCCTTGTGTGTGTTCGGTAAAGTCAGTTTTATCATAACTACAGGATGCACTGGTGAAATTAGATTCGCTGCCTAAATTTGAAACCAAGCTCTTAATTTCTACCACTGTAACCACTAGCAGAAACCTGGCCTTCCCACAGTCTTCCCCATCCAAGTAGATGGCATCCCCGTGCTTTCATTTGGGGAAGCCAGCAACCCGTGGGCTCTTCCTTGACTTCATATATAGTCAGTCAGCAAATCCTTTCAAAGCTCCCTTCAAAAGTTACCCAGAAATCCAACCGTTTCTCAGCATCTGCACAGCTACTGCACTCTTTGAACCACCATCTTCTCGCCCCTACTTTCATCCTCACTACACTACAGCCTGTTCTCCACACGAAGCCAGAGTGATCCTGTTAAATACAAATACGGTCATGCCAGTGCTCTGCTCAGAAGCCCTCCCATCTCAGTGCCTTCCCTTCTCTTCCAGAGGAAAAGCCAGTGCTCTCACAGTGCTTTCCAGGTCCTCCACATTCAGGGTCTTCGTTCCTGCCCTTGTTCCTGCCACCGTAGTCTCACTGAGCGTACCAGCTGTGCCGTCCCGCCCCACCTTTGCAGTTCTGGTGCCCTCTGGCTCTCATGCCCCTTCCGATATCTTTGAGTTACTTCCCTCATTTCCTTCAGATCTCTTCTCACATATCACTTCTTTGGACGACCCTTTCCTGACCACCCTGTAAAACAGCACTGTCCGGGAGAAGTTTCTGTGATGATGGAAATGTTCTGTATCGTGTGCTGTCCAATAAGATAGTGCCTAGCCACACGTGGCTGCTGAGCCCTTGAAATGTGGCTGTAAGCCCAAGGAACTGAATTTTTAATTGTATTTCATTTAAATTGGAGGAGCCATATGTGGCTGCCTTAAGGAGCCTGCAGAGCTGGCCTTCCCACAGCCTTCCCCATCCAAGTAGATGGCATCCCCATGCTTTCATTTGGAAGCAGTGCTTCCTAGCTCCACCACTCCGTCCTCTTACCCAGCTTTACTTTCGTCTCATAGCACTTAACACCGCACAGCATGCTTCATGTTTTGTCTGTAGGTTTTTTTGTTAATTGCTTTCTCTGGCTATTATGTCAGTTTCTGATGGGCAAGACTTACTCTGTTCTTGGGCAGTGCTAAACCCCTAGAGCGTGGAAGAGAGCCTGATGCATAGAAGGTGCTCCGAGATGAATGTGTGGGTGGATGGATGGATGTGTGCATGACTGAGAATATTATTGAATGAATTCTGTACAGTCAGCTTTCAGTAGGATATTTATCCCGTTGAAGGGTTATGTCTTCCCCATCCAAGCTCTGCTTTCCCCCTTGTCCAGAAGAGGACACTGTGTTAGAAACCCCAGCCAGTGGATTGCATAGCACGTTGCAGCTTGACAGTGAGGATCTCTGTACAAGAGCCTTTTTTCATGACAACATTGTTAGATAATTTTTTTAACTGCATAAGCTTCGTTAATTTGGTGGTTAAATTCATTGTTTAAAATGCTTATTGAGTAACCAGAAAAATTTGCTCCGTGAGAAAAGTATATGGTGACATCTATTCCAAAGCAAATGTACACTCTCTCAAAGAGAGAACATTGTTCTCATTCAAATTAGTGTTAGTCTCCCAATAAAAGTACCCAGATCCAGGACAAATTATGATGTGATAAGAGTTAAATTTTTCCTAAAGCACCGTGGGATTCTGGCCCTCTTTCTGGTGTAGCTGCCACACTTCTGGCCCGCTGGTGATGCTGGAAGGAGGCAATATAAAAATCCTACAGACAAGGTATTTAATGCCCAGATTTTATGATACTGATGTTTCTTTCTGGCTTTGCCTTTTCAGGATAACCTTTTCCACCCAAAATACACTGGAGAGGATTTAACCTGTACTGTGAAAAATCTCAAAAGAAGCACACAGTATAAGTTCAGGGTAAGTCAGTCATTTTGGTACCTGAACTGCTTAAAAATGAAGCTGTTTTATGTTTCATCCCTTGACCATTTTAAATCTCCTGTACAGGTTAAAAGATTTTTAAGTTCGCTGCACTTTACACTTTTAAGGTAACATCTGTAAAATACACACCCAACTTTAATTTTAAAACCCACTTTTGAGAAAGAAACCTGTTGCCGTAATGTGCTGTAATAAATTGCATCACAGCGTGGCCAGATGCCCTTGCCTGGGAAGACCCAAACCAGGTGCCCAGCGCACCTGTCTCTCACCTGCACGTCACACCTTTCTATTCACAGTTTCTTCTTTTAATCAGATTTCCCTTTTCTCCGTCGCCCTTTGCTCTTTTGCCCATTTTCTTTTTCTCAGCCGTTTTCCTTTTGCTCTTCTGTTACCCACCCCCTCCCCACTTGGGCTCCGCGTTGGGCGACATTGCGTTGAATCAACTCTTTGCGACCTCATTAGGAGAGAAGGGAACAGCAGGCTGCCTTGTGTGCTGCCCGCTGTTTGTTGATTCTAGCACAGCGCGGTGTTTTCTAGTGTGACAGTGTGCCTTCTGGAGAGATGTGGTTGTCTTCTGATTCCCCCTTTCCTTCTCTGAATTTGTGAGCCAAACCATGTTATTTAACACGTAGTAGTCACTCAGTAAATAGTTGTTGGATTATCCAGTGGCATGTGTAACTATTGAAGGAAAATGATAGTTTTTGATATTTTTAAAAATCCTTGTTACTCGATGCTGGCTATGAGATCATAGGTATACTGCTAGCATTTCTCCACAAGGTGGCATTGCCCTACTCCTAAATAAGCAAGGTTATTTTTATCTGCTTTTCCTCCATGTTTTCCTTCCACAAAACACTGTGAACTGGGTGGTGACATACTAGTTTTGTTTTGTCTTCTTGAAAGGGTAAAAATATCTTTGGCTAAAACCTACCTTGTTATTTTATTTTTAATTGTTAATAGCTAAACTGTATAGAAAATAAGTACTCCATTAAAGAAACACTTATAAATTAGTAGTTTGAGACTGAGAGAGAGAGAGAGAGAGAGAGAAAGAGAATATGTGAGTGTGTCTGTCTGTGTGAGTTTATGGATACCTTGATCTTGCCATATTGAAAGTCACTACTGGTTTAAGACCTGATATCTAAAGCACATTAATGTTTTTTTGGTTGTGTTATAGCTGACTGCTTCTAATATGGAAGGGAAAAGCTGCCCAAGTGAAGTTTTGGTTTGTACGACGAGTCCTGACAGGCCTGGACCTCCTACAAGACCCCTCATTAAAGGACCAGTTACATCTCATGGTTTTAGTGTTAAATGGGGTATGTTTTGTTGCTGTTGCTGCTGCTGCTTTTTTGACAGGTTTTTAAAAACTTGATTTATTTCAGTAGTGACAAACCAATAAACAAACAAATCATATTATTTGAGGGAGTTTTACACGTTTGAAATATATGTATGAGAAACATCCTGAGAATTCTACAAACTCGTAAAATTGACAATTGTAAGAGCATTTCATTTACTTTATGACTTTCCTGTAAGACACATTTTTTTCTCCTATAGTTTTAATGTATTATTGATTTGAATGTGGTAATCTCTGAACATATTTCATTCTTCAATAGCTTGCCCTTAAAAATGTAGCAATATTTAATATAAAAATTGATTTATAAACTTAGTATTAAAAATAATTTCAAAATTTAGGTAAGTCATATTAAATTTTACAGAAGTTTAAGTTACAGTGAATTAGGAAGACTAGTTGTTGTTTGTATATCTTTGGAAGTCTTGGAATTCAGGAGGTTTTCATATTGAAGTTCATCATGGTATTTGTGGGGATCTGGTAGAGGATTTTGTGGCTCACCTGCTGCATGGATTATTTCAGCGAAATGAATGCCATTAGAATGTTGGTAAACATTTGCAGCTGTATGTGAAACATAATATGTATGATTATCACTAATGTCATACAATAATAGTAACTACCAAACAGGAAAAAAAAAAAGAAATCTAAAATAAGATTTTACCTGGCAGTCAAGTAATGTAAAGGGAATTTAAAACATTATTAAATTGTTATTGGAGACCAACCACTGAGACATATAACTGCTTCAAGTTATGTGGTAATTTTGAGGCAGAATTATTCCCTAGAAGATGGATACGATTAAGAGAAACAAAAAATCTAGGTGTGCTTTTTGCCAGATCTAAAGCTTTTATTCTCAGAATATCCTAGAAAGTTCCGTCAACACTGAGTATTTACTTTCATTAGCCATATGCTATATTTTAATTATTGCTGTAAATATCTATTACCAAAGTTTGCATACATTAATGGAAATAACAGGTGAAAGGAGACGGGAATTAAAGTTTCTAAATCTATATGAGTAACCTGAGGGTATATCTAAAATACAGAGGTGGCCAACTGATAGTAGAAGCAAGTTCTGTGTAGTCTTGCAAAAAGGTATTTTCCTGCTCAGAAAAGAAAACTCTTGCAGGCACCGAGTTAGCAGTAGACAGATATGATACCTAAGGCGCACAGGGCTCTAGTAACAAGCCGGAACCTCCTCCTCAAACCGGCTCTTTGCTACAGGTTCTTATTGATCCACAGCTCTGGTTTTATATTAGGTTCATGTGGGATACAAAGTTTGCTTAGTAGCAAACTGTGATGGAACAGATTTGTTGTATTCTGATCTTTTATTTATTTTGTCAATAAGTTTTGCACCTCCCTTTTCTTCCCTCTCCGTCTCTCACTGATGATGTAAGTGAAATAAAAAAAGGATAAAGTAATTTTTAAAAAGAAATATATGTATATTTTGTCTTATATAAAAACCATCAAATATTGAAGAGCAGGCTTCAGAATCTCAAAATAAATAAATGAACATAACTCTTAGAAAAATAACTCCATATTTTGAGTTTTGTTCATGTTTCACTAAATAAGTGCTAACATTTTTGACATTTCTAGCTCTACGCTTGATAATCAGAAGGTTTTGTGGTGTTTTTGTTTCTTTTGTTTTTCGAGAAAGGAGTTGGGTGAAATAATATATTAATCATTGTGCCTTTTGGTTGAATCCAGAATTTAGACAGTATATTATATGATTCTATGTGTTCTAATAATATTTACTAACAAAAATCAATACACTTTTATAACTAATAAGGCATTTGCTTACTTTCCAGATCCTCCAAAGGACAACGGTGGTTCAGAAATACTCAAGTACTTGCTAGAGATTACTGATGGAAATTCTGAAGGTGAAGTTTGTAGAAATTGTTTTGTTCAAGTCCTGTTTTCTAATAAGATAAACATTTGTATAATAATAGCGGGCAATCATTAATTCTATTGATAGAGGTACTACAATAAACAAGCCTTAATCACATACTGACAGTTTTTTCTTTCAAACACAGCATCGGGGATCAGAGTCTGCTTGAAATGTACGTTTTTGTCGTTTTTAAAATTTTCTGTCATTTCTTTAAACCAGAGGTCCCAATTAATAGAATAAATATGTTTTTTATCTCTCTTGGCACGCTTTCTCTAGAAATTCTTATAAGCAGAGAAAGTGTCAGAAGCAATCAGCAGGAAGGATAAATTGGAGACAGCAAATGAGTTTGGTGCACAAAGGATGACAAAATATAGTATTGCTGTGGGCTACTGACAAGTGTCACACTTTGTAACAAGTTCAGAAAATGTCTTCATTTTTGTTGTGATTTCTGAGTCATATTATTTCTTCATTACTAGTCAGACGAGGTGAATTAAAGTGGGACAGTGTTACATATCAGATTCTCTTTATAGTGTCTTTTAAAAAATTCTTAGATCTTCTTTCTGATAAAATTTATTAGGCTTTAATAGAAAAAAGTATAGTCATCCGAACTTTAAAAATGACACCCATCTCACCACTCTAATAATCCCTGTAACTTAAATTTTTTTTTAAAAAGTGATGCATATGGGAAAAAAGGAAAGAGTTAACAGCAGCTTTTACAAACAAGCAATGCAGGTGTGTGGCTTGCTTTTTATTCTGTGCCACGATAGCCACCTGGAGTGTTTTGTTTTTCATGTCAGTTGGGCCCTATTTTAAGCTGAAAAACATGAAAATGCTTTGAGATGGGCACAGCTGTTCTTAACATAAAATCACATTCTATGCTAAAAATCTGACCTAGGAGAGAAGTCACGGATGTGCGGTGGCTTAGCGTGAAAACTTAAATATATTTTGAATTTTTGTGGCTCTCTTGACCACTGGTGACAGATCAAAAGTAGATGCCATCTGTACCTAAAAGTTAACAACTTTGCCAGTGCGTGACATCAATGATTAATTGAATCTCCTCGGTAGTCCTTGTTCCCAGTTGCCTTTTCAGTGCAGGTTGTTTGATCGGTAATGTCAGGATGACTGTCTCTAATATTCCCCCTTGTCATATGGCCCTAGTGCATGTGGCTTCATTGTAAATCTGACCTAATAAGCAGCTGAGGGCATTTGTGGAAGTTAGTAACTATCGTGGAACAGGGTAAAAGTATTTTCCCTAAAACAACTGCATGGAGTAAAGGCCTCCTTTAAAATAGTCTGCTGGAAACATTGTGTTAGTGGGAGCAAGACAGAGGAGGATAAACATTCCAGATTTGTGGGGCAGGCAGGCCGTCAGTCGAAGCATCCCCAGTGCTCTTCACCTGGCGGCATCAGCTTCACCCAGGCTCCTCCATTGGCTCTGCTTGCTTGCTTTATTCCAGAGAAGTGGCCAGATAACCTGGGTCACACTGAATGTTTCATTTTTAATGTCACTCCCTCAGGTGTTTTTGTCTTTTAAGTGGGGCTCCATGGAGACAGCAGGCCTTTTACCCAAAGGACTTGGTCTGTATGGGGAGGGGGAGGTTTCACTCACTGTGACCTCCAGGCAGATAAGAGCCAGGAGAAACTCTTCAGTGGTGCCCTGGTCTGACCAGGAACCTTGTGGCCGAGCAGCCTTCCCCCTGCCCAGCTGGCCTCAGGGGCTTCTCACACCATTACCACTTCCTAGCTTGCTCAACACCATCCGCTGTCTCCTGCTGCGGGGCAAACTGCAGATTTCGTGTGCTTTCCAGCATCCCAACCTCACAGTCAGCAAACGTAATCATGGTGATATTAAGTAGTCTAGCCAGCAGTACTAAGTATTAAAAATGACTCCATGTTATTTTAGTATTTAACTTTGTAAAGGAGATGGAAAGAGGGCACTGCGGCTGTTTAGGAAAAAAGAAAGAATAGGAGATGCTGGTTTTCATGGAAACCACTTAGAGCTTTTTCTTATCAGGAATGGTTGGTACTGTTACGTTTTTACAAAAGGCATAATCTCATACACGGGTCTTGTTTTGCAGCGAGTCAGTGGGAAGTGGCCTACAGCGGGTCGGCTACAGAGTACACTTTCACCCACTTGAAACCAGGCACTTTGTACAAACTCCGAGCATGCTGCATAAGTACTGGTGGACACAGTCAGGTTGGTTTTGTTTCAGTATAAAAGTAAACATCTTTGGTCCAACTCAGACAACCCATCTATAACATCAGAATAAATTGCTGTTTAAAAATATATCTTGGTAATGCAGCCTGCCATGGTATCACGTCATGAATTCAGAGTTTTCCGAATTGTGCTTCAGTGGGTGTAAAAAGATAGACCCAAATGATTCTCAACTGAATTGTGCTGCTTTCCAAGTCCATCCCTCACTTAATTTCTCAGAAGACTTTGGCATGATCACCTGACAGTTGAAAATTGAGGGTGGTCTGCAATTTGCATTAGCTAATAAATAAGGGGGTGAACCTCAGTTATTGCAATGATAGAAAAGCGTAGAATTTAGAGCAAAAAAAGATACGGCCTCCAGCACAGCTTTTCTTGTACCACATCTGGCAGTTTTGTGAAAATGAGAGACACACCTTCCTTGAGGTACTTTGCTGCCATCTGCTGGAAAATTATTGTAAAAGCCACATAAATCTATGATGACTGAGCTGAAAGGCACCTCCTGTGATTACGCAGTGCCCAACCTACACATCTGTAGGCAGCAGCAGTTCTCTTGCTGTCTCTTTCTTTTTTTTAAATTGAAGTATAATTGACTTACAGTATTACATAAGTTTCAGATCCACAACATAGTGACAATATTTTTATACATCACAAAAGGATCACCACCATTGTCTACAATTTATGTGACCTTAGACCAACCATTCAACATGTCAGGAAACTTGGTTTCAACTTCACAGTGTTCTCATAGGCTCAAAACAACATAACATGTACACATGAAGTGCTCTAGAAATGAGATATCAGTAGTTATTATCTAAATGGTGTTAACATTCAGAAAGTGAGTGAGAGGCAATATGGTAAAAGATGTTTTCATTGTAGAGATATTTAACATTGTGGTTTTGAAACCATTAGTATTGAGAGAGAGTGCACGCGCAGTGGTGGCTTATAACCTTGTTACCCTGTACTGGGTTGACTTTTCAAAAGAACACCTGCCATTAGGTGCCGAATTTTGCCACTCAGCCCACCTCTGACGTCGTTTTATGTTTATTTTCTTTTCCCCCCAAGGACAGTGGTACTGTGATGTCTAGACTGTCCATATAGACAGAATTCTGAGGTAAAAAAAAAAGGTCCACCTAGACGACGTTTATGCAGTGCCTCCCAGGGTGGGGATGTCCACATCAAAGCTACAGATGATCAGCGAGTTCCTCTTACATGCGAGGTGCTGCACAAGCCTACACAGAAGCGGCAGCGCGGCTTGAATGCTTAAGTACATCTCCTCTGCACCTCGTCTCCTCAGGAGGGAGGCTGAATTTGGTTGAGCTGCATAGGTCGACCATGCTCCTCCTGTCTCAAAAAGGGGTCAGCTTCCATACGACCAGGCTTACACAACCAGATCCTGCAAAAAAGAAGGCCTGCTGATTTTAGTGTTAACAGAAGCTGCTGGTGGATGTCAGACTCAGTTGATTAATATTGACTTTATTTGCTTTTCTGCTCTGTATGTGGATGGTTGGCCATTTATGGCACCATTTAAAAACTTCATCCAGCTGTTGTTTTGTGCTCTCTTCTGTCCTCATGAAGGGTCTCTAATTTTTGTTTAAAGGAAAATAACCGTGTGCTTAGGATACACAACACTCAGAAAGTCAGCCTACAAATCTGACATCAGAAATAATTATTTTTACCAGTGCTGTATGCAGTATATGTCCATACTTAAAACAAACACACACACACACACACACACACACACACACACAGAGACAAAGATCTTATTGCATAAAAAGTGTAAACATTCAATGTGTAACCCTCTTTGGAAGCATTTGCAGGTATGGGGTGGAATTTGCTTGGTATATAGAGCTCTAATAAATTCAAAGTAACTAAGAGATGATTCTCTCCTGTATTTCTCCTGCAGTGTTCTGAAAGTCTCCCTGTCCGCACACTAAGCATTGCACCAGGTCAGTGTCGCCCACCGAGGGTTTTGGGTAGACCAAAGCACAAAGAAGTCCACTTAGAGTGGGGTGAGTGAACACATCTTCACGTTGCCAATTTGGACAAGTGGAGATTGCGTTTAAGACTTCATGCTTTGTAATCAAGTTCCAGGTCTTCCTTCTGAAAACCATATTTGTTTCTATCGAAAATGCCCATATTCTGTTCAATGTACATGGGCTTGGGTTTGTATTCTCCCCACGTTGTCACTCACCCTCCTATATTCCTGTTGGTGCCACACGTGCTGTTCATCCTCTACCCTCAGAGGGCACTTTTATAGAAAATGTTTCAGAGCAGCCAGTCTTTTCAGGAATTTTTCAGCTTTATTCATAAAATAAAAGTTGTGCTCAATTTAGAGGTTAAACCAAGAAATAGTTCATCAGGTAACATCTAATTCCTCCTCATCTTTGCTGCCTTGTTAAGTGTAGGTCCTGGTGTTTTACTGTATCGACTCAAACTGTATTAGCATTTCCTGTCGGGTCAACAATTTACAAGCATGTAAAACTGCAAATATAAACCTGCAAAACGCTGTCAGACTATTGTTCCCCATCACTTATGCCTAAAATAAGATAGTGTGCCAGTTTTGGGTCCTCTAACTTGATTTAATCTGTCCTTTGGTTTCAAGTTAAGGAGAAGATTTTCTCCCCTCTATTTCTTGCGTTTACCTGGCATTAGAATATAAAGGAATTGCCTAAAAGTTCTACAGTTTTGGAATTTTGTTAATATCATTAAACGTACTTGCTTTGGAAAGTACGGATAACATCATTCAAAAACTTTCTTCTGTATATCTTTTTTTCTGGAGTGGGGTTTCTTTTGTAAATATCGAGGACAGGCCACCTACATAATGTTTTGCAAACCTTGTGGAAAGTGAGGTGTGATAGGGTCAACTGGAAACACAAAAGTGTTCTGATATGAAAAACATTCTCCTTTCCCAGATGTTCCTGCCTCTGAAAGTGGCTGTGAGGTCTCAGAGTACAGCGTGGAGATGACGGAACCTGAGGATGTAGCTTCGGAGGTGTACCACGGGCCCGAGCTTGAGTGCACCGTTGGCAACCTACTTCCCGGAACCATGTATCGCTTCAGGGTGAGAGCTCTGAATGATGGAGGGGTGAGTACACGCTTATACACCGTAACAGAAATATAAGGTCCCGGCACTTCTGTTTCTACCCTCCTAAAGTCCTTAGCAGTATCTGTCCAACCTTGACAACCATTAAAGAAGTGTATGTAAAATCTAATTTCTGAAGATACACTGTTTTGATTTCACGTAGACCCAACATTGGAAATTTTGTTTCTTTTGTCCTCATATCATTCTATTAAGATAGAGTTCAAGGTTAATAACAACATCACCCTTTAGATGCTTTTGGTAGTTTTTAAAATAATTTCCTATTTTCTCATCGACTGTATAAATTAGTTATGGGACACTAGGACTACATAATATTTCTTTATCATATTGTCTAAATTACCCAGCAGTGTCTTACATCAGTTTTTAAAACTGGACTGGGGTAGAGGCTATGGAGGCCAGTATATATATATATATTTTTTTTTTTTTTTTTTCGTTTATTTCAAGTGAAAACTGTAGAACTCTCGGGTCCTTCTTACTACTCCATCTGAAGTTGTTGAGGTGGGCTGTTAGAGATTGGAAGAGTATGTCTATATTATATCCACAAAGGTGATTGGTTTTTGTTTTTTTTTTAATTGCAGAGTGATATGGATTGGGGGGCAATTCATTATGAGAGTGAAGTGACCCAGAAACTACAGGGCTTTTTGGTGTGTCAAAGATGGGCAGAAACATAAAAGAAGGTAGAAGGGTGTGGGTAGAGCAAACCGCTGCTAAAGCCCCACAGAGTGCCAGTGGTGTGTATAGATGCACTCCATGCAGATAAATAGATGTCATTAATTGATGAGATTTTTACAAGTAAGAAAGCCCACTGACAGTGACAAGAAGTTGACAATGACTCTTCTAGTTCTCGGTGGTCCTGTTCACGCCTTTCAGAAGCAAAGTATGTTTGTCTTTAGTCAGTTTTTTGTTAGCCATGCTGACTATGAAAACATTTGGTCTGAAGTATGATCACAAGCCTTTAACAGGAGCTGGATTTCTTCTAATTGCCCATTAGGAAAGAATTTCAGATATAGGTATTTAAATTAACGCACACACACACACACACACACACACAACTAAACAATAAAAATGTATTGGTGAGAAGATAAGAAAGCCTATGCACCCAAACTTTGATAAGTAAAAAGAGGATGGGGGCTTCCCTGGTGGCACAGTGGTTGAGAGTCCACCTGCCGATGCAGGGGACATGGGTTCGTGCCCTGGTCTGGGAAGATCCCACGTGCCGCGGAGCGGCTGGGCCTGTGAGCCATGGCCGCTGAGCCTGTGCATCCGGAGCCTGTGCTCCGCAACGGGAGAGGCCACAATGGTGAGAGGCCCGCGTACTGCAAAAAAAAAAAAAAAAAAAAAAGAGGATGGATGGTGATGATCACTGATGCTGCAGAAGAAATCCTATTTTACTGTTGATCTGGTGCTTCTCCCCATCAATTTTTCAGAGGGATTTTTTTTAATCTTTTCATGATAAAGATAAATGTGCTGTTAAAAAGAAAAAAAAAGATAAATGTGCAACTGGGCTGACTTGAGTTTTACTTTCTCCATTCACTAATTTATCATATAAAGAAAGTATCTTCAGCCTTGTTTTTAAATTCTGTTGCATTGGAAGTTAACCATAGATTTGACTCATAATCACCTTCTGTGGGCCACTTCAGAGAGCTTCTCCCCCACCCCCAGTATATTTGCAGGTTATATTGTTAGAAAATGTGAGAGGTTTGGGGTGTTTTTTTTTTTAATCTTTTTTTTCCATTTTGAAAAACATAGTCACATACTTCATTAACCTGAAAATTACTTTACTCTTTGCCCCAACTCATTGAAGTATCACATATTCCACGGTTAACATGGTGGTGATGGTTCTCTCGACGTGTTTTAAATCTGTAGCGGTGGTTGGCTCTGAGCAGTGTGGTCACTGATGGTGGTGGAGGAGAGGAGTGCAGTGTAAACCTTCAAATAGTTGAGATGGTGGGAGACATGCTGAGAAAACATTAACAGGACCATTGGTTTTCAAAATGGAAAATACCAGTAACTAGAAGAAGTACTCAAAATTTGATAACCAACAATCCCACGAAGATTTTTGGGCATTAAAAATTAAACTGCAGTGTGCATCTGACTTAGTTTTCTTTGAAGCCTTCTGAGAAATTAAAGGAGAATGCTGTGATGTAGCAAAAGTCAGCATTTTTTGTTTCTTAGGTCACAGCAAAAATGTTTAGTAAACCAACTTTCTAATCCTTTTGAATTAAAAAAATATATATTTATAAAATAGACATTTACTACTTAGGGAATGTATGTTAGAAGAAAACCTACATATTCAACTGAAAGTGAAGACCATTAGGTGATACTTTTAATCAATTGTATTGATGATGGCATTAGCTTAGCCCTTGTTTGGTTATAAGCTTGTGTTGTGTACACACACACACACACACACACACACACACACACCCCTACAATCATGCATGTGTTTTTCTCTTTCAGTATGGTCCCTATTCTGATGTCTCAGAAATTACCACGGCTGCAGGGCCTCCTGGACAGTGCAAAGCACCTTGTATCTCTTTTACGCCTGATGGATGTGTCCTAGTGAGTTGGGGGGTAAGTCAGACACATGTTCTGCATCAGTTTGTTTCTTCTCCTTTATCTGCCCCCCAGTGCAAGTTATGAGGGACCCACAAAGCTTAAGTTCACATACAGGTTTCACACAGTCATCTGCCTTGGCGCTTGCCAAGAGTTATGGAAATTTTACCACTGGTCAGAATTGAGATGAAATTGAGTATCTTTTTCATGCTTTTCTTTTCATGTATTTGAAATATCCTAAGGCATGTTGCTCTCTTTCTCGGTTTAGTTAATTGAACACAAACATCATAGGATTTTCTTTTCAATGAAATTAACCACTTAAATTTGTGTTTTCCAGAGTCCTGAAAGCTCTGGTGCTGATATCTCAGAGTACAGGTTGGAGTGGGGAGAAGATGAAGAATCCTTAGAACTCATTTATCATGGGACAGACACCGGCTTTGAAATGAGGGATCTGTTGCCTGCTGCACAGTATTGCTGTAGGTTACAGGTAGGCTGACCCTATTCGGACATCTCTCACAGATACTGGTGTTCCATGATAGACTCTGGGAAACTTACTCAAAGGCTCGTGATGGAGGCCATCAGGAGGGGCGATATGGAAAAAAAGAGTCCTTTTAAATAAAAATAAATGTAATTGTTTTGGTATTTTACGGTTAATTTTTACTTCTCCAAGAGGTCCTAAAAAGTAGGAACAAAACCAGAATCATCTCCACTGTACTTCTCACCACGCTTACGTCTTGCTTGCTGGTTAATTCACTGAATGAAGGACCGAGTCCAAGGCAAAGGTGGCACAGCTTCTTAGGGAAGATACCTTCTGTATGAATTTTCTGAGATGCACATTTTGGTGGGAAAGCCACTTAGACAAAAGGCAAAAAACATTTAAAACTTCCCATTCCAGATGTTAAATGGAGCCAAAAACAAACACTAGAGTATTTAGAACCAGTCTGCGTTCAGTTGTTAAGACCCACCTCCCACGTCCCAGTGACCATTAACAAGGCTTGTTATCTGTAAGCTTCCACTTGGGTGTCCAAATAGAATAACATGAAGAATAATTGGCTCCTAGCCTAACCCCTAAGAGTGACAATTGTCATGGGTTTACTTTCATTTTATTGACTTGGGTAAATATTTTTTTTTCCCTTTGAAAAACCATACTGTCCTGAGAAAACAGGGTTCTTTGTTCATTTCTTTCCATTTGTTCAGTAACATTTCTTGAGCACCACTTTGTGCCAGAATCAAAGGATGATACCGATGATGAAAAGGAGAGATACAAAGATTAATCACTTGTGGTTCTTGACCTTGAAGAATTCTTTCTTCATACATGTTTAGATTTAAATAGATAAAGAAGCAAAGATGCCAGATTTAGGTTTCCACCTGATTTAAGTCATGGATCATATTGCTTATTACAAACTCATCTACTCTCAGTGTCTCTGGGCCTCGGGCCTCTTTGGAGAAAATATTCCCTTCTTAAGTTAACTTTCCAGATCAACTGAAGCTGTTCTGTTGAATTCTGAAGGCTGCTTTGTCATAAACATTTCCGGCTAAACTCTTTCATTATGCACACCTTCCTTCTAGAATGGAGGGCCTGGGATGTAATTAACCATTCATCAGTGAGTCAGGGTCATAGCACGTTATCTGAGCTTTATAACAGCCATGCTGAGTCATTGGGAAGAGGTTAAATTATGTGCTACACTCCTGTTTTTGGAACAAGGCAGCATATAAATAAAAACTGTTTGCCATCACAGGAAACAACTTCAATCTGCTTTTGAGTTTTGGTGTCTCTTTAAAATGTTCTACCTCCTTTTCGGGGTATATGTTGTCACTTAGCATTAACTTCCCAAAACTGCATTTTAAAAGATACATTGGTAAGAATAGAGCCTGCATAATAATCTTGCCTCCCTGTCAACAATAGTAAATATTTTCAAGTGTCTATACTTAATTGTCATAAAATGAGTCAGACCCTATGAAGGGGATAGCACTTTCAAGGCCATTGCTATGCTAAAGAAGTATTGCCAGGAAAGGGGTCTCCCCAACCTGTATTGATTTCTTGATACCTATAGACCAAATCTGAATTGTTTTCATTTGACACTGCTACAAAGTCAGGTTAAAGATGAATATTCTTTTGACTATTTGGTGCCTTAAAAATTAAATCACTGTGATACCTATACTGTGTTTTATAAAAATTGGGTGGAACATTTCTTGTTTGAGTATTTTAATTACCATGTACCCAAGTAATTCTGTTCACATGAAGCATATTGTATATTATAGACATACTGTTATATTTTAGTAAGATTCTTTTGAATTGTTTCCGTTGTAAACTGGTAATATAATAAGTGATATAACTCGAGAAAGCTAGTACAAAGCTAGGCAGGATCCTGGAATAGAGAAAGAACATTATCAGAAATTGGTAAGATTTGAATCTAACTACATAAGGTCTGTACGTCGTTAATACCGTTGTACCAATGTTAATCTCCTGGTTTTGATCATTGTTTCATACTTATGTAAGGTATTAATATTAGGGGAAGCAAGGTGAGCGATTATATGGAAATTTCTCTGCACTATTTTTGCAACTTTTCTGTAAGTCTAAAATTAGTTCAAAATAAAGTATTTCATTGTTGTTTTGTTTTAAGAAAATTGGTTTAGGAAAATTGCTATTGCTATTTTGTTCTTGATTTTCCCAGGGAGAAGGAGGGAAGTGAAGCACTGACAGCTGGCCTGATATACTCTGCCAGGATTTGACATGTTAACAAATTTAATCTTTACAATAACTCTTTGAGTTATGTGTTACTATCCCCATTCTACATCTGAGGAGACAGAGATGTTAATTTGCCTAAGATCACACAGTTAGTAAATAATGGAATCCAGGTGTGAACAAAGCTCCAACTCTAAAAGCCATGTTCTTTTCCTTCTGTTACATGGTGATTAAAGCCTTAGTTGATACGGAAGTTGGGCTCCACAGTATCTTATTTTTCTGCCCCTGTGATAAATTTGTATCCAAAAATAAAATCTCTAAATATATACAGTAAGTCCCCTACATACGAAACTTACAAGTTGCTAACTTTCCAAGTTGCGAACGTGCGTTAGCACGTCCAGTCACGTAAGTTAGTTCACGTGAAATTGCAGCTTGCCCTCCATCTCCTGTTGCTGACGACCCTTCAGCTCTACCATCTCCCACCTCCTCTCCCTCCTCCAGTCAGTAGCTCTTCTTGCCTGTTCACTCGAGGCCAGCCCCTGTATGCCAGCTGTTGTGCTGTACAACTGTACTTTTCAAGGTACTGCACTGTAAGATTAAACATGTTTTCTTTATTTTTTGTGTTTGTTTTCTATGTATTATTTGTGTGAAAATAATTACAGTACAGTACTATATAGCCGATTGTGTTAGTTGGGCGCCTAGGCTAACTTTGTTGGACTTAACGAACAAATTGGACTTATGAACGCACTCTTGGAACAGAACTCATTCATATGTAGGGGACTTACTGTACTCTTAATTTGTGACATAAAAATTTTACCAGAAAGAAAGTTGGTGTTGTCATGAAATAGGACTTGATGTAAAAAATATTACAGAAGGGTTTCAAAAGTGATTTGATAGCAAATGAATGCTCTTAGCTTGCTTCTTTGAAATTAACTGATACACAGACATTATAGTGAAACTTTGATTTAAGAGATCAGACTACTTTCCTTTTGTATTCTAATTTGTCCTCATCAGCTCTCCCATGAAGTAAACGAGATTTTAGAGTACTTCACCTTCATTTTTTTGTAAGGTGGTTGCCAATGTTTTTTTTTTGGTTTTTTTTTTTTTTTGGCTGCGTTGGGTCTTTGTTGCTGCGCGTGGGGCTAGAGGGGGCGACTCTTCATTGCGGTGCGGTGGCTTCTCTTGTTGTGGAGCTCGGGCTCTAGGCGCGCGGGCTTCAGTAGTTGTGGCACGTGGGCTCAGTAGTTGTGGCTTATGGACTTAGTTGCTCCACAGCATGTGGGATCTTCCCGGACCAGGGATCGAACCCGTGTCCCCTGCATTGGCAGGCGGGTTCTTAACCACTGCATCACCAGGGAAGTCCCCAAATGTTCTTATAAGGAAAAAAATATTGTTAATAACATTTATTGAGCACACACTCTGTGTCAGGTACTGTTCTAGTTGCCAGGGCTCCAGCAGTGAACCCGAAAGCCTTGCCCTTGTGGAACTTACATTCTAATCAGGGAGTAATTACATGAAATATATGCCATACTGGTGACAAATGCTATGATGAAAATAAAAGCAGAGAAGGGAAATAAGAAATGAGTGGGGTCACGGGAGTTGGAGTAGGGGTGACTATAAGTTTTAATATGGTGTTCAAAGAGGTCTCCCTGAAAAGGCAACACTCGAGAGAAGCCTGAGAATACGATTGAATGGGCTGTGTAGATGTCTGGGGAAAAGCTCTGTGGACAGAAGGGGCAGCAAGTTGCAAAGGCCCTGAGATGAGAGCAAATTTAGTGTCCCTGTGGAACAGCAAGGAGGCCAGTGTGGCTGGAGCAGAGCAAGTGAGAGGGAGGGTAGTGGACGATGAAGGCAGAGCGGTCCTGGGTTCTTTGGGAAGGTGGTGGTGGTGAGCAGATTAGATAGGGTCTTATAGGCAGCTGTGAGGCCTTCAGAGGTTATTCTGTATCCGGTGAGAGGCCATTGAAAGGGACAGTGAATACAGACTGTGGGGCAAGGGCTGACACAGGTACGAGTTAGGAGGTCATTACAGCAACCGGATATGAAAGAGTGTAGTTGGACTAGGCTGGGAAAGGATGTGCTGATGCTTTGGGCAGGGGTATGAGAGGAAGAAAGATGTCCAACAGTGACTCAGAGATAATGACTTGAACAACCTGAAGGATGGGGAAAACCACAGGAGGTACAGTGGGGTTTTTGATGAGCAGGAATGGGGTGGAGTCTTAGAGCTGTACAGACACTTAAGTTTGAGATGCCTATTTGACATTTAAGTGGAACTATTCAGTAGGCAGTTGAATACACTAGCCTCACATTCAGGGCAGAGGTCTGAGCTACACAAATAAATTTGGGAGTAGGATATAAATGGCATTATATTTCCCTGAGACAAGATGAGATGTCCAAGAGTTTAAGCAGAGATGACAAAGAGGTGTGCAAGGCCCACGGCCTGGTGCCCTCCAGTGCTGAAAGGTCCCGGTAACGAGTAGCAGCCAGGAGAGGTGATTGAGACGCAGTAGCAGCGGCAAAATAGGAACAAGAAGATGGTCCCAGAGACCGAGTGAGTGAGGATTTGAAAGCGGTGAGTGATCAGGTGTCAGTGGTGACGCTCAGGTAAAGTCAGATGAGGGCTGAGCATTGACTTCAGGTACGAATTTAGCATTCACATGGAAAACAGTAGGTATCTTTTCTAAAATTCCTATAGCTCTTCCGAGCAGCACTTGAGTTAAAAGTCAGATTACTGAATTTTGGTCCCAGCTTGGCATCTAACTCTGGGGCCTGAGTACTTAATTTGACTTTGAGTTCCCTCCTCTGTGAAAGGCAGATAAGAATACCTGCCATATATTATCTACCTCAGATGGTTATTGTGAAGATTGCATAAGACAGTATATAAACTGAAGTGGGCTATGCAAATATAAAGTGTTATTTTTAAACTTTTTCATAAGAAACGGTGATGGCGATGTTCTCTCTTATTAGCAGAGAAGATGTGATTGGTATTTTTTAGAAAGTGGTATTAACATAAACATTGTGGAGGATTTATTTCTACCTCCATTTCTAGCAGTAATCGTATGTTACTTTAGACTTATTTAACGCCTAATGTGTAGGCATTAGAATGTGCTCATGGGATAATGTGGACTTTGTCTCACTATTCTGTTTTTTAGGCCGTTAATCAAGCTGGAGCAGGACCATACAGTGAGCTTGTCCTTTGCCAGACGCCAGCATCTGCCCCTGACCCTGTCTCCACTCTGTGTGTCCTGGAGGAGGAGACCCTCAACGCCTATCCTGACCCGCCTTCTGTGTGCCTTGTACTGAGCTGGGAAGAACCGTGCAATAATGGATCTGACATCCTTGCTTATAATATTGATCTTGGAGACACTAGCATCACTGTGGGCAATACCACCACCCACGTTATGAAAGACCTCCTTCCGGAAACCACCTACCGGTGAGTGCAGGAAAGTTGAAATAAAGCTGCATGGACACGTCAGCACTTGGGGCTACAGACCCTTCCGGTCCTAAAGGCCAAATGGGTGAATTCTAGTCACTCTTAATATATTTGAGTACCAAATGCTAATATAGCTTAAAAACTTGTACTACTTTTTACTTTATGAGTCGGTTATAAATTGATACAGATCCTAACCCTTGAGGGGGAATTTCACCTACCATTTCAAATCAGTTCCTCCTTGTTGTTTTTTTGATAAACTACTTTTCTTCGTGTTTTTACTGTGACTCATCACTATGGACACCCTCTGTCCCCAGCATGTACTTGGTCCACCTCTGAAGCAGGGCTCTGCCGTTCTTCTGATCCCCCAAAGCAGACACACTGTTACAGAGCATTTGTGATGGAGCTTTTACTCAGGATTTCACGAGGGGCCAGTGAAAAGACGTTACATCACACTCCACCCGGCAAAACTCAGTTACCACTTGCATTCTTTCTTTTCCCCAGAGTTCCTGTCAGGGAGCCAGCACCTTACCTTCCTCTTCTCACACACCTTTTTCTCAACATAGCCTCTTAAGATTTCAAGTCATTTAACTCCGTCCCCAGGCTGCCATAGCTGGGGGGACCAAAACAGACGTTTAGGATTAGTGTTAGAGGAGTGCAGGGACCATCTGGTTAGTCCAGTGCCCTTTGTGAGATTAAACGGCTTCTCAGGGTGAAGTAGAGCACAGATTCAGATATAGGTCCTTAGCGGTGTCTTTGGGCAAGTTACTTAGCCTCTCAGCGTCCCAGCTGCTTCCACAGGGTGAGGAGAACAAGATTACTTACCTCAAAAGCATGTTGTAAGGAGTGAGCAAACAAATATTAAATGCTTGTATAGAGCCCAGCAGTACACAGCAAGCGCACAGTAACATGGATTGTGATTTTCATCATCACCAAGATCTTCACCCTGGAAAACTAGTTCTTCTTGGGGTAGGGCAGGGGGAATGAAGGGCAGGCAGGTAAACTTGCTGCTAGAAAAGGGTTTATCCTTTCACTTATTTTTTTTCTGCAGTGTTTTCTAATGTTATAATCTAATAGACTACCTTTTTTTATCCCCAGAAACTGAAGAAAGAAACCAGCTTAACAGCTGTAAGATACAAAAGTTCCATCCTGCCTAAGCATGTTATCTCTGCTTTCCCTCTCTTACCAAGTCTTTTGTGAATGATGCATATAAGTGTATTCATTTTGCTTTTCAAAACAGTGACAGTTTTTTGTTTAGTCTTTTAAGAAATCTCTGGGGCACAGTACTTATGCACTGTGGGTCTATGAAATAGTGATAAACACTATCCTTGCCCTCAGAGCACTCAGGGAGTTGGGGGACACTTAACAGCAACCTAAGATAGCAGATGCTATAACACTGTACAGAGTCCTGTTGGCGTTTCAGAGAGGAAGACCCAGGGTTCAGAATGATCAGGATGGTTTGAAGTGGGAATCAAGTTAGAAACTGAATAAAGACGGTATGACTTACTATGGATGAAGAGGCAGGCCAAGGGCATTTTTTCATTTTTAGCATTGTAGCCAATCTCAGAAAACCAGCCACCACCTTCGTTTGCTAACCAAATACCGACTGACCATTGTGTCCAGAGCACTCTAATCGGGTGCTGACGAAATCCAGAGGAGAATTAAACCCAGGACTTGACCTCAGGGACATTCCCCAGTGGTGATGCTGTAAGGAGACCTGACCATGAGGTGTATCTCTGGGGGGAAATGACCAAATGAATGTCATCCCCTTGCTGTTTCTAAGAGACTGCATGTCCAGAACATTGCCTGACTTGGATTCCTCAGGCCAGAAAACCTATGAAGAAGCCACTGGCTCAGGGCTCACTGAAAGGTCTTTTGTCCAGTGTGATCCACCCCATGTCTACGCAGACTGGACTCAGATCCTCAGGTCAGTCCTCTGAACATTCGGGTCAGAAATCATAAAAGGGCTTTTAGGGCAAGGTGTCAGCCTGAGAATTTTGCTGCTTCCTGCCATTATGCATACCTTAAAGGTGGCTTAAATGATTATAAAACTTTACGGCTTTTAGAAGGTTGATACTGGAGGAATGCTGATGTTTATTAGTCAACATATAGTTGAATGACTTCAAGAAAGAAATCTAGAGGTCCAAAGCTCAAATGAAGGAACTGACCTAGGGGATCTTTGCTTATTGATGAAATGCCAGTTACAGTGGAAATTATCAAGAATATCTTCCACATAAGTGGTTGATGAAAGACATGTTAAAAAGTACCTCAGAGATTAATTCTGTTTTGGAGAAGATGAAATGGTTTAGTAATGTACAGTTTAGATTTGGATAGTGAAACCTCAAGAATCTACTTAAAAAGTATTTAATGGATGTAGCATAAATAATTCATTTCAGTATTAATATGCAAGGCTAGCTATATTGAGCTGAACATGGAAAGTCACATTGGGAGGATGTCACCTCTTAACCTTACAGGGTAGCTTGGAAGACATCATTTTAGACAGATTGCATGAAAAATGTACAGCTTTAGAAAAGACAGATCTTTGGCCCTAAGTCATATTGTGTTCTTGGCAAAGAAAAAAAAAAGATTTAGCCAGAGTATTTGCTGGCCAATCAATCAATAAATTGGATGTTTCACATTTAAGGTCATCTTTGTCCAACTCAAGGAATTTTATTCCTATAGCACCTAATTGGATTCTCTATCGTAGAACTCCAGTCAACCCATAGTCTTGTTCTTTTATGTTTCAAAAACACAATTGCAGTAACTGTGGTGAAATACAAAATGCGTATTTCAGGAAACTAAGGGTATAATTTTAGTCCAATCAACTTTTACCTCACCTTTTTTTGTCCCATAAATTGGTTAAAATATAAGTGAACAGATCATGATGTTCTAGATAAAAATGTGGAAAGAAACATTTTAAGCGGCAATGGGGCTTGTTTCTTTTGGGTTTTTGTTGTTGTTGTTGTTTTTAACGTTTAGCAGTTACACGTTGTTCTCACACGGAGCATATTCTTTCTCTGTCTTGCTGGGACAGAAATGTGCACCTCTCCAGCCAACCTACTGACACAGAAATGGATCCATCCCTTCTCCACTGGTGCCTGCCAAACTGTCCACTGGCTTGCTGACACCCTGTATAGAATTTGGTTGGAATTACAATGATATTTTTAAAGACATTACTTTTAAGCTTAGAACTGAGTTTGTGTTTTGGTTTGCAGAGAAAAAAATGTTGTTGAAAACAGAGACGTAGGTTTCCTTTGCATGCTTCCTGCCACATGGAGCCATAGGCTTTGTGAGCTGAGACACGATTGCCTGGTGTCACCCCCTCCCAGCACCCTGGCGTGAGCATCTCCGGTGATGGAGCAGTGTTTTCAGCTTCTACTCGCCAGGCAGTGCATTCCAGTCACGGATAACTCTATTTCTATAGAGGTTCCCTTATATTTTGTCAAAACCCCTCTATAGCTAAAATCTACTCAGTTGATCCTGGGCTCTCCCCCAGAGCATCAGCATCACCTAGAAACTTACTAAAATGCACTGTATCAGGCCCTACTGGAGGCCTACAAATCAGAAACCCTTGGGGTGGGGCCCAGCACTCTGTGCTTTAATTAGCCCTGCGGGAAATTCTGATGCATGTTAAAAGTTTGAGAACTCTGCCCTAGAGCCATGATTCTGGAATGCTAATGTATTTAGGAATCACCTGGAGAGGTTTTGCAGAATACAGAGGTCTGAGCCCCACTCCTAGGGCCTAGACATCATTATCTTATTACTTCAGCTGTCTCCTACTTAACCATCTTCACTTCATTCAGATCTGTCTTCACTGGCATGGGTTTTCTATAACCCCCTCAATCCTCTTCATCGGGTGATTTCTGTTTCTTGATGGCCTCTTTAATGAGTAGCGCCCTGACCTCCAGGAACGGTCTGGCTGGCTCAGAGCAGAGCAAGACTGTCACCTTCCCTGTTCTCCATATTGAGCAGTCAGTAAGGTCACCTAAGATTACTTTTTTTGGCAGCCTCATTATATGTCTGACTCATATTGAGCTGTCAGATAACTAAAACTTAAGGTAGATTTGTTTGCTGTGCTGTTTTTGCTCAGTAAAATGCGGATGAAAATAACATTTGTTGAGTCCTTAGTATATGTCAAGCACTACATAAACCTGTCAAGAAGTGAATCATAACTCATTTCATTCTAACCAGATGAAGTGGGCTTTATAAGGGGACAAGTTCTAAGTAGTTTAAAAGTAGTGGACTGGAGTCAGACAGCCTTGACATCAATCCTGAGTCTCTCACTTGGTGCCTCTGTGACCTCTGGCAAGCTATTTAGGCTCCCTGTGCCTCGGTTTTTTGATCTGTAAAATAGGGATAATTACTTTACATAATAGGGTTGTCATGTTTTAGACTTCAGGCACCTTGTGTGGGACCTGACACCTGGTAAGTAAGCACTCAATAAATTATCTGTTGCTAATGCCTGGTAGGGTAGGGAAGAAAGGAGCTGGCAGGTGGGTTATGACCAGATTACAGGTAGAAATGTGTGTGGGAATCTGGCATTATCTTTTAAGCCACAGGAGACATTTAAGGTTTCTTTCCTGCCAAGACAGGGCACGAAGAAAAGCAGGTCTGAGTGCCTGGAGACGGAATGTGGCACTGGTCTCTGAGGAGCTGTCAGAAGTAGCTTGGTTAAAGGGAGGGATGACTCTGAGCTAGCTAAGGTTACCCTTCCAGGGAGCCTTCTCCGAGTAACTTTACTCTGAACACATCTTTTCCCCTGAAGAGGTTTTCTGTGTTTAAGCTGCTATTTACTATTTCCTCAGAAGTTATCTGAAGATGATACTCCTTCATATTTCTCTCTTCTTAATTGGATGATTAGGTAGATTGGTGGGCTAAAAAGCCCATCTTTGGCTTCTTAGGCCTGTCTTACCCCAGCTCTTCATGGAGGAAGGGGGGTGCTGTCTTCACTGTCCCCTCACTCGAGGCATCCCGAGTACCGGGACGGCTAACTGTGATTGAGAAGTCACCTTCCCCAGTTCTCAAAGTCATTCTTCTTTTAGCATACGTAGTGTCATTTGAGAGAGAGAGAGAGAGAGAGTGTGTAAAGTGCATTATGTTAGGCTATGATCTTCTGAAGCAGTAATGTATTTGGCATCTAAAATTAGAAGATATTTTAATAGTGGATTTTCAATCAAAATTTATAAAGAATATACTTCTTAATTTATTTAATCAGTATTATCAGTGTATTGATGGATATTGCAGACTTCTAGATACTTAAAGAGATTTTTCACATTAGTCCTGCCAAGGTAGAGCTTCTCAGAATTAAGTCGCTTCCCTGAATTGGAAAGCAAAATTCCATTTCCCTTGTACTTACTTTGCAGAGCTTAAGATTTCAGAAAATGATACACATTGCATGTTAAAAAAAAAAAAAAATGCAGATCCTATCTCAATGTCAAGATTAACATGTTACTTCAGGTAAAGAGAAAATATCTCAAGTTTGGGTTTGGGATAGACTAATTTAATAAAACTTGAAAATCATTTTTTTCTGAGGCGAATTTTTAGAATTGTTCCTCAGGTTAGTGTTTTGTTTTGTTTTTTTTATCAGTCCTGGGTGAGCTCTCACTGGGATTAGGAAATTATTTTCACAATTATTTTCACACACTGCATTTTTCATCCCAAGACAAAAGAAATATTAACTACCTTAGTCCTTGTTCAGTTTTCCCAGCCTCCTAGACTAAGAGTTCTTAATATTTTTAGAAGACATGGCCTCATTTGATCAGTTCCTCAGCTCTATTTCAGTTTTGAGTGCTACTTTATCATTAAAACTGCTTAACATTGGCTCAGTACATCAGCTACATGGAAAAATGTTTTCCATGCATTTTTACCGCAACACATTTTGTTATTTGAATAAACTGAAGCAAGTATTTTAAAACCTAGGCAGTTCATTCCAAGGCCAAAAGTTGTTTTACTAATGTGAAGATAAATTTGACTGTTCTAAATGTCTGTTTCATTGGCAGAAGGCAGTTGATGAGCTGGAAGTGTGGCTTGAATTAAAATTATCTTTTGGTTGGATTAGAAGCTGCGTTTGGCTCAAATTATGCTTGGAGGGAAGGGTGTGTCAGAATGCACGAAGACTCTGAGCCTAGAAAGACCAGGTTCACACCCAGATCTGACCTATATCTGCTGTGAAGATGAGTGCAAATGACTGAACCTAGCCGGCCTCAGTTCCTGCACTTGTGAAATAGAGTAATTCCTTCCTCACGGGGTTGGGATAGAAATTAGAGACAGTATCAAATCTAGACTTCAGCACCTAGTAGCCACTGTATCAATTAGATGGAGTTATTTAACCTGAGTTTAACTGCAGTGTCCTCAGCTCTGAAAGCAAGAGAAGGGCCTTCCCTGGCGGTCCAGTGGTTAGGGCTCCACGCTTCCACTGCAGGGGGCGTGGGATCAATCCCTGGTAGGGGAACTAAGATCCTGAGAGGCTCGTGGTGTGGCCTAGATAGGTAGATAGATAGAAAACACTCATCTCACTGCATCCACGGGTACAGAGGGCCGACTGAACTGTGCCATTTTATATATGGGACTTGAGCATCCATGGATTTTAGTATCCACAGGAGTCCTGGGAACAGTCCTCTGCAGGTACTGAGGGGCAACTGTACTAGTTCCTACTCCATAGCATAGTCCCTTGAACAGAGCAAGTTCTCAGTGCTGTTTGCTGCAGTGGTTATTAACATTTTCATCTGTTTCTAAGGTGTTATCTCACCTTCTGAGAAGGCAGTCCTTTTAGCTATTGCTGGATCCTTGGCCATAATTTAGAGGAAGGAGAAACATTAGATCGTATCAGCAAATTCCTCAAGTAATAAAGTGAAGTGGTGGTAGTAATACAACTAAAACGAAGATGTACGTTTGTGTGCCCAGTACAGTGCCACTCCTATAGACGCCCAACACGTTTTCTTCACTGCTCTAGGGAGGAATACGGTCTTAAAAGAAGTCATAAAAATAGTAACTCCATAAAGTAGCACTTTAAAGTTCACCAAAGTGCTTTTAGCCACCTTGAATCCTTTTCTGATTGTATGGCAAAGTATAAAATATTAAAAATAGAAAGTACTGGGCTTCCCTGGTGGCACAGTGGTTGAGAATCTGCCTGCCAATGCAGGGTACACGGGTTCAAGCCCTGGACTGGGAAGATCCCACATGCCGCGGAGCAACTAAGCCCGTGAGCCACAACTACTGAGCCTGCACTCTAGAGCCCACGAGCCACAACTACTGAGACCGCGTGCCACAACTACTGAAGCCCACACACCTAGAGCCCATGCTCTGCAACAAGAGAAGCCACTGCAATGAGAAGCCCGCTCACCGCAGCTAGATAAAGCCTGTGCGCAGCAACGAAGACCCAACGCAGCTAAGAATAAATAAAATAAAGAAATTTATTTAAAAAAAAGTACTTCCCATATTCCTTATCTTAATTAAGTAATCCTATTTGTAAATGCAGCGAAGATTTAATAGAGGAGGAAACTGTTACTTAAAGGTGTTAGATCCTTTCCGCAAGGTCACCAAAGTGATGAGCAGAGTAGCCAGAAAGGCTTCACTGCTAAAGAGAGTTCAAATGCTACCATAATATTCTTGTTCTTGGTGTGTGTATGTGTGTGTGTGTGTGTGTGTGTGTGTGTGTGTATGGGTATGTATGTATGGCTAACATTCGATATGCCTACCAAATACTTCCCAGTTAAAAGGTCAGAGAACCCTAGAGCTACAGATATTAGGAACCTAGTACCTATCAAAATACTGGGGAGGCCTTGTGAAGAAATTGAATTTACAAAAGTAAATATTAAATCTACATTTCTTTCTGCATCTTGATACTTGTGTATTATAAGCTATTTTTTAATTCTTATAAATGATTCAGATCTCAATTTTTTTGTCTTGAGCAGAACAGCAATCTAAAGCAACCCATTACCTCCCTTCCTTTTACTTATTAATGTAGCTAAGGGCTGTTGAGGCTGCATGGAGCAAAACAGTAGGATCACCTTGAATACAGGTGAGCTTGGCTCTGGAGGAATATGGGCAAAGCAGATGGAAGGAAGCATCTTGGCCTCTGGGCTCTAGGAATACCTCTGCGCAGAATAAAGAGAAGGAATGGCAGTCTGGACAGTGGAAAGACATTGATATAAACTTTGTAGGTGAGGAAATTTGTACACCATTGAAAACAGACTGAGACTTAAAGTCTGGCTTAAGCCCCTTTTCCTGAGTAGGGAAAAAAGGTAATAATTTCTACCACAATGATGACCACCTTTTTAAAAAGATTTTTCCTCTCCAGTTGCAGAAAAATTTCTTACTTTTCAAATCATAGGGGAAAAACTCTTATCTTAATACCATGCAACTATTTTACAAGACTCACGCTGGGAAGCAAAGAAGAATTTATTGTAGTCTTTCAATGCTATGTTGAGAGAGTGACATTGCATTATCTATAAGAGACCTGATGTAGCCCTAGTTTAATAGAATCTGGGAAAAGTAAGGCTCTTTGTAATGGAACTTTTGCTGTACTTTATCAGCGGTAAGTGTTTGCTACATTCCAGACTGTGAGGCAGATACTCATCCAGTTTTGGGTGATTGTGAATAGAGCTGGTATAAACGTGTATGTGCAGGCTTTTGTGTGAACGTAAACTTTAATTCCTCTAAAGTCCAAGAAGTGTGATTGCCGGGTCATATGATAAATGTATGTTAAAGTTTATAAGAAACGTTGTAAGCAAATTGTTTTCCAATGTAACTATACCATTTTGCATTCTCACCAGCAAAATAGGAGAGTTTCAGTTGTTCCTTATACTTGCCAGAATGGTATTAATAAGCATTTTTTATTTTGGCCATTTTAATAGGGATATAGTATTACCCCATTGTAGTTTTAATTTGCATTTTCCTAGTGGCTAATGATGTTAAACATCCTTTTTGTGTGCATATTTGCCGTGTGTATATCCTCTTTGGTGGAATGTTTGTTCCAGTCTTTTGCCCATTTTTTTTTATTAGTTGGGTTGTTTTGTGTTGTTTTGCTGCTGAGTTTTGAAAGGTCTTAGATGCATTCTGGATACATTCTTTTCACATCATATCTAAAAATTCTTTAATTCTAGGTAACAAATATTTCCTCCTGTTTTCTTCTTAAGAGTTTTATATTTTACATTCTACACTTAGATCTGTGATCCATGAGTTAACTTTTGAATAAGATCTGAGGTTTAGATTGAGATTTATTTATTTTTCCTTTTGATATCCAGTTGTTCCAATACCACTTGTTAAGAAGACTATTCTTTCTTCGTTGAATTCATTCTGCACATTTTTGAAAATCAGTTGGCCATATATGTGTTGGTTCTGTTGGTCTGTGTGTCTGTCTGATACCACACTATCTTGAATACTTTATAGTAAGCTTTATAGTAAGTTCTAAATCAGATAGTGTGATTCTTCCAACTTTATTCTTATGTTTCAGATTTGTGTTAGCAATTTTAGTTCCTTTGTCTTGCCACGTAACTTTTAGAATCAACTTATCTATATCTACTAAGAAGAATCCTGCTGGAATTTTATTAGAATTGCATTGTATCTATAGATCCAGTTTTGGAAGAATTGACATTTTTTCTGTGTAGAGTCTTCCAATTCATGATCACAGTATATCTCTGTCTAGTTAGGTGGTCTTCGATAGTCTCAGCAGTGTCTTGCAGTACTTTATTTCCTATCTCTGTGCCTTTTTTCCCACCCCCACTGGCTGGGACTGGTACCTGACATTAAATAGGAGTGGTGAGAGTAGACATCCTTGCTTTGTTCTGATCTTTCATTTAGTCTTTCACTATTAAGTGTAATGTTAGCTGCAGGTATTTCTATAGATGCCCCTTTTGGGTTGAGAAATTTCCCTTCTATCCCTAGTTTGCTGGGAATTTTTATTATGAACATATGTTGAATTTCATTAGATGCTTTTTCTGTATCAATGAGTATGATCATGCGGTTTTTCTTCTTTAGGCTGTTAATATGATGGAACTGGCTAAGGGTTGGAGAATGAGACAGTGTAGAAAAGAAATTAAAAAAGAGGAATGGGGGAATTTTCCCCCGTTCACTCTGACCATTCAGAGACTCTTTGCTTTCTTTTGAGCCAGGCAGCCCTCTGCCCATGCAAATGTCTGTTCCTGGATTTCAGGCTGCGCCGTTGAGTCTAATCCAGTGAGTAAAGGAGGGGAAAAATGGTAAATTCACTGCTGGTTTGGTGATAGTTGAAATTCTTCCCCAAGTCCTTCAGCTGCTATTTCCTTTCTGGACTTCTTAAATTGCTGCTCTGTTTATCTTGTCCAGGTTTAATAGCTGCCTTCAGTGGGAGAGACGTCTCGGTGGAGCGTGCTTACTCCATCTCACCTGGAATTAATCTATTGGTTTTTTTTTTCTTCTTAACAATTTACAGATGTGTCATTAGATTGACTTGCTGAACTATGTAATTTTAAATTTGAAGAATTAAGGTTAATTTGAGGTCATATGATGGATTAAGGTATTGTAATACCTAAATGATATTTTCTATTTAGATATAAGCAATAATTGCTGTAAGTGAGAAGTACATAAAACTAAATTATAAGAATATTTTAAACTGATCTGTTTCCTGAGAATTTCTCTTTGACTGTATTTTTTATTATCATGTGTTTTGAAACACTGTTTCAAACTCAAATCAACTTTAAATGTTGAAACTTTTAGAACTAGTGACACCACACTGCTCATTCAGCCCAATAAGATGCCTATGTACCTAGCAAGGGATCTGGGTGAAAGTTTCTACTAGAGGCCTAGTAATGAGGCATGAAGAGATGGAGGAGAGGCAGACCTGGGGAAGATCTTAAGTGGATGAAGCTGTGGAATGCTGAAGTTATTGAGAGGACTGTCCATATTGTACGGAAGAAGAGAGGAAGAGCAGAGGGTGGGGTGGGAGTTAGTGTGAGACCTTTGGTCTGAGAAGCAGAGGAGAAAGGCCTCTGCAGGGGTCTGCAGGCCACTCAGTGCCAGGAGGAAACAAGCTTCAATAACATGCAGTCACTGCGGGAAGGAGTGTTGAGGATGAAGGTGGAGCAGTGCCATCAATGTGTTGTGTGATGACCTTGGAGAACTTTTTCAATCAACTAGAAGTAGAAGAACAAGAAAAATAGGAATGATAATAGGAAATTTTTTCTATATACATTTTAACTGCTTGATTTTCAGTTCCTAGACCATGAGAGCAGTGTTAGTATATCTTTATTACCCATAACACTGCACATAGTAAACATCCAGTTAAGATAATTGCACATCTGAATGACACTCTGTTACCAGCAGTGCCTGCACACATAGCACTGGTTAAGGACTAGCAGAGGTTGTTGGGTGAGGCTGGAGAAAGGGGAGGAAAATGTGCTGTTGAAGAGCTGTTATCCTAAAACTGACTTTGAGGCAGCTGAAGGGTGGCTAGAACAAAATATGAAAGTCTTTAGTATGTCTTCCCTTTTCTGCCATTCTTTCTTTCTTTCTCTCCCTTTCTTTCTTTCTTTCTTTCTTTCATTAAAGAACTAAGGGATATCTTGCTAATGTGGTTTTTTGGGGCTACTTTTTGGAATGGAGAAGACAGTCTGTCTTCCGAGCTGCCCATTTCTCTATTTGTCTTGAATTATTTTTAACTTGTTTTCCTTTATTCCGTGACACTGCTTATAGGGGCAAGTAAGAAATACACCACACACTGTTTATTTCAAATGAGGAATCACTGCTTCTTAAACCAACAACCTTTGTGATTTTTTTTCCTTTTTCCAGGATCAGAATTCAGGCCATAAATGAAATTGGAGCTGGACCATTTAGTCAGTTCATTAAAGCAAAAACTCGGCCGTTACCACCGTTGCCTCCTAGGCTCGAATGTGCCGCTGCTGGGCCCCAGAGCCTGAAGCTGAAATGGGGAGACGGTAACGCCAGGACGCACGCGGCTGATGGCACGGTGTACACACTGCAGCTGGAGGACAGAAACAAGAGGTGAGGACCTGAGGCTTCATCCGAAAATTCGATGGCTTTGGGTTGTGGGATAGAATCTTCCTTGTTCATTTGTCCTCTGAAGCACTCTTCGTCCTTATTGAAAGACTCCCTAGGTATTTGGGTCCTGCGTTTTATACCCAAAGTTGCACCCTCCGTTCTCCATTTGGAATTTTCTAAATTAACATTCTCGTGATCCTGATTTCCCTACATGTGATAATACGTGTGTTTTTTTCTTTCGTAAAGCCAGAAAATGGAGAGAAATTATCCAAAAAGAAAATGGTCGAATTCAAGTCCATGCTGTTTAATAGTGTTATATTAGTCACGAGTGCAGAGGGAAATAAGACTCAGGAAAAGATGTTAACCTCTTTAAATATTCAGTAACCATCCGGACAAACATGTTTACCAGTCTGAAATAGCTGTGGTGATGTACAGATGGGGATTGTGCTCTGTAACTATGGGCAATGCAATATAATATCAAATTAACTAGAGCAAATAGGAGATTCTTTATAAAACTCCATGCTCAGGAACACTCTTGGCTACAGAAATCAAATACAGCCTTTCACATAGTATTTATTTAATCTAACTTTATTTCCTCTGAAAATGGCCGATCAGAAGATGGGCAGCTGAACTGTATTTAGGAATAATTCAGATGCGTAGCAAAAGTTAATGACAGAAAGTTCTGTTACCAAAAGTTCAAATGAGAGAATCAGCTGAAGGAGGTAGGAGATGACCATAAAACTAAGACAGCCTGATGGAGTAGACATGCTGCCCCTTCCTGTGCATACCTGCCAACGCACAAACCAGTGTATGTGGAAGCATTCCTGTTATTTCCCCTTAATGCATCACAGTATCCTGCTCTTTTATATGGGGACCTGGTTCTAATTAGCACAGAAACCCCTGTCCAACCTCTACGTCTCCTCTGTACTCGAGTACTTGGATTCACGTGAGCTCAGTGGAGTCCTGCTGTGTGGAAGGCACTGTTTGGGGTGGGCCCTCGGGGACACCAAGCCCAAGAATGAAAGCAAGGCCCTGCTTCCCCCTCCAGAAGCATAATATCAACCTGCAAGTAGTCGTAGAACACTAGTGCCATTGGAGAAAAGCGCTCTGGGAGTTGAAAGGGGGCAGACGTAGGGAATAAAGTGCAGAGACTGGTTGGTTGCAAAGATCAGGAACAGCTTTTTGAAGCAGATAACATTTGAACTTGACATTGGAGGACCTGGAAAACACAATAGTTTGACTTAGAAGAAAAAAAGTGATCGTCCTTTTGGGAATGAGTCCCAGTGTAGAAAGGACAGAGAAGGTAAGGCTTCTTTGGGGGAGGTTCATTAGAGATTAAATTCGTACTCATTCACAGACAAGACCATTTATCTTACTGTGCTGTGTGCTTTTGGAATGCATTTTTCACGGGCTCATTATTTTACTGGTAGGAGACTCCTTGACCTTACTGGCAAGAACAGGAATTATGGACTAACAGAAATCATGATAAATATATAAAGCTAGCATTTGGGGAAATTTGTACATGAGTCTCTTTTTTCCTGGGCTTTTGGCTTACATTGTTGGCAGGGAGAACCTTTCTTAGAAAATACCTTCTAGTTGTACTGTTTAGAAGAAGTGAATCCCAGGAACATTTTTGAAGCTGGTGGCAGAATTGGGATCAGAACCAGCACCTCCTGACTTCCCCATGCAGCTGCCTCTACTATTACCCCCAAGAATATGCGAAGAAGGACAGCTCTGCACCAAACCTGCTACCCCCAGTGTGCTGCAGTCCTGCCCTCTGCAGGGCAGCTACCTGAAGTGCCTTGTACAGGGAACTGAACAGATGCTTAGAACAAAATCTCCATGAGCAAATAAGAATGCTGGTCCAAATAAGAATGCTGTTGTTAGACATTTAAATATGCCAGACAGAAAATAGTGCAGAGTCTAGTAATCAATACAGGCTCCTTCCTCATAAAAAAAAAAACAAAAAGAGGGCTTGCCAAATAAATGACTTGCCTAAATTTAAATGGCATTTTAAGAAAACTTACCATTAGGAACAGTGTTTTTCTTAATTTTATGGGCTAGAGTCCAAATTTATCTTTTTCTAAATTAGATTTGTCAGTGCTCCCAGAAGTTATTAAAGTAATAGGAATATAGAACATAATAAATTCTCATTCCATTTGTGGAATTATTTTCCTGGGATTTAAAAGGATGAAATTGACCTATTTTGAGTAGATGACCTTCCTTAGTGTCTTGAAACTGAGCTCGTGTAGTGAATGGCCCCACGAATCCAAGGCTTTAACTCTGGCTCTTGAGTAGTGAAGATTAGCGAGAAACACCTTGAGTTGGATAGATCATATTACTTGTTCTTAGCCAGTTCTTTGTCACTTCTCGTCCCCTTGAGGTTCTTTAGGACTTGGATCTGGCCTGTCCAGTGTTTTCTTCCCAAGTGACAGCTGTCTTTTTCATTGAACTTGTGGTTGCTAGAGTGGTTTCTAGTTGTGGCTTTGGGGAAAAGTGTACACATCCTTTAGCGTGTGTATTGATTTCATTAAGCACTAACAAGTTCCTATTATGGATGTGGCAAAAAGATTATATATCCTGCTGTGGCCAAGGTGAGAATCAGAGTTAGGTCCGATGGTGGTTTTAATGTACTTTCTTAGCTGTCAGCTCTCAAAATATTTCTTTTGCCATGTACGCTTGTCTCACCAGTCACTGTGGGCATTTGGAAGGAGGGCTGTGGTGTCTGAGTCTTGTCGCTGTCCTAGCCAGCCAATGCAAGAAATCTGAGTCTTTAAACATGTTTTGCAACAGAAGCACAGTGAAAATGAATAACTCCCTGCTTGGTAATTGTCAGATTAGAGAGTTGAGTTGATTTCAGCTGCTAAACTATTGCTCCTGCGTTTTCCACATCCATGAAATACAAAGGGGTTGAGCTAGAAGCTGAACTCTGAGATCCTTGCCACCTTTTCACCTTAAAGCAGTGAATCTTTGTAGATTATTTGTGAGCTTAATCCTATATAAAAAGATGTATTTTGTAAATGATTAGAGAATGTTATCTCTTTTTTTCTTCATGTTTAATTTCTGCTTTCGACAAATAAGAAAATAAGAAGAAAGATACTGACTTTCCTTAAGAGTGACCACTTAATGGGCTAAACCACTAAGGTTTTGCACCTGTGATCTGCTGGTTTATTATGTTTAATTTATATACCTCATAATCAAAAAAATCTGAAATGACCCAGAGATTTCTAAGTATACCGTTTAGCCAAAAATATATTTTCAGACTTTCTAAAGGACACTACTATTTATTGAGCACCTACAAAGTGCCAGGCATTGAGAGCTTTATCTGCATTATTTAGTTCTTGAATAGACCACAGTCTGGTTGGGGATGGGTAGAAGAGACAGCAAATCATGGTGTGGAGGGCTTAAAGATTGACACATGCACACAGTGTTGAGGGAAGGTAGAAGAATGGCATGTACCTTAGGCTTAAAATTGAACGGAGAACGCTTATTAGAAAAGGTAACAAGTTGGGTGAGTCTGAAAAGGGAATCAATCTTATAACCTCATGCTGGAGAGCCTTAGGATGGAGACCAGTGATAAGGACTCAGGATTGGGTGGGGAAACCGAGGATACAATCTCCAGAGAACAGAAGCATGCCCTGGGTCTTTCTCCATGTAAATGCCTTTCTATTCTGGTACTTTTACACTTGGTTTTTTTTTTTTTTTTTTTTTTTTTCTTTAAGTTTGGGGCTACTTCATGTAAATAAAAGGGATACCAGAAAGGCACCTTGCCCAAATCCTTGCCCCAAGGTAAGTCAACCTAGAATTCATCCCGATCACCTGGAATTGCTGTGTAGAAAGTTTTCCCCCTTGATCAGGACATTTGTTTCCCATGTATTCAAGATTTTGACCCACAAGATTCCCAGTCCAAGGTCACTGACTACATATTTACGTAGCAACCTCAAAGTAGGACTAAGTTTATCCGTAGCAGTTATATTATGATTGCTCAATTTTTTTTTAAATTACCGCAGTGTGCTAGGTCTTGTGAAGTATGTAGCCTGTCTATAAGGAGCTTATCTTGCTGAGAAATTAATGTGAAAAAATGAGCAGACAGTACAAGAGTTTTTATTTAATTTCAACAGAAAAACAAAAATTATGTTAGTTTGGCTATGGAGTGATTAAGTCTATTATTCTTAACAGATCTAGCATAGATCCAAATGTCTTTGGTTCCTATGTATGCAAGAAAAATATATACCCAAAAGTAAACATTTTCATAATGCTGTGCTAACCGAATACAGGGATTAGAATAACAAGATCAGCTCATGCATTTTAAGATTATAATGTGTAATGATGATTTTGAAGATGCATTTGTCTGCGTTATTGAAATGAAATGTTATGCTGCCCTAACAGAATTTGAATTGATGCTGATTCTCGTCCTGACCCTGTGCGTCCCTGTTCCCGATAATTGTACACAGCACTGAGGCAAGAGGAACTTAAGTTCCAGGAATACATTTATGGTTAATCTGTTGTTCAGGTTACCCAGATAGCCAATGTATTTTAAAGCAAGGCTCCAGCAAAATGGGGATGGGCTCTAATAGAATGGATAATTGCCACTTGCTCTCCTTTTAACTCAGCCCTTGTGCCTGTGACACTTTTTAGCCAGCAAAATTGGAGGGACTATGTAATGTGTACAGTATGACTGCCTGTTTGCTATTAGAGAGGGATGGGAAATAATCTGCATAAAGAAACCCTAAAAAATTATACACCAGGCAACTAACAAAAGTGGCCGGGGTATATGAGCACTACAGGAGTAAACTTTCTTAATGTATGCCTGTTACAGAACGAACTCCTGCTTATATTTCTCAGAGCATACTGCTGAATTAAATGAAATAGATGTAACACGACTAACTCAGGGCCTACAAAAGACCCTCGGTATTAGCTTCCTTTGCTTCTCTGGAGCAGTCCCCAATTCGCATGACCACCCTTGTTGGATAAATGGCATTTTTATATTGCTTTCGGTCACCAGAAGGCAGTTATGGTTCTCAACAGGGGTGTTAATTCTCTGTTGTAATCCCAGATCTGTTACTGAGTTTCTAGATGACTAGAGGCATGTCCCTTAACTTCTTTTTGCCTTAGTTTCTCCCTTTACAAAATGAAGCTAATGATACCTGTCTTCAGTCCCTGATTGATGGGGAAAAAAAGCATTTTTATTTTTTTAAAAAGGAGCATAAAGATTCATCCTGCAAAATAAAGAGTATTGCTAGCTTATTCAGTTTCAGGCTAAAATGTTCTAAGGACAGCCCAAGGTGAGGAGTGGTAAATGAAGTATTTGAGATCTTAATTAGACCAGAAGTAGAATTCCGACTACTTTCTTCTATTTAAAAATAGACTACTTTCTTCTATTTAAAAATAAATAAATAAGTAACAGAATGGAATTGGATAGCATTTTCCTGTCCATTTTTCCTAAATGAGGTAAGATTGAGGTAAGGCCACTAAAATGAAAGTAGGCTAACAGAAATTTGGAAGACTCTGCGAAGAATACGCCTGAAGTTGAGATTCACTGCACGTATTTGAAAGCAAAGTAGAAGAATGGAAAGTTTCAAGGTTCTCAGGTGGTCTTTAGAGAGTCTAGTCATCCTTTCTTTGAATATAAATAAATTTCTTTTTTGATGTATATCAATAAGTGCAGTGCAGACAAAAAGAATCAAAAACAAGAATTTTATTCTATGTACAGATTTTCATCAGTAGCTATAGTGACATTTTATTTCTTAGAAAAGGAGCATAAAAAGGATCATAACCAAAACATATTGCAGCCTGATTACTCCCAAGCCATGTGGAGCTGGGGACATGGGGGTTAGGAAATTAACTCCTTTTCTCATTGGTCTTTTGGAAATCGCTCTTGACACATGAGCATTCAGTCTCCAAACTGGGACTCTCAGCAACATCAGAACCAGTTTTGGAAAAGCATCTTCTTTGCCTCAGGTGTCCTCACGTGATACCATCTGCTGCCATCTGCTTCTGCATAGACATGGCGGGACTCAGTGTTCTTTGTGGAGTGAGGGCTCATACTATTCATTCCTGTTTTGAACATCCTCCATTCCCAAACATCACTTCAGTAATGTAGGAAATTCACACACACACAATCCATGGAGCCCAAGGAAATTAAGAAAAAATAAAGGCAATGACATGTCATTGCTAAGGAATATAGCCACATTGAGCTTACTAAGAGTGTTAATTTGTGATGTTTTGAAATGTGCCATTTGCAGCCGTTTGTGGACCACAGGCCCTTTTAGGTCAGCAGGTTAGATCACTTTGAAGAGTAAATATTAATGGGCTTCTGTTAGCCTGCAGTGGGTGGACAGCAACGAGGAAATAAACATACAAGCCTCAGCATTATCTCTTATTTTCTACTGTGAATTTATTATACTCCATCCAGAGAATTCTTGGACGTTTCTTTTGAAACAAAACTGTTTTACGGAAACATTTTAAAATTAATGCTTTGTATATCATCATTTTCCCCTAAAATGATTTTTAAAAACATTTAAAGATGTAACATGTCTGAATTTCTTCCTTCAGTGCAAAAAAGTTATCTTTCACAATATTAAAGCCTAAAATACTGAGGTTGAAAGAATTTCTTGAAAATGTCAAAAATCTGTTGTTTTGCCTTCCTAGTGTATATTTAATAACAAGTCATAGAATTTACTTGGTCCTTTCATTTGGATCTCAGAAAAATTCCTGCCAGGTGAATAAGACAGTTATTATCCCAAGTGTCCAGAAACAGCCTGGAGAGTTATCGACTTGTTCATCATGAAGGTAACAGACTCTGCACTGTGGTCAAGGTCTTTGTACCTCTTTGTACCCACCATGGAGTACTGACAGGCAAGCCGAATAAGCATATTCATTTTGTATTCATAGATATGTAAAATATTTTTTTAAACCACTGCCAAATTACCAAATTAAAAGCCCACGTGTTTTTGTTACCTTCAAAGTGTTTAGTTTCAAGAAGACATTATAGTCAAAGCTGGAGCCAGTTGGGGGCAGAGCCATAAAGAATTCATTTAGACTGTAAACTTTCAGTGACCCACCGAACGTTCCGCCTTGTTTATGCTTCCCCTTCCAAGTAAACATTTGTTTTAGTACATGAGAGCATTTCTCTCCATTTTTCCTCTCCCTAAGTAAAAATGCCCAAATTTCCGTAAGTGGCCAGCATTTCTAGAGGACCTGCTGCTCCATCTTCATCTGTTTTCCACAGCGGTTCTCCGCCTGGGTTTTCCAGGACAGGGTAGATGGTATTCACAGGCACAGCTTTCCCTCCAGCTCCGGAAAGTCTAAGGGAATGTAAGTGAGAGGGATGCCGTCCGGGGACATCCTCAGGTTTCTCCAGTGCTGAGAAACTAGGTAAATCATTCATGAACCTTGGTGCTTTGTTATTAAAAACAGTAACCACTAATATTTATCTAGCACTCACAAGCGCTAGGCATTTTGTAATGGGTTCTCTCTGCATTATCCCACACAACAACACAATTCTCACAACTTTCTGAGGGGGTTAGCACTGTTATCGTGCCCATGTTACACAGGAGGAAACAGCTTACTTGGCTATAGGGGTGAAGACCACCAGGCTGTTGAAGCTGAACTCAAACTCAAGTCTGCTGTCTGCAATGATTGTTATTACCCACTGGACCTTCAGCCCCTGCACCAGTGGGGCAGCACCACAGCGGAGCCCCAAGGTGTTTCCACACCTGTCCTCTTACTTGGCCTTCACAAGAGCCCTAGGTCATGGGGCTGATGCCTCCAGATGTATGTAGCTATGGGCAGCAGGGGTTGAGGATGGAGTACAAGACCTCTCAGAGGCACTGCCAGTGTGGGCCCAGGGTTCCAGGGAGACCTATAAGGGGCTGTGAGACCACAGAGGATCCCTGTGGCTACACATGCCTCAGCCTGAACTGATACTAAAATTACTCAGTGGCTTTATTGAGCATGAACTACATTCTAGGAACCATACCTATATATTGATATAATTTCATTATGTTTCTATAGCATAGGAGCATTCATGTAATAAAAATAACAGTGAGCATTTTATGTGCACTCCTTGGTCACCAGATTAGATTAACTTATTTGGGGGAGAGCTATGTCTAGCACAGGCCATAACAGATGTGACAGGACAAGTTCAGATGGACCTCTTCCTGCTGCAGCATGAACTGGTTGTGGCCCCAGCAACCTGGAGAAAGGCCTGCGTGGTGGGAGTTGAGAGCCACAGTGATCCTCAGGGCACCTTAGCCTGATCAGGATGGTTGGTGGCGCTCATGGTGCAGGGTCTGGAGCCATCGGGTACCCTGTATTGAACTCTTACTACGTGTCGGGCTCAGTGCTAAGCTTTTTCCCCGCATTTCTGCATTTGGCTCATCAAAACGATCTATGAGGTGGATACTGTCCCTGTTTTGCAGATGGAGAAATGATTAGCAGGTGCGAGCGATTTGGCAGCCTTACGGGCGGAGCTGAGATTCATGGCCAGTCTTCCTGGGTCCAAGTCCCCGTGCCCCACCCCTTGACACCAACAGTGTGGAGGAGGCAGGGGGAGAAGTGAAGGGTGGCCCAGTGTTTACCAGGCAGCATAGACCAAGGGGTGGCCCAGGGGAGCGCAGACTCCCCACATAGTGCGTCCCTTGTCACCTGGGCCACCCCCGTGGGATTGAGCTGTCAAGGGAATGACGTAAGGGGGAGGAATAGCCGTCGGGACGGCTGGATGGCCACTGTTCTCCTTCTCTTCATGGCAAAGCCTTGCTCCAAGCTCTGAGTCCTTGGTTGTTTTAAAATGTGGAGTCTTCAATCATTGTGTCTTGGGACGTGTAGCATGTTTAATTCTGTCACCAAAGGCGTCTGGCTTACTTAATGAATTTTAAAATTAAGTTGGCCTTTTTAAAACAAATATTTGAGGAATATTTTTATTCCCTCCCCGAGTGGTTCTAGCCACAGGGTGTTAACCTATGGAGCCTCCCAGAGAGGCCATCATGCAACTGGCTGTAAATCACTGGCTCTGAAGAAAGAAGGTTCTTTCTTCTCCTGCCTCTTGGAGTGATGGAAAATAATTACAGAATTGGGGTGAAAGAGGGATTATATTTTTTGTGTTGGCTTGTGTGCTTTTATTTTGTTTTGGTTGGTCTTTATTGTTTGAAAGAGAAGTTACTGTCAGCATGTACAGAAAGAAGCTTAGGATCAACAGATACTTATTTGAGGCCTACTCTGCGTACGAACTGGGGCTTTTACATGAGTTTTCACATTGAATCCCAGCAGTCTTGCGAGGGAGGTGCTCTTGCCTGCACTTCACTGACGGGTCCGGTGGGAGAGGGTAAACAGCCAGTGTGTGCAGGGCAGCCTCTCACCATACGGCTGACCCTCCACCCGGGAGGAAAGAAAATAACCTCAGTGTTAGCTGTCTTCTCAGCATTATGAAATGATTATAACTAACACATATTGAGTGATTATTACATGTCAAGACTATTCTAAGCACTTGTCTTGTATTAACCCATTTAAACCTGGGGTGGGCTCTGTCACTAGCTTTATTGCACTGTCCCTGGAGGCAAACAAATGCACTAATGGCAACATTGTAAAGTTTTTCATTGTAAAGTTTTTCAATCACCTGTTCCACAGTGCTTTTTCTAAATAGGAATGCAATTTTAAACGATTAATAAAATGCTGTGGTACAAGAGGAAAACAAGAAAAAGGAACAAAATAGCTATTCCAAAAACAGCAGGTTTTGATGAACTTGAAAATTGAAATATTTGAAAATATGCTATTTGCTCAGTTTAGATTATACTACAAAATTAGAGTACTGAATCTGCTTCAGTAAATTTCTTTGTGAATGTGAGTGCTGCTGCCTACATAGATATACTGAACTTATTTCAGAAGGAAATACTCTTCTCAGAGCAGGGCACGGGCAAGGAAGCAGTACTATTGCTAGTAGTCCTCTCCAAACTCCTCTAAAAACCCGGCTTTACTGCAAGTTTGTAATGAAGATGTAACACTTTTACTTCTTATACCATGACTTCCATTTTGTGGTATAAGTAAGGGCAATTACTCTGGTTAGAGATTCTAGCCTGGGTGAGGCTGAGTTAATAAATAGCCTCTAGCATTAGCAAGGGGTGTCTTCATTAAGGCGGTAATGTGTCAGGAGTGCTAAGTAGGTTACCATGGTATTTGGGTTTCAGCCTGGACTCTGTCTTTTCCTGAAATTAAAAATGTTCATTCTTCAGTAAAAGGTGCTTCCTTACACAGCAAAGCAGAGGAACATTAAATGGGTGAAATGACTGGGGCTCAGGAACTCAACTGCAAAGGCTGATTAATGCATGGATACTTTAAGATAAGTATCGACTGACAGGTTTTGTAAAAAAGCTGTTTAATCTCTGTATCCGTCCATCCATCTGGAGGGAATGTTCGCTAGCATGTGGAAAAGCTGCTGCTCTCCTTCAGAAAACTCTGCCCACACACAGGACCAGCTAACCCACAGGATTAGGTCTAATTCATCTCTGAATACACAGAGTCTAGCACACAGCAGATGTTCAAAAAATGTTTGCTAAATGAGTGCATAAATTCTGCTTACCCTTAGGCCAAATCAGCCTAAGAGACATTTTGAATTGTGTGTGATTCCATCACTGCCTGACTTCGAGCTGCATTTGAAGACAGCGGATTGTCCTCAGATGCTGGGACGAAGCCCTGGAAACTGGGAGAGACAGTTGGCCTGTGTAGGGACAAGGCGGTGTGGTTGGATTAACTCATATAGAAGTTCTCAAAGTGTCCCCGGGCCAGCAGATTCAGATTCTGAATCTACTAAAGACCCTGGATAACTTATGGGAAGTTACATTATTTCCAAAATTTTACAGTTAACTATAAAAGGACAAACGGTAACATTATATTGCAGTTCTAAGTAATCCCGTTTCACTGTGAAAATATTAATTTTCCAAGACCTGAGGGGAAACACTTAAAATGTAAGGCCTGTTTTTTTTATCCTCATGCCTCTTATGCCTGTGTCTCATGGAAATATTATTTAGCAGAGAAGTACAAAATAGTCCTGATGGGAGGGAGAAGGATCCAGAAGCTGCCAGTCTAAACTGTCCAGCCCACCTGTGCTGATTTTCTGTTATTGTGATTAAGCTGATGGATGATTCTGAGCAAAATATATTTTCTTTTTACATATTTTCTCAAATATCTATAATCGTAAATGTCATCTTACTAGTTTGAGAAAGGGGCTTTGAAAGCTCTTGGAAAGATAAAGGTTAAAATTTAAAGAATTTTCTAGCCAAACCTCAGTTATTTAGAAAATTCTGGTAGAGGACACTATTTCTCCGGTGCCCAATTAACATTAACTTCATTGCCTAGTACATAGTAGAAGGTAAGGTAACATATCAGATTATATAGATACTGCCATTATGAAAAATTTGAAATTTCTGTTCTTTATCAGTAAACAAAAGCATGAACAACTGATGTCTCTAAAATCTATAACATAATTAAACGAATCTCATTCTAAGCTTTATATGTTCTTAAATTTGTGTTTTTCTTTTATGTAAGCATATATTAGACATTAAACTTAACAGTAACACAGCAACTGGTCGATGATTAATTCAGATGGCATGAAAAGCATTTACCAAGTTGGTCTAATCTGTTCCACATTTGTATCATAATTTCTTGTCACTGATAAAAGTTCAGGTGGCTAATGGATTCTGCTCCTTTTTCTAGGTTTATTTCAATCTACAGAGGACCCAGCCACACCTATAAGGTCCAGAGGCTGACTGAATTCACATGCTACTCCTTCAGAATCCAGGCAGCCAGCGAGGCTGGGGAAGGGCCTTTCTCGGAAACCTACACCTTCAGCACAACCAAGAGTGTCCCCCCCAGCATCAAAGGTTTGTGGACCGTGTATTCAGTCATGCTCTTCTGTGAGAGTGAGGAAATGTTGGGATTTAAGAGGAGGAGGCTCGATTCTGACCTTGAATATGCTCTCCTAATATTTCTCATATCAGCAAGATAGAATCAAAAGAACGTTCTAAAAGAGATGGTTGAGAAATGGGTTCTCTAGGGGAAATGAGAGGCCTTAAGGGAGAGGGCTTACCGGTAATGACTTTTCTCAAGTATGTGTAAATTATTATCACAGATAATTTAATGGTGAGACAGTCTCTCCCCCACGGGGGATAGATGGACAAAGAAAAGAAGCCGACCTGAGTGGCAGATGTTGGGTTAGGAATGCGGGTGAATTCCTGGTGATGGAGCGCTTGTGGCAGGTTACCACGAGAGGTTTGAGTGTCTCTCTTCAGCGCTTCGCATGCATCTTTGGATGACTGTGGTGCGTCAGTAGATTAGAGGCCGGTGTAGGCAACGTCCACAGCCTTTCCTCCAGCCCGCAGCCCTCACTGGAAGGCTGTAGCAGTGGCCTGTTCTCACCTCCTGGAGTATTTGTCTTGAGGTTTGTGAATGACTGGTTTACCCTCTGCCCCCTTCATGGGATCAGGGAGTGAGCGAAAGCCACGCCCCCAAGGCTCTCCCTCCCGCGGGTCTGCTGAGCCCTCATCTCCCATTTTCAGCCACTGCACAGCCGACTGGCCAAGCCGGGCAGACAGCAACAGGGCAGAGCTGACTTAGCCCTTCCCACCTAGCGTTGGGCCCAGTCCCAGCCCCTCATGGACTCCTGAGCCTGCGCCCTCACCTCCCCGGTAGTGTGATTCTTGTGAGGGTCCCTGCTGCCTGTCTTTGCTTTATCCAGCTGCTGCCCGAAATGACTCTGAGGCTGACAGATAAGCAGCCCACCTGAACCAGGTTTTACATGGGGTAAAGTGAGGGTTGGCTGTATTATTTGGGTGGCTAGGCAGTGAGCACAATTTGTGAAGAAGGTTCTGTCTGTGTCTGGCCCAGGAGAAAAGCCATTTGACTTACTGCTTCTGCACAGAGGCGCTGTATCAGCTACACCAGGGCACGGAGTGCGTTACAGGAGGGTGCGGGGCCTCCAGGGCCTGGGTCAGGGTCTGACCACAGTCTGGTTGCATTCTGTGAAGGTTTCCCATAGTTCCTTTCAGGGCACTTTATGGTAAATACCTTCCCCCTGCTCCCCTGCCCCTCAGTGGTCCAGAAGCCCTTTGGCTTCTTCATGTGACGAAGATAACTGGTATAAATGGACGTATACTTGCTGGGTCACTTGGGCAGTAAATGCCCTGGCCCTTTGGTGTAGCTTCGCCTTTCAGCTCTAACAGAGGAGATTCCTGAGCACGCTGTGGCTGATAGGTTTGTTGTTGTAACAGGAAGGCTTGCCACATTTACCAATTAGCTAAATAACTTCAGGGGTCTTCCCAGCACTACCTTAGCCTCTGAAGGTGGTTATTGGGGGCGATTCATTCTGTGGAAAATACAACACCAAATTGATAGCCCTTGCAGGTCGTGGTACACCTTCTTCAGGAGGACAGTGTCCTCACACTGCCACACGATCAGGTGTTCCTCCTCTCATTCTTAGATTTAGGAAATTGTCTTAGCTGGAGGACTGTTTAGTCTGATGAGATTATTTAGTTTTCCATAAATTGTAGTTTTGGCCAACTAATACAGACTTTTTTTTTAAGACAACTTTTATTTTTCTGAAACAGCATTGTACAGAAGTGAAAGTAGAAACAACTGCCTCTGAAGAATTCATGTAATTAGAAATTTAAAAATTAGAAATTAAAAATAAGGGCATTCAGCAAGAGCAGTTACACATGCTAGTTACAAAATGGAAAAATATCAGATATTGAATTAAGCTGTAGAGATACAGTATAAGCTGTAAGAAAATATTTTAAAATTCTACAACATGTAAGTGCTTTGCTGCAAACTAACGTAAGTTCACTTTAATCTGGAACAATGAGTCCAGTAGGTAAAAAATAAACTAAAAAATATAAACGTAAGGTAACTTTTAAAGTCTTACCTCAAATGCCACCTGCTCCTCAGACCTTTCTTAGACTCTCACACGGATGTGACTTCCTTCCCCTGGGACTCCCCAACATTTTGTTTGTACCTCTCATTTTAATCTGCCTTACACTTATGTTTGTTTGTACTTGTTTCATACCTTCCTCTCCCCTTCCCTCAACTAGATCTTCATTTCCTCGAAAGCAGTATTTATGGTACCTATTTTTGCATCCCCCAAAGAACCTAACACAGGGCTTAATCATAGAAGGTGCTCATTAGCCATCAAAAAAATAACAAAAATGCAACCTAGGCCAAATAGTTATTAATAGGACAGCGAGCAAAGGGTTCTTCGCCAGTGGCTTGCTAGGCATGGAATGTCTTCTCTGTGTAAAGGGTACCCTGCTAGTTTTCTAGGAGGCTGGGCAAATAAACTCCCCTCTCAGGGTGGGCACAAGCATTCTCTCTCTCTCTCTGGGTTCTCACTAATATTACTAAAATATGGGCTATTCATATGATACTTTGAATTTTGAGCTTGGATGTGTGGATTTGTATTTCAGCACCTCGAGTAACACAGTTAGAAGGAAATTCATGTGAAATTTTATGGGAGACGGTACCACCCATGAAAGGCGATCCTGTCAACTACATTCTGCAGGTATTGGTTGGAAGAGAATCTGAGTACAAACAGGTAAGAACCAGCGTGCGTGGCACGTGCGTGGCCTATCAGGGTCTGGCTGGCTCCTTGCCTCTGCCTTTGCGGTGAATAATTTAGTAGCCAGTGAACTACATTTTTCTCAAAATTGGTCGCAGAAACTGCCTCACTTGTACCCATTACCTAATTCTTTAGGGTATAGTAGCTCTGGCTTACATTTTATTTTGTATGTGGTGGTATTCTTAAATTTTCAGTTCCACAAGCATAATCTTGTGAAGGGTTTTAAGTTCTGTATTTGTATTTGATATTCATATGTATTGAAAACTAAAGTGTCAGTGGTTTTACACTATAGGGAAGTAGTGTCAACCTAATTACTAAAGCCCGTGTCTGTTTGCCTTTTTTTATGGAAGTTATAATTGAAGGATAAGGAAAATGACCTATCAGCCCTTGAGGCCTGTGATTCAGAAGCTCTGGGTCACTACTTGTCACCCTTTACTGTGCATAGGATCACCTGAGTATCTGTTAAAAATTCAGATTCTGATTCAGTAGGTCTGGGGTCGAGGTTCGAGCTCCCAGGTGACATTGATGTTGCTGGTCCATGGATCGTGGTTTGAGTAGCAAGGCTGTACAGTTCACATGATAAACGCATACACGAAAGAATGTGATTGGAATATAACCAGATAAAGAATTTGGGTTTATCATTCTTGACACCCTTTTTGATCCTAATTCTTCCAAAGCCACACATTATCTTGTCACTGGATGTGAAGGATTCAGAGACTTTGTGGCTTTCCATAATGTTCCCAGGAACTTAATAATTATGTGAAATCAGAATATAACATTGTTACTCCATTAGGAAAACTGAGGACCCATTCCTTACCAGCACTTTTAATAGAGGAATGCATTTATGTCAAACTCAAGAAGTTGAAGATAAATGCCACTGCCTTCCGAATCATTAACATAATTTGCGAACACTTCTTTGTATTCAACTGTTGAGGCTCCAGGTACACAAAACAAGTAGAAAATAATTTGATTCACAGTTTTTGTTAATTTGCTGGTTAATATTCCTCGTATAATAATAAAGAATACTTGTAAATAAAAATGTGTAAAAAGAATCAAAGAAAACTTTAGTAAATTTTACTGTACTTTGTTAATATGAAGTGCCAGATAAAAGAATGAATTGCTTTAAGCACATTTTGCAAAAACTTGTTTTAAACATGACAGGCACCACGTATTGATTAACATCAGTGGATGATTTCACCAGTTCCCATCATTCCTCTGAAATAAGAGCAAAGCCACTCTTGTTTCCTTTCACCTTACAGTCTCGTTTTATACAGTATATTTCACTTCACAGTCAGTAATTTTATGTGTGCAGTTGTTTCACCTTACCACAAATATATTACTGGTTTCAGAGTCTCAGCGCACATGAAGAGCAGAGGATTTTCCCTGCTAGATTTAGTCATCTCTAACACCAGTAGCATTGTCCTGTCGCATAGCAATGTAACAAATGGCTAAAGATGAAATGTTACCAAATTTTACAACATATCACTTGACACTTAACAATATTCACTTGCCAGCAGTACATTCATTGCATGTTCATCGTTGTATTTTATAAACCTTTTTATTCCACCACCGTGCTTTTCCAACCTGTTCTTGGAAAAAATGTTCTGCTTCTCAAAGCATGCTGATTGCTGATTTACATTGAAAAAGCATTGTTTACTCAATATCTATACACATTCATAAATTAGATTTCACTGGCAGATTGGCTATTTTGAATCTGGCTATTTGTTTAATGTTGTATATTTTGTCTCATGAACATACAAATACTAATACACAATTACATGTATGCTTCAAAATATATTTCTTATTGTAAACAGCTATAAATAAGAGTTTCTTGTTGAAAGTAGGTGAAAACACAGTATACCAGGGTGGGCTCAGTAGCTGGGGAATTAGCATTCTTCTCGTAACCGTGTATTTCCTGCATTTACCAAGAAATGATTAAGGCAGGTAGTGGTACTTGAAAAGCCACCGTTGAGTCAGGGACAATTTGTACTGAGTTTTTTGCTTCTCCCTATTCAATAGACATTAACTTAAACATGATGTTTTGAGTACTTCATTCAGTTGTTCTGGACACGAGATAGGGAATGAAATCTATTTATCTTATGTGTGCAGAGTAATGGTTAAAATAATTATAGTCCAGAGATAACAGGCTTTGAATTCATAGAGGCAAAGCAAAAGAAAATGAGAGGCCATCAGTGCAGAGCATACACCACAGCAGAGCTGTGGGCTTATATTGGAAGCACCGTGTATACTTCAATTACAGCACTAATCAAGCAGGATCCACCAATGTGTGGGCTTGTGTTATTCATTTTTATTTTCCCAGGTCTGGCACATAGCTAGGCACTCAGTAAATGTTGCTTGCGTGCATGAAAGAGGCAGTTTCACAGGAACAGGGTGATTTATACTTGCAGTGGTGAGAATCAGTAAACTTCACCATAGGGGGGATTTAGAAGTGATGTTTGTAACTGAGGTGAAAAAAATCACCCATAATAGAACAGTGTCCTTCTGTTCCCCTAGCTCATTTTTACAGGCGACATATGGTAAGGGCCAAGTCTTTTTCTGATATTTTGCTGGAAACATTGACTTTAACTCTGTAATTAGCTTTCTTTGGTTGAGCTATCATGATGTGGGGCGAGCATCTGGTTCTAATTATGAGACTGTCTATTACAGTATTAAGTCCTCACCTAAAGTTTTACTCTGTATTAGAATGCATGCATATATTGATTTGGCTTTTCTGCCATTTCAAAAAACGTTTCAAGCACAAGCTTTTTTCAAGAACCTTAAAACTTCTTTTCAAACAGTATTAATTGTAAAGCATTCTTTTTTTTGAAAAAACATCTTTATTGGGGTATAATTGCTTTACAATGGTGTGTTAGTTTCTGCTTTATAACAAAGTGAATCAGCTATACATATACATATGTTCCCTTATCTCTTCCCTCTGGCGTCTCCCTCCCTCCCATCCTCCCTATGCCACCCCTCCAGGCAGTCACAAAGCACCGAGCCGATCTCCCTGTGCTATGCGGCTGCTTCCCACTAGCTATCTACCTTACGTTTGGTAGTGTATATACGTCCATGCCTCTCTCTCGCTTTGTCACAGCTCACCCTTCCCCCTCCCCATATCCTCAAGTCCGTTCTCCAGTAGGTCTGTGTCTTTATTCCTGTCTTACCGCTAGGTTCTTCATGACATTTTTTAAAATTTTCTTAAATTCCATATATATGTGTTAGCATACAGTATTTGTCTTTCTCTTTCTGACTTACTTCACTCTGTATGACAGACTCTAGGTCTATCCACCTCATTACAAATAGCTCAATTTCGTTTCTTTTTATGGCTGAGGAATATTCCATTGTATATATGTGCCACATCTTCTTTATCCATTCATCCGATGATGGGCACTTAGGTTGTTTCCATCTCTGGGCTATTGTAAATAGAGCTGCAGTGAACATTTTGGTACATGACTCTTTTTGAATTTTGGTTTTCTCAGGGTATATGCCCAGTAGTCAGATTGCTGGGTCATACGGTAGTTCTATTTGTAGTTTTTTACGGAACCTCCATACTGTTCTCCACACTGGCTGTACCAATTCACATTCCCACCAGCAGTGGAAGAGTGTTCCCTTTTCTCCACATGCTCTCCAGCATTTACTGTTGCTAGATTTTTTGATGATGGCCATTCTGACTGGTGTGAGATGATATCTCATTGTAGTTTTGATTTGCATTTCTCTAATGATTAATGATGTTGAGCACTCTTTCATGTGTTTGTTGGCAGTCTGTATATCTTCTTTGGAGAAATGTCTATTTAGGTCTTCTGCCCATTTTTGGATTGGGTTGTTTGTTTTTTTGTTATTGAGCTGCATGAGCTGCTTGTAAATTTTGGAAATTAATCCTCTGTCAGTTGCTACATTTGCAAATATTTTCTCCCATTCTGAGGGTTGTCTTTTGGTCTTGTTTACGGTTTCCTTTGCTGTGCAAAAGCTTTGAAGTTTCATTAGGTCCCATTTGTTTATTTTTGTTTTTATTTCCATTGCTCTAGGAGGTGGGTCAAAAAGGATCTTGCTGTGATTTATGTCATAGAGTGTTCTGCCTATGTTTTCCTCTAAGAGTTTGATAGTTTCTGGCCTTACATTTAGGTCTTTAATCCATTTTGAGCTTATTTTTGTGTGTGGTGTTAGGGAGTGATCTAATCTCATACTTTTACATGTACCTGTCCAGTTTTCCCAACACCACTTATTGAAGAGGCTGTCCTTTCTCCACTGTACATTCCTGCCTCCTTTATCAAAGATAAGTGACCATATGTGCGTGGGTTTATCTCTGGGCTTTCTAACCTGTTCCATTTATCTATATTTCTGTTTTTGTGCCAGTACCATACTCTCTTGATTACTGTAGCTTTGTAGTATAGTCTGAAGTCAGGGAGCCTGATTCCTCCAGCTCCGTTTTTCGTTCTCAAGATTGCTTTGGCTATTCGGGGTCTGTTGTGTTTCCATACAAATTGTGAAATGTTTTGTTCTAGTTCTGTGAAAAATGCCAGTGGTAGTTTGATAGGGATTGCATTGAATCTGTAGATTGCTTTGGGTAGTAGAGTCATTTTCACAATGTTGATTCTTCCAATCCAAAAACATGGTATCTCTCTCCATCTATTTGTGTCATCTTTAATTTCTTTCATCAGAAAACAGTGACAGCTTTACTTCTTCTTTTCCGATTTGGATTCCTTTTATTTCCTTTTCCTTTCTGATTGCTGTGGCTAAAACTTCCAAAACTATATTGAATAAGAGTGGTGAGAGTGGGCAACCTTGTCGTCTTCCTGATCTTAGTGGAAATGCTTTCAGTTTTTCACCACTGAGGACGATGTTGGCTGTGGGTTTGTCATATATGGCCTTTATTATGTTGAGGAAAGTTCCCTCTATGCCTACTTTCTGCAGGGTTTTTATCATAAATGGGTGTTGAATTTTGTCAAAAGCTTTCTCTGCATGTATTGAGATGATCATATGGTTTTTCTCCTTCAATTTGTTAATATGGTGTATCACGTTGATTGTTTTGCGTATGTTGAAGAATCCTTGCATTCCTGGAATAAACCCCGCTTGATCATGGTGTATGATCCTTTTAATGTGCTGTTGGATTCTGTTTGCTAGTATTTTGTTGAGGATTTTTGCATCTGTGTTCAGTGATATTGGCCTGTAGTTTTCTTTCTTTGTCTGGTTTTGGTATCAAGGTGATGGTGTCCTCGTAGAATGAATTTGGGAGTTTTCCTCCCCCTGCTATATTTTGGGAGAGTTTGAGAAGGATAGGTGTTAGCTCTTCTCTAAATGTTTGATAGAATTCGCTTGTGAAGCCATCTGGTCCTGGGCTTTTGTTTGTTGGAAGATTTTTAATCACAGTTTCAATTTCAGTGCTTGTGATTGGTGTGTTCATATTTTCTATTTCTTCCTGATTCAGTCTTGGCAGGTTGTGCATTTCTAAGAATTTGTCCATTTCTTCCAGGTTGTCCATTTTATTGGCATAGAGTTGCTTGTAGTAATCTCTCTCATGATCTTTTGTATTTCTGCAGTCAGATGTTAATTCTTTTTCATTTCTATTTCTATTGATTTGAGTCTTCTCCCTTTTTTTCTTGATGAGTCTGGCTAATGGTTTATCTATTTTGTTTATCTTCTCAAAGAACCAGCTTTTAGTTTTATTGATCTTTGCTATTGTTTCCTTCATTTCTTTTTCATTTATTTCTGATCTGATTTTTATGATTTATTTCCTTCTACTAACTTTGGGGTTTTTTTGTTCTTCTTTCTCTAATTGCTTTAGGTGCAAGGTTAGGTTGTTTATTCGAGATGTTTCCTGTTTCTTAAGGTGGGCTTCTATTGCTATAAACTTTCCTCTTAGAACTTCTTTTGCTGCATCCCATAGGTTTTGGGTTGTCGTGTCTCCATTGTCATTTGTTTCTAGGTATTTTTTTATTTCCTCTTTGATTTCTTCAGTGATCACTTCGTTATTAAGTATTGTTTAGCCTCCATGTGTTTGTATTTTTTACAGGTCTTTTCCTGTAATTGATATATAGTCTCATGGTGTTGTGGTCAGAAAAGATACTTGATACAATTTCAATTTTCTTAAACTTACCAAGGCTTGATTTGTGACCCAGGAGATGCTCTATCCTGGAGAATGTTCCATGAGCACTTGAGAAAAATTCTGTTCTTTTTGGGTGGAATGTCCTATAAATATCAATTAATTCCATCTTGTTTAATGTATCATTTAAAGATTGTGTTTCCTTATTTATTTTCATTTTGGATGATCTGTCCATTGGTGAAAGTGGGGTGTTAAAGTCCCCTACTATAAATGTGTTACTGTCAGTTTCCCCTTTTATGGCTGTTAGTATCTGCCTTATATATTGAGGTGCTCCTATGTTGGGTGCATAAATATTTACAATTGTTATATCTTCTTCTTGGATCTATCCCTTGATCATTATGTAGTGTCCTTCTTTGTCTCTTCTAATAGTCTTTATTTTAAAGTCTATTTTGTCTGATACGAGAATTGCTACTCCAGCTTTCTTTTGGTTTCCATTTGCATGGAATATCTTTTTCCATCCCCTTACTTTCCGTCTGTATGTGTCTCTAGGTCTGAAGTGGGTGTCTTGTAGACAGCATATATATGGGTCTTGTTTTTGCATCCATTCAGCCAATCTGTGTCTTTTGGTGGGAGCATTTAGTCCATTTACATTTAAGGTAATTATCGATATGTGTGTTCCTATTCCCATTTTCTAAATTGTTTTTGGTTCGTTATTATAGGTCTTTTCCTTCTCTTGTGTTTCTTGCCTAGAGAAGTTCTTTTAGCATTTGTTTTAAAGCTGGTTTGGTGGTGCTGAACTCTCTCAGCTTTTGCTTGTCTGTAAAGGTTTTAATGTCTCCATCAAATCTGAATGAGATCCTTGCTGAGTAATCTTGGTTGTAGGTTTTTCTCTTTCATCACTTTAAACATGTCCTGCCAGTCCCTCCTGGCTTGCAGAGTTTCTGCTGAAAGATCAGCTGTTAACCTTATGGGGATTCCCTTGTGTGTTATTTGTTGTTTTTCCCTTGCTGCTTTTAATATGCTTTCTTTGTATTTAATTTTTGACTGTTTGATTAATATGTGTCTTGGCATATGTCTCCTTGGATTTATCCTGTATGGGGACTCTCTGTGCTTCCTGGACTTGATTAACTATTTCCTTTCCCATATTAGGGAAGTTTTCAACTATAATCTCTTCAAATATTTTCTCAGTCCCTTTCTTTTTCTCTTCTTCTTCTGGAACCCCTATAATTCGAATGTTGGTGCATTTAATGTCGTCCCAGAGGTCTCTGAGACTGTCCTCAGTTCTTTTCATTCTTTTTTCTTTATTCTGCTCTGCAGTAGTTATTTCCACTATTTTATCTTCCAGGTCACTTATCCGTTCTTCTGCCTCAGTTATTCTGCTATTGATCCCATCTAGAGTTTTTTTCATTTCATTTATTGTGTTGTTCATCATTGTTTGTTTCATCTTTAGTTCTTCTAGGTCCTTGTTAAATTTTTGTTGCATTTAGTCCATTCTATTTCCAAGATTTTGGATCATCCTTACTATCTTTATTCTGAATTCTTTTTCAGGTAGACTGCCTATTTCCTCTTCATTTATTAGGTCTGGTGGGTTTTTATCTTGCTCCTTCATCTGCTGTGTGTTTTTCTGTCTTCTCATTTTGCTTATCTTACTGTGCTTGGAGTCTCCTTTTTGCAGGCTGCAGGTTCGTAGTTCCTTTTGATTTTGGTGTCTGTCCCCAGTGGCTAAGGTTGGTTCAGTGGGTTGTGTAGGCTTCCTGGTGGAGGGGACTAGTGCCTGTGTTCTGGTGGATGAGGCTGGATCTTGTCTCTCTGGTGGGCAGGTCCACGTCTGGTGGTGTGTTTTGGGGTGTCTGTGGACTTATTATGATTTTAGGCAGCCTCTCTGCTAATGGGTGCGGTTGTGTTCCTGTCTTGCTAGTTGTTTGGCATAGGATGTCCAGCACTGTAGCTTGCTGGTCGTTGAGTGAAGCTGGGTGCTGGTGTTGAGATGGAGATCTCTGTGAGATTTTCGCCGTTTGATATTATGTGGAGCTGGGAGGTCTCTTGTGGACCAGTGTCCTGAAGTTGGCTCTCCCACCTCAGAGGCACAGCACTGACTCCTGGCTGCAGCACCAAGAGCCTTTCATCCACACGGCTCAGAATAAAAGGGAGAAAAAGTAGAGAGATAGATAGAAGAAAGAAAGAAAGGAGGGAAGGAGGAAGGAAAAGGAGGGAGGGAGGAAGGAAGGAAGGAAAAAAAAAAAACGGACGGATAGAACCTTAGGACAAATGCTATACATTCCTATGCTTAGGAAGCAAAGCTATACAGACAGAATCTCACACAGAAGCATACACATACACACTCACAAAAAGAGGAAAAGGGGGAAAAATCATAAATTTTGCTCTAAAAGTCCACCTCCTCAATTTGGGATGATTCGTTGTCTATTCATGTATTCCACAGATGCAGGGTATATCAAGTTGATTGTGGAGCTTTAATCCGCTGCTCCTGAGGCTGCTGGGAGAGATTCCCTTTTCTCTTCTTTGTTCTCACAGCTCCCAGGGGCCCAGCTTTGGATTTGGCCCTGCCTCTGCGTGTAGGTTGCCGGAGGGCATCTGGAGGGCGTCTGTTTTTTGCTCAGACAGGATGGGGTTAAAGGAGCCGCTGATTCGGGGGCTCTGGCTCACTCAGGCCGGGGGGGAGGGAGGGGCTTGGAGTGCAGGGCAAGCCTGTGGCAGCAGAGGCCGGCGTGACATTGCACCAGCCTGAGGCGCGCTGTGCGTTCTGCCGGGGGAGTTGTCCCTGGATCCCGGGAACCTGGCAGTGGTGGGCTGCACACGCTCCCCGGAAGAGGGGTGTGGAGAGTGACCTGTGCTCGCACACAGGCCCCTTGGTGGCGGCAGCAGCAGCCTTACCGTCTCCTGCCCGTCTCTGGGGTCTGAGCTTTTAGCCGCGGCTCGCGCGCGTCTCGGGTCCGCGCTTTTAGCCGTGGCTCGTGCCCGTCTCTGGAGTTCCTTTAAGCAGCGCTCTTAATCCCCTCTCCTCGCGCACCAGGAAACAAAGAGGGAAGAAGAAGTCTCTTGCTTCTTCGGCTGCTCCAGACCTTTTCCTGGACTCCCTCCCAGCTAGCCGTGGTGCACTAACCCCTTCAGGCTGTGTTCACGCAGCCAACCCCAATCCTCTCCCTGCGCTCCGACCAAAGCCCGAGCCTCAGCTCCCAGCCCCGCCCGCCCCGGCGGGGGAGCAGACAAGCCTCTCGGGCTGGTGAGTGCCGGTTGGCACCGATCCTCTGTGCGGGAATCTCTCCGCTTTGCCCTCCGCACCCCTGTTGCTGTGCTCTCCTCCACGGCTCCGAAGCTCCCCCCTCCGCCTCCCGCAGTCTCCGCCCGCGAAGGGGCTTTCTAGGGTGTGGAAACCTTTCCTCCTTCACGGCTTCCTCCCACTGTTGCAGGTCCTGTCCCTATTCTTTTGTCTCTGTTTTTTCTTTTGCCCTACCCAGGTACGTGGGGAGTTTCTTGCCTTTTTGGAGGTCTGAGGTCTTCTGCCAGCATTCAGTAGGTGTTCTGTAGGAGTTGTTCCACGTGTAGATGTATTTCTGGTGTATCTGTGGGGAGGAAGGCGATCTCCGCGCCTTACTCTTCTGCCATCTTCCCCTGAGGTCCGTAAAGCATTCTTAAAAAGAATGAAAATTGTATGTATATGCAGGTGACTGATTTTTTTTTTTGCCTCACAAGACAGAACATAAACAGTTAAATATATACGTAAGAATGTAAAGCGAAATGATTCACATTCATATCCCTGTTCAGACAGCAATAATTTTTACATAAAGTATTTAAATATAAACACTGAAGATGAGAAAAGGGTCACAAATTGCAAGAAATTATTACCTATTGGAAGTCAAAATTTGTGACAAATTATTAATATTGTTGGTGCTCAGACTTGTTGCATTATGAAAACCTTCAAAGAATCTGAAAATTTATAGAGCTCCACATTTAACTTGATGGCATCTCTGTATAAATTTATTTTGTATCATTTTTAGAATATAGTATTGGGATGTGTATTGATTCTTCGTGGTATCAGGTTACTGTGAAGAAAGATCTTCTCTTGACCTTGAGAGAACTATTTTAAGGACTTGGAGCCTACATATTTTTTTAATAGTTTGTGATTTAATTTCCTAACACAGAAGTTAAATAGGCTGTGACCGTCTTATTGTACATTCTTCATCTCTGTGTAAATAAAGGGTCAAATCCAAAGCAAAGTAAGAATAGATCAAGGTGGGAATATCTAAAAGCTATCATTTGTCTTGCTGAGTCTTAAGTTTTTTAGGTTTATAGGTCCGTTTAAGTATCTGATGAAGGATATGACCCGTTCTATCAGAAAAATATTCATGCACACATCCATTTCAAATTGCATATGAAACAAATTTATATTCAGTTTCATGGCGTTCTGGTGTAGGGCCCCTGGTTCATTGAGAAACTGGTAGGTGCTGTGCACTGTGAGGGCTGCCTGGCATATAACAGAATAGCATAGTCTGTGCTCTCAGAGCTTCTGGGCCCACTGGGGTGGAAACAGCGTGCCCCCAAGAAGCAGCTCCGTAACAGTACCTTTGCCTGTCCTCTTTGGCTCAGGAGCAACAATTCCTGCCCAGCATTGCACCCTCTACAGAGGAGGTCTGCAGGTTAGTGAATTCCCACTGTAGCTGGGGGGCAAGGGAGGTGAAATCTGCCTTTTGTAGCCATGTGATATTGGAGGAATTAATTCACCTCTCTGAGCCTCAGCTGTCTTGTCGAAGTGGAGATACTAATTCTCTACCTCAGGGTTACTGTGAGCGTCAGATCTGTTCAGTCATGAGAGGGCGCTGTGTAGATGGCAATGCTGGGCAGTTATGTCTCCCTTGCCAGTTCCTGGGAGAAGGATGGCATTAGTAAAGAGATACAGGCGTTGGCCCAGATCACAGCCTCCAGCAGCCTCCCCCAAAGGCTCTCTGTTTCAAAGATTTCAACTACACAGCATGTTACTCTGAATTAAGGGTCACTGATTCTTCATTTCGATTATCTGGGTATTACTTTAAATCCTCTCATTTGGAACAAACATGTCAAAATTACTTTAAAATATATTGCACATCAAATCAAGGACAGAAATAGAAATAGTCTTTGTAAAAATAATATTGCTTGTATACTTACTGTGATATTATGATTGGTTATTTCAATAAAGATAATCTTAAATGGAACTATGCCTTTTAAATTGGGTTGAGGCAGGAGGAAGAGCCCGTAATGGTGCCCCTGTCAAAATGAATGAAAACAAAGGGGTAAGAGGCATGGCTTGCTGCCCTGCCATGGTGAGAGGCACAGTCCCATGAAAAGTCACCTCAGCTGTGCTGCAGGCCTGATGACCTTACTGATTTTGCAATCTCAGATCTCGTGGCTGTGATTATTTACACAAAAACAAATCAGTTATCTCAAACCTCAGGAACCAGAATCCTCAGGAAATGGGGTATTGGGATTGTTTTAATTTTTCCTTAACTAAGATCCAAAAGGCTTATTAATAAGCATTGTTGACTACTATCAATACACTGAAAACAACTCAATCCTTGTTAACGATTCCATTTTGTATATAATCATGGCTGTGCCTGTTCTAAACCCTGTGGTTTGTGTGCGGGTTCTGATACTTAATGTTCACATGTACTTGCTTCTGGTAATCTTCCTCTCTTTTCAAACAGTGTGGTATAAGCATATCTACTCTCAAGTATTTAAGGGTTCTAATGAGAGAACATGCACTGAGCATCTGCTTTGTCAATAGTCATTGTGCTGGTTGCTCTGGAGATAATAGAACACAGTCCCACACTCAATATATTTATCATATATATACTTTTAAAGATAATACTAACATTGTGTTGACAGTGCTTGCGAAAAGGGGGAGCTCTTCTAATTAAAACAATAAGAATAGCTAAAAGAAAAACATATTTACAAATTAAAGCCCAGCTTTCAATTGGACTTGTCACTGAGGAAGTTCCCTTCCATTAGATAGTCATTTTTCCTTCACTAAGCTTTTTGCTTAATGGTTATGAGAAAAGTAGCACTCCTTTGCTTTCAAAATATCAATACACTTTTAGGGATCTTTAAGGAGTTAAGAGTTGGGAAGTACCATCAAAATTAATGTATAAAGTCTATGTTCAAGATTCCATGAATTGGGTTTCTGGGAAATTAAATATACTTCTGAGCCAACTTTCTTAGAAGGAGCTAGCCATGCAAATTCTGGAAACCACAGAAACCATTTAATACTACATATAAATGAACATTTATATGTACTTTCCAAAAGTCTCTCAAACATCTGTAGGGATAGGTTATGAATTAAGTGATTTTCAGCCATGAGGTCATTGTTTGGCATAAATTAAGAGGCCACGTCACAGAAATGCTGCCCAAGCCTTTCCTTGGCACAGACTGGGTTGGGGAGCTGCTTTCCATACATCATACAGGAAAGGCAGTGCTTTCCTTCTGGGGCAGTGGACCCAGGGTGGGGTGATCTGGAAGTGTTTCGTGGAAACACCAGGGAGGCTGTGGGACTCCCTGGGAAGACAAAGTCAGAAGGTCAAGAGAAGTGGACCTGGTATCACACCGTAGTCATTGGATGAGGACTGAAGTGGGGAGGACGGGTTCCACCAAAGACGTGGAACCAGTGGAGCTGGAGCAGTTCCAGTGGTGAGCAGGGGTGTTTGAGTTAGATGTGGGATCTCGTCTGGGGTCTACCACTACGCTTATTCACCTGAGACCTTGAGAAATTAACAGCTTTCTGATCCTCAGTTTTATCACCTCTAAAATGGGAGTAATGCTCACCTGCCAGAGTAATCAGGAGGATTAAATTTGATAAAGATGACTTATCTCCAGTATATTCCTTTCACAAAGCATTCTTCACATAGTTTCTCACTTAATACTCAATCCCCCTTGGGGTTAAGTTAGGTACTGTAACTGTCCCCATGTTAAAGATGAAAAAAAATAAGGCTCAAAGCTGTTACTTGCCCGAGGTGACAAGCCTAGAAAGGGTCAGAGCAAGGACGTAGACCTGGAATCCTGATGCCAGTTCCTGGTCCTGCCGTTGAGAAGAAGCTGCCCAGTGCCTCCCAGTGGCCAAGTCAGACTAGACCCAGTTCCCCGGGGTTGCACAGAAGAGCTCCAGCAGCTACAATATTTCACCCTTTGATAAGACTAAACGTTCAAGAGGTGAGGCCTCCAAAAGAATTGATGAAAGAGGTGTATCAAGAAACCTTGCAGCTACGGCTTAGATGGCAGCTTTTCTCCAACTCCATAAACAGCCTGACATTAACTTATCACCACCATGGAGACAGAACAGATTGTATACCTGGGCCATTGCAGACAGGAATCCAAAGCTCAGATGGCAAAGGGATTGGTAGTATGCTGTTCCCAAAGGTTGCAAATCATTCCCTTCGTGAATGGTCCCAACAGTTTCGAAGTCGAAGAAAAGACAGTACCAACTTGAGCATCGAAATTTGGGAAATTAAGAACATTCACAATGAAAAGGTCTCTTTAAAGAAAAAAAAAGTATACACCATTGTTTTCCTGAGACCACCCACATGTTGGGAGATAATTCATAGACAGTGCTCTCATGGTGTAGTCTGAACTCCTGAATAGCTTGGGGCAGTCACCATGACAACGAGCTCATCTTAAAATAGCCATTTAACTCATCATTGGAACAATGACCTATGAGAAAGGAGTGGTCTCTCAGGATGGCTGGGGGTTTTCTTACAGCTCTTTTGTTCTTGGTTGCTCCAGCCCAGTTCTGTCTGTAACCCCACTTGCTAAGACACATGCCACAGTCTTTAAAGAAACAGAGTAACTCACCAGGAGGAACGTGCTTCAAATCTTATAAAGGAAAATATGAGAAACAGAATTGGTTTTCTGGGGCTTAATCACTAAACGAAAGTACAGTAAGACTCTTCAAGTCTACTTCTAAAGTTCGAAAATGGGGGAGGAAAAATCTTAAAAAGGCTGAATATCAGGTGAGCACTGGAAGTCCGATCCCTTTTCTAAACTGTGATCCTCTTGCTTGCTGTCTTCGTTTGCTCAACGCTAAGTGAGTGGCCAGTGCACTTAGGTTCTCTGGTACCATGTCCTGCTTCTTGTAGAAGTTTACGTGCCAGGCTTTAGAAACACTGAATCTTTGTAGATTCCCACTAGCTCTCTATAGCTGGAGAGTATTTCAGACAAAGTTGAAATTGTTGGAAATACTCTATTTTCTAGGGAATTTGTATTAATGGGCAAAATTCACATCTTTACTTAAGGTGGCCTGTCACTAGGTTGGAAATGCCCCTGTCACTTTTAATCACTGTATTTTAAGAATATATTTGGAGTTGTTTTTAAGTTCTAAATAGTAGCAGTAGTAATAATAGCTAACTTTTTCTCTGCACTTACCCATGTACCAGGCATGTTTTAAGCACTTTACAGAGGCTAACTCAGTGCCACTCAGCTACAAAGTGTTCAGTTAATTTTAATTTCTTGTTTAATTATTTCATCAGCCAAATCTCTTTACTGATTTGGTTGAGTTCCAGCTAGTTTCTTGCTATCTCTATTTCATATAAGACATGGATTTTTATGTAATTTTAAGGCGGTCATCATTTCCTCTGAGTGTTTTGAGGATCGGTACCACTTTGTTTGAAGAACCACGTGACATCTCCCTCTACCACCCTCCCTCAAAGATACCTATTTTCTTCAGTCACCTCAAAGGTTGATAATCTCTAAGTAAACTGGTAGATTTCAAGTCCTCATAGTAGTAAGCCTCATGGTGATTATATCAGTGTTAACAAAGGGGAAGAAAATATCCTAGATTCTTAACGGAAAAAGGACAAGTTGGTCAAACAGACAGGAAACACTTAAGACAGACCATTAAATTAATTAAATATTAATTTGTGATAAATAGGACTGCATCAAAAATTTTCTTAAGAAATGATTAGGGAAGACACAAAACTGGGAGAGAATATTCACAACACATACCTGACAAAGAACTTACATCCAGATTAAGGAGCCACTACAAATGAACGCAAACAAATTAAAAATAGGCAAAACAGTTGAACACACACACTCCTCACAAAAGAAGGTATGTGAGTGACCAAATGAGCATATGAAAAGGTGGGAAACACTTCGGCATCAGGGAAATGCAACTGAGGTACCATTCTCACCCATTTGCATGACTAAAATATAAATGACTGACAGTAACAAATGTTGGTGAGGGTGTGGAACAACTGGAACTCTCATGCTTAGCTGGCAGGAGTGCAAAGGGATGTGCTTGGGACAGCTTTCTCATGCAGTTAGATGTAGACTTATACCCAGCCCTTCTACTCCTAGGTATTCACCCAAGAAAAAGAGAAACTTAAGTCCTCAAGATCTGTACAAAAATGTTCATAGTACTCTTACTATATAAAAACTCCAAACTGGAAACAATGCAAATATTTGTCAAAAAGCAAATGGATACATCAAAGTATAGGCATATGATAGAGTACTTATTCTTCAGTAAAAGGAACAACTACTGAATCGATTACATGGATGAACCTCGTAGGCACAAGAGAGTGCGTAGTGTTTGATTGCATTTGCATGAACTTCTAGAGTAGGCAAAACAATTACAGAATGAGAAGTCAGAAGAGTTCTTACCTCTTAGGGGTGGAGGTGGGCTATCTTGATGGAGTAGTGTTAAATGGTGTAGTCAGTAGTCAAAGAATCATTCAACTGAGACTTTGCACTTTATTTCTGTAATTTGTTTTTAATTGTCTGCATTACAAAATATTAATTCTTTGCAGCAAGATCAGAGAGCCCTTTGTATGAATTAAGTCATCTGTTGACTTATAGCCTAAATTATTAAAATTTAGCTAGATGCATCATCATTACTTGTATCACCTGTATTTCTGGTCAGTGCCTTATCTCCTGTCAATAGCAGAGTCACTGAATTTATTTTATCTTATTCAGAGTAGGTCAGAATACTTTACAAATGAAATACAGACTGGGACAAATGCCTCTCCATGTACTTTTTGTTGTTGCAGAGTTCACATAAACCAAGCCAGGTCTACAAGGCCCCCAGTGTTATACAGTTATTACTTTAGAGACCACAATGTTGTTATAAATTTATGGACCAGGACTTTTCTTTTTCTTGAAGGTGTACAAGGGAGAAGAAGCCACATTCCAAATCTCAGGCCTCCAGACCAACACAGACTATAGGTTCCGCGTGTGTGCATGTCGTCGCTGTTTAGACACCTCTCAGGAGCTAAGCGGAGCTTTCAGCCCCTCTGCGGCTTTTGTACTACAACGAAGTGAGGTCATGCTTACAGGGGACATGGGGAGCTTAGATGACCCCAAAATGAAGAGCATGATGCCTACTGATGAACAGTTTGCAGCCCTCATTGTGGTTGGCTTTGCAACTTTGTCCATTTTATTTGCCTTTATATTACAGTACTTCTTAATGAAGTAAACAAACCCAGCAAAACTAGAGGTATGAATTTAATTAATGCTACACATTTTAATACACACATTTATTCAGATACTCCCCTTTTTAAGCCCTTTTGTTCTTTGATTTATATACTTGTTTTACAGATTTAGCTAGGAAAAAAATATCAGTGTTTTGGTGCACCTTTTTGAAATGCAAAACTAGGAAGAGGTTAAACTGGATTTAAAAAAAAAAAAAAAAAAAGAAGCAAACCAGATACCAAAAGCTAAAGCTAGCTTACGTTTTCTTTTAAATTTTTCAGATTTGCCTTTATTCTGTTTTCACTGATGTCTTTTGCAAGCCTTTGATTTTTTTTTCCATGTCACCATTTAGTAATTTATATTCACCTGTCACTTCTTATGTCTTGATCATCTGTACCTGTGAACGTGAATCACAGTGTGTGTAGTTACAGGGCTAGGATTTCAGTGTTGTCAGAGTATCACCACACAACCACACACAGAAGATGTGTTCACTCAGATAAGGCTGCCCTAAACAACCATTTTGTCACTCAGTTATTTAACTGTGTTTAGCTCATTGAGATCAAAATGTGTACTTTAAAATGTTTTAATAATCTGTATTTCTTATGATTTTAACACTATGAGCTGCCTGTCTAAGAAATCAAGTAACCAAAATGCATCTATAAATTAAATTATGGAGCATTGTAGATTTTACCACATCAATTCATAGCAGTAACTTTTCGAGGGCATTGTGCAATAGTTAGTTTCCTTGTTCAGCTATTTTAAAAGCTGCTTTAACTTGTTTGTCTGTCTTTGTATATAACTACTTCTGATCTAATCACTAGAGTTATTATATTCTGTTATGTTTGACCAGAATTATATGACGAGAACTGGTGACAGTTTAGTGCCTCTGCCCATTGTCCATGACTTACACTAATTGTGATCAATCTTCTTACACATCAGCTCATTATTTTTGAAAAATTTGCCTTTAGGCTATTCAATGAAGTATCAAAGAAGTGATTGATCTTCAATAGCTTAATTCAGTGCACATAATACTAATCTAACAGCAGGTGAAAATTGATAAAGCCCAAAAGAGTCATCTCAATTTGTAGTTCCTATTCTTGTGGGGTTGACCTGGCCATGTGTGGAGAGGGGAATGGTATTTGGTGGTAATAAGCACAGGGTGTTTGGGGGTCAAGGAGCCTAGATTATCTCCCTGGATCTGTCACTAACTTGCTGCGTGATCTGAACACGTCACTTTACCTCTCTGTGCCTCAGTTTTCCCATGCATTAAAAATAAAAAATAAAATGGGGATTCTAATGTTCGTAAGTGCTTTGAGATCCTTGATCTATAGGTGCTATTGGAGTGCAAAGTGTTACTCTTGCATGTTTATTCTGAGTCATGAGATAATCAATTTTAACCCAAAGTCATTGGATTATTTATATGAAGTCCATAATGTTCGCGTACCTCAGGGACATTTAAGAGTTGGAGGTGCAAATATATTCCAAAAGGGTGCAACAGACACAGTGTATCCCCCTGCTTCTGTTTTTGTATATTTTTGCTACTTGGTTTTTCTTGATCATAGCTATTTTGTGCTTGGTCTGTGTTGTCTTAAAATGCAGTATCCTGTACTAGCTTATAATATTCCCATACCAAAGTCATGGGGAAACCAACATTATTTTGTTTTTGGTTTATTTATACTATATTCTGCATACAGTACTTTAAATGCCAATTACAGTGCAATCTTTATTTATTGTAAAATTTTTTAAATGTACTTATGTACTAATTTTCCCTTGTAGCATGTTATTTTTTTGTGTTTTATACTTTTGTAATTTTAGGTCAGTCTCGTTCCTTGGCAACATCTGTAGTATTGTCATTCTTCTGACATTTTCTTGTGTTTTTAAAGATAAAGAGCATCTAGTGCATTAAATGCCAAAAAAAATCCATTGTCAGCGATTGAAACGTTTACATGTACTCAAGAAAAACATAATCATCTCTTGAAAGAAAGTGCTAAGATCAATGAATTATTCTGTGTGCCTACGTTGATGTAATAAGTACTACTAGAAAGTTCTGTATTTTGTTATTGACTAGAATAATTAGTTTAATTAGCCTTGCAAACTGATGGCATCAAGGTGAAATTTTTTTGCCAAAGTTCTGGCCTTGCAAAACTCATGCCTCTATTTAAATGTGTATTACAATCCACTGTAACACTGCATCTGCATTTTTGGAAACCATCTCATGCAGGTGTTTTGGGGAGAAGGCATTTTTTAAGCAATGAAGATTCAACTGAGTACGAGAACCCTGTCTGCAGGAGAAAAAAATAAGTCCCTTTTTTGGAAACACTTCAGAACTGCTGCTATAAAGAAATTCTCTGAATTGGTTGGATTTTTTTTTAATGAAATAATACTTTACTTTAAGCCAAAATTGCTATGAATATTTGATCTTTGAGATTTTCATACTATCTATCTGTTTAACCACCAGAAAGCTGTTGTTGTGTGTGAAACACTAGCTGACGGCACTTTATTTTATTGCTCTCCCTTATTCGGTATCATTATAATCCCTTCAGTCAAAAAGTTGTTACACTATCTGGCACTGTTTTCTATCACAGATATGTATATGTGATATTGATATAACTATATATATATTGCCATTACACATGAACAATAAAATAAAGTGTTATGTTAACCTTCTCTCTTTGCCCTTTTGTAATATGTAGGAACGAGTGAGTGGCTTTCTGATGCTCTATATGTCAAACTCCTCCCTGGCACAAGAAATTCCAGTCATGTGAAGCAAAATGCCCTTTGTCCTCAAAGAAATTGTTTAAAAAGAAAACAACTTTTTAAAAAGATTTTTTGCATATTACCTGCCTTGTTCTTATCAACTTGAAACGTTGGCATTTTCTAACCGTGTTTTGTTGGCTACAGTAATTCAGTATTCCTGTCAAAATTGAAAAGTGCCCTAACTGAATGTGTTTGAATGTTATCCTTGCACAGTTCTTTAAATTGAAAGACAAAATGTTTTACCTCACTGTTGGACATACATTCCAAGCTTTTCAACTTTAGGAGAAAAAAAAATAATCATATGTTTTCCTGTAAATTTTAGACTATTTCATATACATTGTATTAAAACTGCCATATCAATTTTAATGTATAGATTTTGCAAATACTATGCTATATGTAATACCTAACTGTATCTGTAGTGTATATGTAATATATTTATGCCCAATAAATGTTTTAATTCTTTCTGACTTAAGTAGGGTTCTTCTGCCATGAATAGGATTGCTTTTGTTGTTGTTACTTTTTAAAAACTTAAACCACATCCCAGAAGTTGTAAATTCAAATGTGTTTATAGGCCAGGCAAGTGGCACAGCGCAGGGTGTTTGTTTGCTGTACCGTCTAAAGGGGCGGCTGCCACCCTGCTCCTGGTTGAGGTCCTGCAGGATTGCCACCCACGATCACGTAGGCTGATGTTTCAGAAGTAAAGCAACTACACCCCAATTTAAAAAAAAAAAAAAAGCAGCGGCAGCTACAAATCCAGATCTCCCTAAATGGGCCAACTAACATGGGATTGCGGACCATAAAGGACCATGGGCTGTCAGTCCTTTGTCAGAGTCTGTGGGGATAAAGAGTGTGTCTTTAACATTTTATCTATATACCAGACTCAGGAGCTCAGGTCTAGCTCTTTTCACTTAGCACCTGGGGTGCACCTTCTCCATGACGGACTCGCACAGTTTTGACCCCCTTCCTTCCTCCGGGCCTCATTCGACAACAACAATAGCAATAAAGTGTAGTGTTCCCACTACAGTCATGGTTCCACCCTGATGTTTAGATTGTTTTGCTAGGAATCCCTACTATCTTTTTTTTCCCCTGAGGGAAAAATGAATGGGGGAACCGACTGTTTATAACTAAAAGCTTTCTTTCGCATAAAGAATGGTGATAATCATTCTTTTGGGTAAAAGTGACAAGTTGAACACATCAAATTTTGCATGCTCCCGACACTCCACTCCTGAAAACACAGTAAAGGATTTTTTTTTTTAAGTCATAACTGCTCTCAACACAGAAGAATGGGAATTGTTAGCACCAGAAGTTTGGAAACCTGACTGAAGAAAGCTGAGTTCTCATTTAGCGGGGGAGAAAATGAGCACCAACTCAATTTACACGCAGAAGGCTCAAAAACTGACAGAAGCATGTCACTTTAAAGTGAGGGTGAAGAGGGAGAGGCGCCTCAAATAGTATTGGTAGAAAGCTGCTAAAAGTGCCATTACACCTACAAAATCCCTCCCTACTTTCAGCTGGACAACTGCTCCTCCGCCCTTGCAGAAACCAAAAGTTTATCCACAGGAGAAGGTAAAATAGGCCCTGGACTTAGCAAATGTTCGTCTTACCGGAAGATGAAGTGGTTCAGCCAGAGCACCCTTTGGTGACACTTCTCAGCCTTGGCTACACAGTGACACCACCCGGGAAGCTTTTCAGAATCCCTGTGTTCAGACCCTCCACCAATAAGATGAGTATTTCTGGAGTATCAACGTTTTTTAAAGCTCCCCAGGTGATTCCATTGTACAGCCAAGATCGAGAACCACTGTCCTACGGTGGAACTCTTGATCAACAATCCTCTATCAGCTTTTTAGTCCTCCAGCTTAGCCAAAGGTAACCTGACATCTGATGAAAGCTGCTAACATGAATGAAAAGTCCAAAGCCAACAACTTGGCTTTCTGAAGAAGAACCTTCAGAAAATGATCCTATCCCCAGAGAGATGAGGAAAGAGCAAGTCATCTGTAGACTAAGGATAGGATGCTATGGAAGGAGGACACGTGAAGAACACGGAAACGTTCTTGGAAATTAGAAACTCAGCAGAAGGGCTGGAAGCTGGAATTGAGACTAACCTAAAAACAGAGCAAAAAACGCAAAGATAAGATCAGGATCAGACCAGGACATTCAATATCTAAATAATAGGGACTTCAGATAGAATAGAAAGTGTAGGGGAGGAAATCATCAAACATCTGAGTTTCCGTAGGGAGAGGGCACGAGGGAGCTCACCACAGCGGATGGGACGAGAGCCCCTGTCAAGGCACACCATCTTGAAATTTCCAAACAGTGGGGACCAAGAGAAGCTCCCCAACACGATGAAAAACCGGTCACACGGAAGCGCTAGAAGTCAGAGTAGATGTGTGTTTCTCAGTAGCAACACTGGAAGCGAGGAGTCCATCAGGCAGGTATGTCAAGATTTTGAAAGAGAAAGGTTTCCCACCTGCTTACTCTCAGTCAAGGGTAAAGTATCATGAAGCCATTTTTAGAAATTGGAGCCCTCACAACTTTGCCTCCCATGCACCCTTCCTCAGGAAGCTGCTAGAGGGTATGCTCTCCTATATGAGTGGATAAACCAAGAAAGAAGCATCCATGGGATTCTGCCTTCAGTGCTGTTCATGCAGGTCAGAAGTTGGCTCTCTGGCCCTTTGCCTCAGAAGGATTTATGCAGCTTTCATTTTATCCCTTCCCTACCCCCCAGTCATGGTGGGTGAGCACACGCACACACACACGCACACACACACACACACACACGCATACACTTCCCTCTACAGAGGAAAGACAGAATGACCCTTCTAAACACTTTACCTTGGGCTAATTAAACCAACAATTAAATCTTTGTACCGGCACTGGTACCCTTTATTCAGGGTGGTAACTTAAAAAAAGTTCCCACCTCCACTGCTAGACTCTAAGTGCCTTAAAAGCTGGGGGAAGGGAACATGTACCCAGGGCAGCAAGTCTCAGTCAGCTCTGCAGCACACAGCATATTCTCTGGCACATAATAGAAGCTAAAAAAAGGTTTGTTGAATTCAGTTGACTGACTTGGTCAGAAAAGTTCACATAGCGGTGATGAGAGCCATAAGATACTCGCTGCTCCAAACTAGTCTTTTGCCACCGTGTGTTATTTTGGGTGCAGTATTATGATTTTTTAAAAATTATAGGCAATAAATTAAAATGTGGCAATTTCCCACAAAATACTGGGATTCCAGATTTCACTGAAGTTTGAGAGACCCGGAAACTCTAGGTCTTGTTCTGAAATGGTGCTTATGGACAGGGGTGAATAGTAGCTGTCCTTGTTAGTTGGCATTTGCTCTGCACCTGACCACATTTCCCACCAAATCCCGGACATGGATATGGATGGTGATGTCTCATCTAACAGAAGAAAATTTCTTGGCCTTGTTTCCATCAACAGTGAGAAAACGGGGGGGGGCGGGACTTCCAAGAATGATGGAGCGAGGGTGTCTGTAAATCTACTTTTCCATAGAAGCAACAACAACAAACAACTTGTCCCGAAAGTTCTAAAAACTTTTTCAGAGCTCCAGAAATTAACCAAATGCTTATAACAATCTGAACCTTGGTAAGAACTGCAGGTTTTGTGATATTTTAACCCAGTCTACGCCGTACACCCTACCCCACCCCAGCTCCACACTAGTCTTGAAAAACAGCAGCCCTGCAACCACTAGAGGGAGCACACGGGGTTTGGAGCACCTCAAAATGGCTCATCCCAGCGCATTGTCACCATCTAACCTGTCTCACAGGCTCTCTGGAAAAGCCCCACTGGCAGGGTGGTTGTATTTAACTTGCCTCAGAGCTCACTCTGTGGGAAAGCCTTATACCCAGGGCATTTGTTGAAAGATAGTCAGTGCAATTGTTTAACCCTGCAGCTACTTGAGGCTGCAATACCAGCGGGGGTAAACAAGAGCTGGCCCAAAACTGCAAGATCTGGGGAATGAGATGTCCTCGGGGGCTTTTAAAAGCTTGCAACATAGTTCTTGGGGTCTAGAAGGCCATGTGCATGTGCAGGGCTGTGTGCATGCTCAGCAAAGACCTGAGAAGGCCCCGATTTCACTTCTGACTGATCTTCAGGCCTTGTGCGGTCAGGGAGCGACGGTTAAGGCAGAATTGTAAATTCCCTGTGCATTGAAGGTGTGCTCCAGCATACAGAGCCCCTTGACTTTGTCAAGGGGGACTGACTGGCTCAAGGCGTTTAAGGAAATCTGTGAGCATTCTTTAACTGACCATTAAACGCAACAGATATTCTAGTGGCCAGACGCAAAGAAAGAAGTCTGGAAGGATACAATCTGAATTCATAACTTGGATTAACCCTAGTGAGGAGTCGGGAGGTGATGATCAAAGAGAATTTTAGTCTTAACTGCAATATGTTCGCCTTTTAGATGAAAGATGAATTTATGTATTGTGTAATAAAAATTAGTTTTATGGTAAACAAAACCATACAGAAGAAATAAAATTCCTCCCACTTTTCTGAGCCAAAGGATAAATAAAGATGCTCCTCAATTTTTTCCCCTAGGACAAAGGTACAGATTTTGTTTTCTATCTGAACAAGTTATAAGAGAAATGTGTTCAATTTGGATAAACACAATTTCTTGCAGTCATGAGCCATTGAATGCTTATGATTTTCCACTATAGCATTGTTTGCCAAAGTGAGGAGGCATAGAAGATAGCTAAGTGGTTATTGTCAACACCTTTTAAATTATGTAGTTTTTGTCATCTGGGCTAGGGAAAATTGTAACTAGCATATCAAAGAGAAGCATAAGATTAAAGTGGATATTTAAGTTTACAAAAGAAACAGAACAAGTAAATAGTGTAGGTGCTACTCAGATATGGCAGAAATCATAGGGCTGATAAGCAAATGACTAAAGTTTGAGAACAATGCACTGTGGAACCCTGCCTTCTAAAAATACAAATGGATCTATGCAACACAACATGTTTTATGTTAGCGGCTGCAAATATATTCTTTTTTTCCTCAGGTGAAAAGAGTTATTTTAGGGAAAAAGGAGTGGGCATAAAAATCACAATCCACACGGAGTTGGAAATTGAACTGAACTAGAAAGTTCATATAGCTGATCCCTACCAGCCTCAATAACCTGCTTTTACCTTCCTGTCTTACTGTGCATATCTTCACATTTGATACTTAGGAATATTCACAAGACTAAGAATTAGCTTTCCTTTTTTTTTAAATTAAGAAGTTGAATATTTTATTATTAAACTGTTTCTTATTTTCCTGCAAGGCTGTTGCGTCACTGTATGAAAACAGCACCGCAAACACAGTATATTTTGCAAAATTAAGATAGTAACGTTCTGCATTGGACACTATACAACTAACAAACTTTTCGCCACTGCCAGTTATTTCCAGTGGGAAGATCGTTGAGTATTTTGACCCAAATCCAGGGATGGCTGTAAGCAAGTTACAATATCATATAAGGCTTAAGATAGCAATATTATCCTTGAATTACATAATTTTTATAACTAGTTTCACCACAGATAATTTCAGGAATTCTGAATATTATAACTGGAGACTAGCCCAAAAATCATAGGGTGTTGTGGAAAAGATGCATAGTGTTTATCTGAAGTCATTAGGAGGTTAAGGGGTGTTTTCTTCAGGAAACATTGTTGCAAGTAGTTTCTTTCGCTGAAAATTGCTTTTTAAAAATCCACCACTAATTTAAGACAACTATGCTAGATTAAGTTGTTTCAAACTAGTTTATTTAGGGGTTCCATTTTCACTCAATAGATTTTATGTATTTCTCATACACTCCTTCACTCATTAGGTCATCTAGTTCTGAAGAGTTACTGAGTGTCATCTTGATCAGCCAACCATCTTCATAACAAGATTTGTTGACAAGTCCTGGATTTTCTGCTAGAGCTTCACTAATTTCCGTTACTTCTGATAGAGGAGAATAGAGTTCACTACTAGCTTTCACACTTTCCAAAGCACCAAATTCCTCTTGTTTGTTCAATTTTGTCTCAACTTCAGGCAGACTACAGTAAACAACAACTCCTAAAGCTTCCTGTGCAAAATTGCTGATTCCCACTGTTCCAACACTGTTTTCTGTTGGTACCCATTCATGTTTGTCTGTGAATTTATGCACCGACACCAGAGCAGGGCCGGTGCACCAAGCCCAGAGAGCGCCCGCCCACAGTCCCCAGGGCCGCAGCGGTCAGGGGCGCACTGGGCACAGAGATGGCCCGCAGCCTACAGACTGCGGCCTGCACGCTCCGTGCCGCTTGCAGAGCCCTGTTCACAGTAAGAATTAGCTTTTCTAAACTTACGGTGCTTTTGCCGGAACCCTGAAGGTTCAATAATGTTATTTTTGCAGAGCCTGAGATAAGATATAATAGATTTTGGTTTTGCAATAGTCATGTGGGAGAGAAGGAAAACCTAATGGGTCTCTTTTGATTGGTCTGCCACTGCCTCCTCTGGGCAGTGAGCTAGGGGCATCCTGTCCCACCTCCAACTCCATCCACTTGGTTCTCCACAAGTTGTTGTGTTTTTCAAAAAATCCCTGCCCAGACTTAAGGACATTAATCTAGGAATGGGTCCCTAACCATTTGGGATTAAGAATCAAGTTAGTCTTGCTCTAATGCCAGAACTGCAAGATGAAAACCTTGAAAATTTTGAGCAACTGGTTTTCTTGGTGTAGAGTAAGCCAGTGGTTGGTAAGAGAAAACTGGCAGGAAAAGAGAAGCAAAAAAGAGGGGCAAAGATGTGATAGGAGATCCCTAGTTAAGGCCCCATTTATTCTGTCCTTAGGTTCTCTGAGACCTCTTCCCTGCTTTCCTTATGCCCCCTTGTGTTTAAGCTATTTGGACTTGGGTTTCTGACACCAGAGACCGGAAGGTTCCCAACTAGGATAGAAAGCACGTAAGACCTATCTCATATTGCAAAATGGGTTTATTTAAATTATTATATACAGGAGAGTGATCAAGACGGCAGAATAGTAGGACGTGAAGCTCACCCCCTCCCACAAACACAACAAAAATACATCTACATGGGGAACAATTCTCACAGAATACCTACTGAACTCTGGCAGAAGACCTCAGACTACTGAAAGGGCAAGAAAATCTCCACATAACTGGGTAGGAAACAAGAAAAGAAAAAAAGGCAAGAGAGAAATTGGGCTGGGACCTGCACCCCTGGGAGGAAGCTGTGAAAGAGGAAAGGTTCCTGCACCCTGGGAAGCCCCCTCTCCCTGGCGGGGAGATCAGCCAGGACAGAGGGGTAGCTTCAGAGCCTCAAAGGAAAGCACAGAAGCTGGTTTGTGGCAGCCGGAGCAGAGGGAGAACTGCACAGTCAGTGCCACCACCCTGCACTCCCCAGGCTGACGTGCATGTCCGCCAGTGCCGGCAGGGGCTGGGTGCTGGAACTCAGGCTTCGGAGATCAGAACCAAGGAGAGGACTGGGGGTGGCTGTGTGGAGACAGACGTGGGGGGCTGGAATTCAGTGCGACTTCAGGAGGGGGTGTACATAGAGGAAGTCTGGGCCACCTTAGAGGCCAGGTGCCATTGTTTGTGGGGGGGGTGCCCGAGGGGAGTGGCGGGACCTGGATTGTAGCCTTTTTCCCTGTGCGTGCACTCACAGAGAGGAGGACACTGGCTGCACAGGCTCCAGGGGCAATGGCAGACCCCTGCCACCTCCCTCCCAAACCCCGGGAGCAGTCTCAGGCCACTGACACTGCCCCCGCCCTGGATGCCAGGAGTGGTCACGCCCCCCTGCCACCTCCCTCCCAGACTCCAGGAGTGGTTGCAAGCCATGTCCACATGCATAGCGTGTCCCTGGGGCATGCCTGAGCTGCCTGCCACTGCCAAAAACCCCAAGACTGGGCACCAGCCACCGCATCTGCACACCCCCTATCAAGGGGATAATGACCAACACACACTGAGGATACAGGTGACAGGCATCCATACTAAAAACAGCCCTCACATCAAATATATTGAACTCACTCAAGCTACACAGGGATGATCCCACATATAAATAGCCCTCCAAGACCACTGTAGATAAATGTTTCTCCTAAATTCACAGAGTAAGAGAAATATAAGTAAAATGAAGAAACAGAGGAACTACTTCCAGTTAAAAGACCAAGAGCACTCCCCTGAAAGAACCGACAATGAAGCAGACCTCTTCAGTCTAATAGACACCAATTTCAAAAAGGAGATAATGAGAATACTGAAGGAATTAAGAAAGGCTATCAACAGAAATGCAGAGTACTGTAAAAAGGAACTAGAAACTATAAAGAGGAACCAAGAAAAATTAGAAAACTCATTTGCAGAGACAGAAGCTGAGCTAAAGGCAATGAAGAGCAGAATGAATAATGCTGAAGAAAAAATAAGTGACATGGAAGATAGGATAATGGAAATCACCCAATCAGGACAGCAGACAGAAAGTCAAATTAAAACAACAAAAAAAAATAAAAGCAATATAAGACACCTATGGGATAATATAAAGCATGCCAACCTACACATAATAGCAATTCCAGAAGGGGAAGAAAGAGAAAAAGGGATCCAAAATATATCTTAAGAAATTATAGCTGAAAATTTCCCAAACCTAAAAAAGGAAGCAGATATCCAGGTACAGGAAGCATAGACGGTCCCAAACAAGATAAACCCAAAACAGACCTACAACAAAACATATTATAATAAAAATGGCAAAAGTTAACATAAAGAGAGGATTTTAAAGGTAGCAAGAGAAAAACACAGTTAATTACAAGGGAACCCCCATAAAGCTATCAGCTGATTTCTCTACAGAAACACTGCAGGCCAGAAGGGAGTGGCAAGATATATTCAAAGTCCTAAAAGGGAAAAATCTGCAACCTAGGATACTCTACCCAGCAAGATTATCACTTAGGATAGAAGGAGAGATTAAAAAAAAATTTTTCAGACAAGCAAAAACTAAATGAATACAGCAATACTAAACTTATCCTAAAGGAAATATTAAAAACTCTTCTCCAAAGAGAAAAGAAGTAAGAATCTGTAGGAAAGAGAAAATCACAATTGGAAATCACTTAAATAAGCCAGTACACAGATTTTTTAAATCAAAAAATTTTCTGTGAAAGTGATGATAGCGCACAATGAACAGCAGAAGGATGAACCTGAAGATGTAAAAGATGACATCAAAATCATGAAATATGGGGAAGGAGAGTAAAAAAGTGTAGTTTTTTGTTTTTGTTTTTCCTAGAATGTGTTTGAGCCTATATGACTACCAGTCTAAGGTAAATAGATATAGGAAGCAGTTAACAAACTATGTTTTGATCAAATCAAAAACATACAAATCAAAACATACAAATAGATTCACAAATCAAAAACATACAATAGAGTCACTGAAACCAAAAAGAAGAGAATATAGGTATAATACAAAAGAAAATCATCAAGCCACAAAAGGAAAAACAAAAAGAAAAGGAAAGGGACAAAGAAGAAATATAAAATCAATGGGAAAACAAGGCTGAAAATGGCAATAAGTACATATCTATCAATAATTACCTTAAATGTCAATGGAATAAGTGCTCCAATCAAAAGACACAGAGTGGCAGATTGGATTAAAAAAACAGGAGCCTACAATATGCTGTCTACAAAAGACACACTTTAGGGCAAAGGACACACACAGATTGAAAGTGAGGGCGTGGAAATAGATATTTCATGCAAATGGAAATGACAAGAAAGCGGGGGTCATGATACTCGTATCAGACAAAACAGACTTTAAAACAAAGGCTATAAAGAAAGATAAAGAAGGACACTATATAATGATAAAAGGATCAATACAAGAAGAGGATTTTACACTCATCAACATACATGCACCTAATATAGGAGCACCCAAATACATAAAACAAATACTAACAGACATAAATAGAGAAATTTACAGGGATACAATAATAGTAGGAGACTTTAACACCCCACTCACATCAATGGACACATCTTCCGGTTAAAGAATCAATAAGGCAACAGAGATACAAAATGATGCAATAGAACAGTTAGACTTAATTGATATTTTCAGGACATTACATCCAAAAAAATCAGAATACACATTCTTTTCAAGTGCACATGGAACATTCCCTAGGATTGACCACATACTAGGGCACAAAACAAGCCTTAACAAATTTAAGAGGATAGAAGTTATTTCAAGCATCTTTTCTGACCACAACAGTATGAAACTAGAAATCCACCACAGAAAGAAAAATGAGAAAAAAACGATTACATGGAGACTAAACAACATGCTACTAAAAAAACCAATGGGTCAACGATGAAATCAAAAAGGAAATTTAAAAACACTTTGAGAAAAATGACAATGAAAACACAACCATACAAAATCTATGGGATGCAGCAAAAACAGTCCTTAGAGGGAAGTTCATAGCAATACAAGCCTTCCTCAAAAAACAAGAAAAATCTCAAACAACGTAAGTTACCACTTAAAAGAATTAGAAAAAGAAGAACAAACAAAACCTAAAGTCATCAGAATGAAGGAAATAATAAAGATCAGAGAGGAAATAAATAAATCAGAGATTAAAAAAATAATAGAGAAAATCAATAAAACCAAGAGCCAGTTCTTTGAAAGGATAAACGAGATTGACAAATCTCTGGCCAAGCTCACCAAGAAGAAAAGAGAGAACACAAATAAACAAAATAAGAAATGAAAAAGGAGACATTACAACTGATACTGCAGAAATACAAAAAAAAAAAGACTGTAAAGGACTACTATGAACAATTATATGCCAACAAATTCAACAACCTAGAAGAAATGGACAAGTTTCTAGAGACATACAGCCCACCAAAACTAAATCAAGAAGAAATAGATAATTTGAACAGACCAATCATTTGAAGTGAAATAGAATCTGTAATTTAAAAACTCCCTACAGGGCTTCCCTGGTGGCGCAGTGGTTGAGAGTCTGCCTGCCGATGCAGGGGACACAGGTTCGTGCCCTGGTCCGGGAAGATCCCACATGACACGGAGTGGCTAGGCCCGTGAGCCATGGCCGCTGAGCCTGCGTGTCCAGAGCCTGTGCTCTGCAACGGGAGAGGCCACAACAGTGAGAGGCCCGCGTACCGCAAAAAAAAAAAAAAAAACAAAACTCCCTACAAACAAAAATCCAGGACCAGATAGCTTCACAGGCAAATTCTACCAAACATACAAAGAAGAATTTATACCAATACTTCTCAAACTCTTCCAAAAAACTGAAGAGGAAAGAACACACCAAAGGACATTCTATGAAGCCACCATCACCCTAATACCGAAACCAGACAAAGATACCATCAAAAAAGAAAATTACAGGCCAATATCTTCGATGAATATAGATGCAAAAATTCTCAACAAAATGTTAAACCAAATCCAACAGCACATTAAAAAGATCGTACACCATGAACAAGTGGGATTCATCCCAAATTCACAAGGATGATTCAACATATGCAAATCAACCAGTGTGATACACCACATAAACAAGAGACAAAAACCACATGATCATCTCAGTAGATGCAGAAAAAGACTTTGATAAAATTCAGCATATATCCATGATAAAATCTCTTACCAAAGTGAGTATAGAGGGAACATATCTCAAAATAGTAAAAGCTATTTATGACAAACCCACAGCCAATATAATAATCACTGCTAAAATCTGGAACAAGACAAAGATGCCAACTCCCATGACTTCTATTCAACACAGTATTGGCAGTCCTAGCCACAGCAATCACAGAAGAAAAAGAAATAAGTTATATCCAAATTGGAAGGCAAGAGATAAAATTGTCATTATATGCAGATAATATGACACTACATATAGAAAACCCTAACAACTCCACACAAAAACTACTAGAACTGGACTTCCCTGGTGGCGCAGTGGTTGAGAGTCCGCCTGCCGATGCAGGGGACATGGGTTCAAGCCCTGGTCCGGGAAGATCCCACATGCCGTGGAGCAGCTGGGCCCGTGAGCCATGGCCGCTGAGCCTGCGCGTCCAGAGCCTGTGCTCAGCAATGGGAGAGGCCACAACAGTGAGAGGCCCGTGTAGTGCAAAAAAAAAAAAAAAAAAAAACGACTAGAACTGAAATTCAGCAAGGCAGTAGGATACAAGATTAACATACAGAAACTGGTTGAATTTCTTTACACCAAAAATGAAATGTCATAAAGGAAAAGCAACCCAGAAAATAAAATACTTAGGAATAAACCTCACCAAGGAAGTGAAAGAGAACTATAAAACATTAATAAAGGAAACTGAAGATGATTCAAAGAAATGGAAAGATATCCCATGCTGTTGGATTGGAAGAATTAATATTGTTAAAATGGCCATAGTACCCCAAACAATCTACAGATTTAATGCAATCCCTATCAAATGACCCATGACATTTTTCACATAACTAGAACAAATAATCCTAAAATTCATATGGAACCATAAAAGACCCAGAATTGCCCAGGCAATGCTGAGGAAAAAAAATAAAGCAGGAGGCTTAACCTTCCCAGACTTCATACAATACTACAAAGCTACAGTAATCAAAACGGCACGGTACTGGCACAAAAATAGACATATGGATCAATGGAACAGAAAAGAGATCCTGAAATAAACCCACACACCTAATTAATTAATTGATTAATTAATCTTTGAAAAAAAAGAGGTAAGAATATACAAAGGGAAAAAGGCAGTCTCTTCAGCAAGTGGTGTTGGGAAAGTTGGACAGCTGCATGTAAATCAGTGAAGTTAGAACACACCCTCTCACCATACACAAAAATAAACTCAAAATGACTTAAGGACTTAAACATAAGACATGACACATAAAACTCCTAGAAGAGAACATAGGCAAAACATTCTCTGACATAAATTGTACCAATGTTTTCTTAGGTCAGTCTCCCAAGGCAATAGAAATAAAAACAAAATTAAGCCAATGGGACCTAATCAAACTTACAAGTTTTTGCACAGCAAAGGAAACCATAATAAGAAAAGACAGCCTACAAATGGGAGAAAATACTTGCAAACAATGCAACAAAAAAGGGCTTAATTTCCAAAATATACAAACAGCTCATACAACTCAACAAAAACAAAAAAAACAACCCAATCAAAAAAGTGGGCAGAAGACCTAAAGAGACATTTCTCCAAGGAAGAAATACAAATGGCCAATAGGCACATGAAAAGATACTCAACATCGCTAATTATTAGAAAAATGCAAATAAACTACAATGAGGTACCACCTCACACCAGTCAGAATGGCCGTCATTAAAAAGGTTACAAATAACAAATGCTGGAGAGGGTGGGGAGAAAAGGAAACCCTCCTACACTGTTGGTGGGCAAGTAAGTTGGTGCAGCCACTATGGAAAACAGTATGGAGGTTCCTCAGAAAACTAAAAACAGAATTACCATATGATCCAGCAATCCCACTCCTGGGCATATGTCCAGACAAAACTGTAATTCAAAAAGGCACATGCACCCCTATATTCATCACAGCACTATTCACAATAGCCAAGACATGGAAACAATCTAAATGTCCATCAACAGAGGAATGGATAAAGAAGATGTGGTACATATATACAATGAAATATTACTCAGTCATAAAAAAAGAATGAAATAATGCCATTTGCAGCAACATAGATACAACTAGAAATTATCACACTAAGTAAGTCAGAAACAGAAAGACAAATACTATATGGTATCACTTATAGTGGAATCTAAAATATGACACAAATGAACCTATCTATGAAAGAGAAACAGAATCACGGACATAGAGAATAGACTGGTGGTTGCCAAGGGAGAGGGGGGTGGGAGAGGGATGGATTGAGAGTTTGGGGTTAGCAGATGCAAACTGGTATATATAGCATAGGTAAACAACAAGGTCCTACTGTATAGCACAGGGAATTATGTTCAATATTCTGTGATAAACCATAATGGAAAAGAATATGAAAAAGAATGTGTATATGTATAACTGAATCACTTTGCTGTACAGCAGAAATAACACAACATTGTAAATCAACTATACTTCAATTTTAAAAAGTAATAAAAACAATAAATAAATTAGGATACACAATGTACCAAATGCACAACCTCAAAGATTTCTGTGCTGGGAATTTATTCAGATTTGGCCTTTTCCTTTGTGTGTTTTCATTTTGTTTTTACTTTTCCAATCATATATGCTGAATTTAGGAAATCTATATTTTTTAATTTAACAAAATGATGCTGAATTGGAGCACTAATTGATGAGCACTTGACAAGCATCATATCACTTATGCCTCATAACAACCCTTTGAGGCAATTATAGCTAGCTCCCCTTGAAGCACAGGGTGCTCAAGTAATTTGAGCATATACGTGTTGATGGAGAATTCAAGCCTGGCTCTAATTAATTTCTGAGGCCAGTATACTCTAACCCTGTGCCATGCTGCCTGCCAGAACCCTTCAGGATCTCTCCTCTTGTGGTTATCTTTAACTGATGTGAACAGCAAAGGTACCAGCATTGAACTTCAATCTCATAAATAATGTGGTGTTAAGACAAGGTTTAAAAAAGTATTAAAGGAGAAGCAGCTGTAGTTTTGACCTTCAGGCTTGAGTCCATCCCCTCACTACCATCTTCTGCCCTCCTGATGAAAGGCACCAGGGGTACTCATACAAGAGTCAGATGTTTGACTAAGGGGTGATCGTACTTCTAAAAGACAGACTGAGACTCCTCTGAGAAAAGGAATAAAAACTCTGGGTTCTGAGCTTTGGTTTCCTCCAATGTAAGGCAAATTTTGAACTACATAATCGAAAGTCCTTAACTTTATGATTCTATGAAGACTGGACTCTTCTGAGGTAGGTGGGCTTCTGTCCAAACTACAATTCCTTGACTGATATAATCAGGGGACGAGGTCCCCTGGCAAGGTCCTCCACATATGCACAGCCTTAGACTTTGAGAAAATTGCCCCCAAGCCAACTGTAAACACCTGCAATTTGGATTGCAGAACTGCCAGCCAGGAAGAATGCCCAGCCAACACCAGTACTCTCACTGCTCAGGGAACACAGTACATTTCTACAACGCTCATTTCAGATGCTTACCACACAGCAGTTAGGAAATTGGAAGCGGTATAGGGAGGGAGATCAAGATGGCAGAGGCGGATGTGAAGCTCACCTCCCCCCACAAACACATCAGAAATGCATCTACATGTGGAACAATTCTCACAGAAAACCAACTAGAAACTGGCAAGAGATCTCCTACACAGCCAAAGCTGCAAGAAAGATCTCTATATAACCAGAGTAGGATGGGAAAAAAAAGTCCTCAGGATGGGACTCTGCCCCTGGGAGTGATCTGTAAGGAAGAGAAGGTCCACGTGGGCAGACCTTCACCCTGGGGAAGCCCTCTTGCCTGCTGAGAAATCTTCTGGGACAGATAGAGGGGCTGGAGAAGCATGCCTGTGTGGGCTTCCTAACATCGGGATGGAGAGAGACATGCACCAACGGCTGGCTGCCGACTTGCCGAGCTTCCCAATCGGAAGGGGCAAACACCCAGGGCCCCTTCACTCCACACCGCAGCATGGCGTGAGATCATGGCAGAGATCTGGTCTAGCTGCGCAGAGACAGAAAGGGCACCTGGGGTGTGATCTGGGCCAAACCGTGGAGCCCATTGTCCATGCGTGCACAGCACAGGTGTGGCTGCAGTGCACACTGTCGGTGCACATCAGGTGGCACCACAGGAACAGGCAGGCGCTGGGTGCTGAGTCTTGGATGGACAGGCCCTGGGCAGGAATACGTGACTGTTCATTTCCAAGTGGGAGCGCTCCAGCTCCACCCACTTTACACCACCTCTGGGGCAGACAGATCCTGGGAGAGGTCTACCACAGAGGCAGCCCAGGTCCCAGGTGGCAGCACAGCCATCTCCATTCCTGTGGCCACAGTCCACCAAACCCCGCCTACTCCACACAACAGCCTAGCACTAAGTCTCGGTTGAACAAAATGGAGAAAGTGATGCGACTTTGGGCTGCTTCTGGAAGGAACTGCAGACACCTACACAGATGATGCATAGGTTCACTGTGACCACATGAGCCTTACTTGCTTTAGTGAACACCAACTTTGGGGCAAGGCATGCACTCAAGGACAACAGAGCCTGATCAAACCCGACCCTCAGGGCTTCTACTCCAACAACTGGGGAGGAGACCCCGCCCCTGACAGGGCAGTGACAGCCATGGAGCAAAGAGGAGGCCCCACCCCACATCCAGCACAGGCTCTGGGCAGTATACCACCACTCACATTCCCCATCAAGGGGATAATGGCGAGCACACTCTAAGGAAAGATGTGGCTGGATCCATACCAAAACAAGCCCTCACACTAAAAATATTGGAAAACAGTCTACAGAGGGATGCTCCCACATTAAACAACAACAACAAAAAAAAGCCTTCAAGACGACAGTAGGTAACTCTTTCTCCTAAATTCATAGAGACAAAGAAAGTTAGGTAAAATAAAAAGCAGAGGAACTACTCCCAACTAAAAGAACAAGAGGAATCCCCTGAAAGAACAAATGATGATCAGGCCCCATCAGCCTACTAGACCCCAAGTCCAAAAGGAGATAATAAAAATGCTAAAGGAATTAAGAAAGATTATCAATAAATGAAGTTTATTGAAGTTTCACTTCAGTGAAATGAAGTTCACTGTAACAAGGAACAAGAAACTATAAAGATGAACCAAACAAAATTAGACAATCCAATTGCCAAGATAAAAACCAATCTAGAAGCAATGAATAGCAGACTAAAAGACACAGAAGAATGAATGAATGATCTAGAAGAAAGAATACTGGAAGTCACCCAATCAGAACAGCAGACAGACAAATAAAAAAAGAAAAAATGAAAGCAACGTATGAGATTTATGGGATAATATAAAGCATGCCAACCTATATGTAATAGGGGTTCCAGGAGGAGAAGATAGAGAGAAAGGGATTGAAAATGTATCTGAAGAAATTATGGTTGAAAACTTCTCAAATCTAAAGAAGGACACAGATATCCAGGTATAGGAAGCACAGTGGGTCCCAAACAAGATAAACCCAAACAGACCCACACCAAAGCATATCATAATTTAAATGACAAAATTTAAGGGGAGGATTCTAAAGGCAACAAGAGAAAAACAAAATGTCAGTTAAAAGGGAACCCCCATACGGCTATCAGCTGATTTTTCTGCAGAAACTTTGAGGGCCGGAAGGGAGTGACAAGATATATTCATGGGATATATGAAAGGGAAAAACCTGCAACATAGGATATTCTACCCAGCAAGATTATCATTAAGAATAGAAGGAAAGATAAAGAATTTTTCAGACAAGCAAAAACTAAAAGAATTCAGCAATACTAAACCTACCCTAAAAGAAATATTGAAAGGTCTTCTCTAAATAGAAAAGAAGCAAGAATCTATAGGAGAGGGCAAATCACAGTAGGAGAGGCAAATATACAAAAGGATTGAAGATCACTTAAATAAACGACTACATAGACTAAAAACAATCAAATTTTATAAAAATGATTATGACTACAATTAACAGCAAAAGGATAAACATGAAGATGTAAAATAGGACATCAAAACCACAAATGTGAGGAAGGGGAGTGTTAAAATGCAGATCTCTTAGAATGTGTTTGAACTTGTAGGACTATCAGTTTAAGCAAGTAGCTATAGCTATGGGTCAACATACTTGAAAACCAGGGTAACCACAAATCAAAAACATATAATAGATTCACAAAAACCAAAAAGAAAGTAACTCAAGCATACTACAAAAGAAAACCATCAAACCACACACACACACAAAAATGAACAAAGAAGAACTGCAAAAACTAGAAAACAAGATTTAAAATGGCAATAAATATGTACCTATCAATAATTACTTTAAATGTCAATGGACTAAATGCTCCGATCAGAAGACAGTGGCAGATTAGATTAAAAAAAAGAGCCTACAGTATGCCGCCTACAAGAGACTCACCTCAGGCACAGACTGAAAGTAAAGGGCTGGAAAATTATATTTCATGCAAATGAAAATGACAAGAAAACAGGGATAGCAATACTCCTACCAGACAAACAAAGTAGACTTTTAACATGTCTTTTTTAATTGAAGTATAGGTGATGTACAATATTATGTAAGTTATAGATGTACAATATAGTGATTCACAGTTTTTAAAGGTTATACTCCATTTGTACTTATTGTAAAATATTGGCTATATTCCCCATGCTGTACGATATTTCCTTGTAGCTTATTTTATACCTATTACTTTGTACCTCTTAATGCCCTACACCCCTAAATTGCTCCTCCCCTCTCCCCACTAGTAGCCACTAGTTTGTTCTCTATATCCAAGTCTACTTTTTTGTTGTATTCACTAGTTTTATTTTTCAGATTCCATGTATAAGTGATATCATACAGTATTTGTCTTTCTCTGTCTTACTTATTTCACTTAGCATGACACCCTCCAAGCCCATCCATGTTGTTACAAATGGCAAAATTCCATTTTTTCTATGGCTGAGTAGTATTCCATTATATATATACATATATATGTACACACATATATATACACATACATATATATATATATATACACACACATACCACCTCTTCTTTATCCACCTACTAATAGACACTTAGGTTGCTTTTACATTTTAGCAATTGTAAATAATGCTGCTATAAACATTGGGGTGCATGTATCTTTTCAAATTAGTGTTTCTGGGTTTTGGGGGGGGATATATACCCAGGATTGAATTGCTGGGTCTTATGGTATTTCTATTTTCAGTCTTTTGAGAAATCTCCGTACTGTGTCCACAGTGACTGTACCAATGTACATTCCCATCAACAGTGTATAAGGATTCCCTTTTCTGCACATCCTTACCAACATGTTATTTGTGGTCTTTTTGATGACAGCCATTCTGACAGGTGTGAAGTGATATTCATTGTGGTTTTGGTTTGCATTTCCCTGATGATTGGCAATGTTGAGCATCTTTTCCTGTGTCTGTTGACTATCTGCATTTCCTCTTTGGAAAAATATCTATTTAGTTCTGCCCATTTTTAAGTTGGGTTGTCTTTAGTTTTTTTGATGTTGAGTTATATGAGCTGTTTATATATTTTGGATATTAACCCTTTGTTGGTCATTATTTGCAAATATTTTTCCCCATTCAGTAGGTTGTCTTTTCATTTTGTCAACAGTTTCCTTTACTGTGTAAAAACATTTAAGTTTAATTAGGTCTCATTTGTTAATTTTTGCTTTTATTTCCTTTGCTTTAGGAGACAGAGCAAGAAAAATATTTCTACAATTTCTGTCAAAGAGTGTTTTCTGCCTATGTTTTCCTTTGGAGGTTTATGGCATCTGGTCTTATATTTAGATCTTCAATCCATTTTGAGCTTATTTTTATATATGGTGTTAGAGAATATTCTAATTTCACTCTTTTACATGTAGATGTTCAGCTTTCCCAGCACCACTTATTGAAAAGACGGTCTCTTGTCCATTGTACATTCTTGCCTCCTTTGTCATAGATTAATTGATCATAAGTGTGTGGGTTTAGTTCTGGGCTCTCTATTATGTTCCATTGTTCTATGTGTCTGTTTTTGTACCAGAAGCATTCTGTTTTGATTACTGTAGCTTTGTAGTATAGTCTGAAGTCAGGGTGCATGGTTCCTTTATCTCTGTTCTTCTTAAGATTGTTTTGGCTACTCAGGGTCTTTTGTGTCAGTCACCATACAGATTTTAAAAGTATTTATTTTAGTTCTGTGAAAAATGTCATTGGTATTTTGAAGGGATTGCACAGAATCTGTAGATTGCCTGGAGTAGTATGGTCATGTTAACAATATTAAGTTTTCCAATCCAAGAACACAGTATATCTTTCCATCTTTTTCTGTCATCTTCAATTCTTTCAACAGGGTCTTATAATTTGAGTATAGATATTTTACCTCCTTAGGTAGATTTATTCCTAGATATTTTATTCTTTCTGATGTGATGATAAATGCAATGGTTTCCTTAATTTCACTGATAGTTCATTGCTATTGTATAGAAATACAACAGATTTCTGCTGCTTTTGGATGGAATGTTGTATATATATCAATTAAGTCCATTGGTCTAATGTGTCATTTAAGACCCATGTTTCCTTATTGATTTTCTGTTTGGATGATCTAGGCATTGATGTAAGTAAGGGAATTTAACACCCCATTATTATTGTGTTACTATTGATTTCTCCACTTATGACTTAATATTTGCTTTATGTTTTTAAGTGCTCCTATGTTGGGTGCATATATATTGTGCTATTCCCTTCTGGCCTGCAGAATTTCTGCTGAAAAGTCAGCTGATAGGCTTATGGAAGTTCCCTTGTATGTTACTTGTTGCTTTTCCCTTGCTGCTTTTAATAAAGGATACATGTACATGTATAACTGAATCACTTTAATAACACAACTTTTTTTTTTTTGCGATATGCAGGCCCCTCACCGCCGTGGCCTCTCCCATCGCGGAGCACATGCTCCGGACGTGCAGGCTCAGTGGCCACGGCCCATGGGCTCAGCCACTCCGTGGCACAGGGATCCTCCCAGACCGGGGCACAAACCCATGCCCCCCACATCGGCAGGCAGACCCCAACCACTGCGCCACCAGGGAAGACCCTAACACAACATTTTTAATCAACTATGCTCCAATATAAAATAAAAAATTTTTAAATATTCTTTGTGATTAAAATGGCAAAAAATTAAAGGTAGTGTGTCTTGATGTGGTCCTCTTTGGGTTGATCCTCTATGGGAGCTTCCACACTTCCTGGACTTGGGTGACTGTTTCCTCTCCCAGGTTAGGGACATTTTCAGCTATTATGTCTTCAAATATGTTCTCAGCCCCTTTCTTTTCTCCCTATAATGCAAATATTAGTGCTGTTGATGTTGTCCCAGAGGCCTCTTAACTGTCCCCATTTTCACTTTTTTCTTCCTGTTCAACATCAGTGATTTCCACTACTGTCTTCCAGTTCACAGATCCATTCTTCTGAATCTTTCTATATACAGTTGATGCCTTCTGACGCATTTTTCCTTTAAGTTATTGTATTCTTCATCTACTATTCTTTATATTTTCTAACTCTTTTTTAAAGACTTCTAACTTCTTGCTCTGTACATCCTGCTCTGTATATCCATTCTTCTCCCCAGTTCTTTGATCATCTTTATATATCATCAGTCATTACCCTGAACTCTTCCTCAGGTGGATTGCCTATCTATACGTCATTTAGTTCTTCTGGGGTTTTATCTTATTCCTTTGTCTGGAACATGTTCCTCTTTCACCTTGTTTTACGTAAGTTGCTATTCGTATTTTTATGTGTCTAATAGGCTAGTTACCTTTACCAAGCTTAGAGAATTTCCTCTCTGTTGGAAACATCCCATATGTCCTAGCAGTGCACTCCCCTCTATATGCTCTAGGGGTTCCCCCATGAGGGCTGCATGGGTCCTTCTATTGTGGCAGATTAAGTGGGAAGTCTGGTAGGTATGGTTGGTCCCCAGTCCAGTTGGTTGCCAGGACTTTCCTTGTGAAATGGCTGTGGCTGCTGGTTGGCAGGGCCAGGTCACAAGTTGGCTGACTGCAGAGGCCCAGGGGACTCGTACTGGCTCATGGGTGGGCAGAGTCAGGGTCCAGAAGACTCCAGGGCTGTTACCTGCCCATTGGTGAGTGAAGCCAGGTCCTGGGGTTACTGCCGGGCTACCGGTAGGCAGAGATGGATCCTGGAGTCTGGTTGCAAGGCTCAAGGGTCCCAGAGCTGGTGTCAGATTGCTTGTGGACTGGGGGTAGTTCCTGACACAGCTGGGTATGTCATCTTGGGTGTCCCAAAGCTTGTGCTGACCTGCTAGTTGGCAGGGCTAGGGCCCAGCTGGTTCTGGGGAAGGGTCTGACCTGCTGGTGGGCAAGCTTTGTCTGGAGACTACAGGTTTGTGGTTTTATTTCTCCCAAAATTAAGTCCTGCTGGCCTTCAAAGCCAAATGCTCTAGGGGCTCATTTTCCTGGTGCAGGGCCTCTGGCCTGGGGAGCCCAAAATTGGGCTCAGACATTTCCTGTGGGAGAACCACTACAATGTAATTATTTTCCAGTGTGTGTCACTTACCCCAGGGGTATAAGACTTGACTATTTCACAACTTCACCCCTCCTACCCATCTCATTGTGGTTCCTTATGTCTTTAGTCATAGAAGATCTTTGTTGGTAGGTCTGGGTCTTTTTCATCTATGGTTATTCTGCAGATAGCTGTGATTTTAGTTGTGATTTTAGTGTGCTTGTGAGAGGAGGTGAGCTCAGGGTCTTTCTATTCTGCCATCCTGGCCAAATTCTACTAAAATATATTTTCTTAACATTCTATGTTTGAAGTAAACTAAACTGAAAATGAGACAGGAGAAAATACATGTAATCAGGGGCCTATGGTCAGGTCTCCCTTCTTAATTCCATCTCATCTAATCAAGTAGAGACTTGAGAAAACAAAACAGCTTCACTGAAAAAGAGAACATGATCCTCAGACAAAATACTTTAAAAGAGAGGCCATAAAGACAAAGGAGGACACTATTTATTATATAGTGATAAAGGGATTAATACAAGATGAAAATATACTGATTAACATATATGCACCCAATTAAGGAGCACCTAAATATAAAACAAAAACTAACAGAGGGAGAAACTGACAGAGATATAATAGGAGGCTTTAATATTCCACTGACATCAGAGGACACATCATCGAACAGAAAGTAAAGCAACAGAGGTCCTAAAAGACACAGTAGACCAGTTGAACTTAATGGCCATCTACAGGACAGTACATCTAAAACCAGAATATACATCCTTTTCTATTGCACATGGAATATTCTCTAGGGGAGACTACATAATAGATCACAAAACAAGCCTCAAGAAATGTGAGAATAGGAATTACTTCAAACATTTTTTTGACCACGACAGTATGAAATTAGAAATCAACCATAGAAAGAAAAGTGGGAAAAGAATGAACAGTTGGAGACTAAACAGTTTACTAAAAAAACAAAAAAAAAACCCCAGTGGGTCAATGATTAAATCAAAGAGAAAATCGGAAGGTACCAAGATAAATGACAATAAAAACACTACCAAAAGCTCTTAAAGATGTCTCTGGGAGAGAGGGGGAAGATGGTGGAAGAGTAAGACGTGGGGATCACCTTTCTCCACACAGATACACCAGAAATACATCTACACGTGGAACAACTCCTACAGAGCACCTACTGAACGCTGGCAGAAGACCTCAGACCTCCCAAAAGGCAAGAAACTCCCCCATGTACCTGGGTAGGGCAAAAGAAAAAAGAATAAACAGAGACAAAAGAATAGGGATGGGACCTGCACCAATGGAAGGGAGCCGTGAAGGAGGAACGGTTTCCACACACTAGAAAGCCCCTTTGAGGGCGGAGACTGTGGGTGGCGGAGGGGGAAAGCTTCGGAGCCCTGGAGGAGAGCACAGCAACAGAGGTGCGGAGGGCAAAGCGGAGAGATTCCCGCACAGAGGATCAGGGCCGACCGGCACTCAACAGTCCGAGAGGCTTGTCCGCTCACCCGCCAGGGTGGGCGGGGGCTGGGAGCTGAGGCTCCAGCATCGGTTGGATCGCAGGGAGAGGACTGGCAGCTTGAACAAAGCCTGAAGGGGTTAGTGCACCACGGCTACCCGGGAGGGAGTCCGGGAAAAAGTCTCGACCTGTCGAAGAGGCAAGAGACTTTTTATTCCCTCTTTGTTTCCTGGTGCGCGAGGAGAGGGGATTAAGAGCATGGCTTAAAGGAGCTCCACAGACGGGCATAAGCCGCGGCTAAAAGCGCGGAGCCAGAGATGGGCATGAGATGCTAAGGCCGCTGTGGCCGCCACCAAGAAGCCAGTGTGCGAGCACTGGTCACTCTCCGCACCTCCCCTCCTGGGAACCTGTGGAGCCGGCCACTGCCAGGGTCCCGTGATCCAGGGACAACTTCCCAGGGAGAATGCACAGAGTGCCTCAGGCTGGTGCAATGTCACGCTAGGCTCTGCTGCCGAAGTCTGGCCCTGCACTCCGTGCCCCTCCCTCCTCCCGGCCTCAGTGAGTCAGAGCCACCGAAGCAGCTGCTCCTTTAACCCCTTCCTGTCTGAGCGAAGAGCAGACGCCCTCCAGCGACCTACACGCAGAGGCGAGGCCAAATCCAAAGCTAAACCCCGGGAGCTGTGAGAACAAAGAAGAGAAAGGGAAATCTCTCCCAGCAGCTGCTGGAGCAGAAGATTAAATCTCCACAATCAACTTGATGTACCCTGCATCGGTGGAATAACTGAAAGGACAGCGAATCAGCCCAAATTGAGGAGGTGGACTTTGAGAGCAAGATTATTTTTTCCCCTTTTCCTCCTTTTGTGAGTGTGTATGTGTATGCTTCTGTGTGAGATTTTGTCTGTATAGCTGTGCTTTCACCATTTGTCCTAGGGTTCTCTCCCTCCTTTCTTTTGTTTGTTTTTACTTAAAAAATATTTTTTTCTAAATAATTATTTTCTATTTTAATAACTTTATTTTATTTTATCCTCTTTATTTCTTTTTTTCTACTTTTTCTCCCTTTTATTCTGAGCCATGTGGATGAAAGGCTGTTCGTGCTGCAGCCAGGAGTCAGTGCTGTGCCTCTGAGGTGGCAGAGCCAACTTAGGACACAGGTGCACAAGAGACCTCCCAGCTCCACATAATATCAAATGGCGAAAATCCCCCAGAGATCTCCATCTCAACACCAGCACCCAGCTTCACTCAACGACCAGCAAGCTACAGTGCTAGACACCCTATGCCAAACAACTAGCAAGACAGAAACACAACCTCACCCATTAGCAGAGAGGCTGCCTAAAATCATAAGTCCACAGACACCACAAAACACACCACCAGACGTGGACCTGCCCACCAGAAAGACAAGATCCAGCCTCAACCACCAGAACACAGGCACTAGTCCCCTCCACCAGGAAGCCTACACAACCGACTGAAAAAACCTTAGCCACTGGGGGCAGACACCAAAAACAACGGGAACTAAGAACCTGCAGCCTGCAAAAAGGAGACCCCAAACACAGTAAGATAAGCAAAATGAGAAGACAGAAAAACACACAGCAGATGAAGGAGCAAGATAAAAACCCACCAGACCTAACAGATGAAGAGGAAATACGCAGAACAGCTGAAAAAGAATTCACAATAACGATAGTAAAGATGATCCAAAATCTTGGAAATAGAACAGAGAAAATGCAAGAAACATTTAACAAGGATCTAGAAGAACTAAAGAGGAAACAAAAAACGATGAACAACACAATAAATGAAATTAACAAAACTCTAGAAGGGATCAATAGCAGAATAACTGAGGGAGAAGAACAGATAAGTGAGCTGGAAGATAAAACAGTGGAAATAACTACTGCAGACAACATTAAATGCACAAACATTCGGATTATAGGGTTCCCAGAAGAAGAGAAAAAGAAAGGGACTGAGAATATATTTGAAGAGATTATAGTTGAAAACTTCCCTAATATGGGAAAGGAAATAGTTAATCAAGTCCAGGAAGCACAGAGAGTCCCACACAGGATAAATCCAAGGAGAAACATGCCAAGACACATATTAATCAAACAGTCAAAAATTAAATACAAAGAAAACATATTAAAAGCAGCAAGGGAAAAACAACAAATAACACACAAGGGAATCCCCATAAGGTTAACAGCTGATCTTTCAGCAGAAACTCTCTGCGAGCCAGAAGGGACTGGCAGGACATATTTAAAGTGATGAAGGAGAAAAACCTACAACCAAGATTACTCTACCCAGCAAAGATCTCATTCAGATTTGATGGAGAAATTAAAACCTTTACAGACAAAAAACAAAAGATGAGAGAGTTCACCACCACCAAACGAGCTATACAACAAATGCTAAAGGAACTTCTCTAGGCAAGAAACACAAGAGAGGGAAAAGACCTACAATAACAAACCCAAAACAATTAGAAAATGGGAATAGGAACATACATATCAATAATTACCTTAAATGTAAATGGATTAAATGCTCCTACCAAAAGACACAGACTGGCTGAATGGATACAAAAACAAGATCCATAAATATGCTCTCTACAAGAGACCCACTTCAGACCTAGAGACACATACAGACTGAAAGTGAGAGGATGGAAAAAGATATTCCATGCAAATGGAAACCAAAAGAAAGCTAGAGTAGCAATTCTCATATCAGAAAAAATAGACTTTAAAATAAAGACTGTTAGAAGAGACAAAGGACACTACATAATGATCAAGGGATTGATCCAAGAAGTTATAACAATTGTAAATATTTATGCACCCAACATAGGAGCACCTCAATACATAAGGCAAATACTAACAGCCATAAAAGGGGAAATCGACAGTAACACATTCATAGTAGGGGACTTCAACACCCCACTTTCACCAATGGACAGATCATCCAAAATGAAAATAAATAAGGAAACACAAGCTTTAAATGATACGTTAAACAAGATGGACTTCATTGATATTTATAGGACATTCCATCCAAAAACAACAGAATACACATTTTTCTCAAGTGCTCATGGAACATTCTCCAGGATAATCATATCTTGGGTCACAAGTCAAGCCTTGGTAAATTTAAGAAAATTGAAATTGTATCAAGTATCTTTTCCAATCACAACGCTATGAGACTAGATATCAATTACAGGAAAAGATCTGTAAAAAATACAAACACATGGAGGCTAAACAATACACTACTTAATAACGAAGTGATCACTGAAGAAATCAAGGAGGAAATAAAAAAATACCTAGAAACAAATGACAATGGAGACACGACGACTCAAAACCTATGGGATGCAGCAAAAGTAGTTCTAAGAGGGAAGTTTATAGCAATACAATCCTCCCTTAAGAAACAGGAAACATCTCAAATAAACAAGCTAACCTTGCACCTAAAGCAATTAGAGAAAGAAGAACAAAAAAACCACAAAGTTAGTAGAAGGAATGAAATCATAAAGATCAGAAATAAATGAATACGAAATAAAGGAAATGATAGCAAAGATCAATAAAACTAAAAGCTGGTTCTTTGAGAAGATAAACAAAATTGATAAACCATTAGCCAGACTCATCAAGAAAAAAATGGAGAAGACTCAAATCAATAGAATTAGAAATGAAAAAGGAGAGGTAACAACTGACACTGCAGAAATACAAAAGATCGTGAGAGATTACTACAAGCAACTCAATGCCAATAAAATGGACAACCTGGAAGTAATGGACAAATTCTTACAAATGCACAAGTTGCCAAGAGTGAATCAGGAAGAAATAGAAAATATGAACAGACCAATCACAAGCACTGAAATTGAAACTGTGATTAAAAATCTTCCAACAAACAAAAGCCCAGCACCAGATGGCTTCACAGTCGAATTCTATCAAACATTTAGAGAACAGCTAACACCTATCATTCTCAAACTCTTCCAAAATATAGCAGAGGGAGGAACGCTCCCAAACTCATTCTACGAGGCCACCATCACCCTGATACCAAAACCAGACAAGGATGTCACAAAGGAAGAAAACTACAGGCCCATATCACTGATGAACATAGATGCAAAAATCCTCAACAAAACACTAGCAAACAGAATTCAACAGCACATTAAAAGGATCATACACCATGATCAAGTGGGGTTTTTCTGGGAATGCAAGGATTCTTCAAAATATGCAAATCAATCAACGTGATACACCATATTAACAGATTGAAGGAGAAAAAACATATGATCATCTCAATAGATGCAGAGAAAGCTTTTGACAAAATTCAATACCCATTTATGATAAAAACGCTGCAGAAAGTAGGCATAGAGGGAACTTTCCTCAACATAATAAAGGCCATATATGACAAACCCACAGCCAACATTGTCCTCCATAGTGAAAAACTGAAAACATTCCACTAAGATCAGGAACAAGACAAGGTTGCCCACTCTCACCACTCTTATTCAACATAGTTTTGGAAGTTTTAGCCACAGCAATCAGAGAAGAAAAGGAAATAAAAGGAATCCAAATCGGAAAAGAAGAATTAAAGCTGTCACTGTTTTCAGATGACATGATACTATACATAGAGAATCCTAAAGATGCTACCAGAAAACTACTAGGCCTAATCAATGAATTTGGTAAAGTAGCAGGATACAAATTAATGCCCAGAAATCTCTGGCATTCCTATACACTAATGATGAAAAATCTGAAAGTGAAATCAAGAAAACACTCCCATTTACCACTGCAAAAAAACTAAAGTATCTAAGAGCAAACCTACCTAAGAAGACAAAAGACCTCTATGCAGAAAACTATAAGACGCTGATGAAAGAAATTAATGATGATACAAATAGATGGAGACAGGTACCATGTTTTTGAATTGGAAGAATCAACATTGTGAAAATGACTCTACTACCCAAAGCAATCTACAGATTCAATGCAGTCCCTGTCAAAGTACCACTGGCATTTTCCACAGAACTAGAACAAAAAATTTCACAATTTGTATGGAAACACAAAAGACCCTGAATAGCCAAAGCAATCTTGAGAACGAAAAACGGAGCTGGAGGAATCAGGCGCCCTGACTTCAGACTATACTACAAAGCTACAGTAATCAAGAGAGTACGGTACTGGCACAAAAACAGAAATATAGCTCAATGGAACAGGTTAGAAAGCCCAGAGATAAACCCACACACATATGGTCACCTTATCTTTGATAAAGGAGGCAGGAATGTACAGTGGAGAAAGGACAGCCTCTTCAATAAGTGGTGCTGGGAAAACTGGACAGGTACATGTAAAAGTATGAGATTAGAACATTTCCTAACACCATACACAAAAATAAGCTCAAAATGGATTAAAGACCTAAATGTAAGGCCAGAAACTATCAAACTCTCAGAGGAAAACATAGGCAGAACATTCTATGACATAAATCACAGCAAGATCCTTTTTGACCCACCTCCTAGAGAAATGGAAATAAAAACAAAAAAAGGGCTTCCCTCGTGGCACAGTGGTTGGGAGTCTGCCTGCCGGTGCAGGGGATGCGGGTTCGTGCCCCGGTCCGGGAGGACCCTACATGCCGCAGAGCAGCTGTGCCCGTGAGCCATGGCCGCTGAGCCTGTGCATCCGGAGCCTGTGCTCCGCAGCGGGAGAGGCCACAGCAGTGAGAGGCCCGCGTACCGCAAAAAAACCCCAAACCAAAACAAACCAAAACAAACACAAAGATAAACAAATGGGAGCTAATGAAACTTCAAAGCTTTTGCACAGCAAAGGAAACCATAAACAAGACCAAAAGACAACCCTCCAAATGGGATAAAATATTTGCAAATGAAGCAACTGACAAAGGATTAATCTCCAAAATTTACAAGCAGCTCATGCAGCTCAATAGCAAAAAAACCAAACAACCCAATCCAAAAATTGGCAGAAGACCTAAATAGACATTTCTCTAAAGAAGATATACAGATTGCCAACAAACATATGAAAGAATGCTCAACATCATTAATCATTAGAGAAATGCAAATCAAAACTACAATGAGATATCATCTCACATCAGTCAGAATGGTCATCATCAAAACATCTGGAAACAATAAATCCTGGAGAGGGTGTGGAGAAAAGGGGACAGTCTTGCAATGCTGGTGGGAATGTGAATTGGTACAGCCACTGTGGAGAACAGTATGGAGGTTCCTTAAAAAACTACAAATAGAACTACCATATGACCCAGCAATCCCACTACTGGGCATATACCCTGAGAAAACCATAATTTAAAAAGAGTCATGTACCAAAATGTTCATTGCAGCTCTATTTACAATAGCCAGGAGATGGAAGCAGCCTAAGTGTCCATCATCGGATGAATGGATAAAGAAGATGTGGCACATATATACAATGGAATATTACTGAGCCATAGAAAGAAATGAAATTGAGTTATTTGTAGTGAGGTGGATGGACCTAGAGTCTGTCATACAGAGTGAAGTAAGTCAGAAAGAGAAAGACAAATACTGTATGCTAACACATATATACCGAATCTAAGAAAAAAAATGTCATGAAGAACCTAGGGGTAAGATGGTAATAAAGACAGAGACCTACTAGAGAAAGGACTTGAGGATATGGGGACGGACCTAATAGAGAATGGACTTGAGGATATGGGGAGGGGGAAGGGTAAGCTGTGACAAAGTGAGAGAGTGGCATGGACATATATACACTATGAAACGTAAGACAGATAGCTGGTGGGAAGCAGCCGCATAGCACAGGGAGATCAGCTCGGTGCTTTGTGACCACCTAGAGGGGTGGGATAGGGAGGGTGGGATGGAGGGAGATGCAAGAGGGAAGAGATATGGCAACATATGTATATGTATAACTGATTCACTTTTTTATAAAGCAGAGACTAACACACCATTGTAAAGGAATTATACTCTAATAAAGATGTTAAAAACAAACAAACACTACCATACCAAATCTATGGGATGCTACAAAAGCAGTTCTAAGAGGGAAGTTCACAGCCATACCGGCCTTCCCCAAGAAAGAAGAAAAATTTCAAAACACCTAACCTACCACCTAGAAGAAAACAAAACCCTATGTCAGCAGAGGAAAGGAAATAAAGATTAAATAGGAAATAAAAGAGAGAACAAAGACAGATCAATAAAACCAAGACCTCGTTTCTTGAAAAGATTAAAAAAGAAAGAAAGAAAAATGACAAACCTCTAGCCAGGCTCACCAAGAAAATAAGACACAAATAAACAAAAGAAATTAAAGGAGAAATAATTGATGCAAGAGAAATATCAAAAATAAGAGATTACTTTGAGCAGTTACATGGCAACAAATTGAACAATGTAGAAGAAATGGACAAGTTTCTAGAAACAGGCTACAAAAGCTGAGTCAAGAAGAAACAGATAACTTGAACAGACTGATCATTTGAAGTGAAATCAAATCTAATAAGCATATTCCCTGCAAACAAGAGTCTAGGACCAGGTGGCTTCACTGGGGAATTCCAAACATACAAAGAACTTATACCTATCTTTATCAATCTATTCAAGAATTGAAAGGAGGGAACACTCTGAAATTTATTCTATGAAGCCACCATCACCCTGACGCCAAAACCAGATAAAGACACTACAAAAAAGATTACAGGCCAGTATCTTTAATATAGATACAAAAGTCAGACAAGAAAAAGTAAAAGACATCCAAATCAGAAGGAAGAGGTAAAACTGTTATTATCTGCAGATGACATGACACTCTAGAGAACTTCAAAGTCTCCACATAAAAACTATTAGGACTAAAAAAAAAAAAAAAAAAACTATTAGGACTAATAAGTGAATTCAGCAAGGTAGCAGGATACAAGATTAATATACAGAAATCTGTTGCATTTCTTTACACTAACAATGAAATACCAGAAAGAGAATGTCAAAAAAATCCCATTTAGTGTCAGGTCAAAAAAATACATAGTGGGTTAACATACTTGTAAAAGCAGGATAACCACAAATCAAAAACATACAATAGACTCACAGAACACAAAAAGAACACAAGTACAATACAAAACAAAACCATCAAACCACGAAAGTAAAAAAAGAAAATAGAAAGAGATATAAAATCAATGGGAAAAGAAAGTTTAAAATGGCAATAAATACATATTAATAATTACATTAAATGTCAATGGACTAAATTCAAAAGATTTTATTATCCAATCTGCCACTCTGTAAGAGCCTACAATATGCTGCCTACAAGAGACTTGCCATAAAAAAAAGGACACACATAGATTGAAAGTGAGGGGATGGGAAAGAAAATGTAAACAGAAAGAAAGTGGGTGTAGCAATACTCAGACAAAATAAACTTTAAAATGAAGGCCATGAGAAAAGACAAAAAAAGGACACTATATGATAGAAGGATTAATACAAGAGCATATTACACAATACAAGAGGATATTACACTTGTTAACGTTATGCACCAAATATAGGAGCACCTAAATACATAAAACAAGTACTAACAGACATAAAAGGAGAAATTGAAAGGAATACAATAATAGTAGGAGACTTTAACACTAATCACATCAATGGATAGATCTTCTGGACAGGAAAAAAAATCAGTAAGGAAACAGAGATCCTAAATGACACAACAGAGACAGTTAGATTTAATTGATACTTTCAGGACATTACATCGAAAAAACCCCGAATACGCATTCTTTAAGTGCACGTGGAACATTCTATAGGATAGACCACATACTAGGGCACAAAACAAGCCTCAAATTTTAGAGGATAGAAATTACTTCAAACACCTTTTCAGACCACAGTGACATGAAACTAGGAAAATAACCACAGAAAGAGAAATGAGAAAAAATGATTACAGAGACTAAAAAATATGCTACTAAGAAACCAATGGGCCAACAATGAAATCAAAGAAGAAATTTAAAAATACCTTGAGACAAATGACAATGAACAAATAACCACACAAAATCTATGGAATGCAGCAAAACAACCATATAAAATCTATGGGATGTAGCAAAAGCAGTCCTTAGAAGTTCATAGAGATATAGGCCTTTCTCAACAACAACAACAAAAAAAAAAAACAAGAAAAATATTAAGCAACCTAACCTACCACCTCAAATAATTAGAAAAATAACAATCAAAACCTAAAGTCAGCAGAAAGAAAGAAATAAAGATCAGAGAGGAAATACAATAGAGATTAAAAAATAGTCAAAGAGGATTCCAGGGAGATGGCAGAAGAGTAAGACATGGAGATCACCTTCCTCCCCACAGATACACCAGAAATACATCTACACCTGGAACAACTCCTACAGAACACCTACTAAACGCTGGCAAAAGACCTCAGACTGCCCAAAAGGCAAGAAACCCCCCCACATACCTGGGTAGGGCAAAAGAAAAAACAGAGACAAAAGGATAGGGAAGGGACCTGCACCAGTGGGAGGGAGCTGTGAAGGAGGAAAGGTTTCCACACACTAGAAAGCCCCTTCGCGGGCAGAGACTGCGGATGGCGCACGGGAAAAGCATTGGAGACGCAGAGCAGAGCACAGCAACAGGAGTGCGGAGGGCAAAGTGGAGAGCTTCCCGCACAGAGGATCAGGGCCGACCGGCACTCACCAGCCCGAGAGGCTTGTCTGCTCACCCGCCGGGGCGGGTGGGGCTGGGAGCTGAGGCTCGGGCTTCGGTCTGAGCGCCGGGAGAGGACTGGGGTTGGCAGCGTGAACACAGCCTTCAGGGGGTTGGTGCACCACGGCTAGCCGGGAGGGAGTCCGGGGAAATGTCTGGACCTGCCGAAGAGGCAAGAGACTTTTTCTTCCCTCTTTGTTTCCTGGTGCACGAGGAGAGGGGATTAAGAGCGCTGCTTAAAGGAGCTAGAGACAGGCGTGAGCCGCGGCTAAAAGCGCGGACCCCAGAGACGGGCATGAGACGCTAAGGCTGCTGCTGCCGCCACCAAGAAGCCTGTGAGCGAGCACAGGTCACTATCCACACCCACCTTACGAGGAGCCTGTGCAGCCCGCCACTGCCAGGGTCCCGGGATCCAGGGACAACTCCCCCAGGAGAACACACAGCACGCCTCATGCTGGTGCAACATCACGCCGGCCTCTGCCGCTGCAGGCTCACCCCTCACTCTGTGCCCCTCCCTCCCCCTGGCCTGAGTGAGCCAGAGGCCCCGAATCAGCGGCTCCTTTAACCCCGTCCTGTCTGAGCAAAGAACAGACACCCTCCTGCAACCTACATGCACAGGCGGGGCCAAATCCAAAGCTGAGCCCCTGGAAGCTGTGAGAACAAAGAAGAGAAAGGGAAATCTCTCCCAGCAGCCTCAGAAGCAGCGGATTAAAGCTCCACAATCAACGTGATGTGCCCTGCATCTGTGGAATACCTGAATAGACAACGAATCATCCCAAATTGAGGAGGTGGACTTCGATAGCAAGATTTATGATTTTTTTCCCCTTTTCCTCTTTTTCTGAGTGTGTATGTGTATGCTTCTGTGTGAGATTCTGTCTGTATAGCTTTGCTTCCACCATTTGTCCTAGGGTTCTATCCTTCCATTTAAAAAAAAAATTTTTTTTCTTAATAATTATTTTTCATTTTAATAACTTTTTAAAATTTTACTTTATCTTCTTTCCTTCCTTCCTTCCTTCCTTCCTTCCTTCCTTCCTTCCTTCAGACAATGAATCATCCCAAATTGAGGAGGTGGACTTTGAGAGCAAGATTTATGATTTTTCCCCCTTTTTCCTCTTTTTGTGAGTGTGTACGTGTACGCTTCTGTGTGAGATTTTGTCTGTATAGCCTTGCTTCCACCATTTGTCCTAGGGCTCTATCCGTCCTTTTTTTTTTTAAATTTTTTTCTTAATGATTTTTTATTTTAATAACTTTATTATATTTTATCATACTTTTATTTTACTTTATCTTCTTTCTTTCTTTCTTTCCTTCATTCCCTCCTTCCTTGCTTCCTCACTCCCTCCTTTCTTTCTTTCTTTCTTTCTTCTTCTACTAATTCTTTATTTCTAATTTTTTTCCCATTTATTCTGAGCCGTGTGGATGAAAGGCTTTTGGTGCTGCAGCCAGGAGTCAGTGCTGGGCCTCTGAGATGGGAGAGCCAACTTCAAGACACAGGTCCAGAAGAGACCTCCCAGCTGACATAATATCAAACGGCGAAAATCACCAAGAGATCTCCAGCTCAACACCAGCACCCAGCTTCACTCAACGACAAGCAAGCTATAGTGCTAGAAACCCTATGCCAAACAACTAGCAAGACAGGAACACAACCCCACCCATTAGCAGAGAGGCTGCCTAAAATCATAATAAGTCCACAGACACCCCAAAACACACCACCAGACGTGGACCTGCCCACCAGAAAGACAAGATCCAGCCTCATCCACCAGAACACAGGCACTAGTCCCCTCCACCAGGAAGCCTACACAACCCACTGAACAAACCTTAGCCACTGGGGGCAGACACTAAAAACAACGGGAACTAAGAACCTGCAGCCTGCGAAAAGGAGACCCCAAACACTGTAAGATAAGCAAAATGAGAAGACAGAGAAACACAACAGATGAAGGAGCAAGGTAAAAACCCACCAGACCTAACACATGAAGAGGAAATAGGCAGTCTACCTGAAAAAGAATTCAGAATAAAGATAGTAAAGATGATCCAAAATCTTGGAAATAGAATGGAGAAAATATAAGAAACATTTAACAAGGAACTAGAAGAATTAAAGAGCAAACAAACAATGATGAACAACACAACAAATGAAATTCAAACTTCTCTAGAAGGAATCAATAGCAGAATAACTAAGGAAGAAAAACATATAAGTGACATGGAAGATAAAATAGGGGAAATAACTACTGCAGAGAAGAATAAAGAAAGCAGAATGAAAAGAATTGAGGACATTCTTAGAGACCTCTAGGACAACATTAAATGCACCAACATTTGAATTATAAGGGTCGCAGAAGAGGAACAGAAAAAGAAAAGTACTGAGAAAATATTTGAAGAGATTATAGTTGAAAAATTCCCAAACACAACGGGAACTATGAACCTGCAGCCTGCAAGGAGACCCCAAACACAGTATGATAAGCAAAATGAGAAGACAGAAAAACACACAGAAGATGAAGGAGCAAGATAAAAACCCACCAGACCTAACAAATGAAGAGGAAATAGGCAGTCTACTTGAAAAATAATTCAGAATAATGATAGTAAAGATGATCCAAAATCTTGGAAATAGAATGGACAAAATGCAACAAAAATTTAACAAGGACTTAGAAGAACTAAAGATGAAATGAACAATGATGAACAACACAATAAATGAAATTAAAAATACTCTAGATGGGATCAATAGCAGAATAACTGAGGCAGAAGAACGGATAAGTGAACTGGAAGATAAAACAGTGGAAATAACTACTGCAGAGCAGAATAAAGAAAAAAGAATGAAAAGAACTGAGGACAGTCTCAGAGACCTCTGGAAAAACATTACACGCACCAACATTTGAATTATAGGGGTTCCAGAAGAAGAGAAAAAGAAAGGGACTGAGAAAATATTTGAAGAGATTATAGTTGAAAACTTCCCTAATATGGGAAAGGAAATAGTTAAGTCCAGGAAGCACAGAGAGTCCCATACAGGAAAAATCCAAGGAGAAGTATGCCAAGACACATATTAATCAAACTGTGAAAAATTAAATACAAAGAAAATATATTAAAAGCAGCAAGGGAAAAACAACAAATAACACACAAGGGAATCCCCATAAGGTTAACAGCTAATCTTTCAGCAGAATCTCTGCAAGCCAGAAGGGACTGGCAGGACATATTTAAAGTGATGAAGGAGAAAAACCTGCAACTAAGATTACTCTACCCAGCAAGGATCTCATTCAGATTTGATGGAGAAATTAAAACCTTTACAGACAAGCAAAAGCGGAGAGTTCAGCACCACCAAACCAGCTTTACAACAAATGCTAAAGGAACTTCTCTAGGCAAGAAACACAAGAGAAGGAAAAGACCTACAATAACGACCCAAAACAATTAAGAAAATGGGAATAGGAACATACATATCGATAATTACCTTAAATGTAAATGGACTAAATGCTCCCACCAAAAGACACAGATTGGCTGAATGGATACAAAAGCAAGACCCATATATTTGCTGTCTACAAGAGACCCACTTCAGACCTAGAGACACATACAGACTGAAAGTAAGGGGATGGAAAAAAGATATTCCATGCAAATGGAAACCAAAAGAAAGCTGGAGTAGCAATTCTCATATCAGACAAAATAGACTTTAAAATAAAGACTATTAGAAGAGACAAAGAAGGATACTACATAATGATCAAGGGATCGATCCAAGAAGAAGATGTAACAATTGTAAATATTTATGCACCCAACATAGGAGCACCTCAATACATAAGGCAAATACTAACAGCCATGAAAGGGGAAATCGACAGTAACACATTCATAGTAGGGGACTTTAACATCCCACTTACACCAATGGAGAGATCATCCAAAATGAAAATAAATAAGGAAACACAAGCTTTAAATGATACTTTAAATAAGATGGGCTTAATTGATATTTATCAGACATTCCATCCAAAAACAACAGAATACACATTTTTCTCAAGTGCTCATGGAACATTCTCCAGGATAGATCATATCTTGGGTCACAAATCAGGCCTTGGTAAATTTAAGAAAATTGAAATTGTATCAAGTATCTTTTCCAATCACAATGCTATGAGATTAGATATCAATTACAGGAAAAGATCTGTAAAAAATATAAACACATGGAGGCTAAACAATACACTACTTAATAATGAAGTGATCACTGAAGAAATCAAAGAGGAAATTAAAAAGTACCTAGAAACAAATGACAATGGAGACACGACTACCCAAAATCTATGGGATGCAGCAGTTCTAAGAGGGAAGTTTACAGCAATACAATCCTACCTTAAGAAACAAGAAACATCTCAAATAAACAACCAAACCTTGCACCTAAGGCAATTAGAGAAAGAGGAACAAAAAAACCCCAAAGTTAGCAGAAGGAAAGAAATCACAAAAATCAGGTGAGAAATAAATGAAGGAAATGATAGCAAAGATCAATAAAACTAAAAGCTGGTTCTTTGAGAAGATAAACAAAATTGATAAACCATTAGCCAGACCCATCAAGAAAAAGAGGGAGAGACTCAAATCAATACAATTAGAAATGAAAAAGGAGGAGTAACAACTGACACTGCAAAAATACAAAAGATCATGAGAGATTACTACAAGCAACTCTATGCCAATAAAATAGACAACCTGGAAGAAATGGACAAATTCTTACAAATGCACAACATGCCAAGACTGAATCAGGAAGAAAAAGAAAATATGAACAGACCAATCACAAGCACTGAAGTTGAAACTGTGATTAAAACTCTTCCAACAAACAAAACCCCAGGACCAGATGGCTTCACAGGCGAATTGCATCAAACATTTAGAGAACAGTTAACACCTATCCTTTTCAAACTCTTCCAAATGATAGCAGAGAGAGGAGCACTCCCAAACTCATTCTATGAGGCCACCATCACCCTGATACCAAAACCAGACAAGGATGTCACAAAGAAAGAAAACTACGGGTCAGTATCACTGATGAATATAGATGCAAAAATCCTCAACAAAATAGTAGCAAACAGAATCCAACAGCACATTAAAAGGATCATACACCATGATCAAGTGGGGTTTAATCCAGGAATGCAAGGATTCTTCAATATACGCAAATCAATCAACCTGGTAACCCATATTAACAAATCAAAGGAGAAAAAACATATGATCATCTCAATAGATGCAGAGAAAGCTTTTGACAAAATTCAACACCCACTTATGATAAAAACCCTCCAGAAAGTAGGCATAGAGGGAACTTTCCTCAACATAATAAAGGCCATATATGACAAACCCCACAGCCAACATCATCCTCAATAGTGAAAACCTGAAAACATTTCCACTAAGATCAGGAAGACGACAAGGTTGCCCACTCTCACCACTCTTATTCAACATAGTTTTGGAAGTTTTAGCTACAGCAATCAGAGAAGGAAAGGAAATAAAAGGAACCCAAATCAGAAAAGGAGAAGTAAAACTGTCACTGTTTGCAGATGACATGATACTATACATAGAGAATCCTAAAGATGCTACCAGAAAACTACTAGAGCTAATCAATGAATTTGGTTAAGTAGCAGGATACAAAACTAATGCACAGAAATCTCTTGCATTCCTATACACTAATGATGAAAAATCTGAAAGTGAAATCAAGAAAACACTCCCATTTACCATTGCAACAAAAAGAATAAAATATCTCGGAATAAATCTACCTAAGGAGACAAGAGACCTGCACGCAGAAAATTATAAGACACTGATGAAAGAAATTAAAGATGATACAAATAGATGGAGAGATACACCATGTTCTTGGATTGGAAGAACCAACATTGTGAAAATGACTCTACTACCCAAAGCAATCTACAGATTCAATGCAATCCTTATCAAACTACCACTGGTATTTTTCTCAGAACTAGAACAAAAAATTTCACAATTTTTATGGTAACACCAAAGAACCCGAATAGTCAAAGCAATCTTGAGAACAAAAAACGGAGCTGGAGGATTCAGGTGCCCTGACTTCAGACTATACTACAAAGCTACCTTAATCAAGACAGTATGGTACTGGCACAAAAAGATAGATCAATGGAACAGGATAGAAAGCCCAGAGATAAACCCATGCACATATGCTCACCTTATCTTTGATAAAGGAGGCAGGAATGTACAGTGGAGAAAGGATAGCCTCTTCAATAAGTGGTGCTGGGAAAACTGGACAGGTACATGTAGAAGTATGAGATTAGGTCACTCCCTAACACCATACATAAAAATAAACTCAAAATGGATTAAAGACCTAAATGTAAGGCCAGAAAGTATCAAACTCTCAGAGGAAAACATAGGCAGAACACTCTATGACATAAATCACAGCAAGATCCTTTTTGACCCACCTCCTAGAGAAATGGAAATAAAAACACAAATAAACAAATGGAACCTAATGAAAGTTCAAAGCTTTTGCACAGCAAAGGAAACCATAAACAAGACCAAAAGACAGCCCTCAGAATGGGAGAAAATATTTGCAAATGAAGCAACTGACAAAGGATTAATCTCCAAAATTTATAAGCAGCCCATGCAGCTCAATAAAAAAAAAAACGCAATCCAAAAATTGGCAGACGACCTGTATAGACATTTCTCCAAAGAAAATATACAGACTGCCAACAAACACATGAAAGAATGCTCAACTTCATTAATCATTAGAAAAATGCAAATCAAAACTACAATGAGATATCATCTCACACTAGTCAGAATGGCCATCATCAAAAAATCTAGCAACAATAAATGCTGGAGAGGGTGTGGAGAAAAGGGAACCCTCTTGCAGTGTTGGTGGGAATGTGAATTGATACAGCCACTGTGGAGAACTGTATGGAGGTTCCTTAAAAAACTACAAATAGAAGTACCATATGACCCAGCAATCACACTACTGGGCATATACCCTGAGAAAACCATAATTCAAAAAGAGTTATGTACCAAAATGTTCATTGCAGCTCTATTTACAATAGCCAGGACATGGAAGCAACCTAAGTGTCCATCAACAGATGAATGGATAAAGAAGATGTGGCAGATATATACAATGCAATATTACTCAGCCATAAAAAGAAATGAAATTGAGCTATTTGTAATGAGGTGGAGAGACCTAGAGTCTGTCATACAGAGTGAAGTAAGTCAGAAAGAGAAAGACAAATACCGTATGCTAACACATATATATGGAAATTAAGAAAAAAAAATGTCATGAAGAACCCAGGGGTAAGACAGGAATAAAGACACAGACCTACTAGAGAATGGACTTGAGGATATGGGGTGGGGGAAGGGTAAGCTGTGAGGAAGCGAGAGAGAGGCATGGACATATATACACTACCATATGTAAGGTAGATAGCTAGTGGGAAGCAGCCGCATAGCACAGGGAGATCAGCTGGGTGCTTTGTGACTGCCTGGAGGGGTGGGATAGGGAGGGTGGGAGGGACCGAGATGCAAGAGGGAAGAGATATGGGGATATATGTATATGTATAACTGATTCACTTTGTTATAAAGCAGAAACTAACACACCATTGTAAAGCAATTATACTCCAATAAAGATGTAAAAAAAAAAAAGATATACAGATTGCCAACAAACACATGAAAGAATGCTCTTCATTACTCATTAGAGAAATGCAAATCAAAGCTACAATGAGATATCATCTCACACCGGTCAGAATGGCCATCATCAAAACATCTGGAAACAATAAATCCTGGAGAGGGTGTGGAGAAAAGGGAACAACACTCTTGCACTGTTGGTGGGAATGTGAATCGGTACAGCCACTATGGAGAACAGTATGGAGGTTCCTTAAAAAACTACAAATAGAACTACCATATGACCCAGAAATCCCACTAGTGGGCATATACCCTGAGAAAACCATAATTCAAAAAGAGTCATGTACCAAAATGTTCATTGCAGCTCTATTTACAATAGCCTGGAGATGGAAACAACCTAAGTGTCCATCATCGGATGACTGGATATAGAAGATGTGGCACATATATACAACAGAATATTACTCAGCCATAAAAAGAAATGAAATTGAGCTATTTGTAATGAGGTGGATAGACCTAGAGTGTGTCATACAGAGTGAAGTAAGCCAGAAAGAGAAAGACAAATACCGTATGCTAACACATATATATGGAATTTAAGGGGAAAAAAATGTCAGGAAGAACCTAGGGGTAAGACAGGAATAAAGACACAGACCTACTAGAGAATGGACTTGACGATATGGAGAGGGGCAAGGGTAAGCTGTGACAAAGTGAGAGAGAGGCATGGACATATATACACTACCATACGTAAAGTAGATCGCTAGTGGTAAGTAGCCACATAGCACAGGGAGATCAGCTTGGTGCTTTGTGACCACCTGGAGGGGTAGGATAGGAAGGGTGGGAGGGAGGGAGACACAAGAGGGAAGAGATATTGGAATATATGTATATGTATAACTGATTCACTTTGTTATAAAGCAGAAACTAACACACCACTGTCAAGCAATTATACTCCAATAAAGATGTAAAAAAAAAAAAAGTAAAAACCATGAGGTGGTTCTTTGAGAAGGTAAATAAAATATACAGACCTCTGGCCAGGCTCACCAACAAGAAGAGAGAGGACCCAAAAAAAGGGAGTGGAAGAGGAGAAACTTTTTTTGTATTTCTGTGGTATCAGTTATAAGAGAACACTATTAATAATTATATGCCAACAAATTGGACAGCCTAGAAGAAATGGACAAGTTTCTAGAAACATATAGCCCACCAAAACTGAATCAAGAAATAGATAACTTGAATAGACTGATCACTAGAAGTGAAATACAATCTGTAATTTAAAAAACTCCCTGAAAACAAAAGTCCAGGACTAGATGGCTTCACCTGGGAATTCTACCACACATACAAAGAAGAACTTGTACTGATCCTTTTCAAACTCTTCCAAAAGAGTGACGAGGAGGGAACACTCCCAAAGTCATTCTAGGGAGCCACCATCACTCCGATACCAAGATTAGACAAAGACACTACCAAAAAAGAAAGTTACAGGCCAATATCTATGATGTCCATAGATGCAAAAATTCAATAAAATATTAGCAAATCGAATCTAGCACCACATAAAGAAGATCATACACCACAACCAAGTTGGATTCATCCCAGGTTCACAAGGATGGTTCAAAATATGCAAAAAATCAACATGCTACACCACATCAACCAAAGACAAGACAAAAACCACATGATAATCTCAACAGATGCAGAAAAAATTCAACTTCCATTTATGATAAAAACCCTTACCAAAGTGGGTGCAGATGGAACACTTCTTAACATAAAAGCTATTTATGACAAACCCACGGCCAATCTAACACTCAGTGGTGAAAAGCTGAAAGCCTTGGGCTTCCCTGGTGGCTCAGTGGTTACGAATCTACCTGCCACCACAGGGGACACGGGTTCAAGCCCTGGTCCAGGAAGATCCCACATGCCGCGGAGCAACTGAGCCCATGAGCCACAACTACTGAAGCCCACGGTCCTAGAGCCCGTGCTCCGCAACAAGAGGAGTCACCAAAATGAGAAGCCCACGCACCCCAATGAAGAGTAGACCCTGCTCACCACAACTAGAGAAAGCCCACGAGCAGCAACAAGACCCAATGTAGCCAAACTAAAATTAAATAAATTTATTAAAAAAAAAAGCTGAAAGCCTTCCAACTAAAATATGGAACAAGACATGTATGCTCACTCACCACTTCTAATCAACATATTATTGGAAGTCCTAGCCACAGCAATCACACAAGAAAAATACAAGTATCCTAATTGGAAGGAAAGATGTAAAATTGTCATTATACACAGATGATATGATACTCTATATAGAAAATCCTAAAGACTCCACACAAAACCTACCAGACTGATAAACAAATTCAACAAGGTAGTGGGATACAAGATTACACATATAGAAATCCGTTGCATTTCTTTACACTAACAATGAAATATTAGAAAGGGAATGCAAACAAACAATCCCTTTTAAAATCGCATAAAAAAATAAAATAAAATTCTTTGAAGTAAACCTGACCAAGGAGGTGAAAGATTTATATGCTGAGAACTATAAAACATTGACAAAGGAAGTTGAAGATGATTCAACGAAATGAGCTCATGCCTTTGATTGGAAGAATTAACATTGTTTAAATGGTTTAATTTCCAAAATATACAAACATCTCATACAACTCAATAACAAAAAGACAACCTAATGAAAAAACTGGACAGAAGACCTAAACAGACATTTCTCCAGAGAAGATACAGATGGCCAACAGGCAATGAAAAGATGCACAACATCGTTAATTAGAGAAATGCAAATCAAAATTACAATGAGTAAAGACCTAAATGTAAGACCAGACACTATAAAATTCTTAGAGGAAAACATAGGCCGAACACTCATTGACGTAAATCACAAGAACTTTTTTGATCCACCTCCTGGAGTAATAAAAATAAAAACAGGGCTTCCCTGGTGGCTCAGTGGTTGAGGGTCCCACCTGCCAATTCAGGGGACATGCGTTCGTGCCCTGGTCCAGGAGGATCCCACATTCCTCGGAGCAGCTGGGCCCGTGAACCATGGCCACTGGGCCTGAGCGTCCGGAGCCTGTGCTCTGCAACAGGAGGGGCCGTGGTGGTGAGAGGCCCGCATATTGCAAAAAGTAAATAAATAAATAAATAAAAACAAAAATAAACAAATAGGATGTAATTAAACTTAAAATCTTTTGCACAGCAAAGGAAACTATAAACAAGACAAAAAGACAACCCTCAAAATGGTAGAAATTATTTGCAAATGAAGCAACTGACAAGGGATTAATCTCCAAAATATACAAAGAACACATGCAGCTCAATATCAAAAAAACCAAAGAACCCAATCCAAAAATGCACTGAAGATCTAAATAGACATTTCTCCAAAGAAGACATACAGATGGCCAAGAGGAACATGAAAACATGCTCAACATCACTAATTATTAGAGATATGCAAATCAAAACTACATTCTCACACAGGTCAGAATGGCCACCATCAAAAATTCTATAAACAATAAATGCTGGAGAGGGTGTGGAGAAAATGGAACCTTCCTACATTGTTCGTGGGAATGTAAACTGGTGCAGCCACTATGGAAAACAGTATGGAGGTTCCTTTAAAAACTTGAAATAGAGTTGCCATATGATCCAACAATCACACTCCTGGGCATATATCTGAAGAAAACGATAGTTTGAAAGGATACCTGCACCCCAATGTTTACTGCAGCACTATTTACAATAGCCAGGACATGGAAGCAACATAAATGTCCATTGACAGAGGAATGGAATATTACTCAGCCATAAAAAAAATGTCATTTGCAGCAACATGGATGGAACTAGAGATTGCCATACTGAGTGAAGTAAGTCAGACAGAGAAAGACAAATATCATATGATATCACTTATATGTGGAATCTAAAAAGAAAGGTACAAATGAACTTATTTACAAAACAGAAGTACAGTCACGGATGTAGAAAACAAACTTATGGTTACCAGGGGATGGGGTGGGGGGAGGAATAAACTGGGAGATGGGGATTGACATAAACACACTACTCTATATAAAAAAGTAACTAATAAGAACCTGCTGTAAAGCACAGGGAACTCTACTCAGCACTCTGTAATGGTCTATAAAGGAAAAGAATCTGGAAAAAAAAGGATATATGTATAACTGATTCACTTTGCTGTACACCTGAAACTAAGACAACATTGCAAATCAACTATACTCCAATAAAAAAATTTTTAAAAACTACAATGAAGTGTCACCTCACACTGGTCAGAATGGCCTTCATTAAAATGTCTACAAATAAATGCTGGAGAGGGTGTGAAGGAAAAGGGAACCTTCCTACATTGTTCATGGGAATGTAAATTGGTGCAGTCACTATTGAAAACAGTATGGAAGTTCCTAGAAAACAATCCTACTCTCTGGACATATATCCAGAGAAGACTTTAATTTGAAAAGATACATGCACACCAATGTTCATAGCAGCATTATTTACAAAAGCCAAAACATGGAAGCAGCCATGTCCATAGACAGATGAATGGATAAAGAAGACGTGGTATGTATACACAAAGGAATACTACTCAGCCATAAAAAAGAATGAAATAATGCCATTTGCAGCAACATGGATGGACCTAGAGATGATCATACTAAGTGAAGTCACAAAAAGACAAATACCATAGGATATCACTTATATGTGGAATCTAAAATATGATACATATGATACAAATGAACTTATTTACAGAACAGAAACAGACTCACAGACATAGAAGACAAATTCATGGCTACCAAAGGGAAAATGGGGTGGGGGAGGGATAATTAGGAGTTTGCAATTAGCAGATACAAACTACTATATATAAAATAGGCAAAGTTCTACTGTATAGTACAGGGAACTATATTCAATATCCTGTAATATACCATAATGGAAAAGAATATGAAAACAATATATATCTATGTATAACTGAATCACTTTGCTGTACACCAGAAACACACTGTAAATCAACTATACTCCAATAAAAAAGTTAAAAAATCAAAACTGAAAAAAAAATACATACAAATAAACTTAACCAAAGAGGTGAAAGACTTATATGCTGAGAACTATAGAACATTGATAAAGGAAATAGAAGATGATTCAAAGAAATGGAAACATATCCTGTGCTCTTGGATTAGAAGAGTTAATATTGTTAAAATGGCCATACTACCCAGAGCAATCTACAGATGTAATGTGATCCCTACTAAAATGCCCATAACATTTCATAGAACTAGAACGAATAATCCTAAAATTTACATGGAACCACAGAAGATACACAACTGCAAAAGAAATCCTGAGGAAAAGAACAAAGCAGGAAGCATAACCCTCCCAGACTTCAGACTATACTACTAAGCTACAGTAATGAAAAGAGTGTCTTATTGGCCCCCAAACAGACATATGGATCAGTGGAACAGAATAGAGAGCCCAGAAATAAACCCAAACACCTATGGTCAGTTAATCTTTGTCAAAGGAAGGAAGAAAATACAATGGAGAAGAGAGCGAGTCTCTTCAGCAAGTGTTGGCAGCTTCATGTAAATCAGTCAAGTTAGAATACTCCCTCACACCATACACAAAAAGAAACACAAATTGGCTTAAAGACTTAAACATAAAACATAATGCCATAAAACTCCTAGAAGAGAACATAGGCAAAACATTCTGACTTAAGTTGTAACAATATTTTCTTAGATGAGTCTCAAGGCAAAAGCAAAAATGCAAAAAACAAATGGGATCTAATCAAACTTAAAAGCTGTTGCACAGCAAAGGAAAACATAAACAAAATGAAAAGAAAACCTATGGAATGGGAGAAAATATTTGCCAACAATGCGACGGACAATTGGTTAATATCCAAAGTATACAAACAGCTCATACAACTCAGTATTGGAAAAACCCGATCAAAAAATGAGAAGACCTAAGCAGACATTTCTTCAAAGCAGACATACAGATGGCCAACAGGCACATGAAAATGCGTTCAACATCGGTAATTACTAGAGAAATGCAAATCAAAACCACAATGAGGTATCAATGCACACTGGTCAGTATGGCCATTATCAAGAAGTCTACAAATAATAAATGTTGGAGAGGGTGTAGAAAAAAAGGAACCCTTCTATACTGTTCATTGTAATGTAGATTTGTGCAGCCACTATGGAAAACAATATGGAGGTCCCTTAAAAAACTAAAAACAGTGCTATCATATGATCCAGCAATCCCAGTCCTGGGCATATATCCAGAAAAGATGAAAACTCTAATTCAAAAAGATACATGCACCCCAATGCTCATAGTAGTACTATTTATAATAGCCAATACGTGGAAACAACCCAAGTGCCCGTCAACAGATTACTGGCTTAAGATGCGGTATATAAAGAGTGGAGTATTACTCAGCCATAAAAAAGAATGAAATACTGCCATTTGCAGCAACATGGATTGACCTAGAAAATATGATACTTAGTGAGTCAAACAAACTTTATAGTATCACTTATATGTAGAATCTAAAAGACACTAATAAACCTGTATACAAAACAGAATCACTCAGACATAGAAAACAAACTTATGGTTATCAAAGGGGAAAGGGAGGGTGGGGAGGGACAAACTAGGAGCATGAGATTAACAGATACAAACTATTATACATGGAATAGATAAGCAACAAGGATTTACTATATATCACAGGGAACTATATGTCTTACAATAACCTATAATTGAAAATAACCTGAAATATAAATAACTGAATCACTCTGCTGTACATGTGAGACAATATTGTAAGTCAACTATACTTCAGTAAAGAAATAGTAAAGAAAAGAGTAGAATTGTGAAACTTAGCATGTAAAGGGTAAGGAAATGCAGGGATGAGTTCTGAAGATTCTGAAGTCCCTAGTGTTGGAAGGGCCAAGGGAGTTTGCTGAAGAATCACACAGGTTCTTGCTAGGTTTTCCCAGAGGAGCCCTGATCTTCAAGAAATGGACCTGTTCACCCATGCACCTGCCCTTCCTAAGGTCTTCCGTCTTGCAGCAATGTCAAGTCCTTCACAATCAAGCCCTGGGATTTTCTTTCCCTCTGTCAAAGCAGATTTTCACAAGCACCTTCTAAGCATCTATATGGATGAGAGAGGGACTGTGGTCGTTTGTTATAGCAGCAATAGAAAGTGAATACAGTATTTTGTTTTGAAGAGTATAGACAATATTTGTATAACTTTGGGACGGGTTAGGTGGTATGGGTAAAACGAAACCTAAAAAGCTAGAAAGTAAAAAGTTGACATATGAACTAATTAAAAATACAGAAAACTGCAAACATCACTGACAAAAGGTTAAAAATCCTAAATATGCAAAAGCTCCTATACATTAATAAGAACAAAAACCCAATTTAAAATGGACAAAGGAAATCAATGGGCAGTTTAGAGAAGAAATGTAAATTGCAAATATCTTAGGAAACAATGTTCAACTTTGGCACATGTTAGGAAAATTGAAGTAATGAGAAATATTTGACCCTTTGGCAAAGATTTAAAATATCAGTATCTTATACTGGAAAAGTATATTATAATCACATCTGTGGGAATATGTAGATTGCTGCATTTTTGGAAATATTTATTAAAATTTAAAATGAACATACACTTCGACTAAGCAGCCTTATATTTAGAAGTGTACAGAAATAAAATGAATTTGTATGTAAGTAGGTAAAAGGGTGTTTATTTTAGCCTTGCTTAGTAGAAGGGAAAAGCAATTTAAGTATTTCTCAATACATAGTCCATAATATGAATGCATTGTTCTTAGGTGTATTAAAAATGCGTTATCATAAGATCAATATTCCTTATGAATATAGATGCAAAAATGCATAAAGTACTGGCAAATAGAATCCAGTAACATAAAAATGAATATTAACATTGACAAATGATTTCCAAGGAATAAAAAGGGGGTTCAACACATGATAAATTAATCTAATACACCATATTAATAAAATAAATGACAAATATGATCTCAATGGACACATAAAGTATAAGACAAAAATCCAGTCTTTCATCATAGAAAGACTCAAAACAGGCATAGATAGGGACCTCTTCAACCTGATAGAGAGGATCTATGAAAAACCTACAGTAAACTTCATACTTAATGGTGAAAGGCTGAAAGCTTTCCCCCTAAAGATCAGGAACAAATCAGGGATGTTCACTCTTGTTACATCTTTAACACTGTACTGAAGGTTTTAACTAGAATTATTAAAGAAAAAAATAAAAGTATCCAAATTGCAAAGAAATAAAACCCTATTTGTAATTGTCATTTATCTTATATATCAAAATCCTAAAAAATCCACACAAAAAATTAAATGCTAACAAACTAGTTCAGGAAGACTGCAGAATACAGTTACAGTCAATTGTATGTTTATATACTTAGTAATGAACAATCCAAAGAAATAAAATTGATAATTCTACTTATGACAGTACCAAGAATTCTTAGGAAAAAGGTTAATGAAAGACACTTGTACACCGGAAACCAGAAAACATCATTAAAAGAAAGACCTAAACAAATGGAAGGATATCTCATGTTCATGGATTGAAAGTCTCAAAATTGAGGTGTCAAAACTTCCCAAATTGACCTACAGATTCAACGCAATCTTCATTGAAACTCCAGATGCATTCACGAAATTGACAATCTGAGTTTAAAATCCCTGTGGAAGTTCAGGAAGTTCAGATTAGCCAAAACAATCTTGAAAAAGAACAAAAGCTGGTGGTCTCACACTTCCCAATTTCAGAACTTATTATAAAGCTATAATAATCAAGATAATCTGGTAATAACATAAGGATAAACACAGATACGTGTGATAGAATTGAAGAGTCCAGAAATAAACCCGTAGAACTATGGTCAATTGATTTTCAGCAAGGGTGTTAAGACCATTTAATGGAGAAAGGACAGTCTTGACAAATGATGCTGGGATAAATGAAAATCCATATGCAAAGGATTAAATCTAAACCCTTACTTCATAACATGTAGAAGTATAAACTCAAAATGGAATGACCAAGTGTAAAAACTAATACTACAAAATGTCTAGAACGTACAAGTTTCATGAACTTGGATTAAGCAACAAATTTTTAGATATAACAAACATGCACATATGATAAATGAGTTTATTAAAATTTTGAGCCTTGTGTGCATCAAGGACACTATCAAGAATGTAAAAAGAATGGGAGAAAACATTTGCAAATTATATATTCAATCACGGACTTGTTTCCAGAATATACAAAGAACTATTGCAATTCAAAAATAAAATCAGACTAGGGCTTCCCTGGTGCCACACTGGTTAAGAATCCACCTGCCAATGCAGGGGACATGGCTTCGACCCCTGGTCCAGGAATATCCCACATGCCACAGAGCAACTAAGCCCATATGCCACAACTACTGAGCCTGTGCTCTAAGCCCGCGAGCCACAACTACTGAAGCCCCCACACCTAGAGCCCGTGCTCCGCAAGAAGAAGCCACCGCAATGAAAAGCCCGCACACCGCAATGAAGAGTAACCCCTGCTCGTCGCAATTAGAGAACGCCTGCATGCAGCAACAAAGACCCAACACCGCCAAAATTAAATTTAAAAAAAAATTTTTTAATTAAAAAAAATCAGGAGTCATGGCAGGGGAGAAGGGGAAGATGGCGGAAGAGTAAGACGTGGAGATCACCTTCCTCCACACAGATACACCAGAAATACATCTGCACGTGGAACAACTCCTACAGAACACCTACTGAATGCTGGCAGAAGACCTCAGACCTCCCAAAAGGCAAGAAACTCCCCCATGTACCTGGGTAGGGCAAAAGAAAAAAGAATACACAGAGACAAAACAATAGGGATGGGACCTGCACCAGTGGGAGGGAGCCGTGAAGGAGGAAAGTTTTCCACACACTAGGAGCCCCTTCGTGGGCGGAGACTGCGGGTGGTGGAGGGGGGAGCTTCGGAGCCACGGAGGAGAGCGCAGCCACAGGGGTGCGGAGGGCAAAGCAGAGAGGTTCCCGCACAGAGGATCGGAGCCGACCAGCACTCACCAGCCCAAAAGGCTTGCCTGCTCACCCGCCGCGGCGGGCGGGGCTGGGAGCTGAGGCTCAGGGTGCAGGGAGAGGACTGGGGTTGGCGGCGTGAACACAGCCTGCAGGGGGTTAGTGCACCATGGCTAGCCGGGAGGGAGTCCGGGGGAAAAGTATGGACCTGCCAAGGAGGCAAGAGACTTTTTCTTCCCTCTTTGTTTCCTGCTGCGCGAGGAGAGGGGATTAAGAGCATTGCTTAAAGGAGCTCCAGAGACGGGCGCGAGCCGCGGCTAACAGTGCGGACTCCGGAGACAGACATGAGACGCTAAGGCTGCTGCTGCCGCCACCAAGAAGCCTGTGTGCGAGCACAGGCCAGTATCCACACCTCCCTTCCGGGTAGCCTGTGCAGCCCGCCACTGCCAGGGTCCCGGGATCCAGGGACAACTTCCCCGGGAGAACGCACGGAGTGCCTCGGGCTGGTGCAACGTCCCACTGGCCTTTACCTCTGCAGGCTCGCCCCATATCCACACCCCTCCCTCCCCAGGCCTGAGTGAGCCACAGACCCGAAGCAGCTGCTCCTTTAACCCTGTCCTGTCTGAGCGAAGAACAGACGCCCTCCGGCGACCTACATGCAGAAGCGGGGCCAAATCCAAAGCTGAGCCCCGGGAGCTGTGAGAACAAAGAAGAGAAAGGGAAATCCCTCCCAGCAGCCTCAAAGCAGTGGATTAAAAAGTTCCACAATCAACTTGATGTACCCTGCATCGGTGGAATACATGAATAGACAACAAATCATCCCAAACTGAGGAGGTGGACTTTAGGAGCAAAATTTATTATTTTTTGCCCTTTTCCTCTTTCTGTGAGTGTGTACGTGTATGCTTCTGTGTGAGATTTTCTCTGTATAGCTTTGCTTTCACCATTTGTCCTAGGGTTCTATACGTCCATTTTTTTCTTAAAAAATGCTTTTTTCTTAATAATTATTTTTTATTTTAATAACTTTATTTCGTTTTACCTTTATTTTATCCCCTTTCTTTTTCTTTCTCTTGCTTTCTTCCTTTCTTTCTTTCTACTTTTTCTCCCTTTTACTCTGAGCCGTGTGGATGAAAGGTTCTTGGTGCTGCAGCCAGGAGTCAGTGCTGGGCCTCTGATGTGGGACACCCAACTTCAGGACACTGGTCCACAAGAGACCTCCCAGCTCCACGTAATATCAAACGGCGAAAATCTCCCAGAGATCTCCATCTCAACACCAGCACCCAGCTTCACTCAACGACCAGCAAGCTACAGTGCTGGACAACCTATGCCAAACAACTAGCAAGACAGGAACACAACCGCACCCATTAGCAGAGAGGCTGCCTAAAATCATAATAAGTCCACAGACCCCAAAACACACGACCAGACGTGGAACTGCCCACCAGAAAGACAAGATCCAGCCTCATCCACCAGAACACAGACACTAGTCCCCTCCACCAGGAAGCCTACACAATCCACTGAACAAACCTTAGCCACTGGGGGCTGACACGAAAAAAAACAGGAACTACGAACCTGCAGCCTGCAAAAAGGAGAAACCAAACACAGTAAGATAAGCAAAATGAGAAGACAGAAAAACACACAGCAGATGAAGGAGCAAGATAAAAACCCACCAGACCTAACAAATGAAGAGGAAATAGGCAGTCTACCTGAAAAAGAATTCAGAATAATGATAGTAAAGATGATCCAAAATCTTGGAAACAGAACAGACAAAATGCAAGAAACATTTAACAAGGACCTAGAAGAACTAAAGATGAAACAAGCAACGATGAACAACACAATAAATGAAATTTTAAAAACTCTAGATGGGATCAAAAGCAGAATAACTGAGGCGGAAGAACGGATAAGTGACCTGGAAGATAAAATAGTGGAAATAACTACTGCACACAACATTAAACGCACCCACATTCAGATTACAGGGGTCCCAGAAGAAGAAGAGATAAAGGGACTGAGAAAATATTTGAAGAGATTATAGTTGAAAACTTCCCTAATATGGGAAAGGAAATAGTTAATCAAGTCCAGGAAGCACAGACAGTCCCATACAGGATAAATACAAGGAGAAACATGCCAAGACACATATTAATCAAACTGTCAAAAATTAAATACAAAGAAAACATATTAAAAGCAGCAAGGGAAAAACAACAAATAACACACAAGGGAATCCCCATAAGGTTAACAGCTAATCTTTCAGCAGAATCTCTGCAAGCCAGAAGGGACTGGCAGGACATATTTAAAGTGATGAAGGAGAAAAACCTGCAACTAAGATTACTCTACCCAGCAAGGATCTCATTCAGATTTGATGGAGAAATTAAAACCTTTACAGACAAGCAAAAGCGGAGAGAGTTCAGCACCACCAAACCAGCTTTACAACAAATGCTAAAGGAACTTCTCTAGGCAAGAAACACAAGAGAAGGAAAAGACCTACAATAACAAAACAATTAAGAAAACGGGAATAGGAACATACATATCGATAATTACCTTAAATGTAAATGGATTAAATGCTCCCACCAAAAGACACAGATTGGCTGAATGGATACAAAAACAAGACCCATACATATGCTGTCTACAAGAGACCCACTTCAGACCTAGAGACACATACAGACTGAAAGTAAGGGGATGGAAAAAGATATTCCATGCAAATGGAAACCAAAAGAAAGCTGGAGTAGCAATTCTCATATCAGACAAAATAGACTTTAAAATAAAGACTATTAGAAGAGACAAAGAAGGACACTACATAATGATCAAGGGATTGATCCAAGAAGAAGATATAACAACTGTAAATATTTATGCACCCAACATAGGAGCACCTCAATACATAAGGCAAATACTAACAGCCATAAAAGGGGAAATCGACAGTAACACATTCATAGTAGGGGACTTTAACACCCTACTTTCACCAATGGACAGATCATCCAAAATGAAAATAAATAAGGAAACACAAGCTTTAAATGATAAACAAGATGGACTTAATTGATATTTATAGGACATTCCATCCAAAAACAAAAGAATACACATTTTTCTCAAGTGCTCATGGAACATTCTCCAGGATAGATCATATCTTGGGTCACAAATCAAAACAAATCGAGCCTTGGTAAATTTAAGAAAATTGAAATTGTATCAAGTATCTTTTCTGACCACAACGCTATGAGACTAGATATCAAATATAGGAAAAGATCTGTAAAAAATACAAACACATGGAGGCTAAACAATACACTACTTAATAACGAAGTGATCACTGAAGAAATCAAAGAGGAAATAAAAAAATACCTAGAAACGAATGACAGTGGAGGCATGACGACCCAACACCTACGGGATACGGCAAAAGCAATTCTAAGAGGGACGTTTATAGCAATACAATCCTACCATAAGAAACAGGAAACATCTCGAATAAACAACCTAACCTTGCACCTAAAGCAATTAGAGAAAGAAGAACAAAAAAACCACAAAGTTAGCAGAAGGAAAGAAATCACAAAGATCAGATCAGAAATAAATGAAAAAGAAATGAAGGAAACAATAGCAAAGATCAATAAAACTAAAAGATGGTTCTTTGAGAAGATAAATAAAGTTGATAAACCATTAGCCAGACTCATCAAGAAAGAAATGGAGAAGACTCAAATCAATAGAATTACAAATTAAAAAGCAGAAGTAACAACTGATACTGTAGATATACAAAAGATCATGAGAGATTACTACAAGCAACTCTATGTCAATACAATGGACAACCTGGAAGAAATGGACAAATTCTTACAAATGCACAACCTGCCAGGACTGAATCAGGAAGAAATAGAAAATATGAACACAGCAATCACAAGCACTGAAATTGAAATTGTGATTAAAAACCTTCCAACAAACAAAAGCCCAGGACCAGATGGCTTCACAGGAGAATTCTATCAAACATTTAGAGAAGAGCTAACACCTATCCTTCTCAAACTCTTCCAAAATAAAGCAGAGGGAGGAACACTCCCAAACTCATTCTATGAGGCCACCATCACACGGATACCAAAACCAGACAAGGATATCACAAAGAGAGAAAACTACAGGCCAATATCACTGATGAACATAGATGCAAAAATCCTCAACAAAACACTAGCAAACAGAATTCAACAGCACATTAAAAGGATCATACACCATGATCAAGTGGGGTTTATTCCAGGAATGCAAGGATTCTTCAATATATGCAAATCAATCAATGTGATACACCATATTAACAAATTGAAGGAGAAAAACCATATGATCATCTCAATACATGCAGAGAAAGCTTTCGACAAAATTCAACACCATTTATGATAAAAACCCTGCAAAAAGCAGGCATAGAGGGAACTCTCCTCAACATAATAAAGGCCATATATGACAAACCCACAGCCAACATCGTCCTCAGTGGTGAAAAACTGAAAGCATTTCTACTAAGATCAGGAACAAGGCAAGGTTGCCCACTCTCACCACTCTTATTCAACATAGTTTTGGAAGTTTTAGCCACAGCAATCAGAGAAGAAAAGGAAATAAAAGGAATCCAAATCGGAAAAGAAGAATTAAAGCTGTCACTGTTTGCAGATGACATGATACTATACATAGAGAATCCTAAAGATGCCACCAGAAAACTACTAGGCCTAATCAATGAATTTGGTGAAGTAGCAGGATACAAATTAATGCACAGAAATCTCTTGCATTCCTATACACTAATGATGAAAAATCTGAAAGTGAAATCAAGAAAACACTCCCATTTTCCATTGCAACAAAAAGAATAAAATATCTCGGAATAAACCTACCTAAGGAGACAAGAGACCTGCATGCAGAAAATGATAAGACACTGGGAAAGAAATTAAAGATGATACAAATAGATGGAGAGAGATACCATGTTCTTGGATTGGAAGAATCAACATTGTGAAAATGACTCTACTACCCAAAGCAATCTACAGATTCAGTGCAATCCGTATCAAACTACCACTGGCATTTTTCACAGAACTAGAACGAAACATTTCACAATTTGTATGGAAACACAAAAGACCCTGAATAGCCAAAGCAATCTTGAGAACGAAAAACGGAGCTGGAGGAATCAGGCTCCCTGACTTCAGACTATACTACAAAGCTACAGTAATCAAGACAGTATGGTACTGGCACAAAAACAGAAAGATAGATCAATGGAACAGGATAGAAAGCCCTGAGATAAACCCACGCACATATGGTCACCTTATCTTTGATAAAGGAGGCAGGAATGTACAGTGGAGAAAGGACAGCCTCTTCAATAACTGGTGCTGGGAAAACTGGACAGGTACAAGTAAAAGTATGAGATTAGATTACTCCCTAACACCATACACAAAAATAAGCTCAAAATGGATTAAAGACCAAAATGTAAGGCCAGAAACTAGCAATCTCTTAGAGGAAAACACAGGCAGAACACTCTATGACATAAATCACGGCAAGATCCTTTTTGACCCACCTCCTAGAGAAATGGGAATAAAAACAAAAATAAACAAATGCGACCTAATGAAACTTCAAATCTTTTGCACAGCAAGGGAAACCATAAACAAGACCAAAAGACAGCCCTCAGAATGGGAGAAAATATTTGCAAATGAAGCAACTGACAAAGGATTAATCTCCAAAATTTATAAGCAGCTCATTGCAGCTCAATGACAAAAAAACAAACAATCCAATCCAAAAATGGGCAGAAGACCTAAATAGACATTTGTCCAAAGAAGCTATACAGACTGCCAACAAACACATGAAAGAATGCTCAACATCATTAATCATTAGAGAAATGCAAATCAAAACTACAATGAGATATCATTTCACACCAGTCAGATTGGCCATCATCAAAAAATCTAGAAATAATAAATGCTGAAGAGGGTGTGGAGAAAAGGGAACCCTCTTGCAGTGCTGATAGGAATGTGAATTGGTACAGCCACTATGGAGAACAGTATGGAGGTTCCTTAGAAAACTACAAATAGAACTACCATATGACCCAGCCATCCCACTACTGGGCATATACCCTGAGAAAACCATAATTCAAAAAGAGTCATGTACCAAAATGTTCATTGCAGCTCTATCTACAATAGTCCGGAGATGGAAGCAACCTAAGTGTCCATCATCAGTTGAATGGATAAAGAAGATGTGGCACATATATACAATGGAATATTACTCAGCCATAAAAAGAAACGAAATTGAGCTACTTGTAATGAGGTGGAGAGACCTAGAGCCTGTCATACAGAGTGAAGTAAGTCAGAAAGAGAAAGACAAATACCGTATGCTAACACATATATATGGAATTTAAGAAAAAAAAATGTCATGAAGAGAATAGGGGTAAGACAGGAATAAAGACACAGACCTACTAGAGAATGGACTTGAGGATATGGGGAGGGGGAAGGGTAAGCTGTGAGAAAGCAAGAGAGAGGCATGGACATATATACACTACCATATGTAAGGTAGATAACTAGTGGGAAGCAGCCGCATAGCACAGGGAGATCAGCTGGGTGCTTTGTGACTGCTTGGAGGGGTGGGATAGGGAGGGTGGGAGGGAGCGAGATGCAAGAGGGAAGAGATATGGGGATATATATATATGTATAACTGATTCACTTTGTTATAAAACAGAAACTAACACAATTATACTCCAATAAAGATGTAAAAAAAAAAAAGATATACAGATTGCCAACAAACACATGAAAGAATGCTCTTCATTAATCATTAGAGAAATGCAAATCAAAACTACAATGAGATATCATCTCACACCGGCCAGAATGGCCATCATCAAAAAATCTAGAAACAATAAATCCTGTAGAGGGTGTGGAGAAAAGGAAACAACACTCTTGCACTGCTGGTGGGAATGTGAATCGGTACAGCCACTATGGAGAACAGTATGGAGGTTCCTTAAAAAACTACAAATAGAACTACCATATGACCCAGATATCCCACTAGTGGGCATATACCCTGAGAAAACCATAATTCAAAAAGAGTCATGTACCAAAATGCTCATTGCAGCTCTATTTACAATAGCCAGGAGATGGAAGCAACCTAAGTGTCCATCATCAGATGAATGGATAAAGAAGATGTGGCACGTATATACCATGCAATATTACTCAGCCATAAAAAGAAACGAAATTGAGATATTTGTAGTGAGGTGGATGGACCTAGAATCTGTCATACAGAGTGAAGTCAGTCAGAAAGAGAAAGACAAATACCGTATGCTAACACATATGTATGAAATCTATGAAAAAAAATGTCATGAAGAAACTAGGGGTAAGACAGGAATAAAGACACAGACCTACTAGAGAATGGACTTGAGGATATGGGGAGTGGGAATGGTAAGCTATGACAAAGTGAGAGAGTGGCATGGACATATATACACAACCAAACGTAAAATAGATAGCTAGTGGGAAGCAGCCGCATAGCACAGGGAGATCAGCTCGGTGCTTTGTGACCACCTGGATGGGTGGGATAGGGAGGGTGAGAGGGAGGGAGACGCAAGAGGGAGGAGATATGGCCACATAGGTATATGTATAACTGACTCACTTTGTTATAAAGCAGAAACTAACAGACCATTGTAATGCAATTATACTCCAATAAAGATGTAAAAAAAAACCAGACCAGAAAAATTTGAATAGACATTTCTCCAAAGAAAATATGCAAGTGGCCAATAAGCATGTGAAAATACACTAGACATCATTACTCATTTGGGAAGCACAAATCAAAACCATAATGAAATATCACACTACACACGCTGGAACAGTTATAATCATGATGACAACAAATATGGTCACGGATGTGGAGAAATTGGAATCCTCAGACACTGCTGGGAATGTAAAATGCTGTAGGTGCTTTGAAACACAGTTTGACAATTCTTCAAAAAGTTAAACATGAAATTACCATATGACCCAGCAATTCTACTCCTAGGTACATACTCAAGAGAAATAATAGTTAAGACTTGTGTACACATAAGACTTGTATACACAAATACTCATAGAACTATTATTCATAATAGCCAGATGTCCAACTGATGAATGGGTAAACAAATTGGCCTATCCTTACGATGAAAGTATTTGGCCATAAAGAATGTACTGATACATGCTACCAATATGAGGCTTGAAAAACATTATGCTGAGTGAAAGAATCCAGACACAGAAGGCTACATATTGTATGATTCCATGTATATGAAATGTCTAGAATGGGCAATCTATAAAGACAAAGGAGATAAGTAGTTACCAGGACTGAAGAGAAGACTAAGAAGTGACTGCTAATGGGTCAGTCTCCTTTTGGGGTGATGAAAATGTTCTAAATTAGGTAATGGTGATGGTTGCATAACCTTGTTCCATATGTTATGTTAACCACTGAATTGTATACTTTAAAGAGGTTCCTTTTAAGATATATCAACTATCAATTTAAAAATGGGAAAAATTAGACCATTTTTACTTACCTGGAAATATTATCACTGATAAGATAAAATAAATGTTAGCATAAAGAAGTATGGAAGGTTTATCAAACTGTTACAATCAATTACCTCAGTAATAAAGTAGAAAAGGAGGTTGAGAATTTTTTTTTTAAACACACCTCTGTATGGCTTGACTTGCTATAAACATGTATCCAATCATTTTTTTTAAAAAAACACATAAAAATAAACCCATATATACCTAAAAACTGAGTACAAAATTCCTGGCATTTTAGCATGTTTGACACTTGAAGGAAGTCATTTGGCTACTCTAGGCCTCAGTTTCTCCCTGTGAAAGAATGTGTTGGTCTGGACTCCAAACATCCCCAACTACCTTTATGCCAGGGAGCAAATTACAAGAAAGTAGAAGACAGGCACATGCTTCCTAAGTGATTCCTTTAAAACTCTGTCCCCCATTCCCTCTACATACAATACTCCTTAATGTAAGACTTTCAGATTTAAAAAGACAAAAAAAATTCTAAATATTTCCTATGACTCCTTCTCTTGAAAGTCAAAGTCCCCACAAGAAGGCATTAGCCTTGCTCCCCATGACCTGCTGATGTGGAAGGACTGGGCTTTGCAAGCATCACATGGGTCAAGATCCTGGACTGATCACTGTGTTACTTAACTACTATTGTCCAACAAGCCACCTCAAAACAGCAACTTAAATCAGGAAGCCCCAAGAGTCCTTTGCAAGAACAGCTTCTAGAAAGACAGAGCAGGAGACAGATTACAGGGAGTAAAGAATGAATGGTGACAAGGACTTGGAGCCAGTGAGGCCGGTGGTGAAGGAGAGGAGAGTACAGCAGCTTGACAGGAAGCAAGACTGAAGGAAGGGCATAGCTGGTTGAGTTTGCTTTAGTAACTTGGAAAGGCTTTGGCATTTGACAGACTCAAGGGAAGGTGACAATCTCAAGGAAGCAGTTGAAGCCATAAGAGAAGGCATCGTCAGTGTAGCGATGTTCCATAGAAGAGAGAAAGGATGGGAACAGACTGCAAGACTGAGGTACTCAGCCTTAGAAACCAGAGATGTGTGTCTATGTTTTGAGACATAAGGTGAGAAGAAAAGGATGGGTGCAGGTGGGGCTACATGTGGAAGTGGAGGAGACGGTGATGAGAAAACTACTATTTGGAGGGACCTCTGCTCTTAGTGAGGCAAGGAATTCTCTTCAGGCCTACAGGAATAGTTTGGATCTTGGGCAGAGAAGACAGGGTTTAGAACAGAAGAGGCTGAGCAGCCTTTGTGGGAATGCCTACCACAGTAAGTAAACTTCTCTGGCCAAGATGAGACCCAAGGAGCAGTGTCAAGAAAGTGAATGACCAGAACTTAATGAGTATTTTTTTTTTTTTTTAGATGTTGGGGGTAGGAGTTTATTAATTAATTTATTTATTTTTGCTGTGTTGGGTCTTCATTTCTGTGCGAGGGCTTTCTCTAGTTGTGGCAAGCGGGGGCCACTCTTCATCGCGGTGCGCGGGCCTCCCACTATCGCACCCTCTCTTGTTGCGGAGCACAGGCTCCAGACACGCAGGCTCAGTAGTTGTGGCTCACGGGACTAGTTGCTCTGCGGCATGTGAGATCCTCCCAGACCAGGGCTCGAACCCGTGTCCCCTGCATTAGCAGGCAGATTCTCAACCACTGCGCCACCAGGGAAGCCCCTTAATGAATATTTTGCTATTGTCACAGGAGGTCAGACCCTGGGGAGGAGAAAAGAATCTCCTCAAGGATATGTAAGAGGAGAGTTAGAGGTACTTATAATTTGAAGATTACAAAGAGATATGGCATGATTTTGTACCCTAGTCTTGTAAAAGTGGGAGCTAGAGTAAGCACCCCGGGTTCCATGACTTAACAGCAAACATTGATGAAAGATTCACTGGGTTTCCGGTACCAGGCTAAGTCTCTTATAAGCATTATTCTTTTAGTTATAATCTTTTTTTAAATTAATTTTGATTGGAGTATAGTTGCTTTACAGTGTTGTGTTAGTTTCTACAGTACAGCAAAGTGAATCATCTATATGTATACACATATCCCCTTTTTTTGGATTTCCTTCCCATTTAGGTCACCACAGAGCACTGAGTAGAGTTCCCTGAGCTATACAGTAGGTTCTCATTAGTTACCTGTTTTATACAGAGTGAAGTAAGTCAGAAAGAGAAAAACAAATATCGTATATTAACGCATATATGTGGAATCTAGAAAAATGGTATAGATGATCTTAGTTATCATAATCTTTCATAAAATATTGTTATTTTCATTTTACAGACAGGTAAACTAAGCTTTAGAGGTTATTTTTCTCAAGGCCACTGTGGCAGATTTTTAGAAAGATGGCTACAACCATATCGCCCATCCTCTAAAATGTGGCCTTGCCACTCCAGTCAAATGACAGAGTCTAATTCCCCCTACCCCTGGGGTTGTGACTACTTCCACCAACAGAGTATGATTGAAATGACTGACTTCCAAGGCTTCATTATAAATGCCATGCATCTACCACCAGCTTCCATTAGAACACTTGCTCTGGCAAAGAACAACCAACAGGTAAGAAGTTTGCCATCCCAAAGGCTGCTATGCTGGAGCATCACCTGAACATGGCTGAACTCCCAACCAGCAGCCCCCACCTTGCTCTCATATCTGGCTCAACCTCGAGCTTTCAGATGATGGCAGATCTAGCCAACGTCTAACTGCAACCTCATGAGACCCCAAGTAAGAGCTACCCAGTGCAGCCCTTCCTGAAGTTCTGCCCCATAAGATCAGGAGCAAAATGAAATGGCTTTCACTTTACAAGTTCTGGGGTAATTTGTTATGCAGCAACTGTAATCAAAATAGCCTCAACATCACAGAGCAACAAAGCTAGGAATTACCTGCAAGGCTGCCTGCCTGGCTCTGGAGCCCAGCTCTTGCTGGCTTCCTTTCTGATACCCTTCTTTGTTTATCTCCCATCTCTAGCACAGGTTCTCTCTCAGAGCATATGCCGGACAAACATTTGACCTACTTCTTAGACAGATGCGTTCTTACCTCCGTTTTCTCCTCCACTTCCTGGCAAGTTTATACGATATAATGTGTCACTGTCCACCACTTTTAAAACATAGCAATGGTTATTAAAACTTTTGCCACATTATTGCCAAGTAAATCTTCAATTCAATCAATCACATCCTATTATTTTTATGCTTTGGCAAATCAAAAAGCTTTCCATTTTTTAGGCTTTAAGATGACTATGTCTTCCTTTTATACATATTAACCAGAATTACCTGAGTCTCTTCATCTTCCCCCTCTGGATTTCTGCCAGGCATATTAAACTTGAGGCCAAAACCACAGTAGACACTGAGTCCATAAATGACCTATTACGATTGAAAGAATCATGAATTAGATAGGCTTGAAAGTTTAAACTTGTACAGCACTTAGATCTTACCCTTTTTTGCTTTCTTTTTAGTATTACCACCTCTTTTAAAAATAAGGCATTTTTTGAATGATCTATCCATCCTGAAAACACCTGTATCAGATAGAACATGCTAGAAATCATGCAGCAAATTAAATGTCAAGCAGAAATGAGTCAACATGCCCTGTGTTTCATTAGCACCACCCAGTGAAGTCACAAATCCTGCCTGAATTGAAATCTAAGCCACACCAAGATCATGGGGCCTGTGCCCATATCTGTTTTCCTCTTGGATTTTAAAGGGCTGAGTTGTTACTACTGAACTTAGAAACAAAACTCTCCTTGAGTCAACAGTGCCTTTTTAAGTATCATTTGTTCAGTACCTCCCTCCCAGTACTCCCTTGTTTCTAGGGTCTAAATGGGCAGCTTGTCTTCATGTTCAAAGGGAACAGAATCTTCTGCTCAAACACTTCACTCCCTTCCTTACTTCATTACTGTTCCATCGCTAGATTTCTTCTCTAATATTCCAGAGCTAGGCCCCTAAGGCTGACATGAGCCACTGGCACTCCTTCAGAGAAGATGCCTTTCTCATCAACCAAGGTTGGCTCCCACCTGAGGAGTGATGCTGTGTTCTCCTTTGTGCATGAACTACTCCAGGAGAGTCGGAGGTCTGGAGCCCACATGAGCCACCTGAGACCAGGATAATGGCTTTAGTGTCAGAAGTAGCATCCAGCTCTTTGTCACATTCCCAAATCCTACTTTTTTCTGCTTTTATTTGTCCCCTGCCCCTGCTAAGATAACGGCAGACTTCTAAAAAGGCTGTTAAGAGTAGTGAGATATTACTGTGAAATTGCAAGCATACATGATTTGATAATCATAAGCAGAGTAGGTCTTGGGGAACAGTCACACACCATTCCATGTCTCATGTTTTATTAGCTGATGTTTATTACTTTGCCACGTGGAGATTTGGGAACAGACTATAACAAATGATGGGAATTCTGGAGGTAAGTTCCAATTTATCTGTTTTGAATATGACACATCTTGTTTTGCTTCCAATTCTGCAAAGATGTCCCTGGGTCCTGGATACCAGGTGTTGGGCCGCATCCTACAGAGGTCTGCAAACCTTGTAGTTGCCCAGTCTCGAGACTGAAGATCTCAGATACAGAAACAGGGACATCAATGGTTTATTGGACAGGGGATCCTACATATCTGAAGCAAAAGGTCCTGGAGTGACATCCCACCATGTGCAGCAGACGGCTGGCAGGACATGACAGCAGACTTTGCTACTCAGTGGAGAAGGAGGCTATCACTTATGGGGGAGGGGGACTTGACGTCACGTGGGCTTATCAGTTGCCAGGGAAACCAGGGCTGGGGCAGGGGGCAAGCATGCAGGCAGTTACTGATGAAGCCCAGTAATTAAGGGGATTGGAGAGTCATGTGAGTGAAGCAGGGCCTGGTGGAGCAGGGGATGGACGGAGAGCAAGAGAACAGCCATGTTGAGTGGCCTGACCATACCCTCCACCCCTACAGACCCTGCACCACCCTTGCAACCTTGGCCCACCTCTCTTCCGTGATACCCTTGGGGTCAGGTACAGAGAGGGCGCTGCAACCAAACACCACAAATGCGATACAGGCAATAGCAGCTAAGGAGTATCAAGAGTCCAAGAAGTGGGCAAACTTTGGAGCCAGCTGCTTATAAGGTCAGTTTTTCCTGAAAGTCCAGAGGAGAATGACAATGGCATCTCGCTGTCGACCCAGCACTCAGACTCGTTTTGCAATGAGGCCACCACTGTGCCCAGTTCCTGAACAGATTCCCTCCACTCAGGTCAGGGACAAAATGTAAGATGTTCATAACAGGCACAGTGCAGGGAAGATCATGACCATTAAACAAAATACAAGCAGTAACAGCATCCTGAGATAGTACCACCCCTGCCTGTGGCTCCTGTCCTGGGGGGCAGTACCATCCCGCCTCTCCACCCTCAGTCCCTACAGCCAGTGCCGAATCCTGGAGAGGCCCACGGGGTTAATATGATGGTGCCTTCCTTCAGTCAGGGCCTGGATTCATTACCTCAGTGGTCTCAGGTGGGGCCGGGCAGGAGACAGGTGAGATCTGTAAATCCCTTTCTAATCCTATTCCCCACGAGGCAGCAAACCCAAACCCGCGGGGACTTACCTGCCAGTCTCAGGGCCGGTTTTATAATGTGTTCCCTGGGGGTAGATGCCGTGGCCAGGGCAAAAGCGACTTATCGTCCTGATCGATAGTTGGCAACATCCCTTGGTGGTCAACAGCTGGACTCGGCTGACGTGGACTAGCGGCCTCTGGGTTCACGTGGCATGGGCACTGGGCCCATTGCTCCTGGGGTGTGTCCACACGTTGAGAGCGGCTTTCCCGTCTCACCTGCTGCTGACGCGGCCCACTCACCCTCTGCATTAGCCTGGCAGCAGTGGGGCTGTAAGGCACGTGGAAACGCCAGCACGTTTCATTTGCATCGGCTCTTTCCTGAACCTCACGGCCAATAATGTGGGTTCCTTGGTCACTATCGACGTCCGTGGGTCCCGTAGGTCCCACACACAGCTGTTCTCGACCCCGAAGAGTGGTGTTTCGCGTTGCCCCCTGACTCGGGTGGGCCTTTTGGTATCGTCCTCCGCCTGTTGTGCGGCATTGTAGACACATGTCGCTGCTGTTCCATCACACTGTATGAGGGCTCTGCCTCCTTCCTCAGGTGGGACCAGAGGCCCAAGGGCACCCTTAAGATTACACCGTTGCCACAGGCCCAAGCAGACCCTCCGGGTAACTGGCCACTCCAGTTCCCGATCCTGTCCCTCAGTTAACATCCCTAAAGCCTGTGCCTGTAGTCGTTGAGCGGGGGTGGGTCGGGGGTACGCTGCCATTTTGTAGATAATCCAGGTCCTTGTGTTCTGTCTGCATTCACCAGCCATCCCCGTGCAGTCAGATGAGCCACGAGCGCGGGGCTGCTACTTTTAAAGTGGAAAGAGACTCTGAGGTTAACAGGATATCGTCACTCTAATGGAAGAGAAAGACATCTGTCATGGTAGACAGCTGCCACAGGGCCTCACAGGCTAGTGGGCGGCCACCCCAGGATCACATCTGCAACCTTCCGTTCCCCGACCTTATTTCCTGACATTTCTGTGCTCACGGGAGCTTCCTCGGCCCCCTGGCTGGCTCAGTTGTTGGGCCGCCCACCGCAGGCCTGCAAACCTTGTAGTTGCTCAGCTTCGACACTAAATAAAGAGCCCACATACAGCGACAGGGACATCGACGGTTTATACTGGACAGGGGCTCTTACATGTCTGAAGCAAAAGGTCCTGGAGCGACGTTCTCACCATGGATGGCGGACAGCAAGCAGATCATGGCAACAGCCGTCCCCGCCTGGGGGGAGAAGGAGGCTACCATTTATAGGGGAATTGACATCAGGCGGGCTTATCAGTTGCCAGGGAAACCAGGGGCTGGGGCAGGGGGCAAGCATGCAGGCAGTTACTGATGAAGCCCAGTAATTAAGAGGATTGGAGAGTCATGTGAGTGAAGCAGGGCCTGGTGGAGCAGGGGATGGACGGAGAGCAAGAGAACAGCCATGCTGAGTGGCCTGACCATACACGAGGTTTCCTATTTTGTTTCAGGAATCTGGGGTTTCAGGTAGAATAGGATGGTGACTAAGAGCAAGGATCTAGAGTCACACTGCTGAAGCTTGAATCACTGTGTTATTTGGGCAAATTCCTTAAGGCAAATAAATGTTTATCTATCTCGATTCTTCTTCAGTAAAATGGAAGTACCACAAGAGCATAAACCTTGTCTTTTCACCACTGTATTCCTAACACCTAGTACCTTGCCTGGAACACAGTAGGCATTTAGTAAATACGTTTTGAGTAAGTAAGTTTATATATGAATGTATGAATACTGCTCACATAGGAATCCTTTTTGTTCATACAATTATCCACTATGGCAGAGGATGCCCCACTCATCTTTTGGCTTCCCACAGCACTTAACCCAGGGTTTTGGACTGAAGTATCCATCAACATTGATGAATTTGAGGGCATTTGAATTGAAACACATCACTGCATAATCGAAGTATCTTTCTATTCCTTCCTGGTGGACAGAGGAGGGGTTACAGGGGATCAAGAGAAGATGATGGTATGGCAGAGTGACATCAACTCTCTCCTTGCCTCTGGCTCTTTTCTTCTTGGATTTTGCCCCTGAAGGGTAGAGCCTAGAGCTTTTCTTCCTGAGTACCCTGCTTAGCCTTCAAAGTCAATAAAACTGATCCCTGGATGACGAGCATCTTTCAAAACAATCAGGCACTAATCCCAGATGCTAATTCTGATTCCTCTGTAACCAACATACATCACCCTCAGAAAGTCACATCACCTTGTAGAACTGTGCTGGGCTTCATGCTCATTCTGAGGAGGAATCCTAGTTGGCAGGGTCATTGTGGGACAGATGAGAGAGGGAGTGTGAAGGCCCTGTGAAAAGGATGACGTAGGTAGCAATGCTCAGTTTTTTTAATTAAGAGATGAAACTAGAGACTCGTTTCTCTATGAGATTTGGAGTATATAATAGTCATGACAAGCCATCACAAGTCAGTCAGCCTTGTGTAAGATTGTGCTACACAGACCTCAACAGAGAGATTTCTATCACTACTGCACAATTTAAAAATTATGGTTTCTTTAGTATTGTTCCCTCAATCGTTCCACAAATACATATGGAGAAGTTTGCTTATGTCCAGCACTGTTTTAAGTACAGAGAAAAATTAAGGAGGAAAACTCCTGATCATGTGGGTTTACATTCTAGTGGTGGAGCCAGACATGTGAACAGATAATTACTTCTGTGAGATAAATAGAATGAGAGAGGAATGGTCAAGGACACTTGTCCTCTAGGGGCCTTGAGAAGTGCCCTTTACTGGTGCTGGGGAGGTGGTGTTAGTGATGGAGACTGGGAAGTAATACCTGACATGTGTCTTAAAGAATAAATAAACATTCAGCAAACACTGAATAGATGAATGGTGCTTATGCCATTCTACTTGGTATTAAAGTTCCTGGAAGGCAGAGCCTAGCAAGGCAATGAGGAAACAGGGAGATACTTCATAATTACCAGCATTCCATTTTGAAGATGCCGAAGAAGAGGCCGGAGTGGAGCGAATGAGCACAAGAATTGATTCAGGGGTCTTCAGGATATAGGAGACTACACTTTGTTGAGGACTCAGACATTATCCTACTGGAGATAGGGAGTCGTGTTCGTTTATATTTTTCCAGTCTGAAATGCCTTTTCATTCATTAACAAATAGTCATATGGCTTGGTCCCTCGGTTCCTTCAGGTCTGTGCTTTGAGGGAAAATAAAACAGAGGGACAGGGAGAAGTAGTCTCTTACGTAGGCTACCCAGGGAAGATTTTCTGATATTTGGGCAGATGGCTGAAGCAACTGAGAGTTCGAGTCATGTGAATATCCGTTAATGAATGAAAGAGCATTTCAGGCCGGAAAAATAGAGAAGGAAGGAAAATAACATAAAGGCCATTAGAGAAGGTTAAGTAAATTATAGTCAATACAGTTAATAGAATACTATACAGATATGACGATCCCTATTAGTACTCAGTGGCATGGAAAGATTTCCTTAATAATTTCTTGAGTTGTAAACAAAGTGTAGTTTATCCTATTGATGTAAAAGTGTGTGTGTGTGTGTGTGTGTGTGTGTGTGTGGCAGGGGAGGTGCATGTATAATATAGAGAGAGAAATGTCTAGAAGAATGGTCACAAATGTTCACTGTCATGGTTTCTCAAATGGTACAACTTACAATGAATTAAATTTTTTTCTCAGACATACAGAAAAACAAAGATGATCAAATGATATTTATGACCTATCTCTCTCACCAGAATGTGAACTCTGTGAAGCAGGAACCTTGTTTTCTTCACTACTTTATCCCTATTATCTAGGTACATAGTAGGTGCTCCGTAAATATTTGTTGAATGAAAGAGCAGAAACAAGGAAATGCAGAGCCCAAACAGGGACAAGATTGCTGGAGCTCAGGGGCACGCAGGGCAGCAATGAAGATGCAAAAGACAGCTGAGCAGATCTGACTGGCAGGGCCTTGAAACCCAGCATAAAATTCCAGACTTCATTCTTCAGGAAATGAGTAGTCCTTGCTCATTGAGATGAAGGGGTAAAGGATGAATAGTGTGTGATTTAGCACCAGCCCATAGACTGAATCTTTTCTACAAAGACTCAGGCTATGCTACAAAAGAAGGAAGGAAGGAAGAAAGAAAAGGAAGGGAGAGAGAGAGAGAAAGGAAGGAAGGAAAGAAAAAGAAGAAAGCAAGAAAGGAAGGAAGGAAAAGAAAATACTCTCCATGAATAAACAAGATATTCCAACATCTTCTTTGGGGCTCCTAATTGATGGAGAATTTCGAGCCAGCTAAGGCTCTAGGGGCTTGACGTTCACTTGCTGGTTGACGGAGGCCTTGAAAACAAAGTGGAAATGCTTCCATTTCCCCATTCCAATCTGCGCACCACCATCTGCTGTGATGATTCCCAGGGTGTCTGCCTCAGTGGGGACAGAATATGGATGGCTCAGGAAACCAGAGACTCATCCATGCCAACGCAAGACAGACCCACAGCCCTGAGGTCAAGAGGAAGTTTCTTTCTGATAGTTTGTCTTCAGCAATGCTAGGACCTTTCACTTGTTACATTGAGGCCTTGTGTAGGCAAGCACAGGCCACTGCATTGGTTGCACTGATCCACACTTTGATCTCAACATGTGTGGAAAAACTACTGCACATTGTCTCAAAGACTTTTCTCCCTTTGGGAAAAGTTTCCTGATATTCACTCCTTCCTCTTCAACCCCACTCCACCAGGAGACAAGTGGTCTTCTTTAAATGCAAATACTGCCCATCACTCTCTCACTCCAGACCCTTCACTTGTTCTACATTGCTGTTAGAATAGCTATCAATTCCCTGGCATGGCCTTTGAAGCCATATCTCTTGGGCAGTGTCCACCCTAGGCCACTCTTTCCCTCGGCCATGACGCTCCAGTCCTGTGACCTTTCACCTCCTCAGATCTGACATACTCCTTCCCAACTCGGACCATTTCCATACTATTTTTATGCTTGGAGTTATACTCTCCCCTCTAGCAATCTGATCAGCTCCCATTTATCCTCCATATTATGGTATAAACGTCATTACCCCAGGATGCCCTCATTAGTCTCGTGCCCCAGACCAGGCCGGGTGAATGCAGGGGGCTTGCACAGTAACCCCCATCCCGGCACTTCCCCACCAGAGCACACAACTCAGTTAGGGTTAAGCAGTTCTTGGGGAGCTATTTGCTCCACATTTGTTTTCCCCATTGGACAGACCAAGTCGGTCCTGGCACAGTGTCGGTCTGTGTGACCCTACTGAAACTTTCTTTTTTTCAGTACTAGTATCACCCTCTGATGTCAGTGGGTTAATAAATGTGTGGAATGACAGAAAGTGGAGAATGCACATTTCAACAGGTTTGGCTGTAAAGGGGAGGAGAGAGCTAGGGCGGCAGCTGGAGGGCACTGCATGGTGGTTGTAGTCGGCTTGCCCTGGGTAACCAAATACCATAGACTGCGGGGGGGGGGGGCCTTAAACCACAGAAATTTATTTCTCACAGTTCTGGAAGCTGGAAGTCCAAGATCAAGGTGCTAGCATAGTTGGTTTCTGGTGAGACCTCTCTTCCTGGCTTGTAGGAGGCTTTCTTCTTTCTGTGTCCTCACATGGTGGGGAGAGAGAGAGAGAGAGAACAAGTTCTCTGGTATCTCTTCTTATATGAGAACTAATGCCATCATCAGGGCCCCATCTCCAAACACCATTACGTTGGGGGTTAGAGATTCTACATACAGATTTGAGGAAAACACAATATGGACCATAGCAGGAGTTAAGTGAAGACATTTTATGACAAAAAGTCCAGAGCTCGCTTAAGTGCTGATGGTAGATGCCAGCAGAGAGGGGAGGGGTGAAGCTTCAGGAGAGAGGGGGTACAGAGGAGAAAAGGGCTTTGTTTAGGAGGGCGCTGCTCCCACTGTGACACAGGGGAGGGGCAAAGAGCACGGGTGCCTCCATGTGATCTTTTCCACGTGGTGACAATGAGCTAAGACAGTTCCTGCCGAATGGCTTCTCATTTCCTTTCTGAAACAACATGCTAAGGTGTCTGCTGAGGAGCTGGCATAGTTTGAGGAGAACAGAGAGGGTCTGAAATAGGTTCTGTAGAGAACAAATGAGCCGACTTCTGACACACCACCACGGAGTGCTGATGGATCAGGAGACTTTGCTCACCTTGAACCGAGGTTTGGAGGCACCGAGCGCTTGGCACTATGAGATGTTTCTCCACATCGCTCAGCATCCGGACCGTGAAGCAGAGAAGGAGGACATTTTCTGAAAGGTGGCTGCTGTGAGGGTCATGGGTTGAATGAGGATCATGGTGATGGGACCCAGAGAGGTTAATGCTAAGTGATTGCCCAGTGTCACATGGCTGGTTGGTGATGAAGCCAGGAGTAAATCCTGTAATGTTTGGGCTCCAAGCCTTGCTACACCACCATGTGTGCTTTGTTCCTGGAGGATAAATTTTGAAAGAAAAACGTTGTTCAATAAAGATTCTGATGTAGCTAAGCAGGCCTAGGTATTGAACATGTGGCCAGGACTAGAGCTATCCTTTCAGGAAACCAGACGCTCCTGCCCCATCTATGTTGCCTCCTGTTGACTGAGGCTGAAATTATTTTTTCATTCCCCAAACAGGGGTGTAAATGTCCCCCAGGAGAGGGTCCAAGGGATCACTCCAAAATACGTCTGCTGCATATTGAAAAACCTGACAGAACCTTGTCAACACCCCGGCCACAGCCATTATCCGGTGTTGCTAAAGTTGCGTCTGTTTTACCAACCTCTCTAATTTCTGTAAATGATCCATGAAGTTGCTGGGAGACCTCTGCCTGGCTGGGGTCAGGGCAGATAGAGAAGTCAGGAGAAAGGTTCTAGGCTGCAGAGCACCTGGGGAGGGGGGCCTAAATAGGGGTTGTCTCATGCTTTGCCAAGTGACCAATGATAATAGTGGCCATTTCGTGAGCATTTACCAGCTTCTGGTAGTTTCCATGGGAGGGAGGGGAAGGAACTTGCCTGAAGCCACACAGCTCCAAGGGCAGGACTGGGATGCAAGCCCAATGTTGGCTGGCTTCCCTCTCCTACCACCTCTCTGAAACTTACCCCTGTGGAACAGCAGGTGTCCCAACGAGGAGCTGCACATGTCCAGGGGTCAGAGTTAGTGCTGGGTAAGAAGACTTTGCCCTGAAGATGTTGTTCCCCACAGAAGCCGGGCAAACCCAAGCTGCTAGAGGCAGAGAGCAGAGGGTGAGTCCCAGAGCAGGGCTGAGAAGGAAACCAGTCTGTGAATCATAGTAACTCAGTTTACCATTTGCCATTATTACAAGAGTAATACACATTCTTTGTAGAAATATTGGAAACCACAGAAAAATAGGAATAAAATAGTTCCATGAACCAGAGAAATACTGTTAGGACTTTAGTATGCTGTATCTTTTCAGCTTTCTTGCTCTGTGAACATGCATTGTTTTTCAGGATGGGACAATATGCTTTTTCGCTTACTAATATTGGGTAAACATTTTCCCACACTATTAAAATTCTCCCACAATAGTGCGTAATGCTCTAGAATAGTGGAAATGAGAGCACTAGCGCCTAATGTGGTCTGGGATCTAATTCTAGCTCTGCCGTTTCCTGACCATGTGACAGAACTCTGGTGTCAGTTACCCCTCTACCCCATAGGGAGAACAACAGACCCTCCTCCTAGGTATGTTGGCACGATTATATGAGAAAAGGAATTGAAAGACCTTACTTCAGTCCTGCCTATATGCAAACTAACTGTTATCATTTCTGGAATTTACTTTACAGATTCCCTATTCTCCGGCAGTTAGGTTTTTCAGGTTTTCACAATTATAAATAAGATGCAATGAACACTATTACATACAAATCTTTGTGGTCCTCCATAATTATGTCTTGATATGAAATTACTGGATCAAATGGTATGCAGTTTGTATGCATTTGATACATAGTGTCAAACTATTCTTCAGGAGATGTGTATTGCTTTCTAATTAATTCGATGGCCCCTTGAAAAAGCTGGCTATGAAATCAGAAACTGATGACGAGTTATGAGTGGGGAAGCAACAAGCATCCAGCATCTGTAGATTGACCCCAGAATGTGAGACCTACCAAGTCCTGGGCAGGCCTGCTGGTCTCTCCTCTTCCACCTTAGAGTCAGGCCCGGGGTCTGCCACAGGGAGGGCCTGAAAGAATGTGACAGGCACTGAATGGCACTGAATTGAAGGAGAGGTAGACAGAGGAGATTAGAAGATAGTGGGAAAAGCCTTAGCAGATCAATAAAAACAAATCCCATGATTTGCTTCTTTGGATTACTTTAGCATGTTACTAATTATTGCCAAGTACTACTTCTACATTTTTAGATACTGCTTCCAAATTGTAATTAACTCATATTAACAGCATACATATATAATTTTGTGGGATGTTGAACGTATTGAATTTTCACACTGTGCTGGTTCCTTATTCTGAGATTATGTCCTTTTAACTTTTTAGTTTAATGTTCTTTTAAAATGGAAATGATGGTAATAATGGGTAGTAGGGTATTTTAAAGTCTTTTAATTGGCAAATAAAAGTTGACCACTTTTATTGGTCTTCTAATTTTTAGTCTTAAATTTTATTGGCACCTGGAATCCATATGTCTGGAAGCTAATGTCCAGGTGACACATAATCTGGTCTTTAAACTTTCAGTTGTCCAGCCAACATTCAGTGAGTGGCTGCTGAGTGCAAGATGAACAGGAATCTCTGGGTCACACGTTAGTGTAACACCATGGAGGCTACAATACCCTTGGATGTGGGGTAACAGGCTGTAAGTGACAGAGAGCTGGGGGAGCATGGGGATCACAGTGCATCACAAGGTCCCCAAGTCTTCTTCATACTTACAGTATTTTCTTACCTCATTATTAAATGTTGGAGCCCCTGGGGAAATAAAACTCACTACAACAAACACCTCCTCAGAGTTGCGAAATACATATTTCAGAAAGTAAAAGGACAAAACAGGATTGAATCTAGGAGAGTAGAGGTAAAATAACCCAGACACCTAAGATTTATCCCTGTAAGTCGAAGAAATTAGCTGTAGTCTTTCAAAAGATATTTATTAAGCAATTGTTTGGTTAAGGACACCCGAAGGAAGGACAACCAATGCCTAATTTCATAAGACAGGTACATGGAGAGCTATAGTAAACTCTTTACCATTCACAAAAACCTTAAATAAAAAGAATCACAAAAACAAATTATCATTAATGACATTTAGAACATATTGAAACAACATAAATCGACCAAGTTGTAAATTCTGCACAGACCTAGAATACAGCAGGTATCGGTGAACCAGGAGATTATGCTGTTTGAATACAGTTATACGAGCAAGGGCTCCTTAGTATCCTAAATCTACAGAGCTAAAAGTGAAAAGTATAAATGTTTTTGTTACTTGAGCCAGAGAAATGTTTAGATTTGAGATGTTTAAATCACAGAAAGTCTTTCAAACTATTCTTCCCAAACACTTTCTCTGGGGCTGGGAGGCAGAATAGCTCTCCTGGAAAGAATATCTGTAAACATTTTGGTAGAATTTTCTGAGTGTTTACATGAGGCATGCTTTTTGCGGGCCTTAATGGTTTGCCAGTTCTGAGGGTAGTCGGTAGTCCTTTGAGGATATGTGTCACAGCATAAGTTATTAATTGGAATTCCAGCAAATATCCAGGCAATTGGGAGGCACATAGGCATGGCAGCTTGTTTTTTTTTTAAAAAAAGGATGATAATTCTCTCAACCAAAATGGCTAACCTCCAACACCCTGCAAGAGTTTGCATTCAGAAGGAAAAACACAAAACAAGCCTCATCCAAACCTTCCACATCACCTCCTTCAAACAGATTATTGTTAAGAATTAACATGACTGAATTCACTTAACCTGAATAAATAAGTGACGTGAACTTAGAGCAGTTAGCGTTTGCCACCAGCACATTGCCTTCTGTTGGTTTTGACATGGAGTTTACTCTCTGGATAAAAAATATTTGTGTTATCAATTTATCAAATTAACATCGGTCACTAATCATCTAGTTAAGTTCCAATCGTATATATCCTGGATAGTGTTGTAATTTAAATTGTAAAGAAATCATAGGAGGATCATTAGATAATGTATCATGAATGACAGTGTCTTTATCTTTTAATGGAATTATTTACACTAAATACAGTGTTTCTGAAAGCAGAATGCTTTATTCTATTCACTTAGACACTGTGACAAGAAATTTTGATATATGTATACATGTATGTCACATTTTAAAGATGTACACACTTTTTAAAAAGATGGGAGTATTTTCAGGCACCAGTCTTGCAAAAAGTCTCACAGTTTTTTTTTAAATGTTAAATTCAAGTACATCAATAAATGAAAAGCAGCAAAATAAATTATAGCTAAAGTTGTCAACGTTGAACTAGCAATTGTAAAATTGTAATGATTTCAGGTTCTTAATAAAAGCATTAGAGCAAAAAAGCTGGAAATTCAAGTCAAATCCCATCACAGCAACCTTCATTGCAATAAAAAGTTGATTATAAAGAAATGGGTTCCAAGGCCTGTCCAGACATTAGAAGTGTTTCTTATTCTCATTGCCACAAAACTTACAATTTTAAATAATTCACGGCAATGGATGTTTTCCTAAAAGCAATTATTCGAAAGTTCTTTCTCATACAACAGTCACTTCCTATAATGAAAATAATCCAACCCTTGATTTTGTGACACAGTGTGAGGTGTGGTGATAGAAACCTCACTTCCAGGTAACCAGAAAAATGGAAACACAGATTATAACTGAAACTAATTCCTTTACTTTTCTTACATTGATGAAGAATGCACTGGCAGACATATTAGCTACATCTACAAATTTGGTTTGTGTAAGAACAGCCCACTTTGAATTTATTTTGAGCCAAATACACAACAATACAGGGAGATGCACAGCACAGTGTCAGCTGGAGATGTTTACTTTATAATTTAAAGATATTAGTACTATGACATATACATATACTACAGTGCATATACTATGACATAACATGCAAGTGGTCATGAACTCATTAAGGATAAAATCCTTGGCTTATGAATCTCTAGAGCTTAGAACATAACAGGCACATACTAAATGTGACATGATAGACTTTTAGGAATATTTTTCTTCATATAAGTTCTTCTTTTCCCTGAGCTTTATACAATTTATGGAGCAGGATGAAACGAAGAAGTTACAAACAATAAAAAGGCAATCGTATAAGAGTGCAGTTAAAGATCCCTTTCTCTAAACCTATTCTCTGAGATCCAGTGAAGGACAATGGTGGTCGTGCTATGGAAACTATTCCCTTTGAGTGAGTTATGCTGAGACCGTGGACATGAGCCCACAAGAAATTGGTGGGTGGGGGCATTAAATAATTAAAAGTTAGGTTTGTTTTTCTCCAAAGCAATCAACTATGTGATAGAAGTCAAGCCTTTTTTTGCTTGTTTCCTCTCAAGTAGGATGTATTTGTAGACAAAAACTCTAAGGTTTCAGGAAATTGAATTACCTCTTTGAGATTTACTGGGCCCCCCTATTTAGGACAATAAGGCTGAATGACCTAATTAGTATTCAATGGGCTTAAATGAATCAGTATTTTTTTGAAGATACTTATGCACTCCCAAGAATTAACTGAATAATCAGTTTGCTGAAATTCTGCATTTAGACTAAATTGATACTACAGTTTTATTGTCAGAAAGGATTTTAGAAGTATTTCTCTGGAGAAATTATTCTAATTTTGATTATGTTTTCATTTTTTAAAAATGAAGAGTCAATCAATTATTTCTGCATAATAATCTTTACTTTCGACAGGGGAAAATCAATCATGGCAATAATTTCCCTAATTAGTTCAATCGGTTCCATAGGTGGACCAATAATTTCATGAAGGAATTGCTTATATGACTTACTATTACAGGGGAGTACAAAAAAATCATTTTTGATTATATTTAATATGTGAAGCGTTGACTATAAAGGAGTAATGTGAATATAAATGAAGATTTTAGATTTATAACCAAAATGCACAATATTTAGTTGAAGGTGTCTAATCATTCATAATTATGATTACAAGGCAGACTGGAAATCCAAGTAAACATATCTATCAGATAAGCAGTGGGGTGTAAACAGCATGACTAATTTGGAGATGGGACATGGCATAGGCATTTTGAAAAAATGGCTGTAAGATTTTTTAAAGTTTTGAATGTCAACAAACAGTAGCATTGAAGGGATTCTGAATTTTTCACCATTTGAAAAATTACTATGTTCACTAAGTTTCTGTAAACTTTTCAGGATAAGTTATAAATTATTTCTTTATTTGCAAATCAAAGACTTATGATTGGCTTACATATTTTTGATAAGCCAAATAAGGTAATTTGTGATTTTCTATAATTTTTATAGCCTCATTTCCTGAATATTATTAACACATGTAATCCAACCTAATTAAAAATGCATACATATTATAGTTCATATCCATTTTCTTCCAAGCAGAAATTATAGGGCATTTAGGTGTAATTCTTAGAATTTATCACTCTAACACACTGCTATGCTAATGTCACTATAAAAAGATTTCAGGGAACGAGTATTTATTTTTAAATATTTTTTGTAAGATTAACAATAATTTTACATATACTCTAGAGCTGCATTGTCCAGTATGGTAACCACTAGCTACAGTTGGCTACTGAACACTTGAAATGTGACTAGTGTGAATTTTTAATTTCAATTAATTTTGAAGTTAAGAACTCACAGTTGTTTTATTTATTAGAAAAACTTTTAAGTGTGTTTGGACAGCTTAGGTTAATGAATCTACTTTTTCTTCTGCGAAATTTATGAACTCGCAATAAATCAAGTATTACTGATGAATGCTCCATGTCCAAATTAAGATGAGCTGAAAATCTGAGACACACCAGATTTCAAAGACTTTGTATAAAAAAAGAATGTAAAATTCTCATTAATAATTTTTATATTAATTACTTAAGTACCTTGTACTATATTTCTCCTGGACGGCACTGATCTGGTGCTCTATGAAAATTGCTAGTTTTTGAAAGTCATGTTTTAAATTTTTCATTTTAATGTCATTCTTTTAATCAAAAAAATTTTATCATTATGAAAAAGAAATCAGAGTTAGAATTTGTCTAGTAAGAAGTGACCTAATTGCCCTCTCTACACCACCTCCCTTCTCTGAATTGCAGAGCCCTTGCTAGCACCAACAGCAGAATGCAAAAATCATAGGCAGTGAATATGCAGAAATCGTGTATGAGAGCACTGATGAGCGTGCAATCAAATCAAACTGCTCACACATTACAAATTCTGTCTTTTCTTCCCCCCCCAATTGTTTCCAGACCTATGTGTCCCTAATTCCAAAATTAACCTTCAACTTCCTCCCAAGTTCTGCTGTGCTATGGCTTCCAGTTTAGAATAATAAGCAATGACTTTGCTGAGCAATGTGCTTGGTCATGTATTAATACTAGATTCTGTCCAGGCCCTAGAACTTTCATCCTTCAGAGTGGAGAGCTTCCTCTGGGAGAAGGGTTCAAATCCCAGAAGTTTGAACACTGCCACCCGGTACTTCTTGGACATGATGTTGTACAGAATGGGGTTGATGGCGGCGCTGAGGTAGAAGAGGACGAAGGAGACGAGGTTGCAGTATTGGCTGATCTGAGCAATCTCCAAGGAGCCAGGCTCGAAGGATTTGGAAAATAAATATCGCCCTACATGGAAGGGCAGCCAGCAGAGGATGAAAGCAAAAACCACTACAGCTGAAAGGACAATGAGAAAGAGAACGTCAAGAAATATAGCAAAGTTCAAGAAATATAGCAAATCACAGTCGATTTTGAAGACATGGTTTTGTTTTGATTATGTGTGGTATGACCACTGACTTCAGAGAAATATCATTTTCTGCTCTTTCCTATATTTTAACCAAGATTGAGTCTGTCCGGATCAACAATTCAACCATTTTTACTGCTGAGCTTCCCAGTCGTTTCTAGTTAACAATTTTAGTGATTTTGTGCTTGAGTTGACATATTGACTCAAGTAACTAGACAATCTAGTCACAATAGTCCACCATTTTATATGTGTTAGATCAAACCTATATGAGACAATGTGGTTTTACTCAACCATAGTTATGTATCAGAGTTTCCTGGGGTACAGATTCCTTGGATATAATACAGACTCACTAAATTAAAATCTCTAGGAAGGAGACTAAGACACCTGTTTTCTTTTTTCTTTTTAAAGTTTTACAGAAGACTGAATATGCAGTCAGGATTGAGAATCACTGAGATGAATGAGCTTTTCCACCTAAAATAGACATAAGTAAGGTAGAAAAGGCCATAAAACCAACTAACATTAATTATCATCCATCCAGGCCTTAATTTTGCCCATGTAAGTTTGCTTTCTTCAAAACCTCTGCATTTTTAGATTAAGTTTTTAAAATTCAGAAATCAGAGGAAAAATAACAGAAAATAATAATTTAGGACTTGTACCACTTTAGTGATTCCCTTCCAACTGTCAAGGCAAAAGAGAGTCACCAGTGAGGATAATTAACAGCTTAAAAATAAAATCAGAGGAAATTATTAAACGTATTCTCAAAACTAATTTGTATAGTAGCAACTGACTGCCCCAGGAGCAAAATGAATATTAGAGTCCCCTGGGGGGCACTAGCAGGTTTACAATCTATTAGTCATATTGTGAGAATCAGTGGTCTAAAAAATTTTAAAAACTTGACATTCTTTGAATAAACTCTATCACTTTAATATACAGGATTTCAAGAATTGTAAAGTTACAAATCAAAATTATCCTAGAATAACTTCTAAGAAGTACTATATATGCAAATAAGTACAAACTGTTGACTACAATGTCCAGATAATAAAATGTGCAGATTCTGGTTTTGAAAAAAGCAAGGAGAATTAATATTTTGCTTGGATGTGAACACAGTTTGTATTACTTCACTTGTACCAAACACATATACTTAAAGAAGCTGAATTTATGCAATAACGATTCAGCATACTCCAGTGTGACACTGCACCCAGATGTTCTCTGAAGGACCATTTGGGGAGAGATAGTAAGTTCTGTCAGCTCCCACAAATTCTCCTTTTCTCAGTTTGGAAGCCTGCCTATCCTAGCTTATCTAGCCTGTCCTACTTGGAGGGAAAAGTAATCATGAAAACAGAGACCCCAGCACTGACTTGTCACTGATTTCCTTACAAAGCTGTATAAACAGCATCAGGGTAAACAGAATTGATGCAATTATCTGGGAAAAAAATGCAAGTCAGAAAGCAAATCACAATGTTGAAAGAAAAATGAATCTTCTCTGATAGAATTATCCACGATGATCACATCTTTGGTTACATTTACCAATGAATACTTCCTAGAATCAATGCCTGCTCTTTTTCACCCTTAACACCTGCTTTTCTTAATGCAACTTAGATATCTACAAATTGAGGCAGGAAGCTTAACATCACCTTTAACACATTTTAACACCATAATATACTCTTTAATGAAAGATCTCATTCTGAAGCAAAGTTTCTGGGCCAAAATAAAACACATTTTAGAGAAATACAAAGGTGGGACATTTTTCCATGAAAGAGAGAAAGGTGAGACCAGGAGAAAGAGACACAAAGAGATAGAAAGAGAACAAAGAGATAGTCAAGGGGTGGGAGGAGGGAGGGAGAAAGGAAGGGAGAGAGCGAAACATAGATATAGAGAGAGATAGAGCAAAAATGTAAAACCAAAAACAAACAAAAATAGAGAGAGAGAGAGACAAGACAGTGAAACTAGAGCTCAAGACGGAAAAAGGAGAGAATAATTAAGAAACTTACAGGGAAACAGAGACCTAGAGAAACTGGGGAGAAAGGCAGACTCAGGAAGAAGGGGAAGGGCAAGGGAAGAGGAGGGGGCCCGGGAGAGAGAGCTCAAGGGCGCACCGAGACCCACCCAGCATCTTCACGGTTTGTTTGTGGTTCTGGTCCCTGAGTGAGGCGCCCACCGCTGCCTCGCCGCGTCTCCTCCTCCACAGCTTCCTGCCGATGAGGCTGTAGAGCACAGTGAGGCAGAAAACAGGGAGGAAGAAGAAGACGCTGGACACCCACACCATGACGGTGAGCAGTCCCGAGCGCACCGCGAACTCCGTGGCGCGGCACTCGTTGGTGTCCCGAGGGTCGGTGCCGTTCTCATGCTCCACCCCGACCAGCACGAAGATGGGCCCGGCGCTGCAGAAGGCCACGGCCCAGATGACCAGGATGACCAGCTTCACCCGGCCCTTGGTGACCACCACCTTGGCCCGCAGCGGGAAGCAGATGGCGAAGTAGCGTTCGACGCTCAGTGCGGTGATGGTGAGCACAGTGGCGTAGGTGCAGCTCTCGCTGACGAACTGGAAGAGTTTGCAGAGCAGGTCACCCAAGTTCCAGGGCCGGTAATGCCAGAGGCGGACGAGGTCGAGGGGCATGCAGAGGAAGATGAGTAGGTCGGAGAAGGCCATGCTGGACAGGTAGAGGTTGGTGGTGGTACGCAGCTCGCGGAAGCGCGACACCACCAGCATGGTGAGCAGGTTGCCCGCGATGCCCACCACGAAGAGCGCCACGCAGGTGGCTGTGACGCCCGCCAGCAGCGGCGCGGGGAAGAGCGGCAGCAGCTCGTCGACCAGCGAGTCGTTGTCAGGCGCAGCGTCCCAGCCCAGGTCCGGCAGCGTGAGGTTGGGCCCCGGCTCCTCACTCGGCGTCGCGTTCCACATGCTGCCGGCCCTGCTTAAACTGGCTTTGGGATGCGGCTGCACTGAGAGGCTGGATCCGGCGCTGGTCCCGGAAAAGGTCTCCTTAGGCGCAAGAGAGTGCGAGGGAGGAACGGGCGCAGGCTCTCGGGGAGGATGCTTGGAGAGGAAAGAGAGGGGAGAGGCAGCAGCCGAGGGAAAAGGTGAGACTGAGAGCCTGGGGCGGGGAGGAGGGGAAGATAGGGAGGCGGGAAGACACACACACACACACACACACACACACGCACACACTGGTGGAGAGATGGACCGAGTGACCCACCGCTCTTTCTGGCACCTCCCCTTTTCCCCGTCCTCTCCCCCAAAGTCCTTCTTTCCTAACCCAGCCTTTGGCCGGCCTCCACACAAGTACCTGTCACCGAGGAAGCCCCGCCAGCCCTGCCTCGCCTTTGCGTTCTGTCTCCAGATGCATCTCGCACTTCCCAAAGCGTCCCGGCACTGCGAAGCTGGAGCTCGAGAGGACTCTCCCTAGCCTTGGGTGCTGCCTGGCTAGGGTGGCCCAGAAGGGCAGATCACACCCGGGGTTGGGGCCGGCACGGCGGGGAGAACACCTTCAGTTCCCGGGACCTGAGTTCTTCCTCAATAAGGGATAGAGTTGGCTACGGACCTGGTGGGGAGAAGTAAGCATGCACAACCGGGCTTGGAAAAGGGAGGTAGGGAGTGTTCCGACCTGAAAGGAGACCAGTGCGCACCTGGGAAGAGCCTCACGCAGTCCTAGAACCTATCGCCGTGTTAGCGAGGAGAAGCAGGTTCAGAGAGGTGTGGCCACTTGTCCAAGGTCACACAGCGAGTTGGGGGCTCAAGAGCTAGACTTGGCTATCCCACCCGGTGGACTACTGAGAGCGAAGGGGCAAGATGTGTGAATAAATTGTGTTTGGATTTCCAGCCCTTTGTACAGTTCCCCAACTCGGCGGTAATAGGGGATATGCTGTGTAGGAGATTACTTTTGCCTGCTGCAAACCTCGGGGAAAGAGGAAGGGCTAAGGGGCGTGTTAGCGTGGCAGGGCGTGGGGGGTAGCTGTCAAAGGGGGAGCAGCAGAGGCTGTAAGGCTGGCACGTCGAGGGCGCACAGTAAACATTTTCTGAGGCATGGACGAGAGATCAGCCTTTGGGTAGCTGTGTTCACTTGGGCAAGGCATCAACCTTTTTGTTTTAAATTTCGAGGATGTTGTGATGACCACTGGGAATGGATGCCAAATGCTGGGGACAGAGTTGGAGCTCCAGAAATAAATATAGGCGGCGTTGCTGTTATTGGGGTTGCTATTGAGGAATGGGTCAGAGGCTGCCCCTACACTCGCGAGGTGACTCTCCTGGACACGGCCTCTGCGTCCCCTGCCCAGAGCCAGGAATCGAAAACCGAAGGCGCGAGACTGGCGGTTACCCCCTAACTCACTCACCAACACGCCCGGGAGCGTGTTCAGCACCGCGGCCAGCGACCGGCCCTTTCTACCTCGCCCCACAGCTCTCCCTAGCTGAGGCTGCCCGCCCTCACCTTTTTCAGTTCTTGCCTCAGCACCACAGTCCTGCTCCACGAGGGAGCCGGGGAGATTCCTCCCAAACACAGACCCGTATTAAGCGGCTGCGCTGGCCGCACCTATTCACACTCACTTACCTGTGGCCTAAGTTCACTGTGTATGAGACAGGGCTTTCCTGAAGTATTTTAGTGGGTTTGCACAGGCCTTTGCCAGACGGTTTATGTCAACCCTGCCAACTAAACTGTTAATGCTTAGAAGTCCACAAAAACCTAAGGATGAACATATGCACACGTGCATGAAAGATTCCACACATAGTGGGAGACTGAATGAGGAAGTTTAATACAGGCAACTTACTGGAAAACATGCTACATAGGTTACCAGGGCTGTGTGGCAGAAAGTGTACCAAAAATCTGTTTCAACTACTTAAAAAAAAAAAAGATTACAACTAAGTCAAGCCACCAGTCACTAACAAGTTTTTTTTTCATCAATTATTTGACTTTAACACTTCCCACCCTACATTATCAATAGATTTATGTGTGCAGACAAGTCTCTAGGGGGAGAAAACAGACTGGGATAAATAAAAATAACATAGGAAGCTATTGTTTAAGAATAAGAATCAGGAAAATATTATGGGACATATTTCTAGTCTACTGAGTGCTAAAGCAATAAATAAGATTTAGCAACAAGCTAAAGCTGATACGTGGGGAAAATCTTCTAAAAAATCTATCATGATACAAATTTGGCATGTTGGCTAAAATAGCCAGATATTTAACTGCATTCAATTATTTTCCAAAATAAAGACAAATCTGTATTGTGTCATGAAGAAAAAACAGGGGATAGTATTGAAATTGATTCATTCATTTACAACCCGTAATATAAAAATATATAAAACTGTCTATTAGTATGTGTTAGGCACTGGGAATAACAAAATAAATAAAAGTCAGAAAGGTCCTGTATTGCAATTCCAGTACTTTTTTTTTTGCGGTGGTCTCTCCCGTTGCGGAGCACAGGCTCCGGACGCGCAGGCTCAACGGCCATGGCTCACGGGCCCAGCCGCTCTGCGGCATGTGGGATCTTCCCAGACCGGGGCACGAACCCGTGTCCGCTGCATCGGCAGGTGGACTTTCAACCACTGCGTCACCAGGGAAGCCCTCCATTACATTTTGATATGTGCATTTAAAGAGGCGTGTACAATGAGCTCTGTTGAAATATGGAGAAACAATGAATTGCATAGAGGTTCTGCCACCTGAGCTGGATCTTCAAAGTTGAGTTCCAAAAAGGTGAAGCAGAACATACTAAACTGTTCAGATGGGCACATAACCACATTGGAGGGCTTCCCTGGTGGCGCAGTGGTTGAGAGTCCGCCTGCCGATGCAGGGGACATGGGTTCGTGCCCCGGTCCGGGAAGATCCCACGTGCCGCGGAGCAGCTGGGCCCGTGAGCCATGGCCGCTGACCCTGCGCGTCCGGAGCCTGTGCTCCGCAACGGGAGAGGCCACAACAGTGAGAGGCCCATGTACCGCAAAAAACAAACAAACAAAAAACAACACATTGGAGCCTAAAAGCCCAGCATGCCTTGTCCTATGAATGGTATGAGGAGTGTTATTATGGATTCATGGATTTTTATATATTCAATGAGTACCAACCAAAATTATGGTTATTTTTTCTTTTTGATGCTTAAATTATCCTAGCTTTGTCCAATGAGATCCCCTCCAAGCTGGCTCCAGAGTCTTTTGACATGACTTACTTAGATTTTTTTATTTTTATTTTTTGGTTGTGCCGGGTCTTAGTTGCAGCACATGGGCTCCTTAGTTGCAGCAGGAGCGCTTCTTTGTTGTGGCTTGCCGGCTCTTTAGTTGTGGCATGTGAACTCTTAGTTGCAGCATGCATATGGGATCCAGTTACCTGGCCAGGGATCAAACCCAGGCCCCCTGCACTGGGAGCGTGGAGTCTTAACCACTGCACCACCAGGGAAGACCCAGACTTGCTTAGATTTTGAGAACTTCCTTGCCAGAATTTGTGGCAATGTAAGATACCCCTTGCTCACCTTGGAAGTTCCTTACTCTATACCTGGGAGCAGCCATTTCTCCAATAATCCCTGGTACCTTATAGTGGGGAATGGCGTTTAGAAACGTAAATTTGGGAAGTAGGGGTGTTTATTGCCCCTGTAGTATTATGGACTAGACCCTGTCAGTGGACAGAGCTAGGGTATATGATTTTTGAAAAAATCATGAGATAATGATGATGATACAGTAGATAAATCAGACACACCCTTAGCAAATGATCAAAATTAACATCACCAGTGTGATACTCTGGGAAGGACACAAAGTCACTTACATGGTATTCCAGCTAGGAATGCACAACCTCAATCTAATTGCAGCAAACATCAGACAGACTCAAAAGGAAGAATATTCTATTTTTAAAATTCTTCCCCCAAATGTCGATGTTATACAAGACAAAAACTGGGAAAAAGTTCCAGACTAAAGGAAACCAAAGAGATGTAACAGCTAACTGTAACTCCTAATCCTAGACTGGATCCTAAACTGGAGGAAAAAGACTTCTACAAAGGACAATATTGGGTTAAGTGACCAACTTAGAATATGGATGGTAGATTAGAAAGAAATATTAAATCAATGTTAAGTTTACTGCAGTTGATAACTGTGTGAAAGAAAATATTATTATTCTTAAAAATACACACTTAACCATGATTTATGCATCTGTTTCAGAAATATAATTATGTGTGTGTAGATAAACAGAGCCAATGACAAAGCAAATGAGGCAAAATATTAATAATAAATGAATCTAGGAAAGAGGTAGAACGATTTCCTTTGTACTATTCTTGCAACTTTTCTTTGTTTGAAATTATTCCCATACAAAAAATTAGAAGTCATAAGTTTATAGAGGTATTTCAATTCAACTTCCAATTATATACTAATGTACTTGATTTATTATTTTTTTCTTTTATAAAATTTTTTTCTTTTTTTTTTTTAGAAATTTATTTTATTTATTTATTTATGGTTGCATTGGGTCTTCATTGCTTTGCCCGGGCTTTCTCCAGTTGCAGCGAGCAGGGGCTACCCTTCATTGTAGTGCATGGGTTCTCACCGCGGCGACTTCTCTTGTTGCGGAGCACAGGCTCTACGCACGCGGGTTTCAGTAGTTGTGGCACGTGGGCTCAGTAGTTGTGGCTTGTGGGCTCTAGAGCGCAGGCTCAGTAGTTGTGGTGCACGGGCTTAGTTGCTCCATGGCATGTGGGATATTCCCGAACCAGGGCTCAACCCCGTGTCCCCTGCATTGAGGTGGATTTTTAAACACTGTGCCACCAGGGAAGTCCCTGTACTTGATTTTACATTCCTACTGAACATCCTGGCTTCTAACAACATAAAGATAATTATTTATGTTGTAATATGCATTAAGTAATTTCAAACTAATAATGGCATTACCATTAAAAGTAAACCTGACAAATAAAGCTTGAGATTTTCTTGCCATTCTCTTTGTCCTTAAAATATACCCCACTGTGTACAACTACGTGTTCTAAAATTAATTGAAATAATGCTTTTTTATGTGCGGTTATGTTATTAATTTGATATATGGTTAGATTTGTTTCAGTTACCTTAAATTTTAGGAATTGTTTTAAAATTTAAACTTATTTTTGAATATATAAATCATTCATGTGATTTGACAGTTAAAACTTTAAAATAAAGTACAGTCCTAAAGTTTTTTTTTTTTTTTTTTTTGCGGTACACAGGCCTCTCACTGCCGTGGCCTCTCCCGCTGCGGAGCACAGGCTCCGGATGCACAGGCCCAGCGGCCATGGCTCACGGGCCCAGCCGCTCTGCGGCATGTGGGATCCCCCCGGACCGGAGCACGAACCCGCGTCCCCTGCATTGGCAGGCGGAGTCCTAAATTTAAAATGAGAAACCAAAGAATATTCAGGAAAATCTTACACCTTTTTTATACTCCTCAAATGACATTATTAAAAAGAAATTTAGCCTCTGGTTTCCCTATCCTGTGTGTGTTTCTGTAAATAGGTGTGTGTGTGTGTGTGTGTGTGTGTGTGTGTGTGTGTGTGTAGCCTACATAAAGGGTAATATACTATATACACTGTTCACTATCTTGATTTTTTAATGTAACACTGTATCCTGGAATTCTCTTATATCAATATCCTTTTCTTAAATGTTTCTGTAGTACTCCATCTTGAGAAAGTTACATACTTTTGGAGATGTAACTTAGTTTTATTCAACCAATGTTTTACTGTTTTTATTTGTTTGTATGTTTTAATAATCTTTTACTGTTATAAATAATGCTGCATTTTATATGCCTACAGGTATATTACAGATTAACATAAAAATAAAATTACAGTTTAATAAAAGAAGAATGTCCTCTTCCCAGCCCTGGCAACCACCATCTACTTTCTGTCTCTATGAATTTGACTACTGTAGGTACCCCATGTCAGTATTTGTTCTTTTATGACTGGTTTATTTCATTTAGCATAATGTCCTCAAGGTTCATCTATGTTGTAGCATGTGCCAGAAGTTCCTTCCTTTTTAAGGCTGAGTAATATTTCATTGTATGTATATAGACCACACCTTGCTTATCTGTTCATCCGTCAATAGACACTTCAGTTACTTCCACCTTTTGGCTATTGTGAATAATGCTGCTATGAACATCAGTATACAAACATCTGTTTGTGTCCCTGCTTTCAATTCTTTTATGTATACACCCAGAATTGGAATTGCTGGGTCATATGGTAATTCTATATTTAATTTTTTGAGGAACTGCCATATAGTTTTCCACAGCAGCTGCACCATTTACATTCCCACCAGCAGTGCACAGGGTTCCAATTTCTTTACATCCTTGCCAACACCTATCCTCTGTTTTTTCTCCTGTTGTTTGTTCTTCTGTTTTATAATAGTCATCGTAATGGGTGTGAAGTGGTATATCATTGTGGTTTTGATTTGCATGTCCCTAATGATTAGTGACGCTGGGTATCTTTTCACATAGTTATTGGCCATTTGTATATATTCTTTGGAGAAATGTCTATTCAAGTCCTTTGCCCATTTAAAAATCAGTTTTGGGGGGGTTTTTTGGTGGGTTTTTTTTTGCTGTTGAGTTGTCCTTTTGACTCTTGAGATTGTTTGTTTTCTTGTCAATTCATCTTCTAATGATTCTGAAAGCATTGGAAAATAAATAGGAAGAAGACAAGTTAGTAAAAAGTAGTATTCCATTTTAATGGATATGATTGTAACATCCAAGGCAGTTTCAAAGCTTCGACAGATGGTGCACAGCAATTGTGCTTTACTGATAGAGTTACAACAAATTCTATTAAATTAAAAATCCCACTTAGCAGATGCCTTCAACAGTTGTTGTCCGCTCTGAAGCTAATCTCTGAAGCAAAGACATTTTTTTGTTGTTGTTTGTTATTTGTAGTGTGTTTGGACCTTTGAAATTCTAAATTTTCTAGAAAATACTCTATTGGTATTTAGGTGGTAGTTTACATTAGGAGTGTTGAGGGGTAGGAGGATGGAGGGATAAAGAAGACTTTAATCTCTGACGAAATGTGGGTTATTAATAAACTAGAGAAGATTTGTAAATGAGACATGAGTATATGAGTTTCTTTATAAAGTATATCCTGAACCTGTTTTGCTATAGATTGCATTGTATATTAATTTTAATAGAGGGACTTCCCTGGTGGCACAGCTCTTAAGAATCCACCTACCAATGCAAGGGACATGGGTTTGAGGCCTGGTCCAGTAAGATTCCACATGCCGTGGAGCAAAGAAGCCCGTGAGCCACAACTACTGAACCCATGTGCCACAACTACTGAAGCCCGCATGCCTAGAGCCCGAGCTCTGCAACAAGAGAAGCCACTGCAAGGAGAAGCCTGCGTACCACAACAGAGACCCAATGCAGCCAAAAATAAATAAATAAATTTTTAAAAAATTTAATGGAAGTTAAACACTATAAATTATTTATCTCACGAAGCTCACTAAAATAGGAGTCTACCTCTGGTTCTAATTTCCGAAAAATCCATAATTACTTATTAAAACTGGTAAAGAATACAGAAAAATCTATGACCCGGCTTCCCTGGTGGTGCAGTGGTTGAGAGTCTGCTTGCTGATGCAGGGGACACGGGTTTGTGCCCTGGTCCGGGAAGATCCCACATACCATGGAGCAGCTGGGCCCGTGAGCCATGGCCGCTGAGCCTGCACGTCCGGAGCCTGTGCTCCGCAACGGGAGAGGCCACAACAGTGAGAGGGCCGCGTACCGCAAAACAAACAAACAATCTATGACCGTCTGGGCAATTTAATTTTGTTATGGCAAGATATTATTTAATATGCAATTAAGATAATGTATAAAAATCTTTCATTTTGTAAAGTCTTGCCAAGTGCTTTAGAAAGGAGAACTTTTCCTTTGTACAAATCATGGAACATTCCTTTTGAGAACGCTAATGTGGAAAGACAAGCTGGGATTGTAAGCAGTGCAGAAGAATGCAAATAAAACCACCCAGTCTGTATTGCCTACTGGACATTTATTACTGGAGAGCTCATCACCATTTCAAGCTCATTTTACGTCTAAAGCAAATTCATCATCTCCTATCCAGTGAATGTTCCTAATATCTGTCCCTCATCTCCATTCTTTAGTTTTTAATTTTAATACAATTTTTAAAGGTTACTTTCCCTTTACAGTTATTACAAAATATTGGCTATATTCCCCAGGGTGGTACAATACATCCTTGAGCCTTTTTTACACCCAATAGTTTGAACCTCCCACTCCCCCACCCCTATACTGCCCCCCCACCCCACTGGTGACCACTAGTTTGTTCTCTGTATCTGTGAGTCTGCTTCTTTTTTCTTATATTCACTAGTTTGCTGTATTTTTTAGATTCTACAAATAAGTGATATCATACAGTATTTATCTTTCTCTGATTTATTTCACTTAGCATAATGCTCCCCTAGTCCATCCATGTTGCAGCAAATGGGAAAATTTCATTCTTTTTTATGGCTGAGTAGTATTCCATTTTGTATATATATATATATATATATATATATATATATACCACATCTTTATCCGTTCATCTGTTGATGGACAATTACATTTCTTCCATATCTTGGCAGTTGTAAGTAATGCTGCTGTAAACGTTGGGATGCCTGTATCTTTTTGAGTTAGTGTTTTTGTTTTATTTCAGTTAGTGCCTAGGAGTGGAATTGCTGAGTCATACGATAGTTCTATTTTTAGTTTTTTGGGAAACCTCCATACTGTTTTCCACAGTGGCTGCACCAATTTACATTCCCACCAACAGTGCAACAGGGTTCCCTTTTCTCCACATCCTCTCCAACATTTGTTTCTTGTATTCTTTTTCATGATAGCCATTCTGACAGGTGTGAGGTGATACCTCATTGTAGTTTTGATTTGCATTTCCCTGACGATTAGCGATGTTGAGCATCTTTTCATGTGCCTGTTGGCCATCTGCATTTCCTCTTTGGAAAAATGCTTATTCAGTTATTCTGCCCATTTTTCAACTGGGTTGCTTGTTTTTTTTGATGTTGAGTTGCATGAGCTGTTTATAGATGTTGGATATTAATCCCTTTTTGGTCATGTCATTTGCAAATATTTTCTCCCACTCGGTAGGTTGTCTTTTCATTTTGTCGATGGTTTCCTTTGCTGTGCAAAAGCTTTAAGTTTAATTAGGTATCATTTGTTTATATTTGCTTTTATTTTCTTTACTATAGGAGACAGATCCAAAAAAATATTTCTGCGATTTACGTCAAAGAGTGTTCTGCCCATGTTTTCCTCTAGGCCTCACCTCCTTTCTTAATTGTCAACAGCTAAGTCCAATCCCCTACTCAACAACCATGCAGGCAGCAAGTTCTTCTCAGTCTAATTAACCACAAGAATTTGGTAAAACTAAACTTCTTTAAAGCTTACTTTCGTTTGGTATCCTTCTTATGTAAAATACTTTTAGTGGCTCATTCTCATCTCACATCAAGTCTTTCAAACTCTGACCTTCTCAAATTCTCATAATTTGGCCTTACTCTGCATATCCAGCAAGATTTGTTCTTCATCCCGTTGTGCCATCTCTGCTCCTCCCCTCACTGCCCTGCCTCTTGCCACCTCTTTCCTCTGGCCTCTCTCTCTCCAAATCCTAACCATTGGAGTCCTGGCCCATTTCTTGCTCTCAATTCCTATGTCCCTCAGTTGATCTCCTCAGTTTACTTCCTAATTATACACTGTTGCTGTGACTTTATACCCATGAGTTGCCTCTTCAACTACATTATAAGCTCCTTGAAGGCAGCTGAAATGTTTTGTGGGGAGCTCAGTGAGTTCAGATGTGTTTCAGCCACTTCTCACCACATCCTCCATTAATGCCCTGGTCCGAGCCTCCCTAATCCCCACCAGAACTGCTGCAATAGCCAAAGGACTGCTCTCCCTCTGCTTATTCTTCCCATGCCAAGATCCTTGTGCCCTCTGCAGCCAGAGATCTTTTGAAAATACATATTTAATCCTGACACTCCTGTGCTTAAAACCCTTCAAATGGTCCCCCATTGTTCTTGAGCCCACAATGGCTGGCAAGTTTTTTCAGGATCTCTTGGAAAATATTAGGTTGGCCAAAAAGCTCATTCAGGTTTTTCCAAAAACCCAAGTGAACTTTTTGGCCAACCCAGTAGATTTCCCTGGAATATAGATTTCAACTTGGAACTCTTTCCCTCTTACTCTCTGCAACTCAGATGGGTCAGTTCCCCACGCTTACAAAGATTTACATTTCTTTCCTACTATTCCGCTGTTAATTTTGTACTCATTTATGTGATTATTTGTTTAACATTTATCTTTCTCATTAGATTGTAAGGCTTATGTGAGCAGGGCCCAGGTCTTTTGCAAGTCATTGTTGCCTGGGATTTAATAGATGCTTAATAAATGCTTGTTTAAATGAATGAGTGCACTTTTTATTAAGGCAAGTCTCTCCAAACCTAGGGCTTCCCTTCGGATCCCAGTGAACACTACACTCACTCCAGAACAAAGTGAGAATTCAGAACACTTGATCCTTGTACACTGATAGCTATATTCTGCTTTATTCACACACAAGTGGTTTACATAAATTATAAAATATAAATACGCTTGTAATTTCAGATAGTTTAAGGGGAAGATATTTTGCTTTCATTTATTTCATCTGTATGTTTTATCTAAGAGAAATATTTACTTAGAAAAAAACCTATACAAATCAAAAGCTATGTAACACTTAAAACACAGGCTACATTATCTCATTGCAAGAGGGATTTAACTGACTACTTCAGATTACAAATCATTTGAAGCTGAATGTATTGGTAAATCCCCGATCACCATTGGCATTCTCTGTTATGCAGTTATAGAGCAGAGACAGGTGTGTATAATGGCTGGAGCCATGGTGTGCTGGTAAATATTTAACAACCAGATCTTCAGGAAAAAAAAAAAAAAAGAACAACCAACAATCTCAATTTAAGCGTCTGCCAATTTCTGTGGTGTACCTACTCCCCACCATGGTCAATTTCACACCACCAAGGTCGCTGAAGGCAGAGTTTGAAAGCCATGCTAGCAAATAGCTCTTACAAGTCAGTACAAACTGGGTCCAACACGCCACTGACTGGATCCTGTATAGACAGCATAAACCTGTTGGGAGAGTCATTGACTTGACTTTATGTAGGTATCTTATGTAGACTAGGTGTCTTCAATTTAAAAACTCACAAAGGAAATCGATAAAATATATCTAATCATACAACTACGGATAAGATGAACATAGGTTTCACTCCGTAATAGGGTTCTCCAGAGAAACAGAACCAATAGGGATAGATAGATAGACAAATAGATAGATACAGTATATATAAATGAGAGTGAGAGAGTGAGAGAGTGAGAGAGAGAGAGAGAGAGAGAGAGAGAGAGAGAGAGAGAGAGAGACTTATTATGAGGAAGTGGCTTATGTTATTATGGAGGCTGAGAAGTCCCACAGTCTGCCATCTGCAAGCTGGAGACCCAGGAAAGTCAGTGGTATAACTCAGTTTGAGTCTGAAGACCAGGGAACCAGGGGAGTCAGTGGTATAAACCTCAGTTTGAGTGGAAGGAAAGGATGAGATGAGATGTCCCAGCTCAACAGTGAGGCAGGAAAAGGGGGTAAATTCCTCCTTCCTCTGCCTTTTGTTCTATTCACACCCTCCCTCAATGGACTGGATGATGCCCACCAACACTGGGGAGGGCATTCTTCTTTACCGATACCACAAATACAAATGCTAATCTCATGTGCAAACACCCTCACAGACACCCGCAGAAATAGTATTTAATCTGGGCACTCCATAGCCAGTCAAGGTGACATAAAATTAACCATCACACACTCCTTCCTAGAATAATAAAATTAAAAGTTGCCACTTTCAGAAGGTAGGATAAAGCAAATAAAAGAAAGTACTGCAGTTAATTTTAGATCAGGGTAGGCAAACTTCTGTAAAGAATCACATAGAAAATATTTTAGGCTTTGTAAGTCATATGGTCTCTGTCACAACTGAAATGTCATTGTGGCATAAAAGCAGCCATCAACAATACATCGAAAACAATGGATGGGGCTGTGCTCCAATAAAACTTTAAAACTTTAAATATGTGGTGGGCCGATTAGTTTGCTGACCGCTGATGTAGATTAATTAGATTAGTTATAGAGGTAAGGGATATTGATTATTCCAACTACAGTGAAAACCAACTTGCAGTTGGAATCCTCACAGCCTAGATGTTTATTTAGTCAGCTCTCCAAGCAGTGATGGACTCAGGAATGGACATGTGACCTAACTCTGGCCAGTGAAACAGGAGAGGAAGTATGCTGAGGGGCATCTGGGGAAAGTCTTCCCATTCCTCACGGGCAGCTGTCATTCTGCCCCTTTTGGACTTTATCTTGACTAGCTGTGACACCTAGAATTACTACAACCACCAGCCTGAGGATGAAGCCAACACTGAGGAAGGCAGGGCCAAGAGGTGGAACGAGCCAGATCAACCGACCCTGGAGCCTTCCCTACCTCTGGACTTCCTGTGATGAAAGATTAAGTTTCCTATTGCGTATGTCTGTCACAGGTGGGTTTCTGTAAATTGAACTAAAAGATTCAGTTTTGTTCCCCCTTCCCCCCAAATTTCTTTTAGTTACAAATGTAATACTGAACCACTGACTCCTCCATGTAGGGAATTTCTTGTCTCTTTTAAAAGGCATAATCACAACATTTTCTCTTTCCCCGAAAGTCATCAGGGGTTGAGACTGCCATGTCAAATCAGAAAAAAAGGGATAATATTATCTAGTTATTCTTCAGTATGTATTCTCCTTCCACAAGGCAAATACCTGGAAGGTCCCAGCCCTGCTTTGGGAGCCATTCCTTCTAGGGTCTTCCTGACTCAACATGGCGGACACTGTCGACCACTTACTTTGCAGCAGTTCCACACACTCATCCTCCCTGAGATCAAAACTTTGACATTGTTCAGTTGTCAGGAGACTGCATACTTTAGAAAAGCCTGGACCTTTCCCCACCCCTAGGGAGGATAATCTTAATTTATCTCAGCCAATCATGGAAATCCCATTTTCCTTGCCAGGGGATGATTTAGGAATGGGCACGTCTATAATTCTGAACAGTGAGTGTGGAAGAGTTTTTCTTATTCTTAAAAAGGGATACAAGGGAGCCTTTAATGTTGTGAAGTACTTACTTAAACTTGCTGCAGTCATCCTGCAAGCCCGTGGTCAAAAGTCAACATTATGAGCAAAGCACAGCAGAAGAATGAAGAGACCTGGCTCCTCAGTGATGGCAATGAGCCACTGACTTAACCACGCCTGGAATCACCCTACCTCAGGCGTTTTATGCTATTGGTGCCAACTGAGTTGATCTCTTAAAAGCTACTGAAAACACACCAACTGGAACACTCACTAAAAAGTTGCTTTGGGCAGATTTCATCTGGTTTCCTCCACTTGCCTAAACAGTTTAAGAAGGAAGAGCATGATGTTACTTCTGCACTGATCTCTCTCTGAGAGATGCACTGGCAAGTGATTTTAGGGAATCTATGAAGACTGTATGGCTGCAGACTTATTTTAAAATATTAGGCTAGGGACTTCCCTGGTGGCGCAGTGGTTAAGAATCCACCTGCCAAAGCAGGGGACATGTGTTTGAGCCCTGCTCCGGGAAGATCCCACATGCCGCGGAACAACAAAGCCCGTGTGCCACAACTATCGAGCCTGCACACCACAACTGAAGCCCAAGAGCCTAGAGCCCGTGCTCCACAACAGGAGAAGCCACTGCAATGAGAAGCCCACGCACTGCAACGAAGACCCAACCCAGCCATGAATAAATAAATAAATAAATAAATAAATAAATAAATAAATAAATAAAATATTTGGCCAGCCTAATAAATAAGCCAGAATGTTTTATACTTCCAGGACAAATCCACATTTGTATATACTTTAGAGTACAGGCTGTTAAATCAATCACTTTAAAATTTGCACCAGAGATTATATTAAAATAATGAAGTCTCTTAATAAATTTAGAAAATTTATTACGAGATAATTTTCTGTCATTGCTTCACTCACATTTTCAGGTGATTTGTTGTTACTTAATTCAGCATTCCTTAACTGTCAAGTCAAAATATGAGAACCAGTTTTTGGTAAAGTAGTTTTGTTCTTATTGTCCCATCTTTACCAGCAGGAAATGTTTTCAGTTTGTTACAAAGCCTCTTCTCTCATGCTGTATATGTCAAATACTTGCTTTTATTCCTTTTTGTTTGGACACGTTTTAGAGTCCTTAGAATGTGGTGATTATGACTTCATATTGCACTGTCACAAAGAATAGTAAAAATAATTATCTCATTAGTATAAAGAATATGGAAAATCAGATCTATCTGATGCCAATGTATATGCTAGCACATTGCACTAAACAGCCTATTTCCTAAGAGATAATATTAAAGGACTTTGTTTTTGATTGGGGGCAAGTGTCACAGAAATAGGTTATGCTCATCGTCGAGTTGGTGGAGCTTTGCTAACACTGCTTTTTGTTTGTTTCCCAGAATTACATTGAGACGCTCATCTTCACCTAACCCCCTGCTTCTGTTCTAACATATACCAGCCCAGTGGCAGTTCAACACTTGAGCTGCGGAATCAGACCAACCTAAGGTCAAGACTTGGCTCTTTCACGTACTAGTTCTGTGCCCTCAGTTTCTTCATATGTAAATGGATAATTATCCCCATCCTTCCATCACAAGGTTTCTGTGGGAAATAAGTGAACATGCAAACAAGAGTACCCAGAATAGAGAAAATGTTCAATAAATGGTTCCTCTTCCTCTTCCACATTATTATCTCCCTAGAGTGAAAGCTGCCCCCAGTGAGAAGGCTGCCCAAGTGTAAACAGCTTTTGCTTTTGTACTGTATTTCCTCCAGGGCTTTTGTACTGTATTTCCTCCCAATCTTCATCCACTGTCTGCACCTCCCCTGAGGGAATCGGGAGACAGAAGCATGGGAAGCTCATAGGAAAGGAGAAAATCTACAAAAGGGGAAGCAAAGGATGCAGAAGGCAAATGACCAACTTCACAATTGATTCTGAGGATACGTTCAGTTCACAGAGCAGTCAGGAGCAAATTAAATTTAGTAAATTGAATCAAATTCTTAAGGTAGAAAGGAAACTTATCTTTTAAGGAAGTTTGTGATGAATCTCTTTTTAAAATAAAGACTCTCTTGCAATCTCTTGAATTTATCCATTTCATAAATTTGGGGGTTTTGTACATTGATTGATTTTCACTCAAAAGAGGAAGTATTTGAACCCTGTTTTCTAGTTACATATCTATTTTAACTAGGTCATTTTAAATTTTGACATAGATATGACTTTGTAGTGGATTTTAAGAATAAACAGGAAACTGAAACGGAACTCAGCATAAAGACAATTAAGATGAGGTTATAATACTAGAGGTTTTCTTTCACTTTTCATATTTTAAAAGGAGCTTACTGAGTCCTTAAAACCAGCTAGGCAGGGTATCAGCACTTCACATGTATTAAGCATTTCCTCACAACTCCCCCTGCAAGGTGGGCGCTCTTATCTGAGACACTGAGAGTCTGCCATTTGCATCCTTGCCCCCTTCACTTTTGGTTTTATCCAAGTTGAGAATTTGAAGTCATTTATTCTCTCCCACCCTTAAACACTTTGGGCTTTGAGGAAAATAAGAGAACCTCGCCACCTGGTGGCTGCTCCTGGTTTGTGGTAATAAGGCAGCCCCTTTCTGGTCTCAAGGAGAGAGGAGAGAATGACTCCGCCTTTGCTACTCAAGTCTCTCAAGGCACCTCTCAAACAACTGTGCTGGCCTCTCCTTCAGAGTCACTGTCTTTAACAATCCCTTGCCTTGCTCTGCCCAGGTACATTCTAATAAAAACTGAAGTAGCAGGGTTTTTTTCTATATTCTTCAAGTGAGGAAGTTCCATGCGACAGAGTCCAGCAATGATGGGCCAGAACACCCCTAATTTTATTTCATTTTCAAAAAGATCAGACATTCAGTATTCACGTTCTTTAAGAAGGGATTCACAGTTGGCCAGGAAATTGTCATTCTAAAATATCCACTTCATAGCTGCCTCCTATCTTGGGCTTTAATCTCTAAAGCAAAGAAAGGTACATGTAGGTATCCCTTGTTTTAAAGAATTCATGGAATTAAAATGTTGCATGTAAATTGAGTTTTTGAATTTCTAACCATAATGATTACCTGGGTACATTGTTTTCTTAAACACTTAACTAATAAATTGCAGCTTTTGAAGTTTAGGTTTCTCAATTCTAGTTAGAGGTTCTATTCATGATTTCCAATTGCCTGTCGATGGATATGTGCCCAGCTATATCAGAGTCACTTGGGGAAATTAAAACACAAATACAAAAAGATTCCTGGGCTCCTCTCCAAAGATGTTGATTCAGTAGGTCTGTGGTGAAGCCCAGGCATCAGCATTTCTAAATGCTCCCCGGGAAGTACTGATAAGCCTTGAACTCAGCTTCGCTGACCATAATAAACAGTGTTGGTGCTTTACACACAAATTAGATAGTTTTCACTCACCAGGTCGGCAAACAAGAGGAGAAGTAGTAAATAGCCCCTTCTAATGATGCCGTGGGGAACAGAGCATTCTCGTTCCTGCTGCCCAGACTGCGAACTGCAGCAAAAGATTAAGAAAGTAATCAGACAGTTATTTTTAACATCTAAAATGTTCAATCGGCCTAGTAATCCCAATTTAGGACCCCGAATAAAAGGACCAAAGACAAAGAAGTTCATTGTACCATTAGGTGTAGTGAGAAAAAACTGGGAACAAACTGATGGTGGACTAAATTAGGATCTAGTCATTCAATGAGGTATTATGCAGTATTTAAGAAGAATCAACTAGACCTGAATGTTTTTACATAGAAAGGGGTCCAAATACTGTTAAATCAATGAGTCACTGAGTTTTATACACACACACACACACACACATGCACACATGTGCACATATATATAATTATATATATTCCCATTTATAAAATAAAAGAAACAATTAATAAAGCTGGAATATTGACTATATATGCTTGTGTCAGCAGAAAGATGTAAAAGGATACATCATTTTATCATTGGAATCTTCATGGTGGGAGGAGAGAGGGAAGATTTTTAAACTCTCCTTCATACATTTCTACATTTCACTCATCACAACCAACATGGTTTTTTTTGTTTCTGCAATTCAAAAGACCCAATAAAGTGTGTTTTTTAAAAACACATTGGGAGGCTTCCGGGAAGATGGCGGAAGAGTAAGAAGCGGGGATCACCTTCCTCCCCACAGATACACCAGAAATACATCTACACGTGGAACAACTCCTACAGAACACCTACTGAACGCTGGCAGAAGACCTCAGAACTCCCAAAAGGCAAGAAACCCCCCACGTACCTGTGTAGGGCAAAAGAAAAAAGAATAAACCTCAAAAGGATAGGGATGGGACCTGCACCAGTGGGAGGGAGCTGTGAAGGAGGAAAGGTTTTCACACACTAGAAGCCCCTTCGCGGGCGGAGACTGCGGGTGGCGGAGGGGAAAAGCTTCGGAGCCGCGGAAGAGAGCACAGCAACAGGAGTGCGGAGGGCAAAGCGGAGAGATTCCCGCACAGAGGATCAGGGCCGACCGGCACTCACCAACCCGAGAGGCTTCTCTGCTCACCCGCCGGGGCGGGCGGGGCTGGGAGTTGAGGCTCGGGCTTCGGTCGGAGCGCCGGGAGAGGGCTGGGGCTGGCGGCGTCAGCACAGCCTGCAGGGGGTTGGTGCACCACGGCTAGCCGGGTGGGAGTCCGGGGAAAAGTCAGGACCTGCCGAAGAGGCAAGAGACTTTTTCTTCCCTCTTTGTTCCCTGGTGCGCGAGGAGAGGGGATTAAGAGCGCTGCTTAAAGGAGCTCCAGAGACGGGCGCGAGCCGAGGCTAAAAGCGTGCACCCCAAGACGGGAATGAGACGCTAAGGCGGCTGCTGCCGCCACCAAGAAGCCTGTGTGTGAGCACAGGTTACTATCCACACCCACCTTCCGGGGAGCCCGTGCAGCCCGCCACTGCCAGGGTCGCGGGATCCAGGGACAACTCCCCCGGGAGAACGCACAGCGCGCCTCAGGCTGGTGCAACGTCATGCTGGCCTCTGCCGCCGCTGGCTCGCCCCACGCTCCGTGCCCCTCCCTCCCCCCCGGCGTGAGTGAGCCAAAGCCCCCGAATCAGCTGCTCCTTTAACCCCATCCAGTCTGAGCGAAGAACAGATGCCCTCCGGCGACCTACACGCAGAGGCAGGGCCAAATCCAAAGCTGAGCCCCGGGAGCTGTGAGAACAAAGAAGAGAAAGGGAAATCTCTCACAGTAGCCTCAGAAGCAGCGGATTAAAGCTTCACAATCAACTTGATGTACCCTGCATCTGTGGAATACATGAACAGACAACGAATCATCCCAAATTGAGGAGGTGGACTTTGAGAGCAAGATTTATGACTTTTTTCCCCTTTTCCTCTTTTTGTGAGTGGGCATGTGTATGCTTCTGTGTGAGATTATGTCTGTATAGCTTTGCTTCCACCATTTGTCCTAGGGTTCTATCCGTCCGTTTTTTTTCTCTTAATTTTTTAAATTTTAATAACTTTATTACCTTTTATTTTATTTTACTTTATCTTCTTTCTTTTTTTCCTTCCTTCCCTCCTTCCTTCCTCCCTCCCTCCCTCCATTCCTCCCTCCCTCCTTTCTTTCTTTCTACTTCTACTAATTCTTTCTTTCTACTTCTTCTCCCTTTTATTCGGAGGCATGTGGATGAACGGCTCTTGGTGCTGCAGTCAGGAGTCAGTGCTGTGCCTCTGAGGTGGGAGTACCAACTTCAGGACACTGGTCCACAAGTGACCTCCCAGCTCCACATAATATCAAACGGCGAAAATCTCCCAGAGATCTCCATCTCAACACCAGCACCCAGCTTCACTCAACGACCAGCAAGCTACAGTGCTGGACATCCTATGCCAAACAACTAGCAAGACAGGAACACAACCCCACCCATTAGCAGAAAGGCTGCCCAAAATCAAAATAAGTCTACAGACACCCCAAAACACACCACCAGACGTGGACCTGCCCACCAGAAAGACAAGATCCAGCCTCATCCACCAGAACACAGGCACTAGTACCCTCCATCAGGAAGCCTACACAACCCACTGAACCAACCTTAGCCACTGGGGACAGACACTAAAAACAACGGGAACTATGAACCTGCAGCCTGCAAAAAGGAGACCCCAAACACAGTAAGATAAGCAAAATGAGAAGACAGAAAAACACACAGCAGATGAAGGAGCAAGATAAAAACCACCAGACCTAACAAATGAAGAGGAAATAGGCAGTCTACCTGAAAAAGAATTCAGAATAATGATAGTAAGGATGATCCAAAATCTTGGAAATAGAATGGACAAAATGCAAGAAACATTTAACAAGGACCTAGAAGAACTAAAGATGAAACAAGCAATGATGAACAACATAATAAATGAAATGAAAAATACTCTAGATGGGATCAATAGCAGAATAACCGAGGCAGAAGAATGGATAAGTGACCTGGAAGATAAAATAGTGGAAATAACTACTGCAGAGCAGAATAAAGAAAAAACAATGAAAAGAACTGAGGACAGTCTCAGAGACCTCTGGGACAACATTAAACACACCAACATCTGAATTATAGGGTTTCCAGAAGAAGAGAAAAAGAAAGGGACTGAGAATATATTTGAAGAGATTATAGTTGAAAACTTCCCTAACATGGTAAAGGAAATAGTTAATCAAGTCCAGGAAGCACAGAGAGTCCCATACAGGATAAATCCAAGGAGAAACACGCCAAGACACATATTAATCAAACAGTCAAAAATTAAATACAAAGAAAACATATTAAAAGCAGCAAGGGAAAAACAACAAATAACACACAAGGGAATCCCCATAAGGTTAACAGCTGATCTTTCAGCAGAAACTCTGCAAGCCAGGAGGGACTGGCAGGACATATTTAAAGTGATGAAGGAGAAAAACCTGCAACCAAGATTACTCTAGCCAGCAAGGATCTCATTCAGATTTGATGGACAAATTAAAACCTTTACAGACAAGCAAAAGCTGAGGGAGTTCAGCACCACCAAACCAGCTTTACAACAACTGCTAAAGGAACTTCTCTAGGCAAGAAACACAAGAGAAGGAAAAGACCTACAATAACGAACCGAAAACAATTAAGAAAATGGGATTAGGAACATACATATCGATAATTACCTTAAATGTAAATGGACTAAATGCTCCCACCAAAAGACATAGATTGGCTGAATGGATACAAAAACAAGACCCATATATTTGCTGTCTACAAGAGACCCACTTCAGACCTAGAGACACATACAGACTGAAAGTAAAAGGATGGAAAAAGATATTCCATGCAAATGGAAACCAAAGGAAAGCCGGAGTAGCAGTTCTCATATCAGACAAAATAGACTTTAAAATAAAGACTATTAGAAGAGACAAAGAAGGACACTACATAATGATCAAGGGATTGATCCAAAAAGAAGATATAACAATTGTAAATATTTATGCACCCAATATAGAAGCACCTCAATACATAAGGCAAATACTAACAGCCATAAAAGGGGAAATCAACAGTAACACATTCGTAGTAGGGGACTTCAACACCCCACTTTCACCAATGGACAGATCATCCAAAATGAAAATAAATAAGGAAACACAAGCTTTAAATGATACATTAAACAAGATGGACTTAATTGATATTTATAGGACATTCCATCCAAAAACAACAGAATACACATTTTTCTCAAGTGCTCATGGAACATTCTCCAGGATAGATCATATCTTGGGTCACAAGTCAAGCCTTGGTAAATTTAAGAAAATTGAAATTGTTTCAAGTATCTTTTCTGACCACAACGCTATGAGACTAGATATCAATTACAGGAAAAGATCTGAAAAAAATACAAACACATGGAGGCTAAACAATACACTACTTAATAACAAAGTGATCACTGAAGAAATCAAAGAGGAAATAAAAAAATACCTAGAAACAAATGACAGTGGACACACAACGATCCAAAATCTGTGGGATGCAGCAAAAGCAGTTCTAAGAGGGAAGTTTATAGCAATACATTCCTACCTTAAGAAACAGGAAACATCTCGAATAAACAACCTAACCTTGCACCTAAAGCAATTAGAGAAAGAAGAACAAAAAAAACCCAAAGTTAGCAGAAGGAAAGAAATCATAAAAATCAGATCAGAAATAAATGAAAAACAAATGAAGGAAATGATAGCAAAGATCCATAAAACTAAAAGCTGGTTCTTTGAGAAGATAAACAAAATTGATAAACCATTAGACAGACTCATCAAGAAAAAAATGGAGAAGACTCAAATCAACAGAATTAGAAATGAAAAAGGAGAAGTAACAACTGACACTGCAGAAATACAAAAGATCATGAGAGATTACTACAAGCAACTCTATGCCAATAAAATGGACTACCTGGAAGAAATGGACAAATTCTTAGAAATGCACAATGTGCCAAGTCTGAATCTGGAAGAAATAGAAAATATGAACAGACCAGTCACAAGCACTGAAATTGAAACTGTGACTTAAAATCTTCCAACAAACAAAAGCCCAGGACCAGATGGCTTCACAGGAGAATTCTATCAAACATTTAGAGAAGAGCTAACACCTATACTTCTCAAACTCTTCCAAAATATAGCAGAGGGAGGAACACTCCCAAACTCATTCTATGAGGCCACCATCACACGGATACCAAAACCAGACAAGGATGTCACAAAGAAAGAAAACTACAGGCCAATATCACTGATGGACATAGATGCAAAAATCTTCAACAAAATACTAGCAAACAGAGTCCAACAGCACATTAAAAGGATCATACATCATGATCAAGTGGGGTTTATTCCAGGACTGCAAGGATTCTTCAATATATGCAAAACAATCAATGTGATAAACCATATTAACAAATTGAAGGAGAAAAACCATATGATCATCTCAATAGATGCAGAGAAAGCCTTCGACAAAATTCAACACCCATTTATGATAAAAACCCTGCAGAAAGTAGGCATAGAGGGAACCTTCCTCAACATAATAAAGGCCATATATGACAAACCCACAGCCAACATTGTCCTAAATGGTGAAAAACTGAAAGCATTTCCACTAAGATCAGGAACAAGACAAGGTTGCCCACTCTCACCACTCTTATTCAACATAGTTTTGGAAGTTTTAGCCACAGCAATCAGAGAAATAAAGGAAATAAAAGGAATCCAAATTGGAAAAGAAGAAGTAAAGCTGTCACTGTTTGCAGATGACATGATACTATACATAGAGAATCCTAACGATGCTACCAGAAAACTACTAGAGCTAATCAACGAATTTGGTAAAGTAGCAGGATACAAAATTAATGCACAGAAATCTCTGGCATTCCTATACACTAATGATGAAAATTCTGAAAGTGAAATCAAGAAAACACTCCCATTTACCATTGCAACAGAAGCAATAAAATATCCAGGAATAAACCTACATAAGGATACAAAAGACCTGTATGCAGAAAATTATGACACTGATGAAAGAAATTAATGATGATACAAATAGATGGAGAGAGATACCATGTTTTTGGATTGGAAGAATCAACATTGTGAAAATGACTCTACTACCCAAAGCAATCTACAGATTCAATGCAATCCCTATCAAACTACCACTGGTATTTTTCACAGAACTAGAACAAAAAATTTCACAATTTGTATGGAAACACAAAAGACCCCGAGTAGCCAAAGCAATCTTGAGAATGAAAAACGGAGCTGGAGGAATCAGGCTCCCTGACTTCAGACTATACTACAAAGCTACAGTAATCAAGACAGTATGGTACTGGCACAAAAACAGAAAGATAGATCAATGGAACAGGATAGAAAGCCCAGAGATAAACCCACGCACATATGGTCACTTATCTTTGATAAAGGAGGCAGGAATGTACAGTGGAGAAAGGACAGCCTGTTCAATAAGTGGTGCTGGGAAAACTGGACAGGTACATGTAAAAATATGAGATTAGATCACTCCCTAACACCATATACAAAAATAAGCTCAAAATGGATTAAAGACCTAAATGTAAGGCCAGAAACTATCAAACTCTTAGAGGAAAACATAGGCAGAACACTCTATGACATAAATCACAGCAAGATCTTTTTTGACCCACCTCCTAGAGAAATGGAAATAAAAACAAAAATAAACAAATGAGACCTAATGAAACTTCAAACCTTTTGCACAGCAAAGGAAACCATAAACAAGACCAAAAGACAGCCCTCAGAATGGGAGAAAATATTTGCAAATGAAGCACCTGACAAAGGATTAATCTCCAAAATTTATAAGCAGCCCATGCAGCTCAATAACAAAAAAACACACAACGCAATCCAAAAATGGGCAGAAGACCTAAATAGACATTTGTCCAAAGAAGATATACAGACTGCCAACAAACACATGAAAGAATGCTCAACTTCATTAATCATTAGAGAAATGCAAATCAAAACTACAATGAGATATCATCTCACACCAGTCAGAATGGCCATCATCAAAAAATCTAGAAACAATAAATGCTGAATAGGGTGTGGAGAAAAGGGAACCCTCTTGCACTGTTGGTGGGAATGTAAATTGATACAGCCACTGTGGAGAACAGTATGGAGGTTCCTTAAAAAACTACAAATAGAACTACCATATGACCCAGCAATCCCACTACTGGACATATACCCTGAGAAAACCATAATTCAAAAAGAGTCATGTACCAAAATGTTCATTGCAGCTCTATTTACAATAGCCAGGAGATGGAAGCAGCCTAAGTGCCCATCATCGGATGAATGGATAAAGAAGATGTGGCACATATATACAATGGAATATTCCTCAGCCATAAAAAGAAACGAAATTGAGCTATTTGTAATGAGGTGGATAGACCTAGAGTCTGTCATACAGAGTGAAGTAAGTCAGAAAGAGAAAGACAAATACCGTAAACTAACACATATATATAGAATTTAAGAAAAAAAAATGGTCATGAAGAACCTAGGGCTAAGACAGGAATAAAGACACAGACCTACTAGAGAATGGACTTGAGGATATGGGGAGGGGGAAGGGTAAGCTGTGAGAAAGTGAGAGAGAGGCATGGACATATATACACTACCAAACGTAAAATAGATAGCTAGTGGGAAGCAGCCGCATAGCGCAGGGAGATCAGCTCAGTGCTTCGTGACCACCTAGAGGGGTGGGATAGGGAGGGTGGGAGGGAGGGAGATGCAAGAGGGAAGAGATATGGGAACATATGTATATGTATAACTGATTCACTTTGTTAAAAAAAAAACACATTGGTAGATCAAAGAGTAGTGTATTCTCCCCCCAGATCTCTGGTTTGGCATGATTACCAATACCATTCAGATAAATTATATTCAAATTATAAAATATTAGTAATATATGCATCAGGTATGAAAAATTATGCTAAAGAGAACCAACACAGTGAACCCACGTCCAGATTAAGAAACAGAGCATTATTGTTACCTCTGATGCTCCCTTGAGATCCTCTGCACTTCCATCCCCTCCCTTCACTCTGAAATTATGTCTTTTTCATACCAGTAATTTTCTTTATGGATTCATACGTATGCACCTTAAACAATATATATCTAGCTGAGTAATATTTCATTGTATGTATATATCACATTTTGTTTGTTCATTCATCTAAATAAAAATGTGTATTTGGATTATTTCTTCCTTTGATCTATTGTAAATAGTGCTTCTATGAACATTCACGTCCAAGTATTCGTTTAAGTATCTATTTTCATTTCTCCTGGAAATACACTCAGGAGTGGAATTGCTTGGTAATATGGTAATTTTATGTTTAACTTTCTGAGAAACCACCAATTTTTTCACAGCAGCTGCACCATTTTAAATTCCCAACAGCAATGTATGGTGCCAGTTTATCCATATCCTCACCAACATTTGTTATTATCTCTTGTTGTTGTTTTTTGATAGTAACCATCCTAATGGGTATACATTGATGTCTCATTGTGGTTTTGATCTTTGTCCAATTTTTAATTGTGTTGTTTGTTTTTTTGTTGTTAAGTTGTAAGAGTTCTTTATGTGGTCCGGCTGTTAAGCCCCCTATCAGATATGTGAATTGCAAATATTTTCTCACATTCTATAGGTTGGCTTTTCACTTTCTTGATAATGTTCTTTTTATGTACAAAAGTTTTTAATTTGATGAAGTCCAGTTTGTCTATTTTTTTCTTCTGTTGCTCTTACTTTTGGTGTCATATCTGAAATCCATTGCCAAATACAAATACAAGATTTACCTGTATGTTTTCTAGAATTTTGTAGTTTTTGATCTTATATTTAGGTCTATAATCATTTTTGAGTTAATTTTTTATATGGGTTAAGGTAGAAGTCCACGTTCATCCTTTTGCATATGGATATTCAGTTGTTCTAGTACCATTTATTAAAGAGGCTATTCTTTCCCCCATTGAAGGGCATTGACACACTTGTCAAAAATCAACTGGACAAAGATGTATGCATTTATTACTGGACTCTCAGTTATTTTTTTTGGTTTTTTTTTGTTGTTGTTGTTTTTTGCAGTACGCGGCCCTCTCACTGTTGTGGCCTCTCCCGTTGCAGAGCACAGGCTCCGGACACGCAGGCTCAGCGGCCATGGCTCATGGGCCCAGCTGCTCTGCAGCATGTGGGATCTTCCCAGACCGGGGCACGAACCCATGTCCCCTGCATCAGCAGGCGGACTCTCAACCACTGCACACCAGGGAAGCCCTGGACTCTCAGTTTTATTCTATTGGTCCACCTGTCTATCCTTATGCCAGTACCACACTGTTCTTGATTATTGTAATATATTTTGAAATTAGGAAGTGTGATGCCTCCAGCATGGTTCTTCTTGCTCAAGATTGCTTTGGCTATTCAGGGTCTTTTATGGTTCTGCATAAAATTTAAAAAATATTTTTCTATTTCTGTAAAAAATGATACGAGGATTTTGATAGAGATTACACTGAATCTGTAGATCACTTAGCATAAAAGTGACATTTTAACAATATTAAATCTTTCATCTCTTTGGTTAAGTTAATTCCTAAGTATTTTATTCTTTTTGTTACTATTGGGAATGTAATTGTTTTCTTAATTTCCTCTTTGGATAGTTTGTTGTTTTTGTATAGAAATGTGACTTACTTTTTTATGTTGATTTTGTATTCTGCAAATTTGCTGAACTCATTTATTAGTTCTAAAAGTTTTTTTGTTGTTGTTGTTTTTAGGATTTTCTACATATATGACCATGTCATCTGCAAACAGAGAAAATTTTACTTCTTCCTTTCCAGTTTGGATGCTTTTTAATGTTTCTTTTTCTTGTTTAATTGCTCTGGATAGGACTTCCTGTACTATGTGGAATAGAAGAATTGACAGGTGTGAGGTGCTATCTCATTGTGGTTTTGATTTGCATGTCTCTGATGATTAGCAATGTTGAACATTTTTTCATGTACCTGTTGGCCATCCGTATATCTTCTTTGGAAAAACATCTATTCAGGTCTTCTGCCCATTTTTAACCAGGTTGTTTGGTTTTTTAAAAATATTGAGTTGTATGAGTTGTTTATATAATTTTGGATATTAACCCCTTTTTGGTCATATCATTTGCAAATATTTTCTCCCATTCAGTAGGCTGTCTTTTCGTTTCATCATGGTTTCCTTTGCTGTGCAAAAGCTTTTAAATGGAATTAGGTTCCATTTGTTTATTTTTGCCTTTGTTTCTTTGCCTTAGGAGACATATCCAAAAAAAATATTGCTGTGATTTATGTCAAAGAGTGTTCTGTCTATGTTCTCTTCTAGGAGTTTTATGGTTTCAGGTCTTACATTTAGGTCTTTAATCCATTTTTTTTTTTTTTTTTTTTTTTGTGGTACACGGGCCTCCCACTGCCGTGGCCTCTCCCGCTGCAGAGCACAGGCTCCGGACGTGCAGGCTTAGTGGCCATGGCTCACAGGCCCAGCTGCTCTGCGGCACGTGGGATCCTCCCGGACCGGGGCACGAACCCCTGTCCCCTGCATCGGCAGGCGGACTCTCAACCACTGCGCCACCAGGGAAGCCCCCTTTAATCCATTTTGAGTTTATTTTTGTATATGGTATGAGGAAATACTCTAATTTTGTTCTTTTATATATAGATGTCCAATTTTCCCAGCACCCTTTATTGAAGAGACAGTCTTTTCTCCATTATATATTCTTGCCTCCTTTATTATATATTAACTGCCCATAGATATGTGGGGTTTTTTCTGGGCTCTCTATTCTGTTCCATCAATCTATGTTTCTCCTTTTGTGCCAGTACCATACTGTTTTGATTACTGTGGCTTGGTAGTATAGTCTAAAGTCAGGAGTGTGATACTGACAACTTTCTTCTTTTTCTCAAGATCTTTTTGGCAATTTGGGGTCTTTTATGGACATTTACATTTTAGGATTATTTGTTCTAGTTCTGTGAAAAATGTCATGGGTATTTTGATAGGGATTGCATTAAATCTGTAGATTGCTTTGGGTGGTATGGACATTTTATCAATATTAATTCTCCAATCCAAGAACATGGGACAACTTTCCATTTCTTTGTATCATCTTCAATTTCCTTCATCAGTGTTTTGTCAAACAACAAAGTCAGTTGTTTCTTTATTGATTTTCTGTCTAGGTGTTCTGTCCATTATTGTAAGTGGGATATTGAAGTCTCTACTATTATTGTATTGTTGTCAATTTCCCCCTTCAGATCTGTTGGTACTTGCTTTATACATTTAGGTGTTCTGATGTTGGATATGTACATATAATTGCTATATCTTCCTGTTAAATTGACCTTCTATCATTATATAATGACCTTCTTTGTCTATAGAGACAGTTTTTGACTTAAAGTCTATTTTGCCTAATATAAGTGTAGCCAACCCTGCTGTTTTTGGTCACCATTTGCATAGGATATCTTTTTCCGTTCCTTCACTTTCAGCCTACGTATATCTTTAAATCTAAAGTGAGTCCCTTGTAGAGAGCATATTGCTGGATTTTATTTTTTAATTCATTCAACCACTTTTTGTCCTCTGACTGGAGAATGTCTTAGTCCATCTGGTCTGCTATAACAAAGTGCCACAGACTGGGTGGTTTATAAAAAAAAGAAATTAATTTCTCACAGTTCTGGAGGCTAGAAGTTAAGATCAGGGTGCCAGCATGGTCATGTGGGGACCCTCTTCTGGGTGACAGACTTCTCATTGTATCCTCACATGACAGAAGGGATAAGGTACCTATCTCAGGCTTCTTTTTATATAAGGACATTAATTTCATTCATGAGGGTGGACACATTGTGACCTAATCACTTTCCAAAAGCCCCAGCTCTAATACCATCACATAAGGCATTAGGATTTCAACATATGAATTTTGGAGGGAAATAAACATTCAGCCCACAGCATTATGTCTCTGGCTCCCCAAAATTCATGTCCATTTTGCTTGCAAAATATGCTCATTCCATCTCAACAGTCACCAAAGTCTTAATGCCTCCTAACATTAACTCAAAAGTCCAAGTTTAAAGTCTCATATACATATCCCCTGAATCAGATGTGCATGAGACTCAAGGTACGATTCATTCTGAGGTAAATTGCCCTCCAGCTGTGAACCCATGAAATACAACAAGTTATGTGCTTCCAAAATACAATGGCAGGACAGGCAATAGGGTAAACTCTCCCAGTCCTAAATGGAGAAATAGGAAAGAAGGGGGTGGCAGGGCCCAAGCAAGTCCAAACCCAACGAGGCAAACATCAAATCTTAAGGCTTGAGAATAATCTTCCACCCGATACTCTGCCTGCCAGAGCCCCTGGGATATGGGAATGACCTCTCGTGCACACTGGGGCATCCCTGCCCACAGCTTTGCTGGGGGCCGTCCAGGGAGCAATTCTCACTGCCTTGATTTGCATGCTTGCAGCTCTCCCTGTCTGGAATTGCATACCAGTGGCTCTACTGATTTGGGGTCACGGGAGCAGCCACACCCTCATGGCTCCATTGGGCATTTCCCTGGCAGGGGCTCTCTGCAGTAACCTCATCCACTCTGTGGTCTTCTGCCTAGGCTGGATGCCCACAGCTCTAGACGGCTCCATTCTTTGACATCTAGGCAGAGGCAGCCTTGCCCAAGGGCTCTGCTGGGCAGGGGTCTGGCCTCCATAGCTTTGGTAGCATTGCTCCCATGGCTTTGGGTGGCACCACTCACACAGCAATGGGCAAGAATTGTTCTGTTAAAACTGAAGTGATAGATTCCCACCTTTTGATAGCAAGGAAGAAGGCTTAATGATCTCTAAATCATCTTTGGGGTCCTTCCTCCCTTGTCTTAAAGAATATCACATATCCGTAGCTCAATAGCTCTATGAGCCCGTCTTATAAAATCTAAGAAGTCTGACTGTTTTCCTTCATTCCTTCCTATCTCCTTCCCCGTTAGTTCAAATGGGCTGTTTTCCTTCTGGGTGGCAATAGTCATTATTCAGACTGTTCAAAAAGTTTACATGTAGGGACTTCCCTGGTGGCGCAGTGGTTAAGAATCCGCCTGCTAATGCAGGGGACACAGGTTCAAGCCCTCGTCCGGGAAGATCCCACATGCCGCAGAGCAACTAAGCCCGTGCGCCACAATTACTGAACCTGTGCTCTAGGGCCCTCAAGCCACACCTACTGAGTCCGCGTGCCACAACTACTGAAGTCCGCGCGCCTAGAGCCCGTGCTCCACAACAAGAAAAGCCACTGCAATGAGAAGCCCACGCACCACAATGAAGAGTAATCCCTGCTCGGTGCAACTAGAGAAAGCCTGCGTACAGCAACGAAGACCCAACGCAGCCAAAAATAAATAAACAAAATAAATTTATATTTAAAAAAAGTTTACATGTAGTTCTGACACTGTACCAACTGTATTTGGAATGTAATTTGAGGCTTTTCCCAGAATATTTATTTAAACTGCCAGACGTAACATTTTTCCTTCTAAACTTTGCCTGAAAAAGTCATAATGAAAGATACTTATGTTGCACAAAGTTTGTGAGTTAAAAACCAAAATGCCCATGCTATTTTGAAACAGAGGACTAAAGAAGGAGAACATACATACAAGACATCAAGATTTATAGAAAAGCAAATAGCAACCACTAAAGCCAGAGTATGATCAACAGATAAATGAATAAACAGGATGTGGAATGTATTTTCCAACAATGCAATATTATTCAGACTTAAAAAGAAATGAACTGCAGAAATTAACATAACATTGTAAATTAACTGTACTTAAATTAAAAAAATTTAAAAAAAGAAATGAAATTCTGACACATACTTCAACATGGATTGAACCTTGAAGACATTATGCTAAGTCAAATAAGCCAGACATAAAAGAACAGATATTGCATAATTCTATTTACATGAGGTACATAGGACAGTCAAATTCATAAAGAAAGTAGTATGGTGATTACCAGGGGCGGGAGGAAGGGAAAATGAGGAATTATTGTTTAATGGTTATAAAGTTTTAGTTTGGGGTAATGAAATGCTCTGGACATGAATGGGGTGATGGTTGCACAAAAGTGTGAATGTACTTAATGCCACTGAACTGTACACTCAGAAATGGTTAAATGGTAAATCTTATGTTATTTGTATTTTATCACAGTTTTTAAAAATGGATGGTATGGGTGCAAGGACGGACAACCAGGCCAATAGGAAAAGAAAGTGAGCACAGAAACAGACCTCCTGGGATGTTGGTATATGATATTAAACCTTAAAATCAGTGGGGAAAGAGTAGACTAGCCAATGAACAGTGCTGGACAACTGGTCCCTGATATGGCAAAAGATAAAATTCCATCCCTAGCTCATCACACATGAATTAAACTACAGTTGAATCCCACTATCAAACTATGAAAGGCCAAATTTAAAGATTTCAGAAAAATATATAGATGGTGATATCTGTGCGCATCGGTAAAAATAGATCTCTTGAACATAGTGTACAAAGCTGTATTAGCTTCCTCGGGCTGCTGAACCAAAGTGCCACAGACTGGGTGGCTTTCAACAACAGAAATTTATTCTCTCACAGTTCTTGAGGCCAGGAGTCCAAAATCAAGGTGTCGGTAGATTTCTGAGGCTATGGGTAGAATATTTTCTTGTCTCCTGAACTTCTGATGATGGTCGTCAATCCTTGGAGCTCCTTGCTTGCAACTCCCTCACTCCAATCTCTGCCTCTGTTGCCACATGGAGTTTTCCCTGTGTGTCTCTGTTCCTGTTTCCAAATTTCCTTCTTTAAATAATGAGGACACCAGTCACATTATACAATATTGAGGACCCAGCCTATTCCACTATGACCTCATCTTTACTAATTATATCTGCAACCGACTTCTTTCCAAATAAGGTCACATTCTGTGGTACTGGGGAGGAGGACTTCTACATACCTTTTGTGGGGACACAATTCAACCTATAACAAAAGCATTAACTATAAAGGAAAGGACTGATATCTTTTAATCACATTATATAAAAAGTGAGCAGTTTCTTTCTTTCTTCAGTAACACATGTCAGATAAACAATACCATGAAAAAGAGATAAGAATTCCTTTTCCCCATCATTAGTAATCTTGTTACTATAAAACATAAGTACTAGATACACAAAAACTACATATTTTAACGTCATTTTTATTGAAAAAGAAACACGTATTTTTAAATTTTAGTATAAAAATATAGAGTCATAATTAATTCTTGCCCATCCTTAAGTTACATTATCAAACAGTTCTTTTTTTTTTCCCACTTTCCCAGTTCTCCTGCTCACAAGGGGCCAAATTCCCGATTTCTGATTAGCTTATCATTCATTTGAGTCTTTTATCAAAAATACCTTCAGTGCTTTCGGTCAGCCTGACTTCTGGGAGTGAAAAGCACAAGCCATTCAGAAATATCGGGTTGGCCAAAACGTTCGTTCGGATTTTTACATATGATTACATAAAACCCGAACGAACGTTTTGGCCAACTGAAAATAGTTCCTTGTTCACTAAACATAACTTTAATTTGTTTAGTGAAATGATACAATTTCGAATGGAATTTTCTTACTTCCAAGAGTACGAGGGTACAGGACAACTCCCACAAGGCCCCACACTGCACCAACTCCCCTGGCACACTGCATACCCTGACCGTGAACTTTCAGTCTTCTGGTATCTTCGCAAGAGTAGACGGTTAAGGCGGAAGACGTTAATTGCTACACAAATGTTTGTAAACTGAGAACCTTCTAGATTTCTGCTAGCAAGCTGATATCAGGTAGAGTCTCAGAAGGTCTTTTGTCAGTTTCTCTGTCTTGGAATACGTTGGTCACTTTTCAGAGATACCAAAAAAGCTTGTGTTGTAGAGTCTCGTGATTGAGGCTGCTCTGCTCAGGCTGCCTTATTTTGTCAGCTCTTTTGCAGTCTTTTCACAGTGTATCACTCTGAAAAGTGAAAGGTCTCTCTGGGGGCACTGTTTTTTCTTTGCAGATCATTTAGCCAATTAAAAAGGCCCCGAAAAAACTGGCTTCTTGGTCCATGTCAATCAATTGCTCATTAGTTACAGAGACAAAAATTCGATCATTTTCCTTAAGCTCAAATATTCCACCTTGATAGATGGAATAGAGTCCATATTCTGAATCTTTAGACCAACAACTATTTCTAGCACTTTTCATCAGCAGTATGGGGTCAGGATAGCTCGTGCATTTGTAAATATATTGTACCATTTGTTTGTTTTTCTTTCTGTTCTCTTCTGTTGAAACTGTTCCCAAAACCTCCTCAGTTTCCTGAAATCGAAAGTATGTTTGGGAATAGATGTAATAAAACCCTGTTTGGTGTATAACCAGCTCTCCATTCCTCAAGTGCAAATTATTCAAGAATGAATGTCCTTTTCTTGACGACTCCCAGGAATTTATTTTCTGGCCCAAAGCTTTTTCATTCTTGGAGCCTGGGATGAAGTTTAGAGAAAAATAAAGTTAGCTTGTAGCAAAACAAGAAGTTTCCCAATAGCTGTGGCTAGCCAATTCTTGGTTGGGATTGTAAAGAATTTTAATCTATTATAAAACTTCTTGCTCCTTCGATCTTCCAAGGATTCTAAATTCTAGTCATATAGAAATCTGGAGGCTCCCGTATCACTGTGATCTGTTGGAAGTCCCCTACTTTTTTGTACCTCATCTACTTTGAATAGTAGCACGGGAATGGTTCACTAAGATGGCAATCTTTACTCCTGCGAAGAATTTCTGTCCAGGACCCCTGCCTCCTTTCCTGTGCTGGTGAGCTCAGATCAACGATGTAGAAGGAAACCAAAAGAAACATATCTATTTCCTCAAGCCTAGAGCTCATAAATTCCTGCTATTCTTTTAGGTCTTTTTGGATTCCTCCTTGGTCTTTCTCTAACCCAGTGGCAAAAGCACCATCCAAGCAGAAGGCTAGAAATGACTGTCCAATAAGACAGGGTACAAGGTTTGGCAAAAAGAGCCCAGATTTAAAGATCTTCAGATCCCAAAGACTTTGAATGAAGATGGGCCTTACTAAGATATGATACTCTTTTAAACTTTGGGCTCATCTCCATGATTGACGCAAAATTGAGTTTTTCAAGAGTTGAAAACAACTATATTAATTGATGAATAGTAAACAGGAATAGTGAAATAACGATCTCACTCATAGGCAGAACATGTCAATGATTTACAAAACATGAGTTCAGGAATACCATGAAGGCAACTGCCCAGAAAAAAGAAACAAAAACCAACCAACCAACAAAAACCCCCAACAACCTTTCATTCATTAACTGATGACTGAAATTTCTTTAACCTGGGACGAAACTTTTTACAATAATAAAAGCACTACTTATTGAGTACTTACAGTGCAACAGCATTTTGCATTAATCTTCACTCTTTTATGAGTTAAAGATTATCTCTACTTTGTATATGAAGAAGATGAAGCTTGATTGTGTTAAGTAATTTGCTCAAAACAAAGAACTAGGTAAGGAGTAGCTGGGATTCCAATGTGGGTATTTAGATTACAAGACCCATGCACTAACCACAGCAGTATATGGACACCTTTTCTACAGCTAATAATTAGGCTTAACCTATTTGGTTAAATCATATGAAACTGACATTTCTGTAAATGCAAGGTGGTCAAATATTGGCCAACATTTTATGGTTCAACCTAATACAAATGCCACTGGGAGGCCTTGGTGACTCATGGGGAAAGTAGATGACTGATTTAGAACCTTTGAAGAGGAGAAAGATTTGATGAAAGAGAGAGGAATTACTTTAAAAAAAAAAAGAAGAAGAAAAGCAAAAATGGGGGCATGGGAAACTCAAAGTTCTCCCACTTCCACTTCAGAATTTTCCTGAAGCCAGTTATGCCAGGGCAGTAACTAAGCTATTCATCTTGTAATCTTGCTTCTGAAAAGAGTCAACCTGAGACTTGATTACTACTGAGCATTTTGTAGATATAGCCATATAAACATTTCCGATACAAGTTCAAAGAATAAATTATTTGGAACAAATTCTTCCATTCCCTTCTTTTAAACCATATATTCATTGTTTCTCTTACTTAGAAATGAGAATGTGCTTTTCCGATTGGTCCCAGTTATGTGAGCAGCTACCCTCTGAGGACCTTTTTCTCTTTCTAGGTGAGGAATATTTTGTTGTTTTTCTAAAAGAGAAATGACAAAGAATCATCAGCACTTGTCAAACACGTCTCAGATACATTGCTGTTCACAGCTCTTATCAATCTTATCATTGCAAGCACACTGGGCTCCCAAAGTTGATTATATGGGTTTTCATAAAACCAATTTACATTTTAGTATTATAATCAGTCCACTTCAGCCTATGTTGAATTTGAAAAGTACTTTAGATGGGAAGGATAAGCAGTAACTTGGGCTAAAATTTATCGGCATCTCAGGGGTAAGGTTCAACTAGAATATGACAAAGTGAAGATTCTGACCCTTTTCCTAAACTACAATAATAACAACAAAACTGTGGACTTATAATATTCCTGCTAAGGCATTTAAAATGAACTAATGGCAAATTTCCACTTTGAGTTATATATAGAAACAGAGTGATACCAATTTTTATCATCTCAATTATTTTTTCCTCCTGCTAGATACTACCTACTCTAAAGGAGTAGCAGTGATAACAATTGTCCAGAGATGCTACAAACTGGTATCCAACAGTCATTTCTCTCACCTCCCAAAGGGAATATGAAATGACATAATGGTCATGATAACCGGTATATGAGCATAAAAATCACTGATTCACTAGATCATAACAAATAAATAACATTTATTGACCACCATCCGAAGTATTTTGGAGCAGACTGAAAGACTAAAAATTCAGCAAACTACTCTTTAAAAAAATCAGCTCAAACTTCCCAGGATGTTTACGTTGGTTGTTGAGATAAACTATACATTTTCATCAAGCAAATATGTCCAGGGACAAGGCAGTGCTCCGCAGGGACTTCAAAGATTAATCACTAATTACACTGACTGAGCCCTCAAGGGACTTACAGTTTTTAGGGAAGAGACAAATTAGAAAGTGAAAATTAACCTATAAGAAATAGAAATGAAGGGTGATGGGTGTTCAGGGGAGGGAAAAATTCCTATTTGTTGGAGAGCTGAGGTCAGGGGAGGGGGTTTGGACTAAGGCCCTTTCATTCACGTACTCCAGCAAACCAAAGTGCCCATCACATCTATACCTGACACTCTTCTAGGAAGATGGAGAAAGAACTATAAACAAAGGAATGCAAGAAAGCATTTGAGGGGCAGGACAATTCTCTGAAATGGGTGGAGCTGGGGAGGCTTGGGACCCACAGCAATGGGAAAAGGGCATTCCCAGAGATCTAGAATAGTGTCCCCAAGGCAGGATGCACAAAGAATTCCTGGGACACAGGCATCAGATGAGTTCAGTTTCAGGCTTGAATGAGGATTTAAACTATAGAGGATTTGAATGTTAGACTAAGAGATTTGAATTTTTACAGACATGGGAAGACTCTGGAAGATTTTGATCAGGGAAGCAAAAAGATATGTGTTGTGCTTTAGGCTAAACTACCTCATAGTAAGGTTTGATGGGTAGAAAGTGAGAGGGCTGGAGATTGGCGACTTAGCAGACAGCTGTAATTGATCAGGTCTGAGAACAGGAAGCTTTAATCTAGGCTAGTAGTAGAAGAAACTGAAAGGAGGTGATAAAATTTCATAGGCAAGGAAGGAATGCTAACGAGTCTCTCCATCTATCTGGTGTTGTTACTTATTCAGGACAGGTGGGTGTGTGCAGGATACTGAAAACCAAACACAGCTCGGAAGTACATGTTACTCTCAGAATGCTCAGCTTTCAAGGTTTTTACTTTTAACCACCATTGATAAATAATTCATAATGCCTTGACTGCCCCTAGACCATAACACTTTATTTAAAAATATTCAGTAATGGAATCCAGTTACAAATATCTTGCATTTGAGGTCATTGCAAGTATATGGGAAAGCCTAGCTTTAAAAGCAAATTCTGAAGAGAGGACATTTCCTACTGACTATAGCAAACAGTTCCTGGAAAAGAAGTCTGTGAATATGTATATTTGGGTGTCATGGATACATCTTGGTATACTGAGGAGTATATGATTTCTATGCCCCACTGGGATGAATAAAAAAGAGTATTTTTCTTCCAACACTGAAAGTAGTACATGCATCTACTGTAGACCACGGATCTGGTGTTCCTCATTAGAAGAGAAGTAGTGTTCAACATTCCTAATACTGTTTTTGCCTTTGGGGAAATGACCAAAAAGAATGCTTAGACCCTGGGACCAGGTCTTGCCTTCATATTTAATAAAGCCCATTTAATAAAGGATGGTGGGTATTGTCAAGTGATGAGAAAGCTTACTTGTAATGGAAAAGGATAGCTGAAAATTAGGAAGACATCATTAATAAAATATCTATTAAAAAACTGATTCTTCTCTGCCAGGCTGGTGTACCCCAGGACTGTAAGTCTCTGGTACACGTATGCAGGCTGGTATGATTATTAAGAGGGGAAAATGGGGCTATGGTGAGCCAAATGCAAAGCAGCAGTAAATTTAATTCATCAGTTGTATTTACTTATGTATTGATTTAAAAAATATGTATTAAGAACTTTCTGTGTAGAGAGGGATGGTGACACAACAACGTGAATGTACTAACGGCCACCAAATTGTGCGCTTCAAAATGGTTAGTTGTATGTTATGTGAATTTCATCTCAGTCAAAATACACACACACACATGCACATGAACACACACACCAAAGGCAGTGCAGGTAAGGACCAGGGGGATAAGAGAGAATCTACGAGGCTTGAGGTGTACAGTTAAGTCTAGGAATAGAGAGGTAAGAGAAAGAGGCATGTTTTCTGTCTTTGTGGATCTTTAATCTAGTAGGGAATCAGAGAGAACAAACAGAATATTTATATATTTTCCTTTGATTTATATATATATCAATCAAAGGAAATGAACAAGGTAAGTGTGATAGAAAAAATAGGATGTGGGTGAACTTACTTAGAAAGTTGGTCAGGGAAGTTCTCTCTGAGAGGTGATGAGTAGGTGATGAGGATGGAGGATGAGAAGGAGGTGTTTACGTGAAAATCCAGGAATGGAAGAAGCCAGTTGCAGGACTAGAGAAGCCGGCCTGGGCAATAACAATGAAGGGCGTTGTGGGTCAAGAGCAGGCTGGTGACCATCAGTGGAGATAGCCAAGGTGTGAGGACTGCAGGATGAGGATTTCGGGGGCGTAGAAGGATTGCTGGGAAAGAGATGACGGAGCAAGAGGCTTTTGCATAAAGAAAGGCTTCGAGCCTAGGGGCGGTCTGAAGCAGAGAAGATGGGTAACTCTGGAGCCCTTTTTTTCCAGCTATGCTCCAGAAAGCTACCCACATTAGAAGGTAAAAATAAATAATCAAAGAAGTTGAGGTGAAAGGAAAATCCACGTTGGAAGAATAAAATTCAGATGAAACGAAGTTCAGACCATAGGTGGGTCACAGATTTGCTTCTGAGCTTTCTAGCTGCCAATGCAAACAGGGAAATAGAATCAAGCAGCTTGAGACACTGAGCAGTGGTCAGAGGTGGGATGTGTGGATGGGAGCAGAGAGAAAGAGGATGGAGAGCTATTCACCCTATCACAAGGCTGACAGTAGAAAATTAAAATAACAACAAAAAGAATACTACCTGGAATTGAAGGAATGGTTTCCTCATAGGTTCTCAAAATGATCTGCAAATAGTATTGAATAAAGCTTGTTAATTTCCCTAAGCATTTAGACTGACTACAGAATGTCTGTGGCTCTTCTTGCTGATGCCTAACAGAAAATTGCCACCTAAGATATCAACCTAGGCAGCTTTAAGTTGTCCAAGCGTAGAGTGTGGGGGGGGCGGGGTGGGAGCTGGGATGAATATGGAGGCAGCTGTCCCTACTGTGGATGGAAGGATGGTCCTCTGTCTGGGAGACTTCTGTTTCTGGATGAAGTCTTTGAAAGGCCACACCTGGAGCAGCACAGGAGCAAGGAGTTATCCTTCTCCAAGTTAGGTCAGCCTAATGTTCCCCAGGTCTCCTTCTGGCTGACGGATGCGGTAGCCATGTCACCGCACTTTCTGAGTGTGTGTGTCTGCATGCATGCATGTGTATAAGTGCATTGTCTGTGTGTGTCTGCATGTGTGTGTGTGTATAGTGCATTGTGTGTGTAGCTGCAGGCATACATGTATAAAGGCACTGTGTCAGAGTCCAGGAGCTTTAAATTATCGGACATACCCAAGACTCAAGGTGTAAGGCACACTCCCTCTCTCTCATGGTGCCCACAGACACGCACAGCCCATCCAGCGGTGGCCTGGTAGCACCATGTCACTCTCTCATTTCTGAGAATGTGGCTGAGACATTCTCAACATAAAGATATTTTACCAAATTCCCATATCTTACTAAACACTTCATATCGCTTTCTTTGTGCTAACCAGTGGGGAAAACCAGTAATAAAGAACGAAATCTAGCATTTCTGTTAAATGAGCCGACCCTGACGTGACTCATCCATGGCTTTAAACGCCTCTCCACTCAGTTCTCTCACCCCTGGGGGCTTTGCCCATCATTGCCCACCTTTCCCGTCACTGTTGCTAATTATACAACCGTCAGAAACTCCCTTCCTCTGCACTCCTGCTCCAAATCAGAAGCTCTCTTCTTTTTCCTCTGTCGAAAGCTCTGACCCCAGATAATGGGGGGCTGCCTGTAGGGCAACGGACACTGGCATTTGGGAAGGGAAGCAAGGGGTGGCCTCAGCACATTAGCTCTCTCACTCTCATTCTGGGCCAGAAAGGAAGGAAGGAAGGAAAAAGGAGGAGGAGGAAAGGGAAAAGGGTAAGTCCTACAGGGTGGTCCTTAACACGGTGCCACCAAGAAAAAACAAAAAAGATTGTAGTACAATCAGATGGACTGGATTCAAATCTGTTCATTAGCAGCCCTGGGAAACTTTACTCAAGTTACTCAAGTTACTGATATGAACTACTTTAATTTCTTCATCTATTTTTTTTAAAAAAGAAGATAATAATGATTCCTTCCTCACAGAGCTGTTTGAGGATTAAGGGAGATAATACACATAACGGGCATAGGATGTTTATGGGAAATTGTCTGTTCACTTCACAGTGCCTGGAAAAATGGGGAACTCTTTTCCCCTCCTACACTCTCATCCACCGCTGTGCGCCCTCTCTTCTCTAGTCAGTGGCAGGATGTGAGAATGGGAGGGATGGGGGAAGAGCAGGAAAGAGACCTGTAAAACCCACCCACACGGCTTCTCTCATCTCCCCACTCCCAGGCCCAGCATCCAGCTCCCTCCTCGGTCTCCAGATTTCTACTCTAGTTCTGAGTTTCTCTCCTCTGCCACCAGTGGGTTCGCCATGCTCCCTCTAATCCTAGGAACCGTGGGGTCCCATTCCTCAGGACACTTCCCCAACCCTGGGTCTTTCCTGGTGTTTTTCACTTGGGGCAATGGAGTCCCAGCTGCTCCAGGACAGCTTGTGCGCAGCAGGTATCCTGCCCACGATTCCAGGGCAGCCGTGGAGCAGATGTGTTTCTAGGACAACCAGGTGGAAGTCTGATTTCATTTCTCATAGGAATAGCATCACAGGTGATGCTGGGCTTTACTGCGAGGACTGCTTAGGGTTATAAATCAGAGCCTAACCACCGACACAACACTGTTTCTATGGAACGGCACACTGAGTACCAGACAATAGACTTACAATCATTTCTTTAAAACACATCCTCCTCCTACCCTGGGAATGTCCCCAGTAATTTTTTTAAACAATGAAGTTTACAATTTTCATGTTTGTGTTCACAGCTGGCCTTTCCGGATACGCAGAAGGTAAACGTTACTAATGCCATCTTACAAATAAGGAAGCAGCCTGAGAGAAGAAACTATATTTGATATGTCCTGTCACTGAAAGTATAATTAAGTAATCATATTTAGTGAAATAAACTGTTAGCTAACAAAGTTTCTGCTGGAGATCCTATTTAAGCAACTTTCACAAACAGAAAATAATATTTTGTAATGTGTCATTTATTAACTGTAAATTGAGATGTCATCACCTTCAATTTCTCAAAGTATCTCTTTCTTCCCTCTTCCTTTCCTCTTTCTTCATCTCTATATGCATACAAAAATAAACAGACTTAATTCCAGAGAACAACAATGTGGCGACACAAGGGTTTGTAAAAAAAAAAAAAAAAAAAAAAGAAGAGAAAAAACAAAAATAACAGAGAACAACAATGTGGGAAGAATATAAAACACCATTGTTTGGTTTCTTTTGTCTTCTGAATAAAAAAAGAAATCACACACGTCCTTTATCGTCGTGTGACCTTGAACACATTGCTCCGTCTGTGCCTCAGTTTCCACAAGGTGAGATAAAAAGTTTAGACTAGATGAAGGAGGTCTCTGGAGGAGAGGAATAAACTCTAGACCACGAGTTGATCAGGACCCACTGTTTGGTGCTGTCCCATCTTTTCCTAGTTCAGTGAATTTGGGGACAATCACTTAAACACTCTGGGCCCCCGTTTCCTCCCTTACAAAATAAGGACTCTAGACTTTATCTAAAATAGTCCTTCTCCTCTGACCTTCTATGCCTGCTGGTAAAGCGACCCCGTGGTTCACTTACCTTTCTAACAAACTGACGGAGTTGCCACTTCACATGCCAGCAGGGATTGATCATACTCTCGTCATCACTGGCATCCCAAGAACTGTCATCGTCCTTTAAGAAGCAAGCTATGCCACTTTTGGAGTACTTGTCCTGCATCTGGGTTGAGATGAATATAACGCAATATTATGCACAAGTGCTTTTTCTTTTCGTTCATTTACAAGTTAAAACAACAGAAGCTGATGACGGGTTCAGAGAAGTCTTAGCACCTTGGCAAAGCTCACTGCCTGAAGTAAAAGTAAGCATGCCGTCCTTTGTCCTTCGAATAAAGGTAAGCGGTTTGATGTGGTGGAAGGGAAACAGGTGTGGGCCAGGCATCCAGGGTCACAATGCCCTTTGCTGCCCCTGCCCTTGAGCAGTCGTATGTCCCTCAACAAATTGCTTCTACTCTTCGACATCTCTTTTTCATCTGCATTTTGAGTTGGCTCACTGTGGTGATCTTTGAGGTTCCTTCCAGCTCTGACATAGCGTGACTCCCATCCTACAGCTAGAAACCCACCAGGTACAAAGTAGGCAGTGGAGTTTGTTTACATTCCGGGATCCTAAATAAAAAATTAGCCAAAGTCTTTAGGGTGCAGGTAATATTCTGTTTCTTGATCTGAGCTTTGATTGTCTTAGTAGATTCTAGTTATTGTGGTGATTTCTAAACCTCTGGACGGCAGAAGCCAGACTACGTTGCCACTAGACGTTTGAATGTCCACACCAGCTAGGGATTTACCTGCAGAGACTCGAAACACCATTTGAAGGTTTGCTCCCTTCTTCTGATTGAGGGTAAACATTTACAATGGCCTAGATCATTGCCGACAAAGTCTGCGCTTGATGTTACACACACACACACACACCCCAAACCACCCAGAGCACTCTAGAATGACAACTGATTAATCTTACGAAGAAAAACAGGATGTTCATGCAAGGTCACATTTTTTTTTTTTTTCCTGTTTTCATTTTTAACAACTGGGATTCAGGAGATGTTATTTCTCTCTACAAGTCCATTGAATTGCCTTTCTCTGGGGAAATAAATGGGAAAATAGCCATTTTCATCTGTTATTTGAACTTAGGGGACTTCAAAGCTTGAAGGAAAGATCAAACTTAACGATGATCTGCTCCCTCCTGTAGAAAGATGATCTCATTCCAGATCAAAATAACTTAAATATTTACGAGAGCTTTCAGCCAGAATCATGCAGGTCTGTACTGTCAGCCATGTACTCCCTGGACATTTGATCAGGTCTCTCAAGCATAAAAGTGACAAACCTGAGATAATTAATTCCTTCCCCACACTCTGGCATAGAACATTCATTTACTTTTAAGTAAATGTTTCTTTTCTTTCTTCCTTTTTAAAATTCCAAGAGTAAAACATTCGCCTAGTAGATGTAGTGGGGGTGACAGCTGGGACCACCTGAGTTATGACTGGCGATGAAATTAGACACCATTCCTTTGATCCTACCCACCTCCATGTTCTTCTACTGTAGACATTAATTTTCATCTGCAATTTATGTGAGCTTAAAAAGCCTTTCCAAGGAAGGAACTCAATTTAGAAATAGAAGAGCATGTCTAGCAAACTGAGGGGAGGATCAGGGAAGAAGAGCTGGATTCACCAACAAGGCCTAAGGGTAGTTCCAGGAAGAACAGTTGTATTTGCCATTTCCCAGCCCAGCAGGACTGGGTGTGCCTTGGCCAGGCGTTGACTTGATGAAACTGAATAAACAGGCTTAACTAATTTTCGTAACCTGTTGGGACAAAACAATGTGCATGACACAGAAGGGAGGGAGCAACTTGTCATCTTACTTCACAGCAGTTGGAAGCTGTCTCAGCATGAGAGGGCTGAGGCCCTGGAGGTTGAGGCTGGGGACAGGACAGGGCAGAGTTGAGAGGTGCTGGGATCAGGCAGTCAGGGTAGCTGCCAGCCCCTGTGAAGTCAAGTGGAGTTTGAGAGAGTGGAAGAGAGCAGGGGCCAGCCCAGGTCAGGACCAACTGCTGGCCTCTGGAGACCCTCTGGAGATTTTCCAGAAACACTTTCAGGAGGTGGGGAGGGAGAACCTTGAAAACTAAGGTCCTAAGTAGACGTGGGAGGGAGTCTGACAAGCTAGTGAGACTCCAGTGTTAACCCAGATTGAATGAAGCCTAAAGACGCCGAGGATACACAGGCAGCCTGGAAAATATAGAAAATTATAGAATACTTTTCTAAAGTAAAACAAATAAAACCCTCTGATTCACCCTCATTCCACCTCCTAGTTAACCTTTGGATGATCTCTTTTTTTTTTTTTTTTTGTGGTATGCGGGCCTCTCACTGTTGTGGCCTCTGCCACTGTGGAGCACAGGCTCCAGACGCGCAGGCTCAGCGGCCATGGCTCACGGGCCCAGCCGCTCCGCGGCACGTGGGATCTTCCCGGACCGGGGCACGAACCCGTGTCCCCTGCAGGTGGGCTTTCAACCACTGCGCCACCAGGGAAGCCCTGATCTCTTTTTTTACAGGGTTGAGATTAGACTGGGTGTGGGCAATTTTGTATATGGTTGTTTTCTCTTAAGACTATACATAAATGTCATGCTCTTTAGATCTGTATGAAAATCATATGGATAGCATAGATGTTTTTACAACATTAGCTGTAGAAATTTGATAAAATATAGAAAAATTAAAAAGAGGCACCCATAATTCTACCCTCTAAAGATCACAACTTATTTCTCCTTCTAGATATTTTTATGCTTATATTGGGTTGGCCAAAAATTTCGTTCAGGGTTTTCAACGGCAAACCCTGAACGAAATTTTTGGCCAACCCATATTGACTTCTGAACAACAGAAAGCCCCAGCCACTCTGCATCCCATCCCCACATGTTTCATATTTAGTAGTTTCTTCTACAGACCTAGGCCAACACAGGTAACCGACACATGGGCAAGGTGGTGCTATGGTTATTCCAAGAATGATTAATGATGATTAATATGATGTCTCTCTCCCCCTTTCCTTTCTACATCCTTTCACACTTTGAGGTTGAATTTCCTACACCACTTCTCAGGCTGGGGCTGTTCTCTTGCTAACCACATCTGGGTGTTGGGTGCAGGGGGACGAGTGTGCTATTTTTATCTGGACAACTCTAGAAGGAGAGAGATGGCTATTGCCCTTGGTTCTGAGAAGTGGATTCCACTCAACTGCTGCTGTTGCCATCACAAACAGTGGGACTGTCTAGGCCAGGGCCAACCAGTCCTTGGCAGGGCTTGAAGTCAGCAGGGTAGACTCCTTTGCTGGCTGGCTGGCTCAGAGACTTCAAGGTGGCAGCACTGACCCTCTCTGCTGCCCAGACATTAGTCTCTGACAATCAGTTTCTGCAAACCACAAATAGCATAAAGGATCATTTACGGACATCAGTGGATAAGGGTCTCCTTCTCCTTTGTCTTCCCCGTCTATAATGCCACAGCAATAGGTAGTCCCCTTGTCATAAAACTTTCTCAGAGTCATAGACTTTAGACTCTTTAGCCCATATTTATTGTTCATGCTCGCAGGTCTACAGGCTTAATTGTGAGGGTCCAATCCAACATCCCTCAGCCCGGCTCAACCCACACTCCCTATAATCCTTGCCCACTGTATCTTCTGCAAATTTTTGCTTGCCAGAGTGAAACCTGTGATCTGATTTAGAAAATTAATACTTGTGTTGAATATGCTTTTCCAAACTCTACACAGTCACCCAAAGAGATTCAGATTCATCTTCCCTTGCGTAAATTCCTGATGAAGAGGGTGACAACTCCAAGAGACTTCTCAATGCTGATTACAATGGTTACCATTTACTGAGCCCCTATTTAATGCCTGGGTTCGAAATTGGGCTTCACCTTTTACCTAACTTCCCTGAGTCTTAGTTTGTTCATCTATAAAATGGGATAACTGTATTTACTTTATAGAATTGTTATGAGGATTAAATAGGGCAGTATTTTGAAAGTTTCTGGAACAGTTTTTGCTCAATATCTCTTAATTCTCTTCGTTCTGATACTCTTAATAAATTCTTCTGCATGTCTGTACAGAAGTGTACACATATAAACATGCAATCAGGAAAAATGTGTGCAAGTGGGGAGATGTTAAACTTTGAAATTTCCATTTTTATAGAATTCAAAGAAACTTGATCATGTACACAGACAATTGCATAACTCAGATCAGTAAATAACGAGTTGATTCAGTCTTAAAATGAGGCCAACTTGTAACGTTAGCAAATTGAGGGAACCTCTTGTATATGGTGACACAGACTCACTATTTATACTGCAAAGTTAACAAAGCTTAGGACATGCTGGCTCCAAACTGGGAAACACAGCAGCATTCCAGTCTCTCAGGCAGACGTAGAACTAAAACGCATGATTATAATCACGTTGATTTTTTTTTTTCTTACAAATACAGGCTCTTTGAAATTGCCCTATAACAAAGCTGACTTTACTGGCCATCTAATGGTAGTGATCATTTGTATAATTGTTGACTCTTGTTTTATTCACTTCATTTCCAAAGGAAATTCCCAACCAGTTGAGAGCAAAGTTTATACTCCACAGGATATGCAAACTGCATTTATTTCCTTAACAGATAAACACTATTTTATATTTGTCCAAGACCCTTAGCCTTGCATTTCCTGCCCAGCTGACAGATTTGATGTTGCATTGTCACCGTACAGCAGGGTGCTGTTCAGCACAAGGGGGAGATAGGTTAACCCTGCTGGCACCCTGCTGTGATGGGAGAAGCATTCCCTGTGAGCTGAGCTGGGTCCAGCTCTGCTTCCAAATTTCTGCCTTAACTCGGTAAGTCATTTCTCTGGCAGTCTCTAGTCTCATTTATACAACGAGGGGTATCCAAAATTCCTTCCAGCTCGAAGTTCCCTACTATAAAATATACAACGAGGGGTATCCAAAATTCCTTCCAGCTCGAAGTTCCCTACTATACAATATACAATTAGTCAAAATATACACCGAAACTCCTATACTGTTGGTGGGAATGTACATTGATAGAGCCACTATGGAGAACAGTACGGATGTTCCTTAAAAAATTGAAAATAGAGCTACCATATGATCCAGCAATCCCACTCCTGGGCATATATCTGGAGAAAACAATAATTTGAAAGGATACATGCACCCCAGTGTTCATTGCAGCACTATTTACAATAGCCAGGACATGCAAGCAACCTAAATGTCCATCGATGGAGGAATAAAGAAGATGTGGTACTGTATACAATGGAATATTACTCAGCCATAAAAAATAACAAAATAATGCCATTTGCAGTGACATGGATGGACCTAGAGATTGTCTTACTGAGTGAAGTCAGACAGAGAAAGACAAATATATGATATTGCTTATATGTAGAATCTAAAGAAATGGTACAAATGAACCTATTTACAAAACAGAAGTTGAGTCACAGATGTAGAAAACAACCCAGGGGGGAATGGGGGAGAGGGATAAATTGGGAGACTGGGATTGACATATACATATATATATACATCATATACATACTGATGTATACATACTGTATATACATACTGTATATAAAATAGATAACTAATAAGAACCTACTGAATAGCACAGGGAACGCTATTCTATACTCTGTAATGACCTATATGGGAATAGAAATCTAAAAAAGAGTGGATAGGGACTTCCCTGGCTGTCCACTTGTTAAGACTTTGCCTTCTAATGCAGGGGGTGAGGGTTCAATCCCTGGTCAGGGAGCTAAGATCCCACATGCCTTATGGCCAAAAAACCAAAACATAAAACAGAAGCAATATTGTAACAAGTTCAATAAAGGCTTTAAAAGTGGTCCACATCAAACAAATCTTTAAAATAAAAATTAAAAAAATTTTATGAGTGGATATCATTCTATTTGAGTAGAACCAGTTTTGCTAATTTTTAAAGAGTCATTAAAGAAAGATTTGTAAACCCTAAAAAAGAAAAAAAGAGTGGATATATGTCTATGTGTAACTGACTCACTTTGCCATACAGCGGAAACGAACACAACATTGTAAATCAACTATGCTCCAATAAAAAAAATTAAATGAAAAAAATATGTACACAGAAAGCCAAAACCTGGGGTTGGCTTATTTTCAGTAATTTTGCATTCAAAATCCACTGGAATTAGCCACATTTGGAACACAAAACAGCATTATTACAAGTGGTTTAGAGCCTGGCTTTGGGTTAAGCCTCAACCCTACCCTACTCCCTTTTTCCTGGCAGTACATTGGTGAAGGCTGGTTATTCATTCAACAAGTGTTTAGTGAACACCTACTATGTGGGAGCGTTGTGCTAGCGCCTAGATGTGTCACAGAAAGCAAAAGCGGATACAGTCCTGCCCTGATGCAGTTCCTCTCACTCCCAAGAATTTGAGTCAAGAACTATAAAGCATTAAGCAGAAAGCACTCAATGAATGGCAGCTGTTAATATTATAACATTCTGTTGAAGACAAAACTACCTCAGGAGTTTTGTTGCCCGCATCTGCTCGTAACTGGTGGAGCCAGTTCTGTAACTACACTTTGTGCACAGAGTCCCTTCAATTCGCTTTTGCAAAGTCCTCAGTAATGATATGCATTAGCAGTTGGGGTCCCCAGACAGAGAAAGAGAGGATTCTCTTCCTCTGTAAAGTCTTCCTAGAGGAGCCAATAAAGGCAGTTAACCGGAGGGTTGCCCAGAGCCTCTGTTCAGAGAGCGTGCGCATCGTACTGACCTGCTTCAGCTCGTTGGTGAAGTACACGTAAGTCACGGCCACACAGAGGGCCTGCAGGAGCACGGTGAAGATCAGGATCAGTGCGCAGGTCTGCCCAGGGCTGGGGCTCCCTGGAGCCTGCATCAGGGCCATGGTCCTGTCAGAGTCTGACTGCCACAGAGTGAACGAGGCAGCAGCTTACTGTTGGCGTGAGAGGAGAAGTGGGTGGGGCGTGGAGTCTGAGTTTTGCTTACTGGAAAAAAGAATCAAAATGAAACTGAAAGTTAAGACAAACAGAGAAAACAATACATATGAGGATTACACAACTGCAAGCCTAGGAATCCCAAACCACTAGAAGCTAGCAAGAGGCAAGGAAGGTCCAAGTACAGGCTTCAGGGGGTGCATGGCCCTGCTGACTCCTTGGTTTTTGACTTCTAGCCTCCCGAACTGCAAGACAACACATTTGTATTTGTGCTGCTTCATTGTGGCAGCCCTAGTAAATGAATACAGCTTCTATTTGATTAGAAAGGTGAAAAAAATCTAAGCGTTGCAATCACAATAACTACAATGCATTAATCAAAATAAGATTTTGGGGACCTGCCTTGTGGCGCAGTGGTTAAGAATCCACCGGCCAATGCAGGGGACACGGGTTCGATCCCTGATCCGGGAAGATCCCACACGCTGTGGAGCAACTAAGCCTGCGTGCCACAACTACTGAACCTGTGTTCTGGAGCCCGTGAGCCACAACTACTGAGCCCGCATGCCTAGATCCCATGCTCTGCAACAAGAAAAGCCACCTCAATGAGAAGCCCACGCACCACAACCAAGAGCAGCCCCTGCGTGCCGCAACTGGAGAAACCCCGCACGCAGCAACCAAGACCCAACGCAGCCAAAAATAAATAAATAAATTTTTTTTTTTAAAAAAAGGCCGAGATCTCCATTTAAAAAAATTAAATTGCTTTGAAATGGTCACTGTCAACAAGGTCATCAGCTCATCAGAAGTGAATCCATGTTTCTATGAACTACCCTGTTCATTCATTATCTAGGCTAGAGGGCTATCTAGGTCACCAGGTTTTATAAATATGTGTCTTTACATCATTTTCTAATTGCACAGTCATCATGTTCTTAGTTTACGTCTTATTTATTCTGACTAAGTAGTTATTGGGCTGCACCCCACAGGTCTGCAAGCCTTGTAGTTGCCCAGCCTCCAAACTAAAGAAAGAGGCTGGATACAGCAACAGGGACATCAGTGGTTTATTGGACAGGGGATCCTACATATCTGAAGCAAAAGGTCCTGGAGTGACATCCCACCATGTGCAGCAGACGGCTGGCAGGACATGACAGCAGACTTTGCTACTCAGTGGAGAAGGAGGCTATCACTTATGGGGGAGGGGGACTTGACATCACGTGGGCTTATCAGTTGCCAGGGAAACCAGGGCAGGGGCAGGGGGCAAGCATGCAGGCAGTTACTGATGAAGCCCAGTAATTAAGGGGATTGGAGAGTCATGTGAGTGAAGCAGGGCCTGGTGGAGCAGGGGATGGACGGAGAGCAAGAGAACAGCCATGTTGAGTGGCCTGACCATACCCTCCACCCCTACAGACCCTGCACCACCCTTGCAACCTTGGCCCACCTCTCTTCCGTGATACCCTTGGGGTCAGGTACAGAGAGGGCGCTGCAACCAAACACCACAAATGCGATACAGGCAATAGCAGCTAAGGAGTATCAAGAGTCCAAGAAGTGGGCAAACTTTGGAGCCAGCTGCTTATAAGGTCAGTTTTTCCTGAAAGTCCAGAGGAGAATGACAATGGCATCTCGCTGTCGACCCAGCACTCAGACTCGTTTTGCAGTGAGGCCACCACTGTGCCCAGTTCCTGAACAGATTCCCTCCACTCAGGTCAGGGACAAAATGTAAGATGTTCATAACAGGCACAGTGCAGGGAAGATCATGACCATTAAACAAAATACAAGCAGTAACAGCATCCTGAGATAGTACCACCCCTGCCTGTGGCTCCTGTCCTGGGGGGCAGTACCATCCCGCCTCTCCACCCTCAGTCCCTACAGCCAGTGCCGAATGCTGGAGAGGCCCACGGGGTTAATATGATGGTGCCTTCCTTCAGTCAGGGCCTGGATTCATTACCTCAGTGGTCTCAGGTGGGGCCGGGCAGGAGACAGGTGAGATCTGTAAATCCCTTTCTAATCCTATTCCCCACGAGGCAGCAAACCCAAACCCGCGGGGACTTACCTGCCAGTCTCAGGGCCGGTTTTATAATGTGTTCCCTGGGGGTAGATGCCGTGGCCAGGGCAAAAGCGACTTATCGTCCTGATCGATAGTTGGCAACATCCCTCGGTGGTCAACAGCTGGACTCGGCTGACGTGGACTAGCGGCCTCTGGGTTCACGTGGCATGGGCACTGGGCCCGTTGCTCCTGGGGTGTGTCCACACGTTGAGAGCGGCTTTCCCGTCTCACCTGCTGCTGACGCGGCCCACTCACCCTCTGCATTAGCCCGGCAGCAGTGGGGCTGTAAGGCACGTGGAAACGCCAGCACGTTTCATTTGCATCGGCCCTTTCCTGAACCTCACGGCCAATAATGTGGGTTCCTTGGTCACTATCGACGTCCGTGGGTCCCGTAGGTCCCACACACAGCTGTTCTCGACCCCGAAGAGTGGTGTTTCGCGTTGCCCCCTGACTCGGGTGGGCCTTTTGGTATCGTCCTCCGCCTGTTGTGTGGCATTGTAGACACATGTCGCTGCTGTTCCATCACACTGTATGAGGGCTCTGCCTCCTTCCTCAGGTGGGACCAGAGGCCCAAGGGCACCCTTAATATTACGCCGTTGCCACAGGCCCAAGCAGACCCTCCGGGTAACTGGCCACTCCAGTTCCCGATCCTGTCCCTCAGTTAACATCCCTAAAGCCTGTGCCTGTAGTCGTTGAGCAGGGGTGGGTCGGGGGTACGCTGCCATTTTGTAGATAATCCAGGTCCTTGTGTTCTGTCTGCATTCACCAGCCATCCCCGTGCAGTCAGATGAGCCACGAGCGTGGGGCTGCTACTTTTAAAGTGGAAAGAGACTCTGAGGTTAACAGGATATCGTCACTCTAATGGAAGAGAAAGACATCTGTCATGGTAGACAGCTGCCACAGGGCCTCACAGGCTACTGGGCAGCCACCCCAAGATCACATCTGCAATTTTCCATCCCCTGTCCTCATTTCTTCACATCTCTGCACTCACGAGAGTTTCCTTGGCCTCCTGGCTGGCTCATCAATTGCAGGGCTGCACCCTGCAGGCCCGAAAGCCTGGTAGTTGTCCAGCCTTGAGACCAAAGAAGGAACCAGGAGACAGTTATAGAGACAACAACAGTTTATGGGACAGGGGATCTTACGTGTCTGAAGCAAAAAATCCTGGAGCGACATCCCCACTGTGTACAGCCGACAGCAGGTAGGTCATGGCAATAATCTCTGCTACTCAGGGGGAGAAAAAAGCTACCATTTATAGGGGAATTGATGTCAGATGGGCTCATCAGTTTCCTGGGACTAATTAAGCCCTATAATTAAGAGGATCGGGTAGTCATGTGAGTGAAGCAGGGACTGGTCAAGCAGGGGATGGACACAGAGCGAGAGAACAGCCATCTTGAATGGCCTGACCATACAGTAGTACATATACATAGGAATGGGATACAAAGTATTTCACCCTCACCTGTCCATGAATCATCCTGTTCTCCACTCCAAAGACAGCCATTACTAACAGTTTTTTATGTATGTTTCCACTGATTCCATGCATTTATAAAAATATTATGTGTATATATATATATCATGTATATGATAGACATAAATGGTAGCATACTCTATATATCAGTGGTCCCCAACTTTTTGGCACCAGGGATCAGTTTTGTGGAAGACAATTTTTCCACGGACCGGAGGAAGGTGGGGGGATGGTTTCGGGATGATTCAAACACATTGCATTTATTGTGTGCTTTATTTCTATTATTATTACATTATAATATATAATGAAATAATTATACAACTCACCATAATGCTGACAGGAGGCGGAGTTCAGGTGGTAATGTGACCGAAGAGGGCCGGCTGTAAATACAGATGAAGCTTTGCTCACTCGCCTGCTTCTCACCTCCTGCTGTGCGCCCCGGTTCCTAAGAAGCCACAGAGCAGTACCGGTTTGTGGCCTGGGGGTTGGGGACCCCTGCTATACATCATTCTGCACCTTGTTTTTATCACTTCGTATATCTTGGGAGTTCATTTTGTATTTGTAGGACTTTTTTTGTTTGCTATATAGTATTCTACTATATAGATGCCTCATAAAATATTTAACCAATCTCCTATAGACAGATATCTAGGTTGTTGCCAATATTTATCTTTATCACAAATGATGCTCTAATGACTATATTTTTATTGTCTCTTCATCCAGCCCTTTCTTTGCCATCCTATGTATAACTGCAGTCTGCTGTTCCCTGCCCTGGCAGTCCCCATCTTGCTTCCATGCTTTACTTTTCCTCATAGCACTTAAAGTTTTCTGTCATTCTATATATTTTACTCATTGATTGCTTGTCTCCACCAACTAGAGTTTAGGCTCTATGAAGACACATATTTTTGTCTCTTTATTTTGCAGCTGAACCCCTAGTACCTGAGTGCCTGGTGCATAGCTAGTGCTCAGGAAGTATTTATTGAGTAACTGAATGTTTTAATTAAATCCCACAAAAGAAAAGCATACATGGTAACTAAAAGGTACATATCTTCTCTTCAAAGCAAAATAAGTCATAGTGTAACAGAGCAGGACCCTATGGGGCCTTCCCAGAACAGACCTCTCCACCCATATGTCCTCCGTCTGCCTTTTGTCTGTAGAAAAACTTTGGTTAAAGAATAAATTTAATCAGAAAAGTGAGAAAATGCAGAAAGGAAAACAGTCAAGCAAGACAAAATAATAATACTTTAGCCATTAAACAAAGTCAAGGACATTCAGTTGCTTTTCAAGGGCTATAGATAATATTCTGAGCCAGGTCCTTTGAGCTGTTTTGCAGATACTGAAAAAGCCATCAGGAGGAGGAAGTTAACTGTATGCTGTCCACAAGCACCTAGATCCCAGACTGGTTGGAAGCAGAAGGTTGATGACGTTGACTCCCAATTATCTCGCCACCAACCAATCAGAAGAATGTCCATGAGCGGATCACACACCTCAAACCCTCCCTCCCTCACCCTATCTTTAAAAACCTTTCTCTGAAAGCCTTGGTGGGGGTGGGTTGGGGGGTAGGTTCAGGCCTTTTAAGCACTAGCTGCCTGGACTCCTTGCTTGGTTCTCTGCAGTAAACGCTGCACTTTCCTTCACCACAAGCCGGTGTCAGTAGATTGGCTTTACTGCATGTAGGGTAAGCGGACCCAAGTTTGGTTCAGTAACAGTAATTCCCGGACTGATCAGTCATTTGTCCTCTTTGTCTTGTATTAATCTTTTACATTGTGTCAAATGAGATTGCTTTAGTTTGATCCGGAGTTGATATACTCTGTGAACCCAGGAAGGTCTCAATTAAATTCAGCCTATTTGACCAGGGATAATGTTTCCTGATCTTTCTGAATTATTAAGCCGAATAATGGGTATTTAATTGAGTCTCTGCATTCTTGTATATGGTGGCCCTCCTGCACTGATAATATCATATATTAACATGCAATTTCTTCTGCAGCTGTGCATTTTCAATTACCAGAAGACTGAGTCACTGTAGTATTATTTCTGGTAATTGCAAAGGGTGCAGAAATCTCAAGTTATCTTGAGAAAGTCAATACATTGTTTAATTTGTCCCAATTACCTTCATAAGGAGTTAAGATGTGGTAACTTGCGTTCTTCTCTTGCGGAGGGATTGGTCTGCATTTCAATCAGTGCTTCAACTCTACAGAAAGATAAGGAAAAAGAGACTGAAACAACATGCTGTGTTGGCCAGAGGAGCACTAGTGAAATTCCTGGAGGTTCTATCCAGTCTACAGCAATGTCAGGGACCAAGGAGGTGAACGCACCTCAAAAACTTCTTCAATATCTAAAGGGCTATGTGAGGCTTATGCCAAACAGCCCCTTCCCCAATGCTCAGGGCTTTTTGGGTCCTACAGATGGGCCTTGGCCCAGTGGCGGTGCGAATTCCTAGGCTCTCACGTCGCATCTCACCCCAGTAGCCTGTTGCGGGGAACATACCACAGCTCTGACCACTGTCTGAAGCCACACTGGTCCGGAGATGCCTGCTGCATCGGAAAATCATTTTTTGTCATCTCTGCAAGGGTCACACCCTGGCCCCCACACACCAGCTCAGCAGCGTGCCCGGGGTCACTGGTTGGGAGGCCATCTGGTGTGGGGATTAAGCAAACAACCTCAGGGGCTCCCACTGCTTGGGATCAGATCTTCGCCCTGCTGTTTCCTGATGTGTCACTCTGGCTGGTGGCACATCAGGGCTCTATTCTGACTTTAGCACCTGGGAAGTGGGAATGATAATAACACCTATTTCACAGGTCATTGGGAGGATGACTGGCTTCCTGGGTGCAATTAATAAATGCATGCTGTAACCTTTCTAGTCATAGGCAGTGGGCAAGAAGGTGGAGCCACAGCCTGCTCATCCACTTAAAAATTAAATCCTAGTTAGTCCTAAGTAAGATTTTATTGCCAGTGATAGATATGGAATTCCAGAATATGTCACCCAGAAAGACTAAGGAAATGCACCTGAGCGGTTTAGACAAATTACACTCATACCCAAGGATTAATGAGATAAGAAATGTGAAGCATTCGGCACGTCCCTGACATGTAGAAACCCCCCAGAATGGAAGCAATAACTAAGGTCAGGAAAAAATAACAGGAAGTGGGTGAAATTAATTTTAATTATATATGTATATTAGCTTCATCTTCTTTGTTTATTTAGGTTATCATTTACATACATAAAAATTTATCAATTCTAAATGAACAGTTTGATCGATTTTGGTAACTGTATACAATGTGTAACCATCACTATCATGATATAGAATGGTTAATATGCCTAAAAAGTTTTCCATCCCCTTTGCCTGAGTTCTTTTTTTTTTGGATGTTTAGGACTATTTATTCTCTCCTTAAATGTTTATTTAGCACCTGTTACATGGCAGGCAGGGTTCAGGGTGCTATGGGAGACATCACTGAACAAACCAGACAAAAATCCCTGCCCTCCTAGAGCTTAGCTTCTAGGGAGAGGGGGCAGGCAATAAACAAAATACAATGTCATCAACACCCCCATCCCAATTCGATAGGTGAAGATTCTGGTTTACAGGGAGGGGAAGGGACTTAGCCAAGGACACACAGATAATTAAAGTTCAGTAACACAAAAATGGGGGACAGCTCGGGGCTGTAGTGGACTGGGCATGCATGTGTCAACTAAGAAAGGATCACTCCCTCTCAGCCCTGGACATTTATTGCCAGAACTCTGCAGAGGAAGCCAAAGCACACCTAGATTCAGCTTGTGGGCCATCAGTTGGGGACCCCTGGGAGAATGGTGAGGGTTATAATACACTACTGTACCTTTAATGCATTTAGACACGCTTGAATATCATATTTATAGATTTTTAAAAAGGAATTCTTCTCTCCCCCCCAGCCCCCATTTTTGGTTCCAAGGAAAAAATTTGATTGCTATGTTTTTCTTTCTTTTCATGTACCTTGGAAGATCCAGGCCGTGAATGGCCCTTTCCTGAGTTCTGTTTGGAGACACTTGATTGCCTTTCATGGCCTTTCGAACATTGACTCTCTGGGTGGTTTTAGCAAAGTCACATTACTTCTCTGGATGTGTTTCTGCTCTTGTAGATGAAGAATATTGGAACAGATTTGTTTCTAGGGGCTCTTCCAATACTTCAGAAAATGAGGTGGTGTGTTGTGGGCAGGAATATTCGCCTTGAGTCCCCATTCTTGATGTAGCACATGAATGTGGCAGACCCTAGTGGGTAAGAGCCTGTAGTCACATCAGACAGACTTAGGTTTCCAGCTCCTCTCTTGGAAATGTGTAACATTTTCTAGGCATCAGTTTCCTCATGTGCAATATCAGGCTTATTTTGTTTTAATTGAGATATAATTGACATATAACATGGTATTTGTTTTAGGTATTTAAACATGATGATTCAATATTTGTACATCATGCGAGATGATCACTGCAATAAGTCTAGTTAACATCCATACAACACATAGTTATAGAATTTTAAGATCTACTCCCTTAGCAACTTTCAAATATACAATACAGCATTGTTACCTATAATCACCACGCCGTACATTGTGCACCCAGGACTATTTACCTTATAACTAGAAGGTTGTTTCTTTTGACCACTTTCAACTGTTTCACACCCTCCTCCCCTACTTCCGACTTCTGGCAACCACCAGTCTGTTCTCTCTATCTGTGAGTTTGGGTTTTTAAAAAATTATTCACATATAAGTGAGATCATACAGTATTTGTCTTTATCTGGCTGACTCATTTCACTTAGCATAATGCCCTTGAGGTCCATCCATGTTGTTGCAAATGGCAGAATTTCCTTTCTTTTTATGGTTGAATAATATTCCATTGTGTATATACACCACATTCTCTTTATCCATTCATCTGCTGATGGATACTTATGTGTTTCCATGTCTTGGCTATTGTAAATAATGCTGCAATAAACATGAGGGTGCAGATATCTTTTCAAGACAGTCATTTTGTTCCTTTGGATAAATACCCAGATGTAGAACTGCTGGGTCATGTGGTAGTTCTATTTTAAATTTTTTGAGGAAACTCCATACTTTTTTCCATAGTAGCTGCACGAATTTACAGGCCTATTAGCAGTGTACAGGGATTCCCTTATCTCCACATTCTCACTAACACATGTTATCTCTTTTCTTTTTGATAACAGCCATTCTAACAGGTGTGAGGTGGTATCTCATTGTGGTTTTGATTTGCATTACCCTGATGATTAGTGATATTGAGCATCTTTTCATGTACCTGTTGGACAATTGGCATGTCTCCCTTGGAAAAATGTCTAATTATTTCTTTTGCTTTTTTTCTTTTTTGCAGTACGCGGGCCTCTCACTATTGTGGCCTCTCCCGTTGCGGAGCACAGGCTCCGGACGCGCAGGCTCAGCGGCCATGGCTCAAGGGCCTAGCCGCTCCGCGGCATGTGGGATCTTCCCAGACCGGGGCACGAACCCGTGTCCCCTGCATCGGCAGGCGGACTCTCAACCACTGCGCCACCAGGGAAGCCCTCTTTTGCTTATTTTTTAATTGCACTGCTTTTTTCTTTAATTGAGTTGTATGAGTATAAATTTTGGATATTAACGCCTTATTAGATATATAATTTGCAAATATTTTCTCCCGTCCCATAGGTTGCCTTTTCATTTTTTTAATTGAAGTATAGTTGGTTTACAATGATGTGCCAATCTCTGCTGTACAGCAAAGTGACTCGGTTGTACACACATACACATTCTTTTTTTAAATATCCTTTTCCATTATGGTTTATTCCAGGAGACTGGATATAGTTCCCTGTGCTCCACAGTAGGACCTTGTTGTTTATCCATTCTAAATGTAAATAGTTTGCATCTACCAACCCCAAATTCCCAGTCCATCCCTCTCCCTTCCCCACTCACCCTTGGCAACCACAAGTTCGATCTCTATGTCTGTGTGTCTGTTTCTGTTTTGTAGGTAGGTTCTGTTTTATAGACAGGTTCTGTAGGTAGGTGCCATATTTTAGATTCCACATATAAGTGAAATCATATGGTATTTGTCTTTCTCTTTCTGACTTACTTCACTTAGTGTGATAATCTCTAGTTGCATCCATGTTGCTGCAAACGGCATTATTTTGTTCTTTTTTATGGCTGAGTAGTATTCCATTGCATATATGTACCACATCTTTATCCATTCATTTGTTGTTGGACATTTAGGTTGTTTCCATGTTTTGGCTATTGTGAATAGTGCTGCTATGAACATAGGGGTGCATGTATCTTTTTGAATTATGGTTTTGTCCAGATATATGCCCAGGAGTGGGATTGCTAGATCATACGGTAATTCTATTTTTAGTTTTCTGAGGAACCTCCATACTGTTTTCCATAGTGGCTGCATCAACTTACTTGCCCACCAACATTGTAGGAGGGTTCACTTTTCTCCACACCCTCTCCAGGATTTGTTATTTGTAGACTTTTTAATGATGGCCATTCTGACTGGTGTAAGGTGGTACCTCATTATAGTTTTGATTTGCATTTCTCTAATAATTAGTGATGTTAAGCATCTTTTCATGTGCCTACTGGCCATCTGTATGTCTTCTTTGGAGAAATGTCTATTAAGGTGTCCTGCCCATTTTTTGATTGGGTTGTTTGTTTTGTTGTTGTTGAGTTGTATGAGGTGTTTGTGTATTTTGAAGATTAAGCCCTTGTCGGTCACATCATTTACAAATATTTTCTTCGTAGGTTGTCGCCTTTTCATTTTTTGATGGCTTCCTTTGCTGTGGACGAGTGTTGCGTGTATGTTAGCTACTCCTCTAGAAGCCTCGTCATCCTAATATAATGAAAGCAAGGCTCAGACCAATTTCTCCCACACATGAAAGTATTACTAAACAAACATTTATTAACAAACAGAAATAACCATATTACGTGTTCTGCAGCTTGATGAAGCCCAGTTCTTTGTTCCTCTTGAGAAAAGTGCTCTCAGCCTTATTTGCCCATTGAAATCACCTGAGGAGATTTAAAGACTACTGATCTCTGGGCCCCACCCCAGAGTTTCTGATGTAATTGCTTTGGGTGTGGGAGGTTTTTATCTCCTCAGATGATTCCAATATACAACAAAAGTTGAGAACAACTGACCTCTAAAAGTTTTAGATTCACAGACTGTCACCCTACACGAAAGGTTTATTGAAAGCAGCAGTGACTATATTTTATTGGCTGGATTCTGTTATCTTTCTAGTTGGCACCAGGCAATCACAGCTAGACATAGAACATGGAGTTAGGAATTTAGCCTAGGATGTCGTCCTTAAGGATTTAGTCTAGAACATGGGTTGGCAAACTACTGCCTGCCGCTCAAGTTTGACCCAGCACTTCTTTTTGTATGACCCACACGTTTAGAATGATTTTACTTTTTTTTGTTGTTAACTTTTACATTTTTTAATGGTTGAAAAGAAATCAAAAGACGAATATCCTTTTGTGACACATGACAATGATAAAAACCCAAGTAGCTTTGTTCATTTGTTTGTGTATTGCTTAGGGCTGTTTTGCATTATGGGAATAAGCATCACGCAGAAACCATGGGACAGAATCGTTGGGCTGAGACGGTACATGGTGCTTTCATGGTTTCCCCCTGCTGCTTGGAGCACTACACATCTCTGTGGTGCAGCTATAACTCGATTTGCTTGTTGCCCCACAAAGCCTAAAAGATTTATTATCCAGAACTTTACAGAAAGAGTGCTAACCCCTGGCCCAGATGCTTCACTAGATTCTTATACTTTCTTCGTGGGAGCAAGGTGAATGCTTCTAAAATATGTTACCCCATTTACATACTTTAAATATCACTCATTCCAACAAAGAGACACCATTTCTAACATTCACTATTAAAAAGTCACTACTTTTCCCAATGAAGACCAACCTCTGGCCTCCATTCTGTGGAGAGCAGAGCCTATGTTGTGCGTGTGGCACGGAGAAGAGAAAGTTGGTAGCTCCATGTCTGGTGGGCAAGCTCTCTAACGAGGATGCCAGAGGCCACCGGTGGCTGTCAATTCGTAGTTAGGGTAACAGGACCTAGGAGATAATTTAACTAGTACACACTCTGTCTGTGATTTTCAATCCTGGTTGCATGGTGGAATCATCTAGAAGGTTTTAAAAACATCAGTGCCTAGGTCCCACCCCACACCCTTTGAATCAGAAGTTCCAGAGATAGGACCCAGGTATTTTTTTAAAAGTCCCCCCAGGTGACTTATGTGTAAGGGTTGAGACCCACTATTCTGTGATGAGGCCCTCTGAAGTAAATTATTGACATCATAACAGGTAGATAAGCTCATATTAGACATGAAAATAAAGTAAAATGGAGTAGATGGTATAATCAATGCTAATCTTTTAACATTTTATTAAAATTTCAGAGCCAAGTGGCCCCTACTCGCTCTAAGAACGTGCGCGTTTACAAATAGAACAAGAGCAAGATCTGCAACAACACAGGATTTGAAGGACACACACAGTCCTGACTAAACCTTGCCCTTTATCAAGCCCTGATTAATTTAATCTAACTCTGGGAATTTTCCACGGCAAACTTGTTCCCCCAGATTCCCTGAGCTCCTTCACCCTAGAACAGGGGTTGGTAAAAGTCTGTAAAGGACTGGATGGTAAATACTTTAAACCTCATGGTCTCTGTTGCCGTGACAACTCCACCATGGCAGCACAAAAGCAACCACGGATGAAACAACAACAAACAAATGTGGCTGTGTACCAATAAAACTGTATTTCCCCAAACAGGAAGTGGGCCAGACTTGTGCTGAGAGCCTAGTTGGCTGACCTCTAATCTAGAGCCGTAACTCCCAGCAGGATCCGTGTCACCTGGGAACTTGCTAGAAGTGCACCTTCTCAGGCCCTCCCCCCAGTCCTCCTAAATCACAAACTCCAGGGGAAGGCCCAGCAAGCCCTCCAGGTGATGCTGATGCATGCTGAAATCTGAGGCCCACTGCGCCACAGTAATCCTTCTGCGTGCGCAGGAACGTCCTGCGTAGCTGTTAGAAGTATACCTCTGGGCCTCCTTATTCAGTGCCGAGGTCTCTCTGCTTTTAAGAATTACAGCAGAATTCTTAGATAAAGGGACTCATAACAGCCCCACCCTAGCACCAGACATGTGATACAGATTGTTTTCCCTCATAACCCTGTGAAGAGAGACTGTGTAATAAAACTAAAACGCTGAGGCTTAGAGGAGTTCGGTAAAATTTCCAACATCACACAGTTAGTAAGGGCAGATCCAGGATTCTAACCCCACTCATTCTGACTCCAGAGTAGCCAGCTACTTCAGAAAGTGCTTTTGGTGAATTTGCTCATCTCACTTTGATTTGTGGGGAAAGCCACTTTACTTTATTACAGAGAGAACACGCACCATTTCTGTAGTCATTTTAGCTAAAACATCTTAGCTAAAACCTTCATCTAGTTTCCTTTCCCAGGCTCCTGGAACCTTAACTAGAGCGCTGTTTTTCTACTCTCGGCTGCAACTTGGCCACAACAACGAAAGTTTTCAGAGGAGAGCTCCTTATGACATATAGAGTATTTTCATTTGTGTGCTGATGTGACAAATGAACCCACACTACGCTCGGGTGTTCTGAGGAATATGAACTTCTTTATTTTGCCTCTATTTAGCCTGTTTATTCTCATGAGGGCTTCATGTGAAGAAGCAGGGTGGGGGAACCTAAATGTTCACTCTGTTCAATTCTTAGCCCAGTGGCTCTCAACCGAATGCACATTTAAAACCACCGGGAAGTCTATTGAAAAGTGTTGCTGCCTGGGCAGCATTAATTAATTAATCAGGTCTTCATCTGTTGTCTCAGTTACTGGAATTGTGGGGAGGGGTTATTGGAAATTGAGGGGGACACAAGGCCCCCTCGGCATTTATGCAGCCCCTTCTCCTCACTCACCAAAGTCCTTCTTGTTCTCTCTCCTTCTTTCTATCATTCTATCATCCCCTCAGCCAAAGAAGGGTGGGACTTTTATTTTCCCTACCAGAGCCTCATTCTACCATAGAACTCCAAGCCTCATGGCCCAGCTGCCATAGGCAGAAGGGCTATTTTCTAAATAAGAGAACTTTTGAGGCTTGAAACTTCCGTACTCGATTTTTCTTATGCTACTTTGAGGTGTGGGGAGAGAATGGGGTGGGAGTGGAGAAAGGAAAGTAGAAATACTCTCTCATAGCTATTGTCTTGCTGCATAATCTTATTTCAAATGTCAGCGTCTGAATATAAATTCTTTTGTTCTTTTTGCTTTCTGGAACAAATAATAATCTCCTCCCCTCCCGCCCCTATCCCCACTCCTATTCCACCTCCACCAAGGAGATTAGATATAGATATAGACAGATATAGACATATAGATAGATACAGACACTCGGGTCAGTCCAGAGAGGTAGGGAGTAATTAACACTCAGAAATGCAGAAGAGAAAAACACAGATGTTTTCCAAAATATTAACCCCATCACATTCTATGTCTCATGGTTCCTATGTTTCCTTTACATACTAGGAAATAAGGGCTCAGGGAAGTTAATTTGCCCTGCTGAGGTCACACAGTTAATTACCCTCGGAATCAGAATCCAGCCCAAGTTCCCGGCTATTAAGAGTCACACATTTACCCAGCTATATGTAGGGTCCCTATATCTTGTCCAGCATTTCCTGACTATTCCAGATCCACTGAATTAGAGTTTCTGGCTGTAGGCTTAGGAATCTGCATTTTTAGGAAGCACAGATCCCTCAGAACCTAAAGTTGAGATGCCTGCTCTTGGGTGAACCCCAGCTACTGCCCTCAGGTCAGTCACCACCAAACCATCACTTCCTACCTGGCCTTCTAGCTGTAGATGAATCAACCATCTACATTTAAGAGAATATTTTCCAAATCTTAATTGTGCCTCTGTCATAATGACAGATTTTAAAACGGAAGCTTCCTTTGGACACAGGTGAATTGCCAAGGTAGCATTTTTTTCCCCCTGAAAGTTTTAGACATTATGTGAATCTGACACTTTTTAAACATGCTTACAAACTCTAGGTCCTGGAGTGAATGAGTTTTTAGAATCAGGGGAAAGATGAGTGGGATAACTAAAATGGACAGGACAAAGCCAGGCAGGGAAGAGAGAAGAGATGGGAGACAGCAAAGAAAGAGGTGAGACATTCAAAGAAAAACTGTGTTAACTACTTTGTTACAAACCAGGAATACACGTTAAAGGCAGGATATACCAAGAAAGTGAGGTTAAACGTGCTGGAAGTCAGCATCTATATCTTGGGCGCAAGAGAAACATAAGGATGAGAGGCCCAGTGAGGTCAGGTCAGGAGAGGAGGTAAGGGGTGGAGGTGTTTAGAGGGTTACAAGAGGCAGGGGAGGTTCAGCCCCTCTATCTTTTGAGGCTCCAAGTTGTATTCAAATATGAAGAAAAGGCTAAATAGGGTTTCACAAATTATGGTATATTTCAAATAATAATTTTAGTAAGTTAATGCTTTTAACACGGAAGAGAATTGATGGATTGCATGTCTAAGTTTATAGGAACATAACATCGAAATTTCCACTGGAACTTCTTTGTGAATGTGAAGTGTAAGGCAAACAGCTCTCCGGGATGCACAGCCGCAGGGGCCTGGGAAGGAGGAATCCTGTTCCCTAGTGCTAGAGAGAGCTGGACAAGCCCGAAGTGGATGTGAATAAGACCGTGACCCTCCCCTGCTTAAAACACACCAAAATCTTCCCCTTGTCCTCAAATTCTCAGTCCTTTAGCACAATCTATATTGCCTTACCTGCCCATCTGGGGAATTTCTTTAAAAGGTCCATTGTTTCCCACACTTAATTTTTTTTTTTAACATCTTTTTGGAGTATAATTGCTTTACAATGGTGTGTTAGTTTCTGCTTTATAACAAAGTGAATCAGCTATACATGTACATATATCCCCATATCTCCTCCCTCTTTCGTCTCCCTCCCACCCTCCCTATCCGACCCCTCTAGGTGGACACAAAGCACCGAGCTGATCTCCCTGTGCTGTGCAGCTGCTTCCCACTAGCTATCTATTTTACATTTGGTAGTGTATATATGTCCATGCCACTCTCACTTAATTTTGCAAAGCGTTGGCTCTGTACAGTTTTAATTAGGAAGGAAAAACATAAGCTGTTGCAACTGCGAGTGTCCTGTGAAGATATGTAAAGTATTTTAAAAATTTCTCTCTCACATAGGGTTTTATTATAAGAGCTATAATTTTCAACTCATTTGTAAATAGGGTACAGACACCTTGTGTTGCTTAAGAGGACTCACCTGGGAGCAGTTTGCATAAGAGCTATAATTCCCAAAGTATTTGTAAGTCGGCCACAGACACCTTGTATTGCTCAAGAGGACTCACCTGGCAGAATTCTGCCACATCAGTTTGGGTCCTTCAGCTGTCCTGACACCTGTTAGATTTCTAACCTGAATCAGCTGCACTTTGAGTGGTGGCATGTAGGCAGTTGGACAGAGGTGTCCAAAAACACGTATCCAATCTTATATCTGGTATGATAAGGAGGGAGGAATAAATGATTTGAGGAATACAGAAAGCTTTCTGCCCCAATATAATGTAAGTAAAATAGCTAAGGGTCAGAGGCATGTATCTGGGAGTCAATCAATGCGCATTCTATTGTTATATTGATGTATAACTATAATATCTTGATTATATTCATTCTTCTGCCATTTTCAAGCTGTACAACCTTGACCAAGTCACTCACACTTTGGTCCTTTAGCTTCCTCATCAGTCAAGCAATAGGATTTACTAAGGGGCATTAACCAAGGGTTCCAAGAATGGAGAAACGGTTGAGGCAAAAAAGAAAAAGTGTTTATCTGGGGATTGTTAGGTCCGCAGCTCTGGAAACACAGATCCCAGAAAGCACTTGAATTGTGTTCAGCTGGACTACAAAATGGGGGAGGTTTATAAAGGCAAAACCCCACAAGGTTACATACACTGTTTGTCTGGAATTAGGATTAGAGCCGGCAAGAAGTAAGTGTTCTCGTTAAGCAAGGATTAGTGGCGCTGGTGGGGCAGAGGGGTGTGTCAGTGTGGTTGTGTGCATCTTCCAGCAGATACTGTTTTGAAAATGGCTGGTGGTGTCCTTGAGTTTGATACTGTTCAGAAGATTCAAGTTCTCAGTGATGCAGCAATGTGTCTGAAACCACATCCACAATGGCCACCCAGCTCCATTTTAGATGCCTGAACCATAGTGCCTCCATTCTGACTTTTAAATGATTTAAATATGTCATCAGGGGCCTTTAAGATCCCTAACAACCTGATCATTTTATGATTCTATCATTGCCTCATCATGCAGACATAATAGAGGTTCATTTCTTTACCTGAAGGCAGTGTGTCTAAGATCTCTTCTGACAAGACTTCAACAGCTATAGAGCAGAAACTATTAAACCACCACCAGCCACTAGCTAACACTTTGGTTTGGGGGTGGGGAGGGGGAGTAGGGATGGGGTGTAGGTTGATGTAGATTTCATTATTGTTCCCAATTCCTTATTCCACCTTCTATTCATGCCCTTTGCCGTGTGCTTTGCAGTTCATTTCAGTAGAGACTATACTTCCCTGCTTTATTGATGTTGGGCTTGGTTGTGGACCTTGGCCATTGGGATATTAGTAGATCTAACATGAGAAGGCTTGAATTAGAATTGCACAGTTGGTCTTGCCATCTTGACCACCGTCACTTCCATAAGACGACAAGCCCTGGGTAGTCCAAGGAGAACAAGAGATGTATGGAGCTGAGCTAGGCTCAATCTACATTTTGGAGTTAAGGTCAGCTGAACACAGCCTAGATCAGTTGATTCTCAGGCAACTCACAGATAAGTGAGCAAGAATAAATAATTGTTGTTTTAATCCACTGGGTTGTTGGCCACAGAGCATTGTAGCAATAGATAATTAATAGAATATAGGACTGGGCATCATTTATCAATAGAATACTTTTAACCGCAATTAATAGAGAATGCGACTTACGAGAGCTTCACCAAAATTTCAGCTGGGGCTTTAGCACCAAGGAACTGAAGCCAGTTGAGACAAGCTGAAATAGAAAAAGCAGTTTATTAAAAGGATATTGGATAGCTAGACTCTTGGTGGAGGTGGGGTAGCCAGAAATAGATTTGGAGGTGTCAGACAGGATCACCAAAATCTAACCACACAGCCCTTCTGGTTGCAGTGTAACTGCTGGCGCCACACGATACATACACCACAGATGCCACGTGCACTAGACATCAGATGCCAGTGATACTGCTGTTTCTGGAAATTGAACGCAGTGGCCACTGACCAAAACCCACAGAACGGAAATGCTCAGCCTCTGCTTTAGCTCCGTGCAACTCCGTGATTCACCATTAGAGTCTGATTCTTGTGTGTGTTTGTGCATCTGTTTGGTGCCTGTTACACCCTAACTTCAAGGGAGAATAACAAGGTGAGTATCTGATATTTACAGCTTCTCTGGTGAGAGGTGAGCTGTTCATAAAGTGGGAAACTCCTAACATAGGAAAGAGGAGGTGGCATGCTGGGCAGCCAACGTAAAAGATAAACGTCCACTTCAAACAACAGAAGTTATCAGCTCATCTAAGAGTACATCTAAGATGTAGGGCAGGTTTCCACAATGCTTGGCCCTGGAAATCCACAGTGTCATTCAGACTCAGTTTCTTTTCTCCTCACATTCTTCCATAGTCTGGCTTCACCCTAAGGCTGCTCCCCTCAAAGTTATGCCTATGGTCTGAATGTTTGTTTCCCCCCCTACACCCTCCAATTTATATGTTGAAATCCTAACCCCCAAAGATGATGGTATTTGAAGATAAGGTCTTTGGGAGGGGATTAGGTCATGAGGATGGAGCCCTCATGAATGGGATTAGTGCTCTCATAAAGGAGACCCCACAGAGCTCCCTAGCCCCTTCCAACATGTGAGTACACAGAGAAATTGCCAACTCTGAACCAGGAAGTGGGTCTTTACCAAAATATGACCATGCTGGCATTTTGATCTTGGACTTCCCTGCCTCCAGAACTGTGACCAGTAAATTTCTGTTGTGGACAAGCTACCCAGTGTGTGGCATTTTGTTATAGCAGCCCAAATGGACTAGGACAGTTATATAATGGATGCCACAGAAACTGGAGCTTGTTAACCAAAATTTTAGACAGAGAACTGATTGAAATGAAAAGGTGTTTATTTGGGATTTGTTAGGACTGCAGCTTGGGAGACATAGATTCAAGAAGCACCTGAATTGTGTTCCACTGAACTACAAAATGGGAGAGGCTTATATAGGCAAAAACTTCAAGGTTGCAGTTAGTTACATGAGCTGTTTATTAAGAATTATAATTGGAGCTGACAAAAAGTAAGAGTGCTTGTTAAGTAAGGATTGGTTGGGTCCGTAATGGTTGCATAGTTACAAGGGGAGGCCTTGAGACCAGAAGTTTGCAACTGACGGGTGTTGTTCTGAATATCGCTGGTGGCATTCTTGGGTGTCAGACAGCTCAGAGAAAGTTCAAGTTTCAATGTTGCAGAGCTCTGTCTGAGACCAGATCCTCAATGGCCACCAGACTTCATTTTTGTATACCCGAACTGTGATGACGCCATTATAATTTCAATTTGTCATCAGGCTATATGCTATTTTGTTCATCTCTAAAAGTGAGAAAGACATGCTTTTCCTGCACGCTCTGAATATCCCCTGATCTTTTTACAATTATAATAAAATGTGTAGATTTTCAGTATAAGAGTTGTATTAGTCAGGGTTCTCTGGAGAAACAGAATCAAAAGGATGTGTATATATATTTATTTTAAGGAATTGGCTTTCACGTGATTATGGAGGAAGTCCGGCAAGTCCAAAGTCTGCAGGGTGGGCTGGCAGGCTGGAGACCCAGGAAAGAGCTGTTGTTGCAGTTTGAGTCTGAAGGCCATCAACTGGCAGAATTCCTTCTTGCTTAGGGAGGTCAGTCTTTGTTCTATTAAGGACTTCAACTGATTGGATGAGGCCCACCCACATTATGGAGGGCAATCTGCTTTACTCAAAGTCCACCAATTTAAATGTTAATTTCATCCCCAAAACACCTTGACAGAAACATCTAGAATAATGTTTGACCAAATATCTGGGCACTGTGGCCCAGCCAAGTTGACACACAAAGGACAATGAGTTTGGCATATGAAATTTTGTAACCATCACTCCAATCACGATATAAACCAATGTGATAGCCCCAGAAAATTATCCTTATCCTTTTCCAGTCACTCTTTACCCCACCCCCATAGCAGCTATTTCTGAATTCTATCACCACACATTAATTTCCAGCTTAGAATTTTATATAAATTGAATCATACAATATGTATTCTTCTTGTGTCTGGCTTGTTTTAGACAGCAAAATGAACAGAATGTGTGTGTGTGTGTGTGTGTGTCTGTGTGTGCTTGTGTGTATGGTGTAATTAGCATTAAAATAAGTGCACGGATCCAGATGTTCAGTTAGGTAAGTTTTGAAAGACTTGTATACATCTGTGTAACCACTACTCCAAACAATGGAATATTTTCATTGCTCCAGAAAGTCCCTTTATACACTTTTCCAGTTAAACCCCACCCACCCAAGGCAGCTGCTTTCTGGGTTTATTTCTTTTGTTTTTTTTGTTTTTAAGTTGAAATATCTTTAATACGGAAAACATATTTTCTTTGAGGGGGAGTGTACTTCTAGGGATGAGCATAGTAGAGGTGAAAACACTTCAAAGAGCTTCAGGAAACAATTCTCCACAGAAGACAGGATAATAACTCCACATTTGCAATTTAGGTCCATAATTGGCTTGTAAGTGTGTTCAGTAATTATATGAAGGTAAATTTAATTTTCACATTTCTTACTCCTTAGCTGTTAAAGGAAGAAAGACAAATCAGAGGGAACCACTACACCTATATCACTGTCGTTTCAGTAACTAAATGTCTCCTATACCTTCACAGCTACATGGAGCGCTATTTCTAAAGTCACTGTATTTTTTTTTTATACATTGTGAAATGATCACCATAATAAGTCTAGTTTACATCTGTCATCATTTTTTTTATTTTTATTTTTTAAGACTTTCTTTTTCTTGTTTTCTTTTTTTTAACATCTTTATTGGAGTATAATTGCTTTACAATGGTGTGTTAGTTTCTGCTTTATAACAAAGTAAATCAGTTATACATATATATATGAGCCCATATCTCTTCCCTCTTGCATCTCCCTCCCTCCCAGCCTCCCTATCCCACCCTTCTAGCTGGTCACAAAGCACGGAGCTGATCTCCCTGTGCTATGCGGCTGCTTCCCACTATCTATTTTACATTTGGTAGTATATATAAGTCCATGCCACTCTCTCACTTTGTCACAGCTTACCCTTTCCCCTCCCCATATCCTCAAGTCCATGCTCTAGTAGGTCTGTGTCTTTATTCCTGTCTTACCCCTAGGCTCTTCATGACTCTTTTTTTTCCCTTAGATTCCATATATATGTGTTAGCATATGGTACTTGTTTTTCTCTTTCTGACTTACTTCACTCCGTATGTTTTTTTCTTAATATAATGTTTTTAAGATTTATCCTGTTTTGCATGTGTTAGTAGATCCCTTTTATTGATGAGCACTATTCCATAATTTGCTTATCCTTTCTCCTGTTGATGGCCATTAGGACTATTTTCAGTTTGGGGTAATTATGAATAAAGCTGCTTTGAATCTTTTCATACAAGCCTTTTTGCACAAAAGCTTTTCCTTGGGTAAGTGCCTAAGAATATAATTTCCAGTCACAGCATATGTGTTTAATTTTTTAAGAAACAGTCAGAAGTTTTCCCAGTGGTTGTAGCATTTCTCACTCTAATAAGCAATGTATGAGAGTTTCAGTTGCCCCATATCTTCACCTACATTTGATATTGCCAGTTTTTATGATTATAGCCCCTCAAGTGGATGTGAAGTGGTGTCTCATTATGGTTTTATTTTGTATTTCCCTAATGACTAATGATGTTGAGCATCTTTTTATGCTGACCTTTGTGTGTGTATGCATATATATATTTGTGTGTGTATTTATTATTTTGGCCACATGTTCTTTCCTCAAGATTCTGAGATGTCTTATAACAAAAAGCATGAATTAACAACGAGAAATAACTCCTGCCGTCAAGAGCGGGATTAGCCTCTTCTGAGGAAGGGAAGTGCATGGAGCATGGAGAATAAGGATAGATAAATGAACAAAATTAGAATTTTTTTAGGAAGAAAAGAGAAGATATATCATAGAGAGGAGAGGTAATAGAAGACAAGAGGGCCAAACTGGTGGTTCTCAACCCAAACTGCACATCAAAAGCATCGTTTTTCTTTTTTTTTTTTAAATCATCCTTTTAAAAATACCGATTAAAATCCAGTATCTTCTGACTCTACTGGGGCAGAGCTTGGGCTGCCAAGGCTCTGGGTGGCCCTGATCCCATGGCTGTGAGTGGTCCTGCCCCTGGGGATCTCTGTGCCTGGGTGGTGTGCCTGAAGCTCCCGTTGCAATGATGGTGCCTCTACCTGTTTGGGGTCACAGGAGTGACACTACTTCCATAACTCTGCTGAGTATTTCCCTAACAGGGGGCTTTCTGTGTGCCCCCCCTCTTGGGGAGAGAGTTCTTTTGAGCCTTTTTTATAAAAATGCTAATTCCATTCATGAAGACTCTGCGTTCATGACCTAATGGCCTCTCAAAGGCACACCTAATACCATGACATTAGGTACTAGGCTTCAACATATGAATTTGGGAGTCACACAAACATTCAGACCATAGCACCAGGGAACATGTTTAAAATGAAAATTCCTGGTCTCAATTTTAGTAATCCAGATTCAGTAGGTCTAGTATGAATTCTAGGAATCTACCTTTTTTTTTTAAACAGATTTACCAGATGGCTCTGAGGCAGAATCTTTTTAAATAAGAGGAGTCATTTTTAACCATTCACAAAATTTCCCCTGCACACATATACACCCAAGGACCCCTTGCTACTCTGTTACCCTCTAGGACCTGCAGCCTTCACGTTGGGGACCACTAGCGGAGTCTTCATGGCTGAAGGGGTATTCATAGGTCCACATGCAACTCTGGAAGGACCCACAGGAATATCCACATGGGACAATGGATGGGTACAAAGTGGCAACCACATGGAAAACACTGGTCCAGTTGGACACTGAAGAGGCACATGGAATTGTTCACAGGAGACATTAGTGGAGCACAGAATGACACCCATGTGGGTAATGGACGGGCACACAGGCCCATGTAGGACATGGAAGGACCACACAGGAATGTCCCCATGAGACACTGAAAGGTGTGTGGGTTCTTGTGGGACACTGAGGGAGAAAGGCTTGGCAGCCAAGTGGGTGAGAGAATACCACAGAGACAGTGAGTAACTGGGGCTGAGGCACCAAGAAGGAAAGAAAGGTTGGGGTGAGCCATCAATGACAATACCCGCTCAGAGGTCCCTGTACATGCTAGAGATCAGGTTCTTGAGTTTGTGAGATCCCAGGAGGGAGAAAACTTGTTTTATGTATCATTACATCATTAGGATCTATTACAGTGATCGTATTACATATTCAATACATAGGGTGACCAAATAATTTATCAACAAACAAACTGGGTTGTTTTTGGTGGTAAAAGATGGTACCATTTATAACTATGCTGGGACCAGAAGCATAAACCGGGACCATTCTGGGCAACCTGGGAGCTACAGTTTTCCTAGCAATGAATCTTGGGTAAGTAGGTAGGTGGATGAATAAGGCGGCTTCTTTTTAAGTGGAAATAATAAATGAACATCACCAACTGGTATATCAAACAGAAGGAAAGGCCTTCTTAGATAGAAGGGGGCTACTGCCAGTAGAGGGTTAGGGTATGGCTCAGTCCTTCAGGTAGCCCTCATTAGCTGTGCCGGGTGATGTGAGGACTTCCAGCTCCTCTGCAAAAAGCAGAAGTGGAGATGAACTCAGATAGGAGAGGCATCAGGGAGCAGCAAACACAGTGACTCTCCCCGAGCACAGCATCCAGAAGCGGCCCCTTCACACTGATTTTAAAGAAACGTGCTCTTGGGGCTTCCCTGGTGGCGCAGTGGTTGAGAGTCCGCCTGCCGATGCAGGGAACACGGGTTCGTGCCCCGGTCCGGGAAGATCCCACATGCCGCGGAGCGGCTGGGCCCGTGAGCCATGGCCGCTGAGCCTGCGCGTCCGGAGCCTGTGCTCCTCAACGGGAGAGGCCGCAAAAGTGAGAGGCCCGCGTACCGCAAAAACAAAAAAAAAAAGAAACGAGCTCTTGTTAAATAGTAATGTATGTTTAAAGAGATACAATCAGAAACAGTGTGGAAGTGAAGCCACCAGGACCTGAGGAAGTAGTTCTGTGCTTGACCTTCCCTACCCACACAGCGTGCAGGCCCCAGGCCTAGACCCTACGTTCTCACTCCCGCCAGAACTTTGAACCTGGCCGTGCCCCTGCTGCCCTGGCTGCAGCTGTCTTCTTTCCCCATTTCAGAGCAGAAGAGCCACAGACTGGAGAGTAGGAAAAGATCAAGTAGCCCTGTGAGACTGTTGAGGTGTGTTTGGTCATGCATTTCAGAAGGAGATCTGTGTGCTCTTGGGCAGGCCAGTTAACCTCTCTGATTGAAATTTCTCTCGGTAAAGCTGGGGTTCTAACAGTTGTGTAGTATTCAGGGTAGGCCCGAGGATGCAAATGAGATACGAGTGGCTTCTTCTCCTTCCTCCGGGCTTTTTGCCATTAGCCCTGCTGCCCAGAAGACTGACAGTGTCAGTAAGTTTAATCCTGAGAGGATGATAAACAAGGACCAGGAAGTTTACATGATGGAAGAGGGAGAAGGCAATGCAAGTGTAAACTCCTGGGGGAACAGTTCTTTTTTTTTTTAACTCTTTATTTTACATTGGAGTATAGGTGATTAGCAGTGTTGTGTTAGTTTCAGGTGTACAGCAAAGTGATTCAGTTATACATATACATGTATCTGTTTTTTTTCTAATTCTTTTCCCATTTAGGTTGTTACATAATATTGAGCAGAGTTCCCTGTGCTATACAGTAGGTCCTTGTTGGTTATCCACTTTAAATATAGCAGCTTGTGCATGTCAAACCCGAACTCCTTGACTATCCCTCCCTGCTCCCACCCCCGCCCCGTAACCCTAAGTTCGTTCTCTAAGTCTGTGAGTCTGTTTCTGTTTTGTAATTAAGTTCATTGCATCTTTTTTTTTTAGATTCCGCATATAAGTGATATTATACATACTTGTCTTTCTCTGCCTGACTTACTTCACTCAGTATGACAATCTGTAGGTCCATCCATGTTGCTGTAAATGGCATTATTTCATTCTTTTTAATGGCTGAGTAATATTCCATTATATATATATTTATGTATATACACACACATATATACAACATCGTCTTTATCCATTCATCTGTCGATGGACATTTAGGTGGCTTCCATGTCTTGGCTACTGTAAACAGAGCTGCATGAACATTGAGGAGCATGTATCCTTTCAGGTCATGTTTTTCTCCTGATATACGCCCAGGAGTGGGATTGCAGGATCATATGGTAGCTCTGCTTTTAGTTTTTTAAGGAGCCTCCATACTGCTGGGGGAACAGTTTTCTAACCTCCTCCCCATACTTGTAGATTATACACTTCCTTGCTTTGTTCTTTGTCCCTTTGTTTTCAAGGAACCTGTGATGCTTTATTGCATTTAAAATTTATTATGGGTTGGACTCCCTCACAAGGTTGTCTCCTGTATAGTCAGAGGCCCATCCTAGTGTCTTTAGTTCCCAGTGCTATGAGTTCTTAGCACATAGTAAGTAAGCAGTACATGTTTGTATGAAGGGATGAAAAGGAAGAGAGAGAGACAAAGGGACTGGCAGGAGCCCCATGCTGTGGCATTGGTGCTGGAAGGAAGTGGGCATGTGTGGATGCCTAGAGGGCTTTCTGGAGAAGGTGTGCCTAGTTGGCAGGCCCTGGCCCTGGAGAGCAGGCCTAAAAGGTCAATCAGGCAAAGCAAATGGTTCTGGAGAGGGTGAGGAGTTTCCATAATGTATCCCATGCGACAGTTCAGCCTACACCAGGTCCCAGATACCACAACTGGGCAGTGTCCCAGGCAAAGCTGGTGGAGAATCTAAGGCCAGGAAGCCTGTTTTTAAGCAGGCGATAAGCATATATGTATGGGAAAGGAGGTCTGGGGCTAGCCTGCTTTCTCAATAAGTTAGTCCCTGCCCCTTTTCTGTTCTGTCATGGGAAGGCAGAACCAAGCCTCAAACACCTGCCAGACAGGCTGTGAGACGCTTGAGGGCAGAGACCTTTGGTGCTGATCTCAGCATTAAGCTGGCACTGAGTATAATGCTGGCACTGTTTATAACGTTTTTCACATTCACCAAGGCTCTTGCTATGTTTCAGTGGGTTTTGCAAGCTTTCTTCTTTCTCCAGGAAAGAACACTTGGTCTTCTGTGGGGAACTACCCTGTCCCAATTTTTTCTTGTCTTCACAGACATTCACAGATAGAATTTTAACTAAAAAATAATATTTTACCTTAAAAAGTAACCAAATTATAAGTCCTGTTTAACTTTCAAACTCACAAAGCAATGGAAATGAAAATACAGAGTCCACCATAGAAAGAGTCCCACCCACAATGTATTCTGCCCAGTGGACTACATCCATTGTTGTCTGAAAGGGGAAATTCCACTGCAAATGCCAGTAAGGAAATAGGCTTCCTCTTTGCATTCAAAGAGTCTAAATAAACAATCTTTGCGGGTCTGTAAAACGGCAGCCTTTGGCTGTAGGATATTTTCTCCACAGAGAATAGAATACATTTTGAAGGGCTGTTGTATCCAGACACCTTGTTGACTGGTGCCTCAAAGGCTTTTAGGTCACTTCTACTGAACAGAGGAAAATAGGGCTGTGTAATTGGCCAGGAAATAAAGGCGCACGATCTGTTTGCACCTCCATTATCTAACTAATGGAGGTCACTATGTCCGATTGGGACCAAGGTTAATCATTCTGTCAGATGTACCTGTGGAGACTCAGGCTGAGTTATTTTGCTTGCCCCTTGACTGAAATGGATCATGGTCTCATTTCCTTTGGGTTATGGAAGCCAATTTATTATGTCCTAATAGGTTTCTTTTCTTTTTCCTGGACACCACTCTGATGTTTCCTGCCAGGTACCTCTACAGCTCTGCACAGGGATCTGTTTCTCTTCTCGACCTGGATCACTTTGCAAAAAATGAGGCAGAGAACTTCCATGGGGTGATGGGAAGAGGGCTATCTGGAATCTGATGACTACACATTGAAAATGTCTTTTGTTTTCCAAAGTGAATTTAATTTAGGATGCCTGAGGAGAATTTATTTGTAAGATAGTAACAATTCTAAGATTATTTTAAAATCCAGCAACTCTAGGCTTTGTCTCTCAAGGAAGACTTCTGGTGTGTGAAAAGCCAGGTGGATCGCACTTGAATCATATCCAGTGTCTGAATCACTGGTAGTCAGTCTGTGTTTTGTTATTGCAGGGTTTTATAGCTGGTGAAGAAGCTGACATAGAGGTTGATATCAGAAGTGAATAAACAGCCTATTTGGTGCCTCACTATTGGTCTAGCCAGGTCACTCTCTGGGTTAGTAAACTATTGAGCTTTCAATCCCTGGAAGGTCCTCTGGTGTAGTGATAAAGGCCTTCGGCTTCCTAAAAAGGAGGGCCTGGATTTGATTCAGGGCACTGTGGTTACTTCTCTGGAACTTCTTTAGGCTGTGGTTTTCTCATCTGTAAAGTGGGAATAGCACTAACATTTACGTCATATGATTTGTGTGGAGGTTAAATAAGACAAAGCATGTTGCTGAGTTAACACAATGCCTGCTCTTACAAGGATTGGCTGCTTTTAGCAGGGCTGACTTAGCCACCAATCACAACAGGCACAGTGCCTAAGGACCACAAAACTTTTAGGGGCCCAGGAAAATGTTTTAACTTTAATTTCTTTTAGAATCAGAAGGAAAAATATGATTGTAATAATAATGAATCCAACCTGGCTTATAATTGTCTTTTTACCAATATAGTCATAAACCATAATTTTTTTTTAATAAAATAAGGAGTCTGGGAAAGCAAAATTACCTGGGGCCCAGGAAAGTCATAATGCAAGTCAGGCAGTTAGCAGTCATATTTGTGATAGTAGCAGGAGGCTCCACAGTAAAGTAGAGGTAAAACAAAATGGCAAGGTTGTGACTGAGTCCTTTCCAGACCGAGGTGTATTGGGTTGGCCAAAAAGGTTCCTTCTGTTTTCAAGTAAAAATAAAAGACACATTTTTCATTTTCACCAAGAACTTTATTGAACAACGTATTCACTGTTTTGTTCCACTACCTTCTGCCATTTTTCAGGCAACTTCATAATTCCATCTTCCCAAAACTTTTTATCTTTTTGAGCAAAGAACTTTTCCAGGTGTCTTCTACAGTCTTCCAGGGAATTGAAATTTTTTCCATTAAGAGAATTTTGTAAAGACGAAATAAACGGAAATCTGAAGGTGCAATGTCTGGTGAATACAGTGGATGAATCAGAACTTCCCAGCCAAGCTGTAACAGTTTTTGCCTGGTCATCAAATAAACATGCAGTCTTGCGTTATCCTGATGGAAGATTCTGCATTTTCTGTTGACTAATTCTGGACGCTTTTCATCGAGTGCTCCTTTCAGTTGGTCTAATTGGGAGCAGTACTTGTTGGAATTCATTGTTTGGTTTTCTGGAAGGAGCTCGTAATAGAGGACTCCCTTCCAATCCCACTGTATTCACAACATCACCTTCTTTGGATGAAGACCAGCGTTTGGTGTGGTTGTTGGTGGTTCATTTTGCTTGCCCCACAATCTCTTCTGTGCCACATTATTGTACAGTATCGACTTCTCATCACGCGTCACAATTTGTTTTAAAAACGAAACATTCTCATTACGTTTAAGTAGAGAATCACATGTCGAAATATGGTCAAGAAGGTTTTTTGCGCTTAACTTATGTGGAACCCAAACATCAAAGCGATTCACATAACCAAGCTGGTGCAAATGATTTTCAACGCCTGAGTTGAATATTTTGAGTATGTCAGCTATCTCCCACGTGCTATAACGTTGATAGTTCTCAGTTAATGTCTCAATTTGATCGCTATCAACTTCAACTGGTCTACCCAACCATGGAGCATCGATTTCCAGTGAGAAATCTCTAGCATGAAACTTTGCAAACCACTTTTGACACATCTGATCAGTCACAGCACCTTCTCCATACACTGCACAAATCTTTTTTGTGTGTTTCAGTTGCGTTTTTATCTTTCCTGAAATAATAAAGCATTATATGCCAAAATGTTGCTTTTTTCCTTCCATCTTCAATATTAAAATGGCTACACGAAAATTCACCAATTTTGATAAGTTTTTAAAAATTGCATTCTGATATGACAGCTGTCACAATACAATCTAACAAAATTGGTTCAAATGAAGTTAAAGATAGCTAAGCGCTACTAGAGCCAGCTTATGGAAAAAAACCGAATGAACTTTGCGGCCAAACCAATAGTTAATCTCTCAATGAAAGAAACTGGAGTAAATTTCTGTAATAGCTGAGTGTGATTTTTATTACTTTTCAGTCATCTTTTTTTAATAATAGACGAATGAGTTCCTTTAAAAAGAAGTATGTTGATTTCCAATACTGCTGGAATACGATGAACATATCACCCATGCACATAATACAGTGATTGTAAAATCAAAAAGTTTCTAGGTATAGTAGTAAAATAGCTCTAAAGACAGGAAAAATCCATTTCTTTTGGCAATATCAAGACTATGCCATTACTGAAGAATGCACTGTCTGGAAAGACAGTATGTGGCCGAACCACACTGGCTCTGTTACCGACCCTCTTGGATCATGTGGACCCCAGCTGGGTCCTTCCCTTGCCTGGAGTAGCTCATGCCAGTTAAATGAGACCAGCTTCAACAAAGCGGAGTGGAAAATTTATTCATTGATCAAGGATGGAGAAGGGAGAGCTTGTGCTCTAAAGACATCTTAGACATCTTCTCCCCGAAGGGAGGGAAGTGGGGGACTTCTGAGGGTTGAGAGGCACATCCATCATCAGAAACTGAGGAAAAGGGCAGAGGTTTCCATGAACAGCTGGGGAGCATCTCAGTCCCTCAGGCTCCCTTGCACCCAGCACTCATTGTGCCTAGAAAAGTACAAGTCCCCACTTTGGTCAGAGATCTTAGCGTGATAATGAAGCAAGGGCCCCTTGAGGAGACTTGTAGGTTTCCTCTGCATAGGAACTGCTCTTTCAGTTAGGTTGGAACCATTCAGGGCAGTTGACTCTTGAGTTTCCTTTGAGGTGTAACTGATAAACATCTTTGACAAACATCAGGTGTTTTGGAACAAGACTAGTAATAGGTTAAAACAGAGACCTTTCACCTCCCTGGGATATGTACGGGTGACAACCCCATTTTGTTAGCTCCACGTTAGGCCCAAAGTCCTACCCCCTCCCTCTTTGCATGACAGCTTTAGCCTAGTCACAAGGAATGTGCCCACAGGGAAGTTGCCTATCAACTTTTACCCCTGCTTTCATCTGATATGAAAACTGGAAAAATACCTATAGCTGATGCAGATAATTAACGGTTATGAGACCCCCCCAGGGTGGGAGGAAAAACTCCCATTTCATGTTGGTGCTCCTGACTCCCACTGGTAGTTAGATTCCATCTTTAGTTTTGGCCCCTTTGAATCCCCCCGTATCCCCTTCAGAGGCATGGAATGCCTCTAGATCATCTTCCACCTGATCCTGCCTGTATGTAAGTTACCCACAATAAACTTCATAATTGCACTTTATGTAGTTGCCCGCTTCATATTTCAGTCTCAAAGTCCCTTCTCAGTTCAGAGGAGATTATTCAATATTCTCGCCTTTATATAGACAGAAATGGTCAATTTACCCTACATGTTTAGTGGAAGAAAATCACGTTCTATACAAACTGTATCAAGGAGTAAAACATACCACAGTATTACTATATTTTATTTCACTTATGAATGCATAAATGCTAATTTATTTTAAAAACAACGTAAAAGGTCTATATTTTATCCACATTATTTTTAGAACTGATCAGTCCACTTTAATAAATTTCTATTTTAATTGAAATTGAATGTCATATATAGAAAGAAAAATACTGTATGATTTCACATATATGTGGAATCTTAAAAAAAGAAGCTCATAGAGAATTGAGATCAGATTTGTGGTTACGAGAGGAGGAGGGTGTGGGGAGGGGGAATTGGGAGAAGGTAGTTGAAAAGTATAAACTTCCAGTTATAGGATAAATAAGTACTAGGGAAGAAATGTGCAACATGATGACTACAGCTAACACTGCTGTATGATAAATTGGAAAGCTGTCAAGAGAGTAAATCCTAAGAGTTCTCATCACAAGGAGAAAACTTTTTTCTTTTTCCCTTTCTTTTCTTTTCTTTGTATCTATATGACAAGATGTATGTCACCAGAACCTATTATGGTAGTCATTTTACAGTATATGTAAATCAAACCATCATGCTGTATGCCTTAAATTTATACAGTGAAGTATGTCAATTATTTCTCAATAAAGCTGGAAAAAAATTGGATGTCATAAAACTACATTTTATGAAACAAAAACAATTCCTGCTAAACAAGAAATGGAACACACATTTGTTTTTGTTGGAAAGTGTATTTATAACTGAGCTAATCAGCTTGTTTCTCCATTCTTCAAAGACAAGGGCTATTGGTGGCGTTACACAGGTCCTTTCCAAACTTACTGAAGGTAATCTTATATGTTGACCAAATAAGAAACAAAGGAGGATAAAGGAAAGGAATGAACCAAGACCATGTCAGCTTTGCCCTCAGCAATGAGAGAGAGACAGCAACATCGTGGAAGGGTGTTAGGAAAAAACAGCAACTTGGTATTAATAATTTTTCTCATTTGCATTTCTCCCCAAAATATCTTTAGTTTATGATTCCATTTAATATAATATTTTAACTTCAAAATTGTTTCTGTTAAAAAAGTGTTTGTCAATTTGGATTTGATCAGTAGTTTTAAACAACTGGATGGATTCCCTGTCTCGGTTGTTTTCCCAGAAATGTTGTCTTTTCTCCCATTGTGCAGATAGTTTGTAGAAAGATGTAGGAGCCTATTTCTCATATAAGTAAGTCTTCTGGGTATTAAGCATTTTTCTATAAATTACCTTGTCTAGTAACTTGGACACTCCCTGTGTACTCTCATTGCTCCCAGAGAAAAGAACTATCTTGACTTTTGTGATCCTTAGTTTCTTGCTTTAAAAAATATATAGTTTTACTGCCTGAATTCTATGTACATGGGATCATATAGTAAATGTTCTTTTGTGACTTGCTTCTTTCACTCAATTACTGTCTCTGATGGGAAATAGCACATACTTTAGCTGGGGAGACATGGCAATGACCTAGTACTATCTTTGACTATATCTGGATTTGGTCAGCAAATTTTCAGGACATCAGGTTTTTGTGTTTGTCCTTTATAAAAAATGAAGGCCCTTTTTTAGGTTCTAATATTTGAAGAATTGCCATACAACACCTCTCTCTATACCCTGCACATAAGAAGGCTGTCAAAACACAGATAACCTCCTGAAACTTATAAATATAATATTATATATCAACTATGCCTCAATTTTTAAAAAAGCATGCCAACCTACACATAATAGGGATTCCAGAAGGAGGAGAGAAAAGGGGATCAAAAAAGTATATGAAGAAATTATGGCTGAAAACTTCCCAAACCTAAAGAAGGAAACAGATACCCAGGTACAGGACACAGAGGGTCCCAAACAAGATGAACCTAAACAGACCTACACCAAGATATATTATAATTAAGATGTCGAAAGTTAAAGATATAAAGAGGATGCTAAAGGCAGCAAGAGGAAAACAGTTAATTACAAGGGAACTCCCATAAGGCTATCAGCTGATTTCTCTATAGAAACATTGAAGGCCAGAAGTGAGTGGCAATATATAGTCAAAGTACTGAAAGGGAAAAATATGCAACCTAGGACACTTTACCCAGCAAGATTATCATTTAGAATAGAAAAGAGAGAAAGAATTTCTCAGACAAGCAAAAACTAAAAGAATACAGCAATATTAAACCTAAACTAAAAGAAATATTGAAAGATCCTCTCTAAATGGAAAAGAAGCAAGAATCTATAGGAAAGGGCAAATCACAATAGGAAAGGCAAATACACAAAAGGATTGAAGATCACTTAAATAAGCCAGTACACAGATTAAAAAACAATTAAATTTTTTTTCTGAAAGCAATTATAACTACAATGAACAGCAAAATGATAAACATGCAGATATAAAATAGGACATCAAAATCACAAAATGTGGTGGAAGAGAGTGAGAAAATGTAGATCTCTGAGAATGTGCTTGAACTTATACGACTATCAGTCTAAAGCAAGTAGATATAGTTATGGGCTCACATACTTGAAAACCAGGGTAACCACAAATCAAAAACATACAATAGATTCACAAAAATCAAAAAGAAAGGAACTCAAGCATAATACAAAAGAAAACCATCAAACTACAAAAGGAAAAATACAAAGAAGAAAGGAACAAAGAACTACAAAATCAACTGGAAAACAAGGTTTCAAATGGTAATAAGTACATACTTATCAATAATTACTTGAAATGTCAATGGACTAAACACTCTGATCAAAAGACAGAGTGGCAGATTGGATACTAAAACAAGAACCCACACTATGCTGCCTACAAGAGACCCTCTTTAGGGTGAAAGACACACATAGATTGAAAGTGAGAGGATGGAGAAAGATGTTTCATGCAAATGGAAATGACAAGAAAGAAGGGGTAGCTATACTTGTATCAGACAAAATAGACTTTAAAACAAAGGCCATAAAGAAAGATAAAGAAGGATAGCATATAATGATAAAGGGGTCAATATAAGAAGAGGATATTATACTCGCTAACATATATGCACCAAGTATAGGAGTACCTAACTGCATAAAACAAATACTAACAGACATAAAGGGAGAAATTGACATGAATACAATAATAGTAGGAGGAGACTTTAATATCCTGATGACCTCAATGGAAAAAGCTTCCAGACAGAAAATCAATAAGGCAACAGAGACCCTAAATGAAAAATAAAACAGTTGGACTTAATTGATATCTACAGGACACTACATCCAAAAAACTCAGAATACACATTCTTTTCAAGCACACATAGAACATTCTCTAGGATAGACCACATACTAGGGCACAAAACAAGCCTGAAAATTTGAGAGGATAGAAATTATATCAAGTATCTTTTCTGACCACAACAGTGTGAAACAAGAAATCCACCACAGAAGGAAAAATGAACAACAACAACAAAAAAAGATTACATGGAAACTAAACAACATGCTACTAAAAAACCAATGGGTCAATGAGGAAATCAGAAGACACCTCAAGACAAATGACAATGAAAACACAACCATACAAAATCTATGGGATGCAGTAAAAGGAGTCCTAAGAGGGGTGTTCATAGCCACAGGCCTTCCTCAAAAAATAAGAAAAATCTTAAATGAACAGCAAAGGAAACCATAAACAAAATGAAAAGAAAATCTACAGAATGAGAGAAAATATTTGCAAATGATGCAGACAACAAGGGCTTAATTTCCAAAATATACAGACAGCTCATACAACTTAACATCAAAAAAACCAAACAACCCAATTAAAAAATGGGCAGAAGAGCTAAATAGATATTTCTCCAAAGAAGACATACAGATGGCCAACAGACATATTAAAAGATGCTCAACATTGCTAGTTATTAGACAAATGCAAATCAAAACTACAATGAGATGCCACCTCACACCAGTCAGAATGACCATCATTAAACAGTCTACAAATAATGAATCCTGGAGAGGGTGTGGAGAAAAGGGAACCCTCCTACACTGTTGGTGGGAAAGTAAATTGGTGCAGCCACTATAGAGAACAATATGGAGGTTCCTTAAAAAACTAAAAAGCGTTACCATATGATACAGCAATCTCACCCCTGGGCACATATCCAGAAAAGATGAGCACTCTAATTTGAAAAGATACATGCACGCCAATGCTCACTGCACCACTATTCACAATAGCCAAGACATGGAAGCAGGCTAAGTGTCCATCAACAGAAGAATGGTTAAAGAAGATGTGGTACATATACACAATGGAATATTACTCAGCCATTAAAAAAAGAACGAAATAATGCCATTTCCAGCAACATAGATGGACCTAGAGATTACCATACTAAGTGAAATAAGTCAGACAGAGAAATACAAATATTGTGTGACATGTGGAACCTAAAAAATTTTACAAGTGAATATACAAAACAGAAACAGACTCACAAATGTAGAAAACAAACTTGTAGTTACCAAAGGGGAAAGAGGTGGGGAGAGATAAATTAGGAGTATGGGATTAACAGATGCACACCACTATATACAAAATAGATATACAACAAGGATTTACTGTATAGTACAGGGAACTATATTCAATATCTTATAATAATGTATAATGGAAAAGAATCAGAAAAAATATATATGTATTGATATAAATGAATCACTTTGCTGTACAGCTGAAACACAATATTGTAAATCAACTATACTGCAACCAAAAAAAGGAAGAGGCACGAGAAAGATGCTCTTTCTCTGTACTATGTGAGGACACAGCAAGCGGATGTCTGTCTGCAAACCAGGAAGAACACCCTCACCAGACACCAAGTCAGCCAGTACCTTGATCTTGGACTTCCCAGCCTCCAGAACTGTGAGAAATAAATGTTCATTGTTTAAGATTAAAAAAACAAAAAAACAAAAGAAAAAAAACCCACCACCACCACCACCAACAACAACAAAAACCCCCAGATAATCTGCAAAGTGACTCGTTCAGGGAAAAAAACAAAACAAAACGCAACTTGGAAGAGGTACCCTCTTCTTTAAAGAAACATTTAATTAGGAAGTGGAAAAATAACCCACAACATCTGTGCCAATTAAAAAAAAACATCTTTGTGTTCTCTTCTTCTCTCCCTTGAAATCAGAGTCTATATTAAGTTGTTTATCTTGTTTAATGAGGGACTCTGGACTCTTGCCAAAGTGATCCGTTTGCTACTTTGTATGCCATCCAAATGTTAGCTATGATGACAAAGAAACTGCATGAAAACAGTAATGCACAAATGATCTTTGACATATTTTGAACCTAAGTAAAAAAGGCTGAAAGGGAACCTCTTTCCCCAGTGAATGCTGCAGGGTGAATTTGCCTTGCCCTAAAAAGGCAAGGTAATTTTCCTTAGATTATACAACTAGATAGAGGTAAAACCATGATTACAATTCTGATTTCCAGATCGGCTCTTCCTCCACATAGAAAAGTATAAATCTGATCCATATTGTATTTTGGGGAAGGCTTTGTGAGAGAGGAGATGCACTCTCTCCTAAATGATTTTAAAATGATTATTCCAAATGCAGATAGCATTTTCCTTGGGGTGCAGAGAGGGAAATCATGCCTTGCAGTACACCACAGAAGTAAATATTCATAGTCTGAGTTCAAGGTTAATAAATATTTTTCAGGAGATAGAATTTTTGGCAGTATGTCAAAAAATACATTTGATCTAAATTAATACCTGTTATGGGCTGAACTGTGTTCCCACCAAAATCGTATGTTGAAACCTAATCTCCAGTACCTTAGAAAGTGACTATTTTTGGAGATGGGAGCTTTAAGGAGGTAATTAAAGTTAAATGAAGCTTATAAGAATGGAGCCCTAATCCAATATGCCTGGTGTCCTTAAAAGAAAAGGAAGAAACCCCAGGGATGGGCACACACAGAAAAAAGGCCATGTGAAGACACAATGGGAAGGCAGCCATCTGCAAGCCAAGGAGAGAGGCCTCAGGAGAAACCAAGCCTGCTAATATCTTAGATGTCTAGCCTCCAGAGCTATGAGAATACAAATTTACATATAAATATAAAATTCTGTTGTTTAAGCCACCCAGTCTGGGATGTTTTGTTATGGCAGCCCTAAGAAATGAATACAATATATATTGAATCTCCTTTTTGAAAATTACTCATAATTCTTCTAAATGTTTCATTGTCTTAATTCTGTAAAAATATTCTGTCTGAGGTTTCCCTTCTCTACTAAACAAAGCACAGGCACCTTGACCTGTTTTTGTCTCTGGCTAGCTGCTTTTCCCGAGGTTGAATCTTGGGCCAAACTCTTCCGTCTGAGAGTGGAATGTCCTCATTCCCTCTGGGATTCCTCTCAGGAGTTCAAGTGATGCTGTAAAAGTAGGGTCACCCAGACCTGAGATGCAGGAGGACTGCAGTTTTTCAAGTCAACACATAAATGTTATTAAGTAAACAAATGTCAAGAGTATTTTTTGCCAAAATATCATGTGGTCAAGGAGGAAAATTGATGTTAATGTGGAAAATATTAGCAAGGCAGATGCTAATTTTCTTAGAATTAAAATAATGACTCTCTCTCTCTCTTTTTTCTTTTCATGCAGAGATCTCTGGATTGTCAATAGGGATGTTTGCCCGAAGTCATCTTGCTTAACTGTTTACCCAGTTCAAATTCCTTATATAATGCTCTCCACTTCGTGATGAGTAAGCATGGTTCAATTTCACCAAATCAGCATTTTGTAAAATGCAACTCATGGATTTTCTCTGGGTCGTATATAAAAAGAAAAAGGTTTCTGTGGTCAAGAATAGTAAACAGTCCTCTCTCTTGCACCTGCAACCCAAGGCACTTATTTTATTTATGTACTTGTTATGACTGATTGAAGATTACTTTGTGCCTGGCACTTTTATGCATTCTATCATCTAATTCTTGCAATGCAGTTATGAGTCATGTGCTAATCAATTTTATGTGTAAGAAACTTGGAATCAGAAAAGTTAAGTGATGATCCTAACTAATGATTAGTGGCGGAATTAGGATTTGAACACAAATCTGCCATTTAATACAAAATCTTTTACCAATTTTTTTCTTTCTTCAGTGGCAAATTATCCTGAAAAACTTGTTTTCCATGAAGCACACCCTGGAAAAATTTTAAAATGGAGAAAAAATGATGCAAATATACCAGTTTTAATTGGTGACAAGCATCTTTTTATAGAAGTACAATTAAAGTGCCACCTGAGACATCCAATTCTTTGTAATAAGAAAGTCTTTTTAAAGTAATGCTTAATGGTGACTGTTTGGAAGCTCTAGAAGCAGAGCTTGAGATGGGGATTCTTGGGCAAGGAATTTATTGAGGGTGTGTCCTCGGGGTTGGGGCAGGGAGGTTGCCCTGACCATGCAGGATAGAACAGGAGAGGAAAGCTAGGCAAGGATGAGGCCTCAGCAGGGGCCTAGCTTTGAGCTGTTCCCAAGAGGAGCTCTGGAACATGAATTTCACCACATCGTTTATCTCACACTAAGACAAGGGGACTGCCTTTTTGTACTGTGTGTTGGTCAGCCACTGGTTTCACACTGCTCCTATGGAAAGGAGGGGTGGGAGGGCATAGCTTCTTGAGGCAGCTCCTATTGGCTAAAGAAAATGCTCTGAAGATTGAGCAGCCAATAAGGCAGCTGGGCGATGACTGGCGCACCAGCTCCACAGAGGGGCTCTAAATGAGACATCAATAGCACCCACTCTGTCCTCCCCACTTACTGGTCAAATCCACTTGATCCTTATATTAAGTTCACTCTGTCTAGGCATAGATTCTTCAGGATCTTCATTGATCACAATTCCTGGAGAAATTTACAAAAAGATTTGGTAGGATGGACTATAGTACCCACTGTTGTGGTTGGTCCCAGGGCAGTAACTGATGCTCAATTACCTTCCTCCCCCACTGATTTTAGATTACCATCCGTGTCTATTAGTACTTAGGCTGGTCTGGTTAAGTGTCCCAGACCATCATCTCTGGGGTGATCTGAGCCACTGGTGACTATGGCCAAAACAAGATGTGGTTGCTGACCTTGCCCACATACAGCTAAAACTGGGCATGGAGTGCTAATATATGCCCCAGTGGAACACCTGAGAGCCATATAGATTCCCATTATGTAGTATAAACTCTGCCTCCTCAGGAGTATCAGTCAATTACTCCTGCCAGTGTGCTAACTCTTTTTGTGCCAGCTGCTTCATTGGTGAAAGAAGCCTAAAACGACCAGGGCCCAGCTGTAGCTTTAAATTTAGTGGTACTCTTACTATGTGAACGGTATAATTGACCTCCTTTTGGGAACCAGGACATTCAGACCCACAGAGACTAAAGTTGCAGGGATAGGAAGTATAAATTTCCCAAGTGAGTCTGGAAGTGATGCTAAGTGGGACCTTTCCTACTTCTACCTCTTGTTTCCCAGACTAGTGTATTCTACTTGTTGAGTTCAGCATCACATACTGGCCATTGATTTAGGGTATATAATGCACCTTGAAGTTTAGTGCCTCATCATTGTGGGGGGTGTCACCTCCAAGCTGGTGGCTCAAGAAGCCATCCTACCACCCTGTTAGTGGTCAGCATCTTCTAGATGGAGCATTATGTGGTAGAGTCACCCAATTCACCCCCTGTGCTATAACAGAGATCTTTGGTCTGAGGTGATATTATATGGGATCCCATGTTGGTAGATTAGTCCTTGAGTGGTGGTGCTGATTGAAATATCATAAGCAAAAATGATGTGATCAACTTGCCACCAAGTGACTGGTGGTCCCCTTCAAGGAATGGTGCCCGGTCAGGGGCTCAGCATTCATCTCTGTGTTAACAGGATGGATATTCAGCAGTGGTCTGTTTGATGAAAGGGAGTCCATGCATTTGGGCACATGCATAACTCCCTCTCTGCCATCATGGCTACTTCCTTCATGAGCCCACTGCACAGCTGGGATGGCTGAGACAGTTGCTGGCTGACATTCACTGGCTCAGTCATCTCGTCCACTTGTTTGTTTAGTGCTTCCTCTGTGGTGGATGTTCTCTGGTGGACATTAACCCATGGCACAAAAGTCCTCATCCTCCCACAGATCCATCCACGTGCTTCTTCTCTGGACTTTATTCTTGACTTTACATTCTTGCTTCTTCCAGGTTCCTAACAACTAGTTAAGCCATTTGATATTCCCAGTCAGTTTGTGTATATTCTTTTTTTTTTTTATTTTGTGTATATTCTTAATCCACATCATTTTTCTCTTCACACAAGGTTTGTGACCAGGAGCAAGGGTTCTGGATCCCTGCCCATCAGAAGGATGTTCCCCCTCCACTCTCTTTCTAATACTCTGATGATCCAACCACCACATCCTTGTGTATCTTTTTCATACCATCTTAAGTCAGACAATATTATTTTACAATAGCAAATGCTATGGTCTGTGTTCATCATCATCACGGTTCACAATGGACCGTTGATATTTTGTCTGCCCACTATCCAAACACTCTTCTTATTTGAGGGGGCTGTCAACAATAGTGAGAGCTCAGGCTTCAACTCCGGCTACAGAAGCCTGGCCCTGGCAGCTAGAGCAGCTGAGCAGATGCCTCTACCAGTTCTTGACTCTCAAGGTAGGCTCAGACAGCTATCAGTCACTGTGGCTATAGCCACAGAGTCTAGATTGCAGAGGCCAGGGGTGGAAGAGTCCTGCAGTGCAGCAATGCTGAGATCAGAGTTGGCCAGCAGTGTGTATCCACAGCAACAACCATAGAGATGATGTCCTACGAGGCAGTTCCTGTGAAAAGGTCTTGGCTGTACTTTCTTCCCTTGGTTTTGCTGGGATCTGGATCTTTGGCCTTCTCTCCAATGCTCTCAGCAACCCAGACTCTTTCAATGATTCCCTTTTCTTACTAAGTTATCCAGAATCAGTTTCTGGTTTTGCAAGAATCAGGACTAACATCCACTCCCTTGTTAGCATCAATGAAGCAACTGGTAGGGTAGATAGTGCTAAGTAACAGACACAGAAAAATATAAACCATGACATTTAGAAAGGGAAATACCAAGCCAAGATAGTGTAAGTAGGTGAATCCATGTGACAGGCGTTCACATAACCTGGCCAGGTAGGGAAGGGCCTCATTAAAGGGAGGAGACTTGACTATGTTCAAGGTAGCCAATATCTTGTTACTGAAGTTAAGAAAAAACACTGGCACTATATTTGCCCCCATTATCTTTTTTTTGTAAACTCCATGGACCAAAGTCCATCTATTGGTTCTCATTTCATTTAAATTCATGTGCCTTTCCTCCTCATACTGTGAAACAGTTTGAAAAGGAGAAATAATCATATCTGTATTGCCACATTTAGCAGTTCAATCAAAATTTTCATGTTTTCTTCTTTTCCAGAATATAATTTTCTTTAAAAAGATATTTTCTTCCAAACCACTCTGAAATCAATATTTCCTTCCTCCCTCCTTCCATCCCTCCCTCCCTTCCTCCCTTTCTTCCTTTCATTCTTCATTTTTTTCTTTTATAACCTTTATTTTATGAAATTTAATATATATTCTTTTTAAAGGAATTAGAACAGGCAAAAAATGTAAAACAGAAAGCAATAATCAGTAACTGTACTTGCCATAGGTCTTTTGTTTTTGTTTCTTTGGTATATTTCCTTCAAGACTTTTTTCCTGTTCATTTAAGTCTATAGTAACCAAATTGTGATAAGGAATTAACAATGTAGGGAAAGATTTATGTATATACAATATATGTATATATAATAATATGTATATGGTATATTTTGTTTTACCCACTTAATATTTTTATTTTCCATTTTATAAAGCTATTTGAAGACATCATTTTTATTACATAATATTCTATCATATGATTTAACTTTTTATACATTTCTCTAACAACATTTGGATTGCTTCCAAATGCTACAACTAAAATAATATTGTGAATGTTTCATTTACTCATGAATCTTTCCCCTGTACCAAATTGCTTCATAGCAGAACTACTAGGTTAAGAGATAGAAAAATTTTAAGTGAAATTATTAAAACATATTGTCAAATTATTTTCAGAAAGGTTATACTAATTCATAGTCTCACCAGCATTGCATAAGAGTACCAATCCAATCTCAATATTGCAGTTTTTAAAAACCTTTACTGACTTGTTATCATCTCAATGATGATTTAACCAACTTTAAGATATAAATTCTGTTTCTGCTTTGATGATCAGAGCTGTCACTCATCTTTTATTTCAGACTTACAAATGCACAGCTTGTTGGGAGAGAGGTACAGATGATGTTAAAAACATATTCTTTATCAGAAAAATATCTAATGTGAGTTAGCCTGTTCTAGGAAAGGAGAAAGACTCTGTTGACTAATTCCTTTGTGTGACTGGGTAACTCCATGTGCATATTGTCTATTTTCTGTATGAGTAGATTATATAGATAAATATTGTATCAGGTTGTAAAGTGTCTATTGCAGTAAAGTGTCTCTTTCAAACTTATGTAGTTTAATTTGAGTCTAAAGATCATAACAGTTTTTCTTGTCTCCAAAAAGCAATTTCCTGCAAATCAACTGAAAGCTATAAAACTTGCAATTACTAGATAAGGTCCACAGGCAAAATAAGACGTTTGGGGCTGATAAGTTATGTGAGTGGTGTAGAAAAGGATTTCAGAAATCTCCGCAAGTGGCAACTAAAGTACCACTAACCCAGACAGCATGTGGAAAAGAAATTGCTTTTGATTTCCTTTCTTTACAAAGATGCTGATTCTAAATTGTCTGGATGTCCACACAGTAAGAATGTTTTTTATAACATTTTTCAAGTCAAGTACAACCATGTCCCTTAAGTCTCTTACTATAATTTCCAAACTGCCATGAAATTTTAAAGCAAGAACCTTTTAGACACAGGTTTCGTCACCCAAGCATTTGACTAACTATGGCAGGTTCACACTTCAAAAAAATTTTTTTAGAACTTGGTACTTTAGAGAGAATAACATCTTTCCTTTATACCCAATCAATTGTTACCTATAGAAGAATGAACTTCAGGATTCCCTAATATACACTCATACACATATATATGTGCACACATGTCCTCACACCATGTCCCACTCAGCCTTCCTTCACTGTATCATTACTCTCCATTTAAGACATCCAAGAAACAAGCCAAAAGTATGACTTCTGCATCTTCCAGTGCAGGTTAACCTGATAACCATAAATTAAGCATTGGACACTGTGCTTAGAATCATACCCAGTAATACAGTCTACAGGAAGTGACTTGAAGGGAAGGTAGGTCAGTTTTCCAGTTCTTTAACTAGGCTCTCATGAACTAAACAGCCGAGTGACTGGATTTGAGCAAGCTTTATCCTCACACCTACATTAACTAAGGAATTACAAAGGTTCTGGACACGCAAAAATATTGTTTCCTAAAATTTAAACTAGAAGACTATGCTGGGAAGGTGACTAATAGTCACATGATTTCACAGTATTAGTATGAGGATTAGCTGAACACAATAACAGAATAGCTTAAAAAAAAAAAGCAGTGAGAATGCCAAAGAAATTACAAAATCAGCACTATCTAGAGGAAAAGTTGGCAACATCTATCAAAGGCCAAAAAATGTTCATCCATCTTGATCTAGCAATTTCATTACTAGGAACTTATCCTAAGAAAACAGTCATAATTTTGCAAAAGATTTATCTGCAAAATATCCATTGCATCAATATTTATTAAATAAAAAATTGGAAATAACCTAGGAATCCAGGAAGAGTAAAACATTAGGTTGAAACACATAAAGTTGATGATATTCAACTATTATGACTTGCAAAAATGGCAATTTTATGTATTTCAACTTAAATATATATTAAAGATACTATGGTAGGTCTGATTTTAGACCAGATATATCAATAAAGAATCATGTAGTAAAAGAACACTTAATGATGTGAAAAACATCACAACATACTGATTAGAGAAAAAAATCATAAAAAAACTGTGAACAGGACATGTCCTTTTAGTGACTGGATTGATATACATCTATGAATTAACATGATTAACATGTATTTATCTCTGGCTGTGGAACTATGGATTATTTTACATTCACCTTTGTGACTTTGTTTTCCAAATAGCTGTGGTAATTATGTATTGTTTTTGAAATCATAAACATACACTAAATACTACAAACATACACATCAGTAAAAAAATATGGCAGTATATTTCCATGCCATTTTAGCTCTGCACTCTGCTTTCCCTCACAGTTTTCCAAAATTCTTGTCATCGGTCCATTTTCATCTGCAACTAGGCAGACCATCATGGATGTAAAACAATTTATTGTCTACCCTTAAATCAAGGTTGACTTTCAGTTTAGACAGTTAATTCAGAGAGGGGAGATGTGCCTTCAGAAAAAAACATTCCCTGTGCTTCTGAGATGGCTGAAATATCTTTAACAGAGGAAAAGTTTTCAGGACAGCCTTCTTCTCCGAGATGTAAAATTCTCATTAAGTTGGGGGAAGGGCATGGAGCTGGTGCATAATGGCTGAGTAGTCAAGGCCAATGTGAGAGCAGTACATGGGGCAGGGCAGGGAAGGCTGAAGAAAGAATAGGTTGGTGCTGGGACTTCCCTGGCGGTGCAGTGGTTAAGACTCTGCCTGCCAATGCAGGTGACACGGGTTTGAGCCCCGGTCCGGGAAGATCCCACATGCCGAGGAGCAGCTAAGCCTGCGCGCTATAACTACTGAGCCTGCGCTCTAGAGCCCACAGGCCACACTACCGAGCCTGTGTGCCTCAACGAAGAGTAGCGCCTGCTTGCGGCAACCAGAGAAAGCCCTTGTGCAGCAATGAATACCCAACACAACCAAAAATAAATTAATTAATTAACTTTTTTTAAAAAGTGTTAAAAAAAAAACAAAAAGAATAGGTTGGTGCCACTGCAGACCTACTCTATATCACAGAAGAGCAATAGAAAAATAAGAAGATAAAAAGAAGAAGAGTGAAGTCAGAAAGAGAAAAATGAATATCGTATATTAATGCATATATGTGGAATCTAGAAAAATGGTACAGATGATCTTATTTGCAAAGCAGAAATAGAGACACAGATGTAGAGAACAAATGTATGGATACCAAGGGGGAAGGGGGGGTGGGATGAACTGGGAGACTGGGATTGACATATATACACTATTGATACTATGTATAAAATAGATAACTAATGAGAATCTACTGTATAGCACAGGGAACTCTACTCAGTGCTCTGTGGTGACCTAAATGGGAAGGAAATCCAAAAAAGAGGGGATATATGAATACGTATAGCTGATTCACTTTGCTGTGCAGTAGAAACTAACACAACACTGTAAAACAACTATACTCCAATAAAATTAATTTAAAAAAAAAACAAGAGCAATGACTCTCTAATAGCTTCATTTGGGGATATGAGGGGTGAATTAGAGAAAGATCTTGGTATTCCCCTGAGTACTTATGTTCAGATCCAGTTGTTGAGAAATCTATTTGGACTAAATTCCATAATTCACTGGAGACTGTAAAAACATGTCAAAACATTAGGGTAAATGATTACAAATATGAATAAGTCCATACTTGTTTCAATACATGTGACATCTCAAAGCATAAATTTAGTTACTTTGTCATTTGGCAAGTTACTTCATGTGGCAAGACTAAAACAAGATAGTTCTTTGCTAGGGCCCTCCAGATAAACTGCTGGATCCACCCAGGATTTCAGAATTCCTATTTCAATGATAATGAAGGGAGTTTTTTCCTATGGTTTTATAAAACAAGGAATAGAGAAAAACACAAGTGATTTACTAAGTAGTTCATGTGGGCATGTATTATAACATAAATGAGTATCATTTTAACTAATAATTTCTGTACTCAGCAACTAATAATAGCACCAACTTCAGAGCCACGCTGCCTGGCTTTACATACCAGCATGGCCATTCATTGGCTGTGTGACCTAATCAAGTTACCTAACCTCTCTCTGTCTCAGTTTCTCTATGAAATGGTAGTAGTAATAATAAATAACCCCCTTGTTGGATTATTGTGAAAACTAAATTAGTTGAAATACATAAAGCACTGTAGTAACTGAACATAGTAAACAAAGGGGAAACAATACATAAAGCACTGTAATAATTGAACATAGTAAACAAAGTTTGCTCTCAATATCTCAGTATTCCTTTGTCTTCTACATCACTAGTCATTAATTTTTCTTTTCTCATCACAGTGAGAAATACAATATGCTCTTATCAGTAATGGTAGCTTATTATGGCAGTGATTTAAGCATATTTGGTTGCTTATAGAAATCAGATTCTTTTGGGGAACCTCCAATATTTAGAAGGAGTTAAGAGCTAGAACTCTTCTCCTCTCATAACCTGACTTCCACGTAACGATGAACTCAAGGGTCAGTTAGCATTCTGCTACGCAAACACTTATCAGCTATGGTCATAGAACATGCCCTTGTTAGCTTGATGAAGTCCAAACTCTGTTCTATCATGTGCCCAACACACATCTTTCATAAAAGGCTCACTTCAGGTAAAAGCAATAAATTCTAGCAACAGAATTCAGCCTAACTTCCTAGTGAGAGTAAATGAACAATAATCCTTAGGGAAACCTACTGAACAAGGAGTACGCTGGGATCCTAAACCTAAGGGGCCATTACAAAGGGTGTGGACTACTGGCCTCAATATTTAAACCTTGTTCAGACTGGCACAGAAATGCAGGTACTAAATCCCCAGAGAGCCTGAACATCTTGACCACACCACTTGTTCCACCAAAGAAAAATTTATTTCTACAAGTTAATTAGGCAACTTAACCGGACCTCTTTTTTTGATCTAAAAGAGAGACAGCAGAAGAACTTGTCGTAAGTTTTTGTTTTGTTTTGTTTTTTTGAGTATATATATATATATATATATATATATATATATATATATATATATATATATAGGAGTAGAGTTGCTTTACAACGTTGTGTTAGTTTCTGCCTCACGGCAAAGCGAATCAGCCATTCGCATACACACATTCCCTCCCTCTTGGACCTCTCTCCCGCCCCCATCCCACCCAACTGTCGTAGGTTTTTAAATGTTACTATAAATCCCAGGAGTGTATTCTTAATTCAGATTGAGTGTAGATTTAAATTAACATAACTTTCTATTCCAACCACAATGGGGTAACTTGACATGGACCAGTCTTCCCACCATTAAACAATTGGATGTATGTATGCATGATTGTTTTCAGATGTTGAACAACAGGCAGTTGTAGTGATCCCTGAAAGAAGGGGAACAAACAAGGTGAGCTTGGTGATCACCCGGCTTTCTGCCTGGAGGCACTTTTGAGACTGTGGCACAAGGAGGGAGAACCCAAGCATAGCATGGCCATCTTCCTGAGCTGAGTACCAGGGAGAAGGGAGCTGCATGGAAAAACCAACACAGTGGTCCCTTGGTCTTTGCCTACTACTTATCGGCTCATTCCCTGGATGCAACTTCATGAGGCTAGACAATGAAGAACTACTGAGGAAAGAAAAACTACCAGGGAACTGTGAGCTAAACAGCTACTATAGTTTCCAGAGGGCTGGAAAATGTCTCTGTTCCAACTACCCTGAGTGAAGGGACATCTGTACCCTCTGGGCATTCAGTGGAGACCCTAGAAATGTGATGCCCTAGGAACAGGGCTAATCGAGCTCTAGAGTAAATGCAACTCAGGAGCCTCCATAACAAAGCTTAAAAAGAATCTCAAAAAATTCAGGCTGATCTGCAGGAATACTAAGTGCTCACAAGAACAAAATAACTCTTTAAAGGGAAAAACAAAGTTGACCCCCTCAACAATATTACTGACAATATCTAACATACAATAAAAGATTTACTAGACATGTGAAGATGGAAAATATAAGCTATGTGGAGGAGAAAAATCTAAAATTAAAAATAATAATAGTGAAATTAAATTAATATATAAGGACTTTCAAATAGTAATTATAAATATGCTTGAGAATTAAAAACTCATAAGAAAAATAGTAAGCACTAAATAGTATACCAAATGCATTGGCATTATCTATTGAAGAATGTAAAGCAAGTACACTTAGAAATAACATTTGCATAGTCTAGGTAGGTGTATAAATTCCATTTAATATCATAGTTATCCAACATTCTCTTTTCACCTCATTACCTCACAAACTTATGATGCTGTAAAGTTTCCTAAAAGGCAGAGTGATCACATTTCTGGGTTTGGTAGAATATTCCTTGAGTTATGTATCATGGAAAATGTCCAGAAAGAGACCACTGATCAATCTTATTTGGGAAATTTGGTTCCTTTCATCTTGGAAAGAGCATTATCTAGGGAAATGTGGGTTAGGCTATGTCAGAGACACTGAGTAGAGTGTAGCACCAACCCAGGATGTGTATGGGGTCATAGCTGCAATTCGACAGTCATTGATTACATCCCTGCTATGTATATAGCATGGGGCCAGGCCCTGATGGCCATAGGGACATATATAGGCATTGAGATATAAACCTAAATATCTGTAATTAAAATTTAAGTGAAAGAAGTGGTTTAGTACAGAGGCAATGTTGCAGAAATGCAACAATTAATTTCAGCTGGAGTGATGGGGTGAGATTAGAAGGAAGGCATATGAAGGAAAGGCAGATGTGTTCAGAATTTTTCCCACCTGGCTGCCATAGAGTCTTAGGGCTTTTGTTCTGTGGTCCCCTCTGCTCTTTCTCTACTCCTGATTCTGGCTCTAGGATTCTTTCATTCTGAGAACTCCTAGGTTTGCTTCTGCAGGGATCTCTATGCCACTGTCCCCAGAAAGACATGAAAAGGCCCTTCTATGGGCCCCCTGGACACCAGTAAGTCTATGACTTGTTCCCACTCCATGCCCCCCACCCCACCACCAGCAGCAACTTCCCCTTCATCTATGTCAGAAGGTTTTCCTCCATGGAGCTCAAAGCTCTGGGAAGGATGCACCTGGAGCATAGTGAGAAGGAGGGAGGAAGGAAACTCTGGCTAAACAGACCAGAATGGACTTTGTCTGTCAATAAAGAGAAAAGCTATCAAAACCAGAGCTTCCTCATATCCCAGACCTTAGTTTAGGACTCCTGTCTTGCTTCTATAAGGGGCTTAAATTCTAATCAGGATGGAGAAATATCTTGGGCAGAGTTAAGCTGTAGAGTGTCTACTACCATTTTAAGGGCAGGATTAATGCTGGAATATCCAAAGACAGGTTGAGGCAGTCAAATGAGTTTTAAATCTGAGCTTGCAGATGTGAGCTTTGGGCCTTCCAGGGGCCTCCTAATGAGGGCTGGGGTAGGAAGATGGGCCAAAATGGAGGCTGAACTAAGCAGTTGATGCAAGGGATCTAGAATGGGGTAGTGAGCTGTGAAGGAACATAGTCCTTTAGTGAATTCTGGGAGCTCAAAAGTCAAGAGGGGTTAAATGAGTGGATTAAAAGAGGAGTAGGCTGTGTATGCAACCCATTGGGAACCATCAAGAACAACAGAGGAGGGCTTCCCTGGTGGCGCAGTGGTTGAGAGTCCGCCTGCTGATGCAGGGGACATGGGTTCATGCCCCAGTCTGGGAAGATCCCACATGCCGCGGAGCGGCTGGGCCCGTGAGCCATGGCCGCTGAGCCTGCGTGTCCGGAGCCAGTGCTCCATGGCGGGAGAGGCCACAACAGTGAGAGGCCCACGTACCGCAAAAAAAAAAAAAAAAAAAAAAAGAACAAAAGAGGAGCATATTTAGAGACTGGGGAAGGAAAGAAGCTGCAGATTGGAGGCTCTGTACAGGAGGAGGAGTTGGAGGCTGAGGGTGCAGAGCTAAGAGTAAGGCTTGGCTGGACATTTCTGTGGGAAGTGTCCAGCAGTCATGTGCTGGGATAAACATGTCTAGAGAGAGAGTTCTGAACCAAGAAAGACCCTCCTGAGACCTTGTCATTAAAGAACCCTAATCCGAAGAGATATAGGCAGCTGAGAGAAACCTTGGCTTCATCTAGAATAGGGAGGAAAATAGGAAGATGGAGGCTGCTTCTGCAGGCAAGGTCAGTGAAGACAGTAAAGCAGTGCTCCATGCTTTAAATCTATGACATGTTTGTGAATTACATGAAATCCTGTGGTTGTAACTCATCTCATTTGTATACAGTTGTACATAGCTTTTACAACTAAGATTTTCTCTATAGTATAAAATTGTTTTATTTTTGAACTATTCCATCTTTTATTAATTGTCATTGATAGACTTGTTACTAGAATTTACTACATGCTGCTTCCTAAGTTATTCTCTTCATTTCTTCAAATTGTTTTATCTAAGGAGATATTTACATACGTCTATTTAGCCACCACATTTCCTCATCCTTGTTCTATCTCATCTGCTCATCTCGACTTATTCAGTCCATATATTGAGTTCCAACACAAGCCTTAACTTTTCTATGGAAACTTCCCTCACTTCAAATGACATTGATCGTGGGTTTAGTACAGCACTTTTCAATCTCTTTGTTACAACCGCTACTGGAGTTTGAAATCAAGTTGGAGAGTTAGGATCAACGTTTTAAAAAGTGAGATTCGACCATTAAAATCCAAAAGGAGGGATTTCAGAGAGCTTCCAGGTTGGTGAAGCAGAATGCCTCCACATGTCACCATGCTGGGCTCCAAACTCCAAGAGGACTGAAGTTTCTCAACCTCACACTATTAATCTCTTCATCTGGCTGTTGGTTCCTGTGCTTTAATATCCTCAGTAATAAACCACTCATCTGCTGTGTGGCTGACAGGGTCTTGGTGCTCTGACTAGGTGTCAGGCCTGAACCTCTGAGGTGGGAGAGCTGAGTTCAGGACATTGGTCCAACAGAGACCTCCTGGCACCTTGTAACATCAATCAGCGAGAGCTCTCCCGGAGATCCTGTCTCAACGCTAAGACCCAGCTCCACTCATTGACCAGCAAGCTACAGTGCTTGATACCCCACGCCAAACAACTAGCAAGACAGGAACACAATCCCACCCATTAGCAGAGAGGCTGCCTAAAATCATAATAAGTCCACAGACACCCCAAAACACACCACTGGATGCGGAACTGCCCCAGGAAGACAAGATCCAGCCTCATCCATCAGAACACAGGCACCAGTCTCCTCCACCAGGAAGCTTACACAACCCACTCAACCAACTTTACCCACTGGGGGCAGACACCAAAAACAATGGGAACTATGAACCTGCAGCCTGTGAAAAGGAGACACCAAACACAGTAACTTAAGCAAAATAAGAAGAAAGAAAAATACACAGCAGATGAAGGAGCAAGGTAAAACCCCACCCGACCAAACAAATGAAGAGGAAGTAGGCAGTCTACTGAAAACGAATTCAGAGTAATGATAGTAAAGATGATCCGAAATCTTGGAAATAGAATGGAGAAAACACAAGAAACGTTTAACAAAGACAGAGAAGAATTAAAGAGTAAACAAACAAGGATGAACAACACAATAAATGAAATTAAAAATTCTCTAGAAGAAATCAATAGCAGAATAACTGAGGCAGAAGAATGGATAAGTGACATGGAAGATAAAATAGTGGAAATAACTACCACAGAGCAGAATAAAGAAAGAAGAATGAAAAGAATTTAGGACAGTCTCAGAGACCTCTGGGACAACGTTAAACGCACCAACATTCGAATTATAGGAGTCCCAGAAGAAGAGAAAAAGAAAGGGACTGAGAAAATATTTGAAGAGATTATAGTTGAAAACTTCCCTAACATAGGAAAGGAAATAGTCAATCAACTCCAGGAAGCAAAGAGAGTCCCATATAGGATAAATCCAAGGACGCATATTAATCAAACTATCAAAAATTAAATACAAAGAAAACATATTAAAAGCAGCAAGGGAAAAGCAAGAAATAACACACAAGGGAATCCCCATAAGGTTAACAGCTGATCTCTCAGCAGAAACTCTGCAAGCCAGAAGGGAGTGGCAGGATGTAGTTAAAGTGATGAAAGGGAAAAACCTACAACCAAGATTACTCTACCCAGCAAGGATCTCATTCAGATTTGATGGAGATATTAAAACCTTCACAGACAAGCAAAAGTTAAGAGAATTCAGCACCACCAAACCAGCTTTACAACAAATGCTAAAGGAACTACTCTGGGCAGGAAACACAAGAGAAGGAAAACACCTACAATAACAAACCAAAATAATTAAGAAAATGGTAATAGGAACATACATATCAATAATTACCTTAAATGTAAATGGATTAAATTCTCCAACCTAAAGACATAGACTGGCTGAATGGATACAAAAACAAGACCCATACATATGCTGTCTACAAGAGACCCACTTCAGACCTAGAGACACATACAGACTGAAAGTAAGGGGATGGAAAAAGATATTCCATGCACATGGAAATCAAAAGAAAGCTGGAGTAGCAATTCTCATATCAGACAAAATAGACTTTAAAATAAAGACTATTACAAGAGACAAAGAAGGACACTACATAATGATCAAGGGATCAATCCAAGAAGAAGATATAACAATTGTAAATATTTATGCACCCAATATAGGAGCACCTCAATACATAAGGCAAATACTAACAGCCATAAAAGGGGAAATCAACAGTAACACAATCATAGTAAGGGACTTTAACACCCCACTTTCACCAGTGGACAGATCATCCAAAATGGAAATAAATAAGGAAACACAAGCTTTAAATGATACATTAAACAACAAGGACTTAATTGATATTTATAGGACATTCCATCCAAAAACAACAGAATACACTTTCTTCTCAAGTGCTCATGGAACATTCTCCAGGGTAGATCAGATCTTGGGTCACAAATCAAGCCTTGGTAAATTTAAGAAAATTAAAATTGTATCAAGTATCTTTTCCAACCACAACACTATGAGACTAGATATCAATTACAGGAAAAGATCTGTAAAAAATACAAACACATGGAGGCTAAAAAATACGCTTCTAAATAACCAAGAAATCACTGAAGAAATCAAGGAGGAAATCAAAAAATACCTAGAAACAACTGACAATGAAAACACGATGACCCAAAATCTATGGGATGCAGCAAAAGCAGTTCTAATAGGGAAGTTTATAGCAATACAATCCTACCTCAAGAAACAAGAAAAATCTCAAATAAAGAACCTAACCTCGCACCTAAAGCAATTAGAGGAAGAAGAACAAAAAACACCCAAAGTTAGCAGTAGGAAAGAAATCATAAGGATCAGATCAGAAATAAATGAAAAGAAATGAAGGAAATCAAAGCAAAGATCAAGAAAACTAAAAGTTGGTTCTTGGAGAAGATAAACAAAATTGATAAACCATTAGCCAGACTCATCAAGAAAAAAAGGGGAAAAGACTCAAATCAATAGAATTAGAAATGAAAAAGGAAAAGTAACAACTGACACTGCAGAAATACAAAGGATCATGAGAGATTACTACAAGCAACTATATGCCAATAATATGGACAACCTGGAAGAAATGGACAAATTCTTAGAAAAGCACAACCTTCTGAGACTGAACCAGGAAGAAAAAGAAAATATAAACAGACCAAGCACAAGCACTGAAATTGAGATTGTGATTAAAAATCTTCCAATAAACAAAAGCCCAGGACCAGATGGCTTCACAGGCAAATTCTATCAAACATTTAGAGAAGACTTAACACCTATCCTTCTCAAACTCTTCCAAAATATAGCAGAGGGAGGAACACTCCCAAACTCATTCTACAAGGCCAGCATCACCCTGATACCAAAACCAGAAAAAGATCTCACAAAAAAAGAAAACTACAGGCCAATATCACTGATTAACATAGATGCAAAAATCCTCAACGAAGTACTAGCAAACAGAACCCAACAGCACATTAAACGGATCATACACCATGATCAAGTGGGGTTTATCCCAGGAATGCAAGGATTCTTCAGTATGCACAAATTGTTCAATGTGATACACCATATTAACAAACTGAAGGAGAAAAACCATATGATCATCTTAATAGATCCAGAAAAATCTTTCAACAAAATTCAACACCATTTATGATAAAAACCCTCCAGAAAGTAGGCACAGAGGGAACTTAACCCTAACATAATAAAAGCCATATATGACAAACCCACAGCCAACATCGTTCTCAATGGTGAAAAACTGAAACCATTTCCACTAAGATCAGGAACAAGACAAGGTTGCTGACTGTCACCGCTATTATTCAACATAGTTTTGGAAGTTTTAGCCACAGCAATCAGAGAAGAAAAAGAAATAAAAGGAATACAAATCAGAAAAGATGAAGTAAAGCTGTCACTGTTTGCAGATGAAATGACACTATACATAGAGAATCCTAAAGATGCTACCAGAAAACTACTAGAGCTAATCAATGAATTTGGTAAAGTAGCAGGATACAAAATTAATGCAAAGTAATCTCTTGCATTCCTATACACTAATGACGAAAAATCTGACAGAGAAATTAAGGAAACACTCCCATTTACCACTGCAACAAAAAGAATAAAATACCTAGGAATAAACCTACCTAAGCAGACAAAAGACCTGTATGCAGAAAACTATAAGACACTGATGAAAGAAACTAAAGGTAATACCAACAGATGGAGAGATATACCATGTTCTTGGATTGGAAGAATCAACACTGTGAAAATGACTCTACTACCCAAAGCAATCTACAGATTCAATGCAATCCCTATCAAACTACCAATGGCATTTTTCACAGAACTAGAACAAAAAATTTCACAATTTGTATGAAAACACAAAAGACCCCGAATAGCCAGAGTAATCTTGGGAAAGAAAAACGGAGCTTGAGGAATCAGGCTCCCTGGTTTCAGACTATACTACAAAGCTACAGTAATCAAGACAGTATGGTACTGACACAAAAACAGAAATATAGATCAATGGAACAGGATAGAAAGCCCAGAGACAAACCCACGCATATACGGTTAACTTATTTTTGATAAAGGAGGCAAGAATATACAATGGAGAAAAGACAGTCTCCTCAATAAGTGGTGGTGGGAAAACTGGACAGCTACATGTAAAAGAATGAAATTAGAACACTCCCTAACACCACACACAAAAATAAACTCAAAATTGATAAAAGACCTAAATGTAAGGCCAGACATTATAAAACTCTTAGAGGAAAACATAGGCAGAACACTCTATGACATAAATCACAGCAAGATCCTTTTTGACCCACCTCCTAGGGAAAGGGAAATAAAACCAAAAATAAACAAATGGGACATAATGAAACTTCAAAGCTTTTGCACAGCAAAGGAAACCATAAACAAGATGAAAAGACAACACTCAGAATGGAAGAAAATACTTGCCAATGAAGCAACTGACAAAGGATTAATCTCCAAAATATACAAGCAGCTCATGCAGCTCCATATCAAAAAAACAAACAACCCAACCCCAAAATGGGCAGAAGGCCTAAATAGACATTTCTCCAAAGAAGATATACAGATTTCCAACAAACACATGAAAGGATGCTCAACATCACTAATCATTAGAGAAATGCAAATCAAAACTACAATGAGGTATCACGTCACACCAGTCAGAATGGCCATCATCAAGAAGTCTACAAACAATAAATGCTGGAGAGGGTGTGGAGAAAAGGGGACCCTCTTCCACTGTTGGTGGGAATGTAAACTGATAGAGCCACTATGGAGAACAGTATAGAGGTTCCTTAAAAAACTACAAATAAAACTACCATATGACCCAGCAATCCCACTATTGGGCATATACCTGGAGAGAGGCATAATTCAAAAGGGTCATGTACCACAATGTTCATTGCAGCACTATTTACAATAGCCAGGACATGGAAGCAACCTAAGTGTCCATCATCAGATGAATGGATAAAGAAGATGTGGCACATATATATAATGGAATATTACTCAGCCATAAAAAGAAATGAAGTCGAGTTATTTGTAGTGAGGTGGATAGACCTAGAGTCTGACATGCAGAGTGAAGTAAGTCAGAAAGAGAAAAACAAATACTGTATGCTAACACATATATATGGAATCTAAAAAAAAAAAGGTTCTGAGGAACCTAGGGTCAGGATAGGAATAAAGATGCAGACGTAGAGATTGGACTTGAGGACATGGGGAGGGGGAAGGGTAAACTGGGATGAAGTGAGAGAGTAGCATTGACATATATATACTACCAAATGTAAAGTAGATAGCTAGTGGGAAGCAGCCACATAGCACAGGGAGGTCAGCTCGGTGCTTTGCGACCACCTAGAGGGGTGGGATAGGGAGGGTGGGATGGAGACGCAAGAGGGAGGGGATATGGGGATATATGTATATGTATAGCTGATTCACTTTGTGATACAGCAGAAACTAACACACCATTGTAAAGCAATTATACCCGATGTTAAAAAATAAAAGACAAAAAAGTAAAAAGTGAGATTCAATAGAACAAAATAGAAAATATCGACATGCATCACATGTAGTATGGCTAAGCATCTTACATCATATATTTACACACATATGGATATTCAGGGATCTAATGTAAAGTGTATTTGTGACTGCAGGTTGTGGTCAAAAATATTTTGAATGTCACTGATGCTGTGGAAAGAGTGTTGGGAGATGTGAGGAACCTGGAGATCTGGGCTATAATCACAGTTCTGTCACTATCATTCCCCTGTGACCTGGGCAAGTAAATCTCCTTCCTTCTCTGGGTTTTACTGATCTTCTCTGTCAAGTGAGAGTGTGAAATTTGCTTCTGAAGTCTTTTTCAGCTTTAAGCTTTTAGCAGTCTTTCATTCCAGGAGCTGCAGGGAACATTGTAAGGTAGGAAAACAGCTGAAGAAGTGAGAAGAGGCTGAATTTCAAGGACAGGATGAGAGTTATACTAACCCTAGGCTTCTGAGGGCCTACCATGGGCTGGGGAGAGTGCATAGTCCCTAACATGGGGTGTTTCTATCCTTACGTAACAGAGGGCTTTTCCTGAATCTTGTAATGGTTTGGATTGTGCAACTCTGGACTTAGGAGTAAAGACAGACTGAATTCTTCAGCAAAATAGAAGGGAGGAGGGACAATGGTGAGGAGGGATTTGGGAGAAACAGAAAGTGTGGGTGGTAAGCCTGGGCCAGTGAGCAGTGTGTGTAGGTAGCCCGTTTTTAGTGGCTAAAACAGCCAAAGAAGAAACATTAGAGAAAAAAGTACCAAGTAGAGATTTTTTTTAAAAATTGGGATGGGAAGAGAGGGGAGTTGTGCAATGTGAAACTGTCTTCTTCATTTACCCTTTGACATTTTCAGAAAGTCTACATACTTTTGTGTAAGTGAATTCTCTTTAGCAATTTCAAAGAGTTGAGAGGCGTTAAACTGTGAGACCAGCTCAGCCCAGCATGAAATAGAGATGACACGTAACAGACACAAGGGCCAAGGGAAAAGAAGATAGCCGATGACTGCACGTGTCTGGAACAACCCTGACAGGGAGGTGGTGTTTTCTCCAGCACCTCAGGACATACTCAAGGAACCTAGCTGCTCCCTTACTGACATTTCATACAATGCAGCATTCAAATATGTTTACAGTTCTCCTTGAAATAGGAAGCTTTGTGGGGAATCATGGTCTAGAATAGAATAGAAAATTTCTAGAATAGAAAGTTTTATCTTCCATTAAATTCGCCTTTTTAGAAAAAGAAAAACATCTCTATGCTAGTGTTTAGAACATAACAAACTGTATATGTTTCTGATTTTTTATTCCTAGGTAGCTCTAAAAAATTGTTCTTACCATGGCAACCTCAGTGCTGGCTGTGGAAAATGCCATTTCTAATTGTGTTTTGTACGCCGAGGCTCAAGGAACATTTCTGCAGGGATCAATTTTTTTTAAGGAATCATCTTTTTAACATATGTTATTTAATTACTCTCCTTCGGTGTACCAACATCCTTAACTGACAAATGATAATTGTGCTTTCCCAGTGGAGTGAATTAATTCTTAAACCAGGGTTTCCAAAGGGTTGAGAGCATGTGAATTGGTCTTCTTGCCCGGTCCTGGGTGACACTTCTTACTGTTTACGAAAGCAGGGAGGCTGCTGTTGACCTGCAGAAGTTCTGAGAACATGAAAGCAGTCTGCTAGGAAGGAGATGGGGTGTGGCAAAATAAATGTTTTTACAAATTGGGGTGGTACTCCTTGCCCTATTGCCCTTTTTCTTCTTCTGCTTATTGTTTTAGAGATCATTTTTAATCTACCATCTCAGGATCTGTGAGTTTTCTTGTTCACACTCCCCTCTCAGACGACTGTAGGGTTGGGGGATGGGATCTAGGGTTTTGACTCAGGTGGGGATTTTTGGCCCGCATGGGTTTTTGAAAATGGGCGTGGCCATGGGCTTGAGAATATGGATCTAAGGGAGGCTGGGAAAATATGCACCTACACTGTTGTAACCTCCAATGGAAGGTGAAGGTGATTACCAAACAGATTCTCTAAGTTGTTGTCAGCTCTGGAGCTTCCAGAGAGAGAGAACCAGGTAATAGACACAAAGCAGCAGACAAGAGAACCCAGGATGAGCATGTGGGTGTGAGACAAACTATGACAGGAGGCTGACCTGGAAGATTGCTGTGATCGTTTCTTTGGAAGGTGGGAGGTGAGCCTTTAGGGATGCTGTTATTTATGGGTTGAATTGTGTCCCCCGCAAGTTCCTATGGGGCAGTCCTAATACCCAGCACCTCAGAATGTGACCTTATTTGGAGACAGGGTCTCTACAGAGGTAATTAAGTTAATATAAGGTCACTAGAGTGGGCCCTAATCCAATATGACTAGTGCTCAGGGCATTTGGTCACAGACATGCACACAGAAGAGTGAAGATGTGAAGACAAAGGCAGAGACCAGAGATCGGGATGATGCTTCTGTACACCAAGGAATGCCAAAGGTGGCCCGCAAAACACCAGAAGCTAGGGGAGACGCAGCAGCAGATTCTTTCTCACAGCTCTCAGAAGGAGCCAACCCTGCTGACACCTCAGACATCCAGCCTCCAGAACTGTGAGACAAAAAATTTCTGTTGTTTTTGCTACCTACTTTGTGATACTCTGTTGTAGCAGCCCTGGCAAACTAGTACAGATGCTGAGGCACCTGTGCCTAATTATAACCTCCCCTCTTTTAGAGATGAGGAACAATGGGAAGTTAAAAAACAAAAGCACACCTGTTCTAGGGATTATCCTCTCACAGTAAAATCTGTCAGATCAAAGTCAATGATAATTCTGGAATGGTTGACCATAAAAACATATGGGACCTTCATATACCATCTAATCTGAACTGTCATTTTCAGATGTGGAATCCAGAGCCCGGAGAGCAGGAGGGTCCTGCTAAGGTCAACTGGTGAGACAGTGGTCAACAGTGGACTCCTGTATTAGTCCACCAGGGCTACCTTAACAAAACACCATGGACTGGGTGGCTTAAACAATAGAAATTTATTTCCTCACAGTTCTGGAGACTAGAACTCAAAGATCAAGATGTTGGCAGGTTTGATTTTTTTCTGAGGCTTCTATCCTGGGTTTGCAGATGGCTGCCTTTTTGCTATGTCCTCACATGGTCTTTCCTCTGTGCATACACATCTCTGGTGTCTCTGTGCATCTAAATTTTCTCTTCTCATAGGGACACCAGTCAGATTGAATTAGGGCACAGTCTGATGGTCTCATTTTAACTTAATCTTTAAAAGCCCTATCTCCATATACAGTTACATTCTGAGGCACTAGGTGTTAGGACTTCAACATATGAATTGGGGGGGGGCACACAATCCAGCTCATAATATCCTGTCTCCTTCAATACATGTTCTTTTACATGCAAAATACATTCACACACACACCCAGTCCCAATAGCCCCAAAGTCTTGACTCTAAGCATCAACTCTAAGTCCCAAATCTCATCTAAATATCTAAATCAAGTATGCGTGAGACGAGGTATGATTCATCCTGAAGCAAAATTCCTCTCCAGCTGTGAACCTGTGGAATCAGATAAGTTGTCTGCTTGTTTTGTGACTAATATGGGATTTATTCTTGAGAATGTTTTGTGAACACTAGAGAAGAATGCATATGCTGCTGCTGTTGGGTGGGAGGGATGTTCTATATCCATCTGTTAAGTCTATTTGCTCTGTAGTGTTCTTCAAGTCCACTGTTTCTTTGTTGATTTTCTGTCTAGCTGTTCTAGCCATTATTAAAAGTGAGGCAATAAATCTCCTAATATTATTGTATTGCTGTCTATTTCTTCTCTAGTTCTGTCAATGTTTTCTTCATATATATAGGTGCTCTGATGTTGAATGGATATATATTTATCATTGTTGTGTCTTCCTGTTGAATTGATCTTTTATCATTATATAACATCCTTCTTTGTCTCTTGTGACAGTTTTTGACTTAGTGTCTATTTTGTCTGATAAAAGTATAGCCACTCATGCTGTTTTCTGGTTACAATTTTCATGGACTATCTTTTCGCAACTCTTCACTTTCAGTCTGTCTGTCTTTCGATCCAAAGTGAGTTCCTTGTTGATAGTACATAGTTGGACCTTGTTTTTTAAATCCATTCAGCCACTCTGTGTCTTTTGATTAGGGAGTTTAATTCACTTACATTTAATGTAATTACTGTTAGGGAAGGATTTAATATCGCCATTTTGCTGTTTTCTGTTTGTATTGTACTTTGTTCATCTCTTTTTTTCTCTTGCTATCTTCATGTTTCATTTATTTTTTATATTAATATGCTTTGATTTCTTTCTCTTTTTCTGTTGTGTAACTTCTATAGGTATTTTCTTTGTAGTTACCATAGGGCTTACATAAATTTTCCTACAGTTATAAGTCTATTTTAAGCTGATGAGAACTTATTTTCAATCACATATAAAAACTCTACACTTTTACTTCTCCCTCTACCACATGCACTTTGTTATGTCACAATTTATATCTATTTGTACTGGGTACCCATTAACATCTTTAAAGTTATAATTATTTTTAATACTTTTGTCTTTTAACTTTTAAGCTGAATTAGAAGTGACTTACCCACCATCACTACAATATTCTGTATCTATCCATATATTTATCTTTATCAAAAATCTTATACTTTCTTATGCTATCATGTTGCTGTTTAACATCTTTTTTTTTTTTTTTTTTTGCAGTACATGGGCCTCTCCCGTTGTGGAGCACAGGCTCCAGATGTGCAGGCTCAGCAGCCATGGCTCACGGGCCTAGCCACTCCGCAGCATGTGGGATCTTCCCAGACCGGGGCACGAACCCGTGTCCCCTGCATCGGCAGGTGGACTCTCAACCACTGCGCCACCAGGGAAGCCCTTAACATCTTTTTATTTCAACTTGAAGAACTCCCATTAGTATTTCTTGTAAGGCAGGTCTAATGGTGATGAACTTCCTCAGCTTTTGTTTATCTGGGAAGGTCTATCTCTTCTGCACTTTTGAAAAAAGCATGAAAAACGTTTTGCTGATTATAGTATTCTTGGTTGGCAGTTTCTTTTTTTCAACACTCTGAATATAGTGTGCCACTCCCTTCTGGCCTGCAAAATTTCTGCTAAAAAACTTGATTCCCTTGTACATATGAGCTGTCTTTCTCTTGCTGCTTTTAAGATTCTCTCCCTGTCTCTAACTTTTGACAATTTAATTATAATGTGTCTCAGTGTAGATTTCTTTGGATTAATCTTAGTCATCTTATTTGGAACTCTCTAGGCTTCCTGGATCTGGAATGGGTTTGTCTGAGTGCTTTCACAATTGACTAAAAACATCTACACAACCTGAATACCCATAATCATCAAGGTCAAATGGAAAACATATTTTTGAGAGGGGGGAAATGAAACAAAACTTTACCCATTTTACAGTTTGGTAAAGAAGAACAAAACCATCACAATATTATCTGCATTTACATATAAGAAGAAGACCAAAGAGGTTTTCTCTCAAAATTTGTTTTAAGATTGTCAGCATCCAGTCTTTACTTTTTAAATTAATGTTAGATTGTTTTCACAGAAAAGGTATGAGTTGGGAAACAGAAAGGGGGGGGGAGAGAGAGAGAGAGAGAGAGAAAGGGAGAGAGAGAGAGAGGTGGTGGGTGGGTAAGGGGGAGAATATGATCTGGGGAATAGGAGTAAGGTGGTTATGCTTGGGTGGATTTGCTACCCTGCTCCTGGGTTCCCTGAGGTGGGGAAAGTTCCAGGAATAGACACTGTCTTGGGAGCCTCCTATTAGCATTTTTTCCTACTAATTGGACCTTTTTCAAATTATTAAGCAATTGAAGTTGTTTAACTATTTAGCAGTGTTCTGATTCTCTTTCATTTCTGGATTATATAACACCAAACCAAAGAATATGGCCAACCAAAGAAAACTAATAATTTTTTCTTCACATTTTGGCAACTGTATTTATTAGCTAAAGATCTAGATCTGAGAAACAGTTTGATAAAAGCAAAGTTGCAATTAGAAAACTGAATACCACAGAAACAGACTTATTGGTCTTTCCTGGGTGAGGTTTCAAGGTAATATATTTTCAGCAGAATGTATCACATGTTTTTATGGTTACTAGTCAGATGGAAGCTTGCTCTGGGTAAAAGCAATGTTGCTTTGCTTTCTGCCAGCATGATTGGTGAGACTGCCCCTGAATTCAGATTAGAGAAATGTTTACAGCTGTTGCCTCCAACACTGATATATGACTTGGTTTTGCAGTCATACTCAGGTCACCTTTCATTCTATTGAGAACTTTCTTTTCAACACAAGAGATAAGTGAACAAAATGATTTAATTGATATTAAATAGAGGCTATTATTATCTTTTGCGTGATCATTTTTTTTTGGCCGCACTGCATAGCTTGTGGGATCTTAGTTCCCTGACCAGGGATTGAACCTGGGCCACAGCAGTGAAAGCACCAAGTCCTAACCACTGGACAGCCAGGGAATTCCCTGCATGATCACTTTTTGATCTGCATGAAATCTATGAAAAGTGTAAGCAAAACTGTATATGCATTAAACGTGAAACGAATTCTTTAAGCACAAACACAAGGTCATGGCCATAATGTAGAAGAAACAACAATAAAATAGTAACCCAAAAGCAGGCACCAGCCCCACATCTAGTTTGATTTAGGTCATCTTGGAGACAGTTACCACATCTAAAATGGAGATAATAACAAATGCTTCCTACCTATTTCATGGGGACCCACAGGGCATAAGGATAGGGACAACTTCCACAATAATATGTCTTCTTTTTCACAGTGACTTGCCAAGCATTATGCATTACTCTAAGTGCCTTGTACTTTATATATGTTCCTCCCAACTATTCTGGAAACTAAGGGTTTCTCTCTCTCTCTCTCCCCCCACCCCCTCTTTTCTAGAAGAAGAAGTTAAAACGTGGAGACTCTAGGTAATTTATCCAAGTGTAGGAGAATGAGCTGAGATCGTAAGACTTTGAGAAACACAGAAGTCATCCTTCATCAAGAGTTCTAGGGCATTTGACTTTGGATTGATACTACTTTTATGTGATGGTTTTACTTGACAAAATCCAGATAAAAAAGCTGAGTGGCTTACCCTTTCACATATTAAATAACTTTTTTCTTAGGAAATGTTAAAAGTAGAATAATTATTAAAAATAATAACAATCCTTTATATTCATTTAAGTGCTTTCCCAGTGTATATTGATATAATAGTTTCTCAAATATAATCTCTGCTGAAATACTTTCTGATGTTTTTACTTTTAGTTGCTAACAAATATGACTTAGTTGTCTCCTTTATAACCTCCAACAAAGCAAACTGAAACATATAGAAGAAATATACAGAAAAGAACCTTTATCACACCACTTTAAGCAACTGGCCAAAGTCAACATCATTAGTAAAGGGACAAATCAACATCATGTATCTCCTGGTGTGAGGCAGTGAGAACACAGCAACACTTGAGTGATATTCCTGACAAAGACAAATAATCCTAATCTAATGGTTAGACAATGTCAGACAAATCCAAACTGAAAGACATTCTACAAAATAGCTGGCCTGTGTGCTTCAAAAATGTTAGTGTCATAAAACACAGGAGATCTGAGGAACTATTTCAGATTAACGGAGACTTAAAAGACATGATAATTGAATGCAATGCGTGATCCAAGATTTTCATGTGTTATAAAAGACATTATTGGAATAATTTGCTGTATTGGAATAAGAGCTGATATTAGATAAGAATTATATCAGTGTTAATTTCCTGATTTTGATTATTGTTGTGTGATTATATAAAAGAATGTACAAAGGTATTTAGTGGTAATGGCTAGCGTGCCTGCAATTTATTTTCAAATATTTCAGAATGTATATTGAGGGAGAAAAAATGAAACAAATGCACTAAAATGTTAACATTTGGGAAATCTGAACGAAGAGCATTCAGGAATTCTTTGTAATAACATTGCAACTTCTCTGTAAGACAGAAATTCTATCAAAATGAAAAAAAAATTTTTTTAAAGCACCTATGCAGATTGTTCTTGGAAAGTTTTCCTGTCTTCTGTCTTACACCTTTCTAGACCCAGACATGGAATTGGCTATCTTTCCAAGGAGTCCTGGTTTGTTTTTGTGGAAATATGGTATTATAAACCATAATATGTATACTAAACATACTTAGTCATTGTATTCCACCTGGGATGCCATTGTTAGAAAACAATTTTAGTGGATAGTTCTAGTAAAGACACATTTTTTTCCTCTTAACGCGTGAGTTTATATGGATTTTTCTCATTCAGTTCTAATGCTATTGTGCTATTACTTAAATTATTTTCTATAATTGTACCTCCACTTCTTTTATGCTGGAAAAAAATCTTGATTTTTAACAAAATAAATATTATTGCTGATTAGTTTTTACCTAACAATAAAAAGAAAATAACTCCAAAACAAAAACACCATTAATACAAACTAGAAGATGATAGGATGAAGTTCGAAATTTTCTTTCACTTGTTTTTGTCCTTAGAATACATCTCATTATGGATGTATTGTCAACTTACTTTGGTCTACAGTCATTCACGATCCTTCATTTCTACATGTTATAGAAACACTTACCTAATGTGCGATTGTTTGTTCTTTTTCAATTTGAGGTTGTTCATATTCTTATGGTGACCCTTCTCAGGTTTTAGAAGATTTTAAGTTTTACTTCAGAGGAAAACAAAAGTCCCTTAACAGATAGGAGGGAAAAAGTCAGCCACTGAATCGTCAGAGTTCTGTGTATAAATTTCATTTAAACCACCATTTGGTTCATCATCAGTAACTAAATGAATGGTATGTGTAAAATTCAAATGCATGAGTCCCTGCTGGGCAAACCAATTCTGCCTTTAATATCCTATAATTATAAGGTATGTTAATATTATATCTATATCTAAGCTCCTGTGGAAATATTTTTTAAATCCATAAAACAAAATTACTTCACATGTAAAGGCCAAGTTGCTTCCAGTTATACTTATTCAAATCTCAGGATCAATGCTGCTTGCTAGATTCAGATTCTTTGATACAAGCCATTGCTCTATCCTCTGCCTTTTGCAATCTAGGCTTACTCTGAGGATAGAGCTACTTCACGTTGACTCTTTCCAGTTTCCAGCTGTGAAGATCAAATGTCCCAGATACTGAGTCCATTATTTCCAGAGTGGATCTTCCTAACTGTTTCAAGATTTTAGAGATAATGCCTTGAAGGCTTAACCTTATTCTGATGCAACCTGATGTATGGGATCACAGAGTCTCAGGGGATGGTTTACTGGGAGGCTCCTGAGGATTCAGAGCAGAGAGGGTCTAGGGGACTTGGGGAGCAGAGGAAGAGAGAAGCCTAACTGAGCAGACTTATACTCCTGTCAAGTGTAGGGTGGGGTGGAGACCAGAGGACAGTCTTGGGGGCCATTTTCCAGAAGGATTTTACAATTACTTGAGGAGGTATCCACTGAGATTTTTTCCTTGAGGTCCTCAATGAGATCTTGGGTATTTGGTAGTAAGTTTCATCTCCCCCAACTACACACACAAACACACACACACACACACACACACACACACACACACACACACACACACACCATCAATCCATATAGGCAAAAAAGGCATGATTCCATTCCATGATTTTCCTTAGATGTTTCAAGATCTATTGAAGGAAAACTACAGTTTGAGATTATTTCTGTTTATCTATACCAAATTTTAAAATATTTCACATATTGGTGACCATAATCATCCAGCATAGATGAGCATAGGTAGGGCTCCATTTTAAAAATTTTTTTTACTGAAGTGTAGTTAACTTACAATATTGTGTTAGTTTCAAATGTACAACAAAGTGAACATATGTATTCTTTTTCAGCTTCTTTTCCATTATACGTTATTTCAAGATATTGACTATAGTTCCCCGTGTAATTTGTGCACTGGGTATGTCCACAGTAAGTAGTTTTACTCCAGAGATGCAAGCTGGACACCATTCTTTTTACAGATCTTACAGAACACACATGAGGCAGAGTAATATAGAGGTTAAATGGATGGGCAGCCATTTTTTTCCCTCCTGTAGATAACAGAACTTTTTCCTGAATATGGTTCAGGATTTGAGCCCAGCTAAGGCAGCCCTGGAGGGTGGAAAGGAAGCAAAAAACACAAGCAAGACTTTACCTTGGGGCTTCCCTGGTGGCGCAGTGGTTAAGAACCCACCTGCCAATGCAGGGGAAACGGGTTCGAGCCCTGGTCCGGGAAGATCCCACATGCCACGGAGCAGCTAAGCCCGTGCGCCACAACTACTGAGCCTGTGCTCTAGAGCCCGCATGCCGCAACTACTGAAGCCCACACGCCTAGAGCCCGTGCTCTGCAACAAGAGAAGCCACTGCAATGAGAAGCCCGCACGCCGCAACGAAGAGTAGCCACCCCCTCGCCGCAACTAGAGAAAGCCCGCGCGCAGCAACAAAGACCCAACACAGCCAAAAATAAAATAAATAAATCTATTTTTTAAAAAAAGACTTTACCTCGTCACTGTTTCTCATCCGGCAATGACTTCAGCTGGATTTTCATAGGAATTGCTCCAAATCTCCCAAGACTAAAACAAATTGTAAAATGTTGTGAAAATTAAGACCATCAAGTCAAAATTTCAGAATAAGGGGGTGACTTAACTTGCTAGTCTACTTGGTATCTTCAAGTGATAACTGTTCTTTTAAACATCCTTAAGCTGAGTTCCTTGAGCAGGTGGTTAAGGAACTCTTCATGAGAACCAGCCTTCTTTGTGATAAGCCTTTCTTTCCCCTTCCCCCCAGCCCCAGAGTTGCTTTTTCTTCTTCTCAGGGCAGAGCAGGACCAGCGCTTGCCAGCGCTACACCATTGTGCAGATTAATAAAAGAAATCTTTTCTCAAGACATTTTACTTCTATCTGTTGGAAAATTGATGTAATAAATATACAGATCTATAATGTGTGCTCTGTGAATGGCACCCCCAGGTAGGCAGGGCCCCGGGTGGGTCCTGGGGCTGTTGCCCACCTGCTGGTGGGTGAGGCTAGTCTGTGGCTAGTGTTGGCTCAGTGGTGGGCAAGGCGGGGTCCGTAGGTGGGCTCACAGGAACCTATGGCAGCTGACAGCCTGCTGGCTGCTTGGCCTGGGGGCTTCCCAGAACTGGTGCAGACCAGCTGGTGGATGGGGACGGGTCCCAGCTGCTAAAAAGCTGGAGGAAGGACTCCAAAACGGTGCCAGCCAGCACCTGTGTCCTTACGGTAGAATGAGTTCCGAGCTCCGCAAAAGGCTGCTGCCAGCATCTGTGTCCCCAGGGTGAGTTTTAATTACCCCCTGCCTCTCCAGGAGGCTCTCCAAGATCAGCAGGTGGGTCTGACCAGGCTCCATTTTTATTTATTTATTTATTTATTTTTGCGGTATGCGGGTCTCTCACTGTTGTGGCCTCTCCCGTTGCGGAGCACAGGCTCCGGACGTGCAGGCTCAGTAGCCATGGCTCACGGGCCCAGCCGCTCCGCGGCATGTGGGATCTTCCCGGACCAGGGCACAAACCCGTGTGCCCTGCACCGGCAGGCGGACTCCCAACCACTGCGCCACCAGGGAAGCCCCAGGCTCCTTTCAAATGACTGCTTCTGCCCTGGGTCTCAGAGCATGTGAGCTCCTTTTCAGAGTGAAGTCTCTGTTTCCTGCAGCCCTCTGGCCCTCCTGAAAGTACGCCCTCCTGGCCTTCAAAGCCAGGTGTTCTGCGGGCTCGTCTTCCCCGTGCAGGACCCCCGGGCTGGGGAGCCCAATGTGGGGCTCGGACCCCTGGCTCCTTCGGGAGGACATTTACAATTGTGATTATCCTCCTGTTTGCGGGTCACCTACCTGGGGGTGTGAGTCTTGACTACATTGTGCCTTTGCTCCTCCTACCATCTTATTGTGGCTCCTTCTTTATATCTTTAGTTGTAGATCTTTTCTGCTAGTCTTCAGGTTATTCTCATCCATAGTTGCTCTGTAAATAGTTGTGATTTGGGTGTTCCCGTGGGAGCAGGCGAGCTCAGAGTCTTCCTACCCCACCATCTTGTCCTCTCCTCTTCCTATACTTCCCGGTTGCAGTTCCCAAACCAGCTCCCAGTGAAGGGGATTAAAAAAAGTGTTGGGAAAGGCAGTCTCAAGCATGCAGTCTTTCAGCCACATAAGAATGGGCTTTCCGGGCTTACCTGGTGGCGCCGTGGTTGAGAGTCCTCCTGCCGATGCAGGGGACGCGGGTTCGTGCCCCGGTCCGGGAAGATCCCACATACCGTGGAGCGGCTGGGCCCGTGAGCCATGGCCGCTGAGCCTGCGCGTCTGGAGCCTGTGCTCCGCGGCGGGAGAGGCCGTGACAGTGAAAAAAGAATGGGCTTTCCCTAGAACCCACACACCTGTGCCGGGTTTATCGCCTTGTGTGGGAATAGCTTTCCTTGTTTCAGACTCACAGTGTGCTCCTTTGTTTTGCTTAAGACTGTGCACGACCGTGTGCATGCACATGACCGGACTGTGTGCATGTGTCAGTGCCCTCAGGCACACTCCCAGCTTTCTGTAAGTCAGAGCCCACAGGTGTGGGGCTGGAGTCTGGGTCGTTTGACTGCAGCACAAAATAGAGTACGTGCAACCACGCTACCTGAATTGGTAGTTAAGTGGATCAGCTGGCCCTGGGGGCCCAACCTCTGCAAGGAGCTGGATCTTATGCACGCTTTCTCTCCTCTTGCTATGAATAAATGCTGTGCCACTTGAGCTTGGTGTGTGCGTTGTTTGTTCTCAGTGACCTCAAATCATGTACTTGTTTCTTCCCTGGGTGACATGCCTGCCCTTTAGCCTGGGCCCCACTCATGTTACACTCTATCCTGTAGCACAGCCTGACCACCCAGTGGTCACCCACATGGTGTGATAGCCTGAATAATGGCCCCTCAAAGATGTTCGTGCCCTAATCCCCAGAAACTGTGACTATGTTACTTTACACGGTAAAAGGGACTTTGCTGTGGGGTTAAATTAAGGATCTTGAGTTAAGGAGACACTCCTGGATTATACAGGTGGGTCCACTGCAATCACAGGTTTAACAAGAGAGAGGCAAAAGGGTGAGAGTTGTGAAGATGTGATGACAGGCACAGAGAGGAAAAGGAGATGTGATAAGAGGCCACAAGTCAAGGAATGCAGGTAGCCTCTGGCTGTTGGAAAAGGCAACATATTCCCTCCTGTAGCCTCAAGAAAGAACCGGTCCTGCCACCATCTTGATTTTAGGCCAGTGAGATTGATTTTGAACTTCTGACCTCCAGAAATGTAAGATAATAAATTTGTGTTGTTTAAAGACATTAAATTTGTAGCAGCAATAGGATGCTTAATAAAGACAGCCAACAATCAGACCCAAAGATGAAACAAGATCAGAAGTTTCTTTCCAACAGGCAAGTCACAGGCAAGAAGAGAGCTAAAATTTATTGAGTGCCCTAGCATGTACTAAGTGAAAGGCTACACGTTTAACACATGTGTTCTGCTTGGTATGACTGTGTAACAAGCAGGAACTTGGAGAAATCAAGTAGCCCAGGACCTGGGAGGGCTCCAGCTCCACCCTTGCTGGGTGGGTTTGCATTTCTGAACTTTATTGTACCTCACAGCAAAATGCTAATGCCAACCTTGCAGTGCTGTTTTGAGAATAAGAAATAATATATCTATAGCACCTATGATAAAGTATTATTAATATTACTGTTACTGTTGGGACTTCTGTGGTGGCGCAGTGGTTAAGAACCCGCCTGCCAATGCAGGGGACATGGGTCCGAGCCCTGGTCTGGGAAGATCCCACGTGCCGTGGAGCAACTAAGCCCGTGTGCCACAACTACTGAAGCCCACACACCTAGAGCCCGTGTTCCGCAACAAGGGAAGCCATTGCAATGAGAAGCCCGCACACACAACAAAGAGTAGCTGCCGCTCCCCACAACTAGAGAAAGTCCATGCAGAGCAACGTAGACCCAATGCAGCCAAAAATAAAATAAGTACATTTAAAAAATATATATTACTGTTACTGTTATTATCACAATAGCAGAGCGTGGTAGATCTGTGTGGCTCCTATGACTGGCAATAAGGCCACACCTACGTTTTAAACAGTCCCTCTTTGTTTCCTGGTTCACTGGCTACTCCTTGTTACTATGGCCTGTCCGTGTGGGCCTGGCTTCACCGTAGAATTTCAACTGGTAGTTGCTTTCTACTCTCCACTTAAGACAGAAGGCCTCAGAATGTCCCCTCCCCTCCCCCACACTGGAAACGTGGGGTTTCACTACTTGTTGCTTAGAGGGTACTTGGGCAAGAGCAAATTGTACATGGATAATGGTATTTGCAAGGCCTTTACAGTTTTCTGAGCTGCTTCCCCCATGCTTTGAGTGATCCTTATGGGTTCTCAGGTGTCTGCCTCTCCTACTATTGAGCAAGACCTTTCACCCTTGCTGTGCTCAAGAAGCAGGTTAGCCAAATAGTGTTTTTTCTGGCCTCCAATCTATTTTATTAGAGAAATCACCTTCTAATGTGGCAGGAAATATTAGAATGCACAAAAGAAATTCCAAAGAGTTTTAAATAAGTTACATTAATTTTGCCTGTGAGATTTTCCTCCTGAGGCTGAATGGTAAAGCAACGTCTTTGGAGTCAAACAAAATACCACTTACAAGCCAGATGAACTGGAGAAAATTATTTAACCTCTTAAAAAATATGTATATATATATATGTGTATATATACAGAAATAATATTCCACATGTGAGTACTATATAAATAACGTGTAATAAAGTGCTTAGTAAATATCTATTTCCTTCCATTCCTTAGTTTACAAGTGCTTCTTTTTAATTTTCACTTCTTTCCTGTTTCTGTTTTGACCATTGTTTAGATGTATCCTCAGATTTGTTTTGCCCTGATTGTGGGTATGGGTTCAATGAGTTCTTTCGTGACAAAACGAATAAAAAGAAACAATGACCATAGGAAGGATATAGACAATTTAGGTTTGGTATATTGGTCATCATGTAGAATAATCATTTATATAGAGCAATGAAAGCTTATTTTGTATTTTTGTGGTAGATGAATCCTTATAAACTTTTATTATTGTAAATTCATGAAATTACATTTTAACTACATACTCTACTTACCTGAAGGAATTTTTAAGAACTCACTCACATATAGAAATACGAACATATTATAACAGCCTTCTTCCTCCTTGGGTTATTTCTCATAGTGAAACAACAGAGAAACAAAAGTGATACCTTAAAAGAAAATGTAAAAAGAAACAGCTTGTGTTTGTTCCTAGAATAGAATCCAAATTAAACTTAAGAAGGAAGCTTGCTTTATCTCGGAAATCAAACTGCATGAAAATAAATCAGAAGGAACAAAAATTAGTTATGTAATGTTTGTTGATAAGGAACTTAACTGTGGGTGAGTCAATCACGTAATTAATCTTGCTTTACACTAAAATGACACTATTCTCAAGTGGGGTAAAACTTTTCAAAGGTACACTTATGGGCCGACATACCTCATTAATTCAAACTCCCCTAGGTCATACATGATATTATGACATTCCACAGAAGTAAATCTTTCATTTATCAACTGTAATATGGAATGTGACACCATCAAATACTAAATATTTGTGGCCTATTGACTTCATTTCAAAAGTTGTCTGATGAATAATTGCATGGATCATAAGGATCTTTCCAGAATCCTTGACTTAAATTATCCTAAACTTTTCCCCTCAATATACAACGTGCCTAGATTTTTCTGCCTGTGCAGCACTTTGCCTTCATGGAAAAGATGAAGACTTGTTGAGTGATTCAGATTACCAACGGTTTGAAATGTTCATGAACATGCCTGAACATCTTACTTGACACTCATCCTAGCCATGAAAAGTGGCTTACTACCTTCCTTTCTATAATATTTCAGCTTCACCCAAAGCATAAAAGAAATTTTGTTGTACTAGTTATTTTTTATATACATGAAAATTAATGTAATTCTTGAAGTTAAGAAAGATGATTGCTTACCACTGAATCATCTCATAGAGCACTAGTGACATGCATACACACTTTTGGAAAGAGTGGACTAAAGTTGTTTCAGCAAGTAGCTTTCCAATGAGATAGCAGATTAAATTTTACTGAGAAAGGAGCATTGTTTCTTCTAACTATGGATTAACCAGTGTAACATGAGTCCAGAGGTGCCAGTGTCCATATGGCCACCACATGGAGAGAGCCAGCCCTCACTGGACTGGGTGGCAGGGGGGGAGGTGAGGGGAATCTGACTGTTATCTTTTAACCACTTGGATTTAGTTAAACCTGAATCCAGTCTCATCCCAGCACTTTTCAGTTATATACTTGATACATTCTCATTTTTGAATAAGCCAGTTTAAGTTGGGTTTCTGTACGACTCAAAGGCCAGAAAAAGAAAGTGGAAAGAGTTCCCATATACCCCCTACTCCCATACATACACAAATTCCACCACTATCAATATCCCACACCATAATGGTACATTTGCTACAATTGACAAACCTACACTGACACATCCTTATCACCCAAAGTCCATAGTTTACATTAGGGTATATGTAAACTTGGTGTTGGACATTGTGTGGGTTTTGACAAATGTATAATGATGTGTGCACACCATTATAGCATCAAACAAAGTACTTTCACTGCCCTAAAAATCCTCTGTGCTCTGCCTATTCATCCCTCCCTCCTCTCTAACCCTTGGCAACCACCGAACTGTCTCTGTAGCTTTGCCTCTTCCAGGATGTCATAATATTTGGAATCATACAGTATGTAGCCTTTTCAGATTGACTTCTTTCACTTAGTTATATGCATTTAAGTTTCCTCTATGTTTTTTCATGGCTTGAGATCTCATTCCTTTTAGTGCTGAAATATTCCATTGTCTGGATATACCACAGTTTATTCGTTCACCTACTGAAGGACACCTTGGTGGCTTTCAACTTCTGGCAATTATGAATAAAGCTGCTATGAACAGCTGTGTGCAGGATTTTTGTGGACATACATTTTCAGTTCACTTGGGTAAATAACAAGTAGTGGAATTGCTGGATCACATGGTAAGAGTATGTTTAGTATTGTGAGGAATTGCCAAGCTGACTTCCAAAATGACTGCACCACTTTGTATTCCCACCAGCAATGAATGAGAGTTCCTGTTGCTCCACATCCTCCTCAACCTGTGGTGCTTTCAGTATTTTGGATTTTGGTCATTCTAATAAGTGTGTAGTGGTATCTCATTGTTATTTTAATTTTCAATTTCCTAATGACATGACATTAAACATCTTTTCATATGCTTATTTGGTATCCATATATCTTCTTTGATGAGGTGTCTGTTCAGGTCCTTTGCCCATTTTCCAAACAGGTTGTTTGTTTTCTTATGTTGGGTTTTAAGAGTTCTTTATAAAATTTGGATAACAATCTTTTATCAGATATACCTTTTGCAAATATTTTCTCCCCACCTGTTTTTTAAAAATAAAATCATAGCACAGCCTGGTACCAAGCCTTGATTTTGGGGGGCTTGATGGGACAATATCAGGATGTTAGGATGTGTTGACTACGTCCTGAAAACTTTAGTAAAATCATACAAGTGAGAAGTTTCTATCAAGTGTGGCCTCCCTGAAAGGCAGAGAAGAAGGAAATACAGCTTTTCTAAGAAAGATACATTTTGCCTATGACCATAAATCCAATATGGTTGAATGATGGATAGACTTGAGCTTTGCAGAGTTAAAAAGCTGGATTCTTTGCACCAAACTAAAGTCAGGGAAAGCAAATAAAGGGAGATGTGGTTGGACATAAGATGGAGACCTGGAGAAGTCTGATTCTTCAGCTCCTAACACATCTTTTTGGGTTCTTTTTATTGACAAAGATGACAATTACCCCCACTGTAAAAACCATTCCATGACGTGGAACGTGGGGTAAGGGGAAGGGGAATTGTTCTTCTCCAACCAGGGTACAGGGCTATAGTTTTCCACTGCCAGGTTGAATGCTGAAAACTTACAGAATGGATAAAGCTCTAGAACCTGTTGCTGTATGACAGAATGCCTCAGATTTAGCTCTTGATTCCAGAACCGTAATTCATCAAGATCTGTGGAACTGAACAAATGTAAATCAGCAGAGGCTAATAGAAGAGAAACTCCAAGCTTATTTTCTAAGAAACCAAAAGCCTCTACAGTTCATCTGAGGTAAGCGTAAGCAAAAGTGAAAGCTAAGCAAAAAGAAACATATTTATAACTGGGCTAACTCGAGGAAATAAGGCATCAGCTCAAAATCTGGCAAGAACACTTGACATGAATAAACACCTACACATTCAAACACATACCTACAGTCACTCTTCCACATGAACACCCAGACACAAGCTATGAAAAAAGTATCTCATGAAAGCACCTTATTTTATTTAAGCTCAAAAAACGTGTGAGTGGATTCATGAGATAGTGTTACAGGCATTTATTTACTTCTGGGATATGGAACTATAGTACACTGGTCCTTCTCAGGCTAAACTGAGAACATTTAAGGCAAATTTTGCCAGCTAATCTAGGTATACTCAGGCTCATCTCTTTGTTTACTCCAGTACAAATACGTATGGAAGTCTTGCCAGTGTGGTAAATACACGCCTAAATTTTTTCCTTCTTCTCTTTTCCTGATTTTATCTTCAGAAACAGAAGAAAATCAAAGAGAGTAGAGATCAGAAAAGGAGAGTGGAGAAAGGAAGAAGAGAGAAAAAAAGAAAACACAGGAAAAGGATTTAGGTCTGAGCATAAGAAAAATATCCTTTAATGTGTTTACTGTAAGAAGAAACATTATAAAGAATCAGTGGAGTCATTTCCTAAAGAAAAGAGGAGGAAAACGTATTCTTCTTACAAATTAAATATACAAGTATGTATGTTTATTTTCCCCAATGCATTTTTTTTCTTTGAAATAATGATAATTCTTTGGAGAGACCCTTGGGGTTTAAGGACATCAGCTTTTACACAGAGCCCGATGCCAGATCCTTATTATTGTGACTTTTTTTTCTTTCTAAAAGCAGGATAAGCTAAATATTGACAGGTGAGGCATTCAGTTAAAAGAAGATTTAATTTGTTTTTTTGCATTTGCTAGGATAGGATGAGGGAAGAGTTAGTCAATACCTTTCCTGGGTCCAGCTGCCTCTCTCACACTCACCTTTGGTAAGGCTTCTCTGAGACTCTTGGACTTCCAGCCATACAATTGTATGAAAGGAAAGGAAACGTCAGTTCAGTCCAAAATATCCCAGTGGATTTTCTTTAACACTGGGATCTCCACTGGTGAACTTTCCTTAACGCTTTTGCCTCTCCTAGTTTAGGGTGGCAGGTAGAAAGATGGGCAGAGGTCCAGAGGCCAGAGATAGGCTGTTTTGTTCCCTTTCCTGCCCAGCAATTTTAGGCCCCTTGAAGACACAGTTCTGAGCCATAATGTGTGTATGGTGATGTGTGCTGGAGTAGAAGCAGAGCTTCAGAGTCCTAAAAAAGCTTCCTCCACATGTCCCTGAGGATGTGACTGTCATGCTGGCTTTGTTGTAAACACAGCAAAGACCAAGAAATAATTTATTGTTTCTCCTTAAAATTCTGGAGACTCCAGAACTCAACCCAGGCAAATCCACTCTAAGCCACTTAAGGCAATCAAGACCAGTGTGTATGTGCTTTGGAAGTTTTCCCACAAGCGTCAAAGTCTAACAGGCAGGTGTTCCTGTTTGTTCAAACTAGGCGAAATTCCCCAAGGGAACGAGGGCTCTGAGGATTATCGGAACTCAGCTTACATCCAACAGTGAGAGTCGTGGAGCCAGTCCCGAGGGAGGCACCTTCCTCCCCTGTAGGAAGCCCAGACGAACACGGCGGGGAACCCAACTATGTGAATGGGGACGTGGCAGCCACCAAAGCCTAGAAAAGCCCTGGAGGAAGGAGCCAGGGAACCATATACCGCCTCCCTAGGGTCCCTTCTCCAGAGCTGCTCAACTTTTTTTTTTTTGTAGTATGATGTTTTAAATGTGGTTAAGGGGATACAACTGCCCTGAGTCCTGGGCATCCGACCACAGCGGGAGCCGCCCTCGGCCTCAGGCTCCTGCCTTGGTCTTGGGAGCCAGTCAGAGGGCGGCTCCATGCGTAACTGTCCTTTCCCAGGCTGGGTACACCGAGGCCGGCTGGTGGGCCGGGCTGGTCCTCAGGACACATTGGTGTTCTGAGGGGGAATCTCAGTTTTGATTTCTCCCTCCCTCTTTCCTCTCTCGTTCCCGCCTTCCCTCCCTCCCTCCCAAAGACAATGCAGACAGAATAATAGCTGTAATTACACTTTGAGTTCTCCAGAGGTAAAGAATTATTATTACTTTAACAACTAGCTATCAATATAGACGATAGATAGATAGACAGATAGATGTTGCATATTGTCTATATTCATATATATCAAATGAATATATATAGTTTGCACATATATATCCTGAAAGCTGTTGAAATGTCTTGTCTATCTTGTGGTAAGGATAATGACACAATAAATGATTCCAAAACATACTGGCTTAAATACCAAAGAATTTAAAAAATATCTTTGGAAGATTGATTAAAACCCTTGATTTTTAAAAATTCTTAATTTTAAATTATTTTGGAGAAATGATCCCCTTTGATAATGTTGCACAGAGTAACACGAACTAAAGGATCTTGCATTGTGCCATTCTACAATTTTGTCCAAGAAAATGTGTCTTCTCTCTCCATGCCAAATCAGCTCCCTAACATTCTTTGGACTAAGAACTTGTGCATTGTTGCAATTAATCATAAATTCTGTTAACTTTAAGATAATTATTTTTATTATATACTTTGAAATTTGCTCCTTATTATAAGAGAGTTAATTCACTTTGACCCTTACACTTTATTCCTCAGGTAGAGAATGTGTGTGCCAGTTCAGCGGACATGAAGACATTTGAATTCAGCTAAGCAGTTTCAGTCATCTAGAAACTGCTCCCCTGAGTAGCTAACACACGGCTTAACTGATTAACTAGAACTAGCGGAAGTTAATCTGGAATTTGCCAAGGACTGGGTGGAGTTCTTAGATAAGAACTCCAAGATGATATGAAAGTTCATGTTCTTTTTCAACTGGAAAACTGAGCAAAAGCTTTACTAATCTAAAAAAGAAAAGAAAAGAAAACCTTTCCCTACCTTTCCCTAGATAGAGAGAAAATCCTGATAAACATGATAGAGAAGGAAAAAGGAATAATAACTTTTTAAAACTAGCTTTAGATGTAGATGAGCTCAGAATGTGTATGTTTTTGTTTTTATTTCAAAATGTGTTTGTTTCTATTTCAAGCTGCTGCTTCCTCTCATAGGCTGTGCAGTACCAAACGGTTGGTTTTGTGCTTTTTCCCCGCCCTGCAATGTTGGGTCCCCAAATTTGACCCTGTTGCTTTTTATGTTATTACCAGTTATATCCAGAGGGGCGGGAGTGTACGTTGATCAAGGCTTTTTAGAATAAATCTTATAGGTCTGAAGAGCTGAGAGTTCTATGGGAAATAAGGGCTAAACAGGATTTATAAATCCTGGTGTGTTGCTGCTGTGGTCTTCAGCCTTTCCCTGACAAGAATGGAAATTGAGAAGTTAGTTCAAGAAATAGAAAGTAAAACTGTTAAAGCTGTTTGAAAGAAAACGACTCGAGGGTTGATTTTCACAGGATCTGTGTTGGGTCACTGCCCTCCGTGGGCTCCCCTGGATAGTGCACTGGGTGGGACAGAGATCCTGAGGGGTCCTTTTGTTGGTTTTCTTACTTGTACAGAATTCAAATGCTAGAAACTTCTTGAGCCTCCAAGGTGAGAATTGTGACTTCAAAGCCCTCTTGCTGGGGTTGCAGGCACTGCCCTTAGGGGGAGACAGCATGGTTGTTCACCTGGAAAATGTCACAATAGAAGGTTGCTTAGATGTTAACTTGGTCAGTGAACTTCTTTTCTAGCTTTCCCAGACCTCTTTTCATGCCAGGAGACAGTTGTAAAGAGAAAAGAGTACTGCTCTTCTCTAAGTCTAAAGGTGTTCATTCCAGTTACAGCACTGCTGCTTGTGAGCTGGGGGTCCTGGGGGCAGTCATTCAGCTTCCTGCTCGCCTGTTTCTCCGCCACCTCTTGGGTGGTAGTAAGGACCAAATGAGATGTGTGTGGAGGTGGTTTGCCCTTGCAGTCATAAAGCATGGGTATTAGTAATAAGAGTAAGAATACAGACATCATTTTCTCATTCAAAGGACTGAGGATTGGAAAGTAAAAGGAATCACCCTGGGTTTCCGGCTGCCTCCACTTTTGAGGTCCTGGGAGGAATTCTGACCTAAAGAGAATAGACTCTGGAGTCAGACAGACATGGATGGAAACACCATCACTGTGGCCCTTGCAGATCACTTATCTGCTCTATGCTTCTATTCTGTTGGCCAAGTGAGGACAGTGTGGATGCAATAAATAAATTACATCTCTAAACTTCATCACAGAGACCAGAGTTACAAGAAACACTTGTCATCCAAGGATAAATGGTAGCAGCAAAGGGGTCAAAGTGAATTAACTTTCTTATAATAAGGAGCAAATTTCAAAGTATATAATAAAAATAGTTATCTTAAAGTTAACAGAATTTATGATTAATTGCAACAATGCACAAATTCTTAGTCCAAAGAATGTTAGGGAGCTGATTTGGCATGGAGAGAGAAGGCATATTTTCTTGGACAAAATTGTAGAATGGCACAATGCAATATCCTTTAGTTCGTGTTACCCTGTGCAACACTATCAAAGGGGATCATTTTTACAAAATAATTTAAAATTAAGAATTTTTAAAAATCAAGGATTTTAATCAATCTTCCAAAGAGATTTTTTAAAATTCTTTGGTATTTAAGCCAGTACCTTTTGGAATCATTTATTGTGTCATCATCCTTACCCATTTTCTCTTCTTTTATTCTTCAGTTTTTACCTAGTCTCTTGATACGTGAATATACATGAGATTGGAACAGTTCTCCAACTTCACTTTTATCAATGTCATGAAATTCTGCTTTTGCAAGAATTGCAGTTTCATTTTGCCACCTAGTTGCTTTGCATTGTCAGATGTTTATAAGATGTTATATAATAAGTAAGAGACAGACTGTAAAATTTTGACTGGTTGATCAAGGATAGTCATTCAAGCCAAGCTGGGAAGGTTGAGAGATGAGAACAATAGTTATCCCAGGTTGGGGGACAGAATTGACAGGGAGGTGACAAAAGTGAGCCTCCTGGAATGTTGGAAGTGTTTTATATTTTGACATGGGTGGTGGTTACATGGGTGTATGTAAAAATTAACTGATCTAGACTCTTAAGATGTGTACACTTTGTGTGTAAATTAAACATAGGTGTAATTTATATGTTATACATGTTATATTTTACATATACATATAACTATATATAATAAAGGAAAAAGCTAGCAGTGAGTGAAAATTTTGTTGCTAAGGAACCTAGATCTTCAGATGCAAATATTTTTAAATTTTAACAAAGTATCTATATTTCACTAGGGACAGAAAAGCCTAAAAATATTATCTTTGGATTTAAAAAAGGCTGAAAAGACATTTAACAAAATGTTAGGGAATTCCCTGGCGGTCCAGTGGGTAGGACTTCATGCTTTTGCTGCAGAGAGCTCAGGTTCAATCCCTGGTTGGGGAACTAAGATCCCACAAGCCGTGCGGCATGGCCAAAAAAAACAAAAGAAAATGTTAATAATGGGATTGTGTGTTATTTTTATGGCCTTCTTTATACTTTTCAATATTTTTTCAATTTTCTATGATGAGCCTGTCAATTTAAAATCAGAAAAATATATGCAAATGATTTTTAAAGGATCTGCTATGTTAACTAAAGTAGTATCTCATTTAATTCCAATTCATTGAGTTATAGTATTAACATTAAATAAGGTTCTTTTGTGTACTTTTTTTAATAAAGGAGAGAATTGAATATTAGGTCTCTTTGGGCTAATACTCCTTTGGGCAATAGACACTGAAGTTATATACTTTTTATTAAAACCATGTGCAAGTTTGTGTCTTTCTTGCTTTACGTGAAAGTAGTGTAGCTTGGTGTGGGCTCATGACTGACTGCTTGAGTTTGTAGACTCAACTCTGCCATTTTCTAGTCCATTGACTGTAGGCAACTGATTTACTCTCTTTAATTTTCAGTTTCCTCTGAATTAGGGGTGATAATAGTATCCATATCAAGAGGGTTATTTAAAAAATCAAAGTAAATTTTATCATCATTGCTATAATATGATTAGATTGTTTTTGCTCTACATCTAGTAGTTATATTGTTTAAGCAGAATTTTTTTTTTTTTAAAGAAGATGTTGGGGGTAGGAGTTTATTAATTTATTTATTTATTTTTGCTGTGTTGGGTCTTCGTTTCTGTGCGAGGGCTTTCTCTAGTTGTGGCAAGCGAGGGCCACTCTTCATCATGGTGCACGGGCCTCTCACTATCGCGGCCTCTCTTGTTGCGGAGCACAGGCTCCAGACGCGCAGGCTCAGTAGTTGTGGCTCACAGGCCTAGCTGCTCCGCGGCCTGTGGGATCTTCCCAGACCAGGGCTCAAACCCATGTCCCCTCCATTGGCAGGCAGATTCTCAACCACTGTGCCACCAGGGAAGCCCCCAAGCAGAATTTTGAGGGATGTTTTTACATTAAAAATGAATTAGTGTTCTGAGCTCTCAAAAATTGAGTAGCATAGTGCTAACCAAGTGATCTTCCACTCTACACTGGAAATCAGTAATCACCTGCATTGTCTAATCCTCATAAGGACTCTGTGAAGTAGGCAGAGTAGTACTCCCATTTCACATATATTGACACTGAGACCCAAAGAGGGGAAAGGAGCCCCCAGAAGACAAGGAAGAGCCCAGAGTTGAGATTTTTCTGACTCACAGACATGGCAGCACCTGCTCCACCGTGTCATACTGGCCATGGTATGCACAGGGCAATTTCTTTCTGGTCAAATTTAACCTTTAATTCCTATATGCTTCTCTGGTTTCTCCTTTGATCAGGGCTGGGTCCATCATCCCATTCCAATTGTCCATGCTTTTCCCATCAACCAACTGTGCTGGTCAGTGAACTTTCCCACTTACACATGTGTGCTCATAGTGGCCCTTTGCTGAAGTGTCTGCCAACCTTCAATGCTAAAATCACATTCTTCATCTTTCATATAGTATATCTTAATTTACTTCATGCAGTACGTTGTTTAAATTTTAGCCTGTTTTGAATCCTGATAACCATTTGTTCTCCCTCATACGCCTATACATATAAAGCTGTTTTGCATTTCAGTTATTTGGCTAATTGTCTTCCCCCTACGCTTCTATTATTTATCTTAAAACCTCTTATAGTACCCAGCATAATGGCTCAAAAATGGAAGATACCTAATGGATGTGTATTGAATAAATGAATAATAAATAAATGAGTTAATGATGTAGCAGGCAAATAGGTACACATTTTTAATCTATATTTACAAAATGAGCTTGGGGGAATACATCATAATGCGCAGAAACACCTCCCCTTGTTGGGATATTTGAATGTAGCCAGTGACTTGCAGATTCAGCTTGTATTTCACTCATGAACAATTTTTTGAGCTTTTAAAAATAGGATTCTTTCTCACTTGTCCTTGGGTCTGATCTCATTAATATCCTGGAAATGAATTTGCTCTCCTTTGTGTGCACATTTACTCTTACAGCCACAGAGATAGGGCAGTCACAGAAAATCCCCTGAATGTCAAATAGGTCAGAGAGCCGAGGCCAGGGCCCGTTGGTGGCAGATAGGCAGCCAACATTTTCCCAGGTGGGTCAGGATGCTCCTGCCCAGGGCAACATCCTATTCAACTGGTTTGTTTCACAGACTCCTCAATACACTTTAGGCGACTGGTTGGAAAACTCTCTTAGGTATGGCACAGTTGATTATACTATCTAATTCAAAATGTGGTCTTAGAAATTGGGTGAATTATCCATTTTGAGTTTTATGCATTTCAAGTTTTTAATGTCCCCCTTTCTGACCCAAAGATGAGTTTCATATGGCTTGAGATATACTTGAAGTAGTTTAGGCAGTATATTTTATCAATTAAGAATGTTGAGGGGCTTTCCCTGGTGGAACAGTGGTTGAGAATCCACCTGCCAGTACAGGGGACACGGGTTCAAGCCCTGGTCCAGGAAGATCCCATATACAGCGGAGCAACTAAGCCCGTGAGCCATGGCCACTGAGCCTGCACTCTAGAGCCTGCGAGCCACAACTACTGAGCCCGCGTGCCACAACTACTGAAGCCTGTGTGCCTAGAGCACAAGCTCCGCAACAAGAGAAGCCACTGCAGTGAGAAGCCCGTGCACCGCAATGAAGAGTAGCCCCCGCTCGCCGCAACTAGAGAAAGCCCGCACACAGCAACAAAGACCCAATGCAGCCAAAGAAAAAAGAATGTTGAACTGAATATGCAAACTTCAATATAAAATAGATTTCTACTTTGAACCAAAGAACTTGACCTTTTAAAAAATAAATTTTATGTTTACAAACTTAATTGAAAAAATAGAAGGTTTTAGTTCTTTTTGGATGGTGAGTCACTTTTATCTCCTGAAAATCTCAGTAACATCAAGGGTAAGTGGGTGTGGATTTTGCCATCAGGGAAGTGTAGTGGGAATTTCCAGAATATTACCAGAGATGAATGTATCAGAGGCTTGGAGATGGGCCAAATGAAACTTAAATAACAGCTGGCCAACTGGCTGACCTCAGAATATATGATGAGAAGAACTGTGTATTAGTTTGAGTCCTCCAGAGAAACAAAACCAATAGGAGATAGGAGATATATATGCATATATGCACGCACGCACACACACACACACACACACACACAAACACATATATGCAGCTGACCCTTGAACAATGCGGGGCAATTAGGAGTGCCAACCCCCGCCCCTCCCGATCAAAAATCTGTGTACTGCTATCTCTTCCTCAAAAACAAGGAATTGATCAGTGACACCCAACGACAGGAAGCTGAAACAGTTTGAATAAAATCAGGACTCAAACCTTAGTTCTGTTGATTCCACATATTGTTCTCTCTAATCGAACACAAATTTTCCTCCACACTTTGTTAATGTAAAGATCTGTAAAATGAAAACACAGGCACTATATTTATTGAAAAAACTCCACGTATCTTATAAGTGGACCTGCACAGTCCAAATTTGTGTTGTTCAAGGGTCAACTGAATATATACATACATATATATATGTATATATATATATTTATATGTATATATATATATATTCAGATATTTATAATAAGGAATGGGCTCATGTCATTATGGATGCTGAGGCCTCCCAAGATCTACAGTCTGCAAGCTGAGACCCAGGAGAGGTGGTGGTATATTTCTAGTTCAATTTCAAAGGCCTGAGAACCAGGAAAGCCAATGGAGTAAGTTCTAGTCCAAGTCCAAGTTCAAAAGCAGAGAAGACCAATGTTCCAGCCCAAAGACAGTCAGGCAGACAGAAGTTCCTTTTTATTCACAGGCAGTCAGCCTTTTGGTTCTATTCAGGCCTTCAATTGTTTAGATGAGGCCTACCCGCATTAGGGAGGGCAATCTGCTTTACTCAGTCTCCCAATTCAAATGTTAATATCATCCAAGAACACCCTCACAAACACACTCAGAGTAATGTTGGACCAAATATCTGGGCACCTCGTGGCCCAGTCAAGTTGACACATAAAATTAACCATCACGAGTTGTTCTAACAGGATCTCCCCCACTGTCCAAAACAATCAATGCAGCTCTTAAGACTTTAAAGTCAGAGCTTGGGATCAGAAAACTCACCTCCCAGGGCTGCCCTGGTGGCGCAGTGGTTGAGAGTCTGCCTGCCGATGCAGGGGACGCGGGTTTGTGCCCCGGTCCGGGAAGATCCCACATGCCGCGGGGCGGCTGGGCCCGTGAGCCATGGCCGCTGAGCCTGCGCATCCGGAGCCTGTGCTCCACAACGGGAGAGGCCACAACAGTGAGAGGCCCGCGTACCACAAAAAAAAAAAAAGAAGAAAAGAAAACTCACCTCCTTGGGGTAGAGTGATGTGATGAAAGAGCACAGATTTAGAGTTAAATTGATCTGGATTCAAGTCCCTGATCTCAGCCACTTTGTAGCTATGTGATCTTGGATAAGCTAATTAACCTCTCAATTTCCTCATCCCCAAGGCACAAGATATCGCAGATTGTTAGGGAAAAATATTGCAATGTGCTTATCACATACGTAAGCATTCAGCACATCGTATCTATTATTAGTGTTTCCCTCAGGTTTATATAGCATTGTTCCAAAAAATAATTATTCTGCACTTCGTACTTTAGGTAAAATAGAAAATAGTTTGTAGATGGAAGATGAATCAGAGTAGCTTGAATGTAGTATTTTTTAAGGTATGTTCAGTGTTCTTTTAAAATCACCAAAATGTATCCACAACTTTTAGTAAAGTCTTGAAAATCAAACCAGACCATGATGTTAATACTTAGTATGTTCCATGTTCCTCTATCATGTGCTTTGATTTTGATACATCCTGAATCTTCACTGGGTGTCTCATGTACCAAACTTGGTAAGGTAAGCCATGGAGGAAATAGAGCACGTCTCCATTGATGGACAACAAAGTGTTCCCACTTGTTTTCAAAACTCTCCCTTTTAGGCCATGCCAATTTGGAAACTGGGAAAAAAACAAAACAAAACATGCTGTTGGGACTACTTACAGGGCATTTTAATTGGCTACATAGAACTTCATGTGCTGTTTGGGGCACAAACTCATTATGGCCCCAAGGAAAAGAACAAATGCTGACCACAAGGACAGATAGAACATTGCTTATCACATTAACCTGGTATCCCACTCCCTCTCAGCAAAGCTAGACAAGTAATTCAGCTTAATTATAATTGACCTGGTTATAGACTCAAGACTGGAAATGAACCTTGGGGGCAGCAGTCATGGAGACTGTGTAGGTAACAGGGCCAGAGCTGAGTGAAGTTATAACGCAGAGACTGTTGCCTGTTGGTGACCTTCATCTTCTATTTTTATGCTGTTTTCCTCTTTTCCAGGCCAACTTTCATTACATACTTATTTCTTTTCTGTGTTCTCTCAAGGTGCTCTATTCCTGTCACGCTTAAAGTTGACTTATATTTTGGAATTGTCTTGACACTTTACCTTTCCTGTGTATTTGGCTTTTAAACAAAGATGGCAATTACAGAGCAATGCCCAGCACAGAGGTGTATGTCCTACGACTTGGGATTCAGTTCCATCTCCGCCAATCGCTGGTCGGTACCCATCTTTTCAGAGTCTCAGTTATTTACCTGTAAAATCAGGACAATTAAAATTACTTCCCAAGTTGAATGAGGCTTAAGTAAGATAACATCTGTAAAAAAACTGCTTTGGTAAACCATGGATTATTATGAACATGTTTAGTTATTTTCACAATTAGATGAATATCATTAACTTTTGCATTTCCGTCACAGGATTGCAAGTTCCTCGAGAGCCTGGAGGTGCTTTGTTTACCAGTGATCCCTAGAGGTTGGAACTGGGCCAGGCATTTAGGAGGGATGAAACAGCAGTTATTAAATGAATGAATGAATCAATGAGAGACCACAGGAGAAGAGGGTATTTTAAGACCCAATATTTTGCTGAATGTACCATCCTTGTGTCCCTTCTGTGCCTGAACAGTCCTCATTGGCCATAGAAGAGAAGCACAATTCTCTTTCTTGACTGACCAGTAAACTGACAGTTTAAGTGAAGTCTTCATCCCTATGAATGTTGGAATTACAGTTTATGAGGTCCTTTTGTTGCCTACTACAAGCCAAAGCTATTTCTCTGAAGTAGGCAGGAAAAATCATTTGCTCCTAAAACTCATACTTAAAAGGAAAGGCTAGTAGTGTATTTTTTGTTAGTTACTGTGCTTACAAATTTTGAGCCAGGGTAACCACTAGGGCTAGATGTCATAATACAGCTACACCTATTACTTCTGCTAAGTGCCATCCTAAATTAAATATCACTTCTACTATTTTTTTAAGTATAGTTACTTCAGAGAGCATAAAGAGCTAAAATCTGCCTGTGTGAAACTGACATGGAAAACATCTACCTCTCCTTTTTATATCTGCTACTAAACCCTGGGCTACAAAAGCACTAGATGTGGGGTTCAGTCTACAGAACCTGTGTGTTGGGTGTCTTCTATTTGCAGATCCATTCTCTACCCTTCTCTATCCTGCTGGGGGCCCACAGAGTCTGACTGATATGGACTGCGTGAATGGGCTCCCTCATTTCCAGTTCAGAACAGGGAAGGCACGGGCAGGCGAACGGAGGGCCGAAGAAGAATGACGTTTTGGGAATTTACTTCCCTGGTTCCTTCTCTGATGGTCCACCAAAAGACACAGTGGAGGGCTTCCCTGGTGGCGCAGTGGTTGAGAGTCCGCCTGCCGAGGTAGGGGGCGTAGGTTCGTGCCCCGGTCTGGGAAGATCCCACATGCCGCGGAGCGGCTGGGCCCGTGAGCCATGGCCGCTGAGCCTGCGTGTCCGGAGCCTGTGTTCCGCAACGGGAGAGGCCACAACAGTGAGAGGCCCACGTACCACACACACACAAAAAAAGACACAGTGGATGCCAGGCTTTCTTCACACAGCCACCCTCTCTTAGAATGGGGGATTACTTCCTTCCTTTGTGTTTCTAGGGCTAGATAACAGCTCCCTGTTGCTACCAGCCCCAGAGTACTGCCCTGTCTCTTGTTGGTTTCCTTAAACCCTACCCACATCTTTGCATAGAGTCACTTTGTTAAATGCTTCTCAAATGAACCAGTTTAAGTGTGCTATCTCTCACGTGCCAGGACTCTGACTGATACACCTCATGTGCAGGGAGAATATAATGCATCTGTGAGCTTTAGCCTTTCTATCTTAGGTCCTTAAAAATTAGCCAGTAGCTGAATGGAAACCATCTTCTATCCATTCCTCTGTTATTCACTGACAACTAAGGGACATTTTTATAGCTCTAAGTTATTCTGTAAATTTTTTCATGCACTCTTGCCACCAATCCTATACTCATAGGATTGTGAGGTAGGTGATCATCAGTAGTGGTATCATATAACACAGAGGCCCTCACAATGTGTGCAGCCTCAGCAGCAACAGTGTCACCTGGGACCTTGTAAAAAATATAAATTATTGGGCTTAGTCCCAGACCTACTGAATCAGAAACTTGGGAGCCAGCAATCTGGGCAAGAGTCTGTGTTTTAACAAGCCTTCCAAAGGATTCTAATACATGCTAAAGTTTGAAAACCACTGATGTAACATATGGTTACCCATGCATTTTAATGTTAGGGACACTATCCTCCACTCCCCCACCCTCCACTCCACTGGAAAGGACTTTTTTTTTTCTCAGTTTAGTGGTCTCATACCAGAGTGCAATGATGCATCAGAATGACCCGTGAAGCTTGTTCAAAATCCTGATGCCCAGGTCCCACATCGGATTCACTGAATCAGAATCTCAAGTTTGGGAACCACTGATCATGCCATCAGTTCAAAATGGTGAGAAACCACAGCTGGAACCGACAGCAACAAACCTGAAGGAAGAATGTTCATCATGAAGTTGTGAGCTCTGAAGAAACCAGAGTTACCTTTGGACCTGACTTTATTTAGATTGCTACCTACTGGGAACAGGGAGAGAGGGTTTTTCTATTGTATGTAGCTGGGTCATGTTTGTGGCAAGTTTAGATGCAGACAAGAGTAAAATGTCTGTGTTTTGAGGTGCCTCCCCACTTTCTCCGAGGCTCTACTTCCATCCATAGCTCATGCTAAGCGGACATGTCATATAGTTACCCCAGGCCAGGTGATTGCATCCAACCCAAAGCATTGGCTGGCTAGCCACCAATCAGATTCCTTCTCTCAGAAATGTGCACTTGCTATTTTTAGTAGGCCTTGCTACTCAGAGTGTGGTCTGCCTACCAGCAGCATCAGGGGATCACCTAGGGTTCTCAGGACCCACATAGACCTACTGAATTAGGATCTGTGTTGTAACAAGATCCTCAGGTGGTTCCAATGCAGATTAACATTTGACAAGTGCTGGCTTAAGAGGCATAAACATTTTAGAAAGTCAGTAGTCGGTGCTTTAACCCTATCCAGAATTGATGGTCACTTTTGATCATACAAAGTTATGATGGATTCATAAAGCAAGCCAAGAAAGCCTATCTGCTGAGAGAAGTTAGTTATTTAGAAAGATAAGAAGAAAGAAGAAGAAATTAGATACACTGAGAGACAGAGGAAGAAGACTGGCTCCTTGAATTTTCTGTACCAAGCTCCGTGAGAGCAGGCTTTCTTTCATTTTTTATCTTGGATGTACAGAAGATTTCTGGTTGTATCCTTATAATAAACCTCCCTTTTTTACTTAAGCTAGCTTGAATGAGTATCTGTTTCTTGCAAGAGATGACTTGCAAAGAGATGAACTAAATCACCACTAAAAGGAAATATAGATATTTGGCATTATTTTGCATACTCTAGATTGTATAGATATTATTTATGAGCAGATTGCCTTTTCTTTTATGCTTTTTAAATATTAAATAATGCATAGTCATTATAAAAAATTCAAAAATTTCAGAGGGAAGCAAGGTAGACAAAAAGATCTTTCCCTAGGACCCTTATCTTCACTCCCCAGAGGTAACCAGTTAAGTGTCTTGTATAACCTTTAATCATTTCCCTATGTACCTTACCTATAATGGCCCCTGATATTTTCCCTCTTGGCATCAATAAAAGAACAGAAAGCTGATCATCTTATTATTACTATACCTAGAGGGATACATTTAACAATATCTAACATTTAACTTGTAAAAAATGAATGAACAGAAACCTCAATCAAATAGAGTTGGGAGACCAGAAGAGGGCGCTCTTGTGCCCTGGGGCGATAGTAGAGCCCAAAAAGAAGACAGCCTCTTTTTCTTCCCCACAAGGACTCAACCAGTGGAAAGCCACTGGACTCGTTGTTTACTAAAAAGTCCTCCCAAGTTTCCTTTTCCTCTCTGTAAAAGTATTCTCCTTTCCCTGCCATACTGGGACTTGCATGTGGATCACCATAGCCGCAGACCCTGAATTGCAATTCTCTGCTGATCCCGAATAAACCCATCATTGCTGGAGAAATATCTGGCAGCCTATTTGTTTCAGGTTAACAAACTCATGACTTAAAAAAAAAATCTCCTTCTTTAGCTTTATTTTTTAAATAGTCCTTTGAGGCAGGCAGTAAGGTAAGCACTATTAACTTTCATTGAGTGAACATATGGATACACTGAGGTTTAAAACCATGTCCTCAGTTTTCATTGAAATTGACTAAATAAATAGCTATGTAAGAGTTCCTATTGTATTTGCTTTAAAACAATTGAGGAGATTTTCCATTAAGTCACATGGAGGGATTTTCTTTTAGAATTCAGTCTTAGGGAAAGACCATCAACCCTAAGAAACTGGAATGCCTCAGAAACAGTGACAGAAATGCCAAATCACTAATCATGTTTTTTTACTTTTTTCCTCAACTGCCAGGGGACTCAGCCAAACCAGAAGTTAACCACAACTGATTTTTCTATTTGGCATATTTTTGTTCTTTTCCTTGGCTATAAGCTCCTATTTCTATATCTCTATTTCACTGTATTTTTACCTTATAAGCTGCTTCAAGTATTTTCATGGAGTAAGAGAATTTAGATACCAAATGTAAAATAGATAGCTAGTGGGAAGCAGCTGCATCGCACAGGGAGATCAGCTCGGTGCTGTGTGACCACCTAGTGGGGTGGGATAGGGAGGGTGGGAGGAAGATGCAAGAGGGAAGGGATATGGGATATATGTATACGTATAGCTGATTCACTTTGTTATACAGCAGAAACTAACACAACATTGTAAAGCAATTATACTCCAATAAAGAGGTTAAAAAAAAAGTTTAGATAAATATAAATTTAAAATGGGGAAACCAAGGTACCAATAAAGACTTACCTAAATTCACTGAGAAATTTCTGGCAGAGCTGGAACTGGAATTGTGGTTTCCTAAATTCTAGTTCATTCCATTTCCTCTGTTCCACGTGAGCTGAGTGGCAAGGTTTTTTCCCTTAACCATGGAACATATTATATCTGTTTTTAAAAGTATGGCAATACTAGATTGGGATTGACATATATACACTAATACGTATAAAATGGATAACTAATAAGAACCTGCTGTATAAAGAAATAAATTTAAATATTAAAAAAAAAAGTATGGCAATACTGAAAATGTCACTGCTGAATGTTGTTTGAATTGAAAATGTGCTTTAGCTTTTGAAGGCCATCTAGCTCTACCTTACTTATTGTTTTCAAAGGTAGTTTCTTCCCAACTAAGGATTCATCTGGTGCTGGGTGCTGGGTTTGGCCGGTGCGCACAACAAAAGATGAAGTTCCTGTATTTCCCACTGTACTAAATGGTCCTTCAAAAATGTAGAACACCATTTTTCTGTCAGCCTTTTTCCAAATGGATGGCAAATACCTACCTTGAATAAAAACATGTAAAAAAAAAAAGACAAAGCACTTTGGTGGGCAGAGAGGTGAGTCATGCTTTAACAAAGAATCAATGTGAGTGCTTTTTAGTTTTGTTTTTCTTTGTTTTGAAAATGCAGTCTTTTTTTCTCTAGGTACTTATGAGGATTTTAAAGTCTATTTTAAAAAAAATACTCAGTTTAATTTATTCTGTGATTAAATATAGCATGTCTTTTTATTTACCTTTTATAAGCTGTTGGGAAATCTTCTTTTTAAATTCCAGGTGAAACATAAGCAGCAGCGTAGAGGATGTCTAACGCCATCTACTTTCAAGAGTGCCCTCTGCTGGCAGTTGCCTTGAATTTTAAAAATACTCTGTGGGCTCCGGGATTTCATTTGTTGACCAAATAAGTCTTTAATGCATGAGTAGAAAGAAAACATCTGCTGGGGGAAAACAATCAAAACAAACAGAGATTTGTGTCTTAAGAATATAAATAAGCAAATATATACAATAGCACCAGGCATAGTTTTACATGCCATTGAAAAGGACACTATGCTTTAATTGCAACAACATAAGAACATTTGTTCAGCAAAGACTTATTGAGCGATTATTCTGTGAGAGGCACTGTGTCAGGCACTGGGGTCACAAAAGTGATGCTGACATGACCCCACATCAAGGATCGCACCGTCTTGTGAGGGAGTCAGACCCACTAATAGCCAATTACGTGCCATGTGTTGAGTGCAATGTGGGACCAGAGGAGGGACACCTAAATATCCTGAGGAGGGAGGAGTTAGGAAGGGCTTCCTGGAGCAGGCTGGCAAAGGAAGACAAGGAAGGGCAAAGAAAGGCCATCGGGGTGGAGGGAAGAGTATTAGGTAAGAGAAATATGGCATGTGTCTCCCATGATGATAAGGTCAGCGTTGGCTGGCTATATAGCCTAGCACAGAATACAGGGCTTGCCATAGATGATGTACAACAGCACTTCTTGACTGTTTTGGTCTCAGGACCTTACATTCTGAAAAATTATTGAGGACCCCAAATAGCTTCTGTTCATATGAACTTTATTGATGTTTACTGTATTAGGAATTAAAACTGAGAAATTGTAAACATAGTTATTCATGTACTTAATTACATGTTACCTTAAGCTATATTCTATGGTGGAAAAAAATCACTAAATTTTCCAGACACAAACGAGTGAGAAGTGTGGCATTGTTTTACGTGTTTGCAACTCTTTAATGTCTGGCTTAACAGGAGCCATCTGGATTCTCATATCTGCCTCTACAGCCCACCTACTACAACACCACATGTCAAGTAGCAGCTGGAAAACTCCACTCTACACTTACGACAGAAAAACAGTAACAAATAGCTAGTCTGGGTAGGCAGCCTATGTGAGAAGATGGAGCTCTCAATCTGAAATACCAGTGGTGAGAAAATCTGGTAGGGACATTTCTAACAAGACACAAAATGTCACCAGCCTCTCTCTCTAATGACACAAAATGCTGAGTGACAGGGCTGAACAATACATGTATGCCTACTGGAAATCATATTTACATTATCAATCTCAAATTTGGCGAATATGATGCTAATATCAGTATCTTCTAGATGTTTAAATAGGGGATCCACTGGAAAATATGAGATGTTAGTTTTTTTAAAAAAAATGGGGGATTAAAAAAGAATGAAAATCACAAGAAAAAACAATATTAAAACACAGAGAGTACATTTTAAATGCCCTAAAGGAGAATTGTTGGAACCATTAGTGGATCCCTTCAGCAAAATATAGCCACGCACCAGAGGTTTTGCTGGAGAAGATGAAAATAACTCTAATTGAATAGGAAAATCTAATTTATCCACACATATGTGACCATTTAGAACCAACACAAACAATTTACTTTGAAAAAAAAAGTTTTGCAAATTCCTATGATATTGAAGTGAACTAAGTATAATGAACTCAAGCGTGAAATTATTAGCTTTGCTTGTAATGACAGAGTCAATGTGAAAACTTGCCTTCAGTGGTATCAATACTTCTTTGCCTGAACTAGTTCAAATCCAAATTCATTTGCACTGTGATCAACCCTTCCTAATATGTGTATGGAAAGTCCCCAAATTGTCTCATGGCCTGCCTAACTGCCTAACTTTTATGAATATTCTAGCCAGTCCAAGGCAGGTTTCCAGTACGAGCAGCACATACTGTATCCAGACATGAAATGGATGTCATCAGAGAGGCCACTGAGTCACCTCTCAGTAATTGAAAGGCAGCTGGAGGACTCCAGGGGGCAGAAGATTTGGGCTGAATTGTGGCTAGGGATCTAGGATACCAAGAGAAAGAGAGGGGGGGAACCAGAAAATGAGATGAGGGGAAGTGAAAGAGGCACATTTCCAGATGGAGACATTTTATTTACAAACATGAATCAAAACAGACTTATACTTTCCTACCTCCACAGTGGATTTTCATCTTACAAAATAGACTGGCTACCAAAATCCTTCATAAAATCTGCCTTGCCCTTTGCAGTGAGAAATAAGCAAAAAGTCAAAGGTTAAAAGGTCATGCATAAATATTATATCCACCAAGATATGCAACAGTCTTAACTTCCTCACAAATCAATGATAAAACAGTAACTAATTTACACTTCACTATATTTTGTAGCACTTCAAGATTTTTTCTTCATATATTTATGGTCACATTTCACAAACAACGATATTATAAAAAGACTATCCATTTTTTCTTAAAATAGGAAAACAAAACAAAGCCATAACACTTAAAAAAAATCAATCTGCAGAGCATAAACATTTTTTATAAGAACAAAAATTAAAACAAAATAAACTGATTCCAAGCCAAAATATCTTCAATATAAACTCTGTATGCTTCCCAAAGGAATTCTTAGCACTCAGATTTTTGGTTGGTTTAGCCTCTCTTGTATCTAGTGGTTTTTGTGTATCATGATTCCCAATTATTATACCAAGGAAAATTTCAAGGAAGACCTTCAAGAAAGGTCTGAGGTGGGATATAGTGCAAGTCACTTTCACATATATATTCATTTGTTATTTCATCCTCATAAGTAGGAAATACCCATCTTTCAAATGAGTGAAAAGGCTCTACTTTCTTTCCACTGATAAATTTATTGTATCATGACTTGGCTGTGTAGCTGCTCTCTGCAGTCCCTGAAAGTAGCACAGATTGCAGCAGTACGAAGAGTGGCAGGAAGGAGGGCGAAGGTACACAAGTCAAATCAGAATTGGAGCTTCCTTCTATGCCAAAGATGTCCCACAGGCAGTGAAGGCTTCACATGAAATTAAGCCTGGTCTATTGTAACTTTAGACCTACTTGGAAGGCGATAATGAAGGGTGTCACCCAGAAGAGTATGAAGTAGTTCCTCCGACCACAGAGAGCAGAAATGACCAATGTGTGTCTTGTCTAAGCTATTGAACTATAAACTTAGATGACTTTACTAGGTGTAGTCATAGTTTCTAATTATTGTGATTTATATATGCATATAAACATCAAAATATTTAGGCCTTATATATAGTAATATTAATAGGTATTTTACCTCTTTCCATAAAATTACATGTGGATATAATTCTAAAGTTGTTTTTTTTAAACCCTAAGGTAGTTTTTTAAAAAAATCATTATTTTTAATATTCATTACTGACTTTATTCTGAAAAATCTTTTCTAGCTATATATATTAACATTAAATAACTTAAAAAAATAAATAATACAGTACATTATATATACCAAAATAGCCCCATTTTAAAGCCATGTAAGTGAAAAAGTTGAGTTTTCAAGAATAAACTAGACCCTCTAAAGGTATTTTTCATAATTTTAATATTAAATGTATCTTCTTTTCTGACTATGCCAAATATATACACACTACTCTTGGTAATTTATGTGAGAAGTATTCATTATGAAAACAATAGGTTGGTTCATTTGTCTGTTTTTACTTGTTCTGTAAAGGAAAATTTATTCTAAATCTAAATTAATCTGCTCCCAAAAGATCTCCACCAGGGAGATAGCATAACCAAAAAACTTAATGATGTACAGGTATCCAGTGCATGCAACCTCATATTTTCTAATAATAGTGGTAGAAAGTAACTTTCAAGTATTATCATAATCCAACTGGACTTAGAGACAGCTATCACATAAAATTAACACTCTAAAGGAGGAAAGTCATTTGAGAAACTTGTCCTTGCTAGAACAGCTCTGCCAAAATTCCCACAGGAAACAAAGCCATCCATCCATAAAGAACAGAGGGCACTTGGTAGCCAGCACTGACCTTGAAGTGAACACATTTAACACTGTTCTTAATTCAAAGTAAACTCTAGCAAGTTGAAGAGCCCACATTTTCTTTTTACTCATTAAAGGTCATCCGCAGCTGGTAGAATTTCTTCACAAAGAACTTCTTGAGGGAGGCAAGACCCAAAGCTATTTCCAGCTCCTAGCCCTGCTTTCTGCAGCTGTGGGTGTTAGTAGAAATTTGGTTAAAACAAGAACAGAGACTGGCTCACTTAGAGAACCAGGTTCAGATGTTTTTGCACTTACGTTACTCAAAAGCATTTTTTAAAATTAAATTAACATAAAGTCTGCAGGGAATAGAGATTCCATAACTCAAGTAACAAGGGGAAATTAGTCACCTAAAGAGTGAATGTCTTTCCAGAGCAGGTGCAGGAGATCAAGAGGGGCTCAAGCCTCTTAGAAATTTCACTCCTTTACAGGTTTTGATCCAGCCACTTGATGTAACTATTCCTAGTCCGAATTCCCACTGAGAAGTTGGTAGGCCAGCTGGTGAAAATCATGCATCCGTGGAAGCCATCCTCAAAGTGATCAAGGGTCACCTCCACACCTGCACTCTCCAAACGCTTTGCATACATGATTCCATCGTCTCTTAGGACATCGTGCTCACAGGTTAGAATATAGGTCTTTGGGAGGTGCCGCAGGACTTTCTGGTCTGCGATGAGTGGGGCTGAGCGGGCATCCAGCAGCTGAGGGATCTCCTGGACGATCCTGGTGTTGCCGGTGGTCTGCATGACAGGCTTGTAGTTCTTTGTGATGGATGCGGGCAAGAGGGATGTCCAGTTTAGATGGGCCCTGAGGGCAGCAGCCTCTTCCACATCAAGTGAAGTGTGATTGTTAACTACCATTGCCTGGACAAAGTCATAGTTGCCGTGGAAGTAGTCCACCCAGTACTTCACCATGACATAACGGGGCAGGATGGGGGTGTTCACATTTTGCTGATAAGAGGGTGTGTTAAAATCTAAAGCTTGAAGAACTGGATAAATTAAAGCTTGCACTTTGAGCTTGTTTTTTAGGTTGGCATCTTGATTAAACTGGAGAAGAAAAAGCGAACACATTATTTCATTTTGAATGGCTTCTTTTACAGAAACCATACCTTTTAAAGTAGCCCAGTGCTTTACCTTGACTCAATCAAAGGGGTATAAGTGTTACATTTCTACCAGGCATGGTATTAAGGAATGTAGTTTAAAAAATAAATACTTCCCCATCGCCACCACTACCAGCACCCTTCAAGCTGCTGGATATTTACTGAGAAAGGTGTGATGTTTGCAACTCATAGTTCTGAGTGAACACTTCAAAGGTACATGATCTCTTAGGTCCTTAAACCCCCATCTAAAAGGCAGCTAACTAGGTCACTGTGTTTCACAAGCAGCTAAACAATCTTCAAGGTAACGTTAGCCATACAATTTTGTTTCACACCGCACTTTAGAACCCATCCCGAGGGAAGATGCAACTGCTCTGTAAAAGCAGGAGGAAATGATCAGTTAATAGTATTATTAATGTGTGCCAAGAACTGTATATACCTCATATCACTAAATCCTGGCAACAGCCCTGCAATCAAATGGCATGAGCCTCATTTTCCTGAGGCTCAGAGAGGTGAGAGGACTTGCCAAAGCCCCACAGCTCTCACAGCGGGGCCTGGGTTCCATCCTGGTTGTGGCCAGTTTTAAAGCCCATGAGGCTCTCCCCACTGTACCAGGACTTTCTTCTTACCGCTTTGGACGTGTGGATAGCAAACCCACCAATGCCAAGCGGAGGACAAAGTTCTTTATTTATAGCAAAAGAGAAGAAATCAGGACACGACACAAATGAAAAGGCAGATGCTATCTGAGAATGCCAAAAGAAATTTGGAGGTAAGAAGACAGAGATGCTATTCTTAAATTATTTAACCCAGAAAAGGAAGAAAATGTACTTATCTTTGAGTCTACACAGCTGCCCAAAATTGGAGATGTTACTAAAGCTAGACAGTTTTCAAAGAATTTAACCAGCTAAAGCTCAGACTAACTTGTATTGTAACATTTAAAGTGGATGTAGGGAGGGTGGGAGGGAGGGAGACGCAAGAGGGAAGACATATGGGAACATATGTATATGTATAACTGATTCACTTTGTTATAAAGCAGAAACTAACACACCATTGTAAAGCAATTATACCCCAATAAAGATGTTAAAAAAAATAAAAATAAAAAAAATAAAGTGGATGAACCATTTAACTCTTTCTTTTATATTAAAAAAAAAACCTTTGGGAAACACTTTAAAATTTTTTAATTTGGATCAAAGTTTAAGGAAACAACCTTAGCAATTGGAATTTAAGCAAAATTATCTTGTTTTGTAAGTCCAACATGGAAAAGGAGCAGAAGATACTTAATTTCCATGCATAGCCCTGAGGAGTAAGGGAGCCCTCTAAAATGTTAGCCCTCCTCTCACATTACTCACCTTAATTGTAATCAGGGCCCTTCCAAGGACTCAGAGATTACAATTCTTTCAATGACCCCTCTTCCTACTTCAAAAGATCTCTGAGAGCTTGCCAAGTGCAGTCATCTGAATTACTTGGCCCCCAAGTGACCAGCCCACCCAGCTAGGCCTTTGCAATGCCTAGTGGACGATCTGTTGAACATTATCACATGCTCTCCTTCCACCAGCACCTCAGGGCTCTCTGTTACCTGTTGGCCCAGGGCAGCCGCCAAATTCCCACCAGCACTGTCACCAGAAACTCCGATTCTGCCTGGGTCAACTGAATACTTGTGTAAGACTTCTGGCTGCAGGAAGTACTTTGTGGCACGTATAACATCATGAATTTGCTCAGGAAAATAAACCTTTGGAACTAGCCTGTATCTGTGAAGACAAAAGTTGTATTCATTTAAGGACTTCACCAAGTCTTTAGAGGCCACTTAAAGTTTAAGGGGAAACTGGTTCTTTTGAAGCCAGAAACAAACAGGTAAGGAATTATAATAAATATAAAAATAAACCATTTTCTTGCAATTCAAATACTTCTAAAAAGTCGTGATTTTGTCATAGTAATTTTTACTGTGGGCCACCAAACAAAACAAACAAAAACAAAAACCTACAACCACCACCAAGGCAAAAAGAAAACTTTGAAGTAAAAGGCAGACGTTGATTATTAAAATATAGACAGACCCACAAAAGGTTCTGGAATTTTATTTCTGGAAGTCAGTGTTCCATTCACACCACCTCTGGGTTAGAAGGTGACTCGGCAGCACTAACCACTTCATTGGTCTCAAGTTTAATGAGTGCATATGGTATTCTTCATGATTTACTTGATAAATATAGTAAAACTGTACTCCATTGAAGAGGTCATGCCAGCCCGACATTAAACCCAAGCAATGTATCTGCTCCCTGGAAGGCTGGAACTAAAACGTCAGCTGTCAACCAGCAAAAGGGAAACCAAGTTTCCAGATGGCCCATGGCAGGCCTGCTGGGACACTTCTGGGGCTTCTCCTACTGCCCCACTTTGCAAGATTAGAGTCCCTCTGGGATCCTGCTCTGTACACTTAGTAGGATTCAGATTCCCTTAAGAGCCCCAAGAGCCCTGGTTTTGTCAAATGCCCCACCTATATATAATATCACCTTACAAATCCATTGGTAGTCTCGGCTTGAGGTGCCCTCTCATCCTCCACACTCCTTACTTCTCACTCATCCTTTAAGCTTTACTTGAGGGTTTGCCTTCTCCAGGAAGCTCTCCTTGACTACAACTCCACTTGCTTCTGGGGCTCAGCTGGCTACCATTCCTTGATACTTCTATGTGCTGGGGTATATTGTTCATATTGCCTCATAGTAACATGATTTCTTTCCGTATTTCCTCTTAAGAGTGTGTTCTCCGATATCAGGGACTATGTGTTTCCAGTGTATATCTATCAATGTGCTGAGCACATAATCATGCATCTAGTAAAACTTTTCTGAGTATTAACATACCTTCATTTTGCAAGTGAAGAAACTGAGGCATAGAAAAACTACTTGATTTGTAAAATAAGCCAAACACAAATCAAAACAAGGTAGGATAGGAACTAATTAATTAAAACCTAATAATAGTCAGCTAATACTCAAGTCTTTTGATTTCCAATTTGTAATGAGCATATTTATTCTCAGAAACTAGTTTTTTCTATACTACTCTATATAAGGTCATTCATTTCCCCCATCTAAATTCCAGACAGTTAATTAAATATCTTCACATTCTGGGAATTCCCTGGCGGTCCGGTGGTTAGGACGCCGTGCTTCCACTGCAGGCGGCACGGGTTTGATCTCTGGTTAGGGAACTAAGATCCCAAAAGCTGCACAGCGCAGCCAAAAAAAAAATCTTGACATTCTGTGTAGATACAATCAAATCGACAAGTATTTGTGAAATACTTTGATAAGTAGTGAATGTAGATCTGCTCTTTCAGGAATGACTACATTTTTAAAACACAAAATGCAATAAGAAATTCCCTTAGTGGTTGCCCTATAACAGATAAAATAAGTTTTCTAATTTCTTTTTTTTCCATCTGTGATGATCAAGTAATCATCTGAAATATTTTTTCTCCAGCTGACTTTCACAATGTCTTAGTGAAGCTGCTGCTACTTTATTTCATTCATTAATAATGGGTAAAAGGAGTAGGAGTACACCATTTTGTCCAATAGGTGGAGTCATCTCATATGATTCTATTTACCCTCAGTTCTGGGATGAGGTCTCAATTTGTTACTTTCAATATTACCAAGCTGAATTCTTAATTATTTCAATGAAATAAGAACAAATGCACTTCATGACTCAAGGTGTGAAAATAAAGGCTATTTTGTCTCAGGAAGATTCCAGATAGCATGATAGACTATCTTGCTAGTGGCCCAAGAGGTCAGAACATATTTTGCTAGAACACATACGTGAATCAAATTTTCAGGTGTTGTTTCACAAAAGGTCTTAATGACTTTGAATCAAGAGGAACTCCGCAACGGGAGAGGCCACAACAGTGAGAGGCCCGTGTACTGCAAAAAAAAAAAAAAAAAAAAGAGGAACTGGTAATCTAAAAAATATGCTACTACTTCAAATCTTATGAGCTGATTAATAACTGGCTCAGATAACAGAGTAAACATCCTAGTCCTTCTGGTGCCCTTGAAGATCTATCTCCTAAGCCCTCCTCCCCTTATCTTTGTTCATTCTGGAAACATTCTCTAGTTTTATACATTAAGAAGGGATACTATTTTCATGGACTGAAGGATGTAGTGAAACTAGATTTTTTTTTTTTTTTTTTACGGTACGTGGGCCTCTCACTGTTGTGGCTTCTTCCGTTGCGGAGCACAGGCTCCGGATGCGCAGGCTCAGCGGCCATGGCTTACGGGCCCAGCCCCTCCACGGCATGTGGGATCTTCCCAGACCGGGGCACGAACCCGTGTCCCCTGCATCGGCAAGCGGACTCTCAACCACTGCGCCACCAGGGAAGCCCTAGATATTTTTAAGATGAGCCTTCAAAGTAGCTTGAAATTGACCTGAGAAGTATCACGAAAGTTCTGTAATATCATTATAGACACAGAAAACTGAGAGTCAGGAGGTGATTTATGAGCGGTATAGTCAAAGAAAGCATGCATAAATACATTTATCTGATGCTTTTGTTCAAGGCTGTGTCCCTGCGAAGTACTGAAAGAGGATTCTGCCTTTTCTTTTTTTTAATTGTAGATCTTGAGTGAAAGCACCTGATGAATTTGTGGCACATACAGTCTCAATTTGCCCAGCTCAGTGCAGGACACATGACTCTGCAGTGTCAGCTTCTACCTACCTATTACTGCAGGTGCCTCCCACTAGAAGAACAAAATTTGGTGTAAATTCAGGAATGAGGTTTACTCAATTTAATAAATATGTACACTCTATAAAAATTATCTTTTTCCTGCTAGGTGAGGTACCTCACCAGGTACTCACCAGGTACTCAAATCTCAGAGCAAACCTGTGGGTTTAAGGATGAAAACATGAGGCTCAAGGGGGATGCATAACTAGTCTACAACAGCTAGTAAGTGGCAAAGCTGTGATCTGAATTCACAACTGACTTCAAAATCCACATGCCGCCCCCTTTTAAAATATTCTCATTCTTCCAAACCCACAGCCTTTAAATGTATGTGTGTGTGTTTTCATTACCTCACCAAAGCAGTAAGTTCTCAAAACTGTAGACTTCTGACATCCCATAACTTCTCTCATGATTTCAATGTTTTTGCAATATTCTTAAAACAAACCACCTGGCAGAGTACCTGGCACATGGTACATCTTTAATAAGATATTTTTATTTGTCCCAAACAAAATTTTAGAGATTTATTTTATACTTTTTACATATAAAATATGTCATATTTTATTACATACTCTTATGGTGGGAAAAGTAATAAGCTATGCGCCTTTAAAAAACATTTTAAAAAAGAAATTGTTCCTAACCCACCTACTCTTCGGGCACATCTCCAAGGACTGCCTGCCTGTATGCTCTGCATAGCTGAGAGTTTCTCAACTCTATATGCACCTTAGGATAATCTTGGGAACTTTATAAAAAAACACTGAGGTTTGAGCTCCTCTACAAAACATTCCAATTTATTTGATCTGAGGTGGGGCCCAGCATAACTATATTTGAAGAAAAATTCCCCCAAGTAATTCTAATGTGCAGCCAGGGTTTAGAAATATTACTGAATCCAACCATACTGTCACTCTCCTCTGAACACAACTCCCTGTTCCTGTTCCCAATGCATTGGTCCTTCTCTCCATCCCCTATGCCCTTCCCCCAGCAATTTCTCATCAAATGTTGCCATTCTTTAAGTCTCATCTCAAATGCCACTTCCTCCATGAAATCTTCTAACAGCCCAGCCAAAAGTAACTCTCCTTTCTTTAAGCCCTCAAAGTCTCTCTTACAATAGGTCATAACAGACATGTCAACTTCCTCTAGGAGTAGACGGAAAGTCACACAGCTATGTACTAGATTTCGATGTATACCCACCTGAAATAAGCAGCACCATTTCTACAACCTATTACTTTATTATCTACTTTGTTAGTGACCAGGGAGATGGAGCAATGCTCAGAAAGATTGACAAATTCTTCCTTAAGTCAAAGGCAGATACACAAGCCCAGAGTTGAAGGAAAATGTGAGCTGCTTCCAAGACTATGGATGTGGAAGCCCTGAATAATACTAGTGTTCTAAGAGTGCTGTAAAGTGCATTCTCCCTTAAAATAACCTAGCCTGGAAACACTGAGACAGTCTTCTGCAGCGGGCAAGGACACTGAGTTCTCTTCACGTAGTGCCAGTTAGGTGAAAGGTACATGTGATATTCCGGAATGAAATTATACTCCTATTTGATTCAGGAGTGAGATAAAATCACATTCCATTTTGGCCTTCTTTTGTTTTTCTTTTCCTTTTTCACTGTCTCCCAAGAAGAGCTCAGTAGATTCACCTTCAGAACATAAAAAGGTTAACATTCTCCTCAGTCTTAAAGAACCCATATCAGTAGGAGTTATCTGAAACAAATCAACAATTACAGTCATATTGTGTTATTTGAGAGGGACAACTCCAGGGGAAGAATCTATTTATTCCTCTAATAGGTAGAAGCTTCCTTTCCATTAAAAGAATATATAATAAAATTACATAAAAGTGGAAAGACTGTGAATGGATAATTGTTTCTCTTTCCATTTGTGCAATGAGGTTTGTGCATAAAGATTGAGGAAGGGTCTTCCTTTCTGTTTCTACTCTCAAAATTGGCTCTCGAAATAGCTTTGACTACCAGTCATTCAGCAAGGCAGAGCCCAGCTTAACAAAGGCTTGGCTGAATGGATAATAAGTACATTCAAAAGAACTGACAGATGTCAGGATGTGTCACCAAAATCCTAGGACTGATTGAACCTAGAATTGTGATCCGTGTAAATGATATGATGCTGACGCTGTTTACGAGTTAAGACTTCCTGAGACGTCTCTATGGACACGGCAGGGAGCTCCCCAGGCCTCCCCTCCCCAATTCAGATATAAACCTCGCCTTTAACCTCATGGGGGAATAGAGAGCCAAACATTCCCTCAGGTGGCTACAGAATCCCAAGCAGGCTTGGGTCCATGTCCGTCGGACCTCCTTTCTCTGTGTGATTTCAGAAGCTAAACAGAGCTCTGGGCTCAGGTGTGGGTGGAACTAGGCTTCCCAACCTCGCTGCAGTGTGCAGCACAGGCTTTCTGTACAGCTCCAAGCCCCCCTCCCCCCAAATTCTAAAAGACCTAAACCACAAGAGAGAAACCAGTAGATTTTTTTTTAATGTTAGTAGAAAACAGAGCCAAGAAGACATTAGCTTAATATGTCTAAAAAGGAGATTCATTAGTTAACGATAGTGAAGGAACTAAAACAACCTACTTCTTAAAAGAAGCCTCAATATTACCTTTCTGTAGCATTAATAAATTATTTGTAACACTGGCCTTTGGGTTTGCTAATAAGGTAGCCTGGACTGAGTAAAAGGAAAGTTTTGGACAAATTTTCCCTTTCTTGGAGAGGAACCCTGAGGAATTCAGTCTGCCCATCTCCCAGGGCTGCCCAGGTTGGGGTGAGGCATGAGGATTTCTGTGTGCTGGTCTGGGAAGAAGAGAAGGAAAAGGAGCAGAGGGAGAGTCACAGCTAGGTCACCGTGGCTCGTGTCTTCCAGAGTATCTTGTTTGAACAACTATTTATCGAGATGTGTGTTGTATTGTGCCTTTAGAAGCTCTGTGATTTTGTCAGCTTGTACTCCTCTAATTTTATGGATGAGCAGGACAGAGTCATAAAAGTCCCATTGCTTATAACTCTGTTAGCAGCAGACTAAGATACGTGGTCCAGCTTCTATTCTGTCTATGTGAGCAACGTTCTTCTTTACAGCTCTGTCAAGTTTTAAGTTCTCTGTGCATAGTGCCACCTGATATTTGGTGGATGGGAATAGGTCTCCACTGACACAAAATAGAGAGTTTTAGTGTCATACAGACTTAGTTAAAAGCAAAACACAACTTGAAACCGTTTTTGACAACCAAAAAAAGCAATGTAAATGCCTTGTAGAATTTAATAATATCTGACATGCCTACTTTGTTATTATCTCACATTTTATCTTTTTGTAATTGAAGTATAATTGCCATACAATATTATATTAGTTTCAGGGGCACAACATAGTGCCATGATCTATGGCACTATGTTACATTATGACATGATTGCCACAATAAGTCGTTACCATTTGTCACCATACATAGTTAATACAATATTACTGACTATACTCCCCATGCTGTACATTAGCATTTTATCTTTAAAAAAAAAGAAATTAGGGGGCTTCCCTGCTGGCGCAGTGGTTAAGAATTCGCCTGCCAATGCAGGGGACATGGGTTCAAGCCCTGCTTCAGGAAGATCCCACATGCCACGGAGCAACTAAGCCTGTGCGCCAGAGCTACTGAGCCTGTGCTCTAGAGCCCGCGAGCCACAACTACTGAGCCCATGTGACACAACTACTGAAGCCTGCGCACCTAGAGCCTGTGCTCCAAAACAAGAGAAGCCACCGCAATAAGAAGCCCGAGCACCGCAACGAAGAACAGCCCCTGCTCGCCTCAACTAGAGAAAGCCCACGCGCAGCAACGAAGACCCAACACAGCCAAAATTAAATAAATAAAATAAATAAATTTAAAAAAAAAGAAATTAGGGACTTCCCTGGTGGTCCAGTGGTAAAGAATCAGCCTTCCAATGCAGGGGACATGGGTTCGATCCCTGGTCGGGGAACTAAGATCCCACATGCTGCGGGGCAACTAAGCCTGCACGCCACAACTACTTTGCCCACACACCTCAACTAGAGAGGCCACGGGCGGCAAACTACAGAGCCCACACGTTCTGGAGCCCACATGCCACAACTAGAGAAGAGAAAACCTGTGCGCCACAACGAAGAGCCCTCACGCCGCAACAAAAGATCCTGCATGCCTCAACGAAGACCTGGCATGCTGCAACTAAGACCCGGCACAGCCAAAAAAATAAAAATAAATTAATTAATTTTAAAAAAAAGAAGAAAGAAATTAAATCTTTCTTTTTCCTGATGTCTTATGGTTCTAGTATTGTGTTTTATTATATAAACTACAGGTAAAAAGGTACCATATTATAGTTAAACTGCAATGAGGTTTATGAAAATAAACTTATGAATATAAACTTCCTTCCCAGATTATGTAAATGAGGATACATCCATGTATCTTGGGTATGATAAGATGAACTCTTCCATTTATTTCATAAATACTTACTGTGCAATTATGTGTAAAAATAGCATAGTGTTGTAGAAGCTACTAAATAGAAGTCATGGCCTATTTTTATACCTTGAGATCTTTGTCTACCTCAGTTGTTGGATCTGTTCCCAGAATCTTGAGCCAATAGCAGTGATGTAAACTCAGAAATTCCAGCTCCTAGTGTTGCTTCATGTGAAGTGATTCCATCACCAGGGCTGCCCCCAACCCCTGCCTACCAGCTTCCTCAGATTATATCTAACCTTCCACAAGGCCACTCCCTACATGAAGTAAAGCCATGACACCACTACCCACTCCTGTTGGCCTCAAGGATAAGGAGAAGCTGTCTGCAGACAACCTCCCTGCTAGGAGAAGGAATTCCAAGAGAACCAAGAGTCCACCATCCTTGTGAAGGCTCTCAGGATTATCCACCCTTATTTCTTATTTTCCTTAGTCATTGCCAGAAGCATAGGTCCCCTCATCTGTCTTCTCTCATATTTCATTCCCTTAATGCTCTCTGCCTCCTCCCATCCTCCCAAGCCCTCTCATTACACCACTTTGGACTTCCATGACCAATTCATTCTGTCTAACTAGGTTCTGCTCATCCCTAGGAGCTCGATTCAAACCCTTCAAACTAGGTAAGATCTTACCTACTCGATGCCTCCATTGCTACTTCACATCACTTATCACATTTAATATTACTTGTTCAAGGTTTGATTTCTCATCTAGATTGTAAACTCCATGAGGACAGAAATTATGCCTCTCTTACTCACACTGTTATGCCACCAGAATTTAACACAGTAGCTGGCACATAACAGGAATTCAATAGGCGTTTATGGAATAAAAGAAAGAGGTGAGCAGTGAGAAGAGGTCCCAAGTTAGACCTCTGAACATACTTTCCAAGAGAAACATCACGGTCATATGATGTTGGCTATACCTCAACTAGAACATAGGTTATGTGGCTCTTTGTGGGCTGGCTCGCCTGGATGGATCCTAATCACCTTAGCTCATTATTTCTGCAAAGAAAAGTACTGTGAGTTCCAAACACGTTGATAAATAAATTAGTTAAGTTGGACCTTTCTGTCCTATGACCTTTCTGTCCTATGGGCTAGAGCAATAACCCTTCAGTCTTGTCTAGTGATTTAGAATATCAGAAGCCCTTTTATCTCAAATGTCCAAACTGATTCTCATAACAACTCCCTGAAATCATTAACCTAACTCAAAGTGTATCTACTTATTAGCATACATGTTTAAGCCATATACTGGGTGCGGTAGGCCCAAAGAAAAGAGGACATGATTCTTGTTCCCAGTAGCTCACGTTGACATACACAGGAAAGATTCCTAACCCCATTTTGCACGTGAGGTTAAGTGACTTGCCTGAGATTACACAGCCTTGAGTAATAGTAATTGCCCACTGCTGTGATGCTTATCTGCTGATAAACCGGATGCTACATTGAACAGATTTGGCGCAGTGGAAAGTGAAGATGAAAGCATGGCCCCTCTATATTTTAGTTCTTTTTTAAAAAAAAATCTTCTTAAAAACACCCTATCCAGTGGAGCAGTGGTTAAGAATCTGCCTGCCAATGCAGGGGACACAGGTTCAAGCCCTGGTCCGGGAAGATCCCACATGCTGCAGAGCAACTAAGCCCATGCACCACAACTACTGAGCCTACGCTCTAGAGCCCATGAGCCACAACTACTGAAGCCCGTGCGCCTAGAGCCCGTGCTCTGCAACAAGAGAAGCCACCACAATGAAAAGCCCACGTGCCACAACGAAGACCCAATGCAGCCAAAAATAAATAAATAGAATAAATAAATTTATTAAAAAAAAACACCCTATCCATCCTTCTTTGTTTTATGATAAGCACAGACTTAAAAGAACACCTGTTTCACTGGAGACAGATGCTAACAGGTGGAGAAGGGCATGTAGGAAGAGCTTAGGCATATTGCCAGTTGCTTACATTAGCCCTGGAGGATAAGGCTTGTGTGGAGAATCCTTATGGTACCAAGTAAAACAAGTCCACCTTCTCTCCTTTCCTCAGGCCTTTGAGGAGCTGGAGCTACACAGGAAACCACTGAAGAGGCCCTGAGACCAGCTCACCAGCACCAAGCTGCAGGGCCTTGCTCCATAATGGAGTTCAGCTGCTTAAACAGCCCTGCCTTCCTCTGGCCAGCTACCCAGGCCAGATGATACAATCGTTTACTTGAAGGTTCCTGCATTATAAAACTGTATCAAGGGCCCTTGAGTGATCTGGGAGGCCCAGCTGAGGATCCAGGGAGGCCGGGGAGCTGTCCAGAGTTGTCCAGTGCCACATTTGCAGAGGAGGAAGCCACAGCATCACTCTGATTCTAAGGCTCCCATTCACAGGGTCAGAGCTGCCTAAATGACTTAGGAGACCAACCCTTCCAAGGAACTGGAGAAGCAAGGATTCTCTTAGGTCTGCGATCTGGAGTAGGGGCAAGAAGGAGATGAGTTATGAATGGGAGTGCAGCTGGCAGAGAGAGGCAGAGGGAAGGGGAGAGCTACATAAGCTCAGGGCATGCAAAGTGGCTGATGTTGCCATAACCCTGTCACTCAGCATCATCAGCTTCCTTCAATATTAGTTTAGGGCTTCCCTGGTGGCGCAGTGGTTGAGAGTCCGCCTGCCGATGCAGGGACACGGGTTCGTGCCCCGGTCCGGGAGGATCCCACATGCCGCGGAGCGGCTGGGCCCGTGAGCCATGGCCGCTGAGCCTGCGCGTCCGGAGCCTGTGCTCCGCAACGGGAGAGGCCACAACAGTGAGAGGCCCGAGTACCGCAAAAAAAATTAAAAAAATATATATATATTAGTTTGATACTGGGTCAAAGAAGCATAGAAGCCTGGGGAGTGATTCCACCTGGCTCAATTCCCCACTCCACATATGTGACTAAGTAGCTATGTGACCTCTTGCAGGCTACTTAACTTTTTGGACCTCAATTTCCTCATCTATGAGGAAAATATCAAAACACTTACTTTGGATGACTTATACGAAAGTTAAGCAAGACTCTTCATTCATTCATTCCATAAATATGTATTAAATGCTCTTTTGGTGTTCTGTGGCTAATTTTCAACGTGTGTGTGATGGGGGAGGTGCCCCACACCTCCAACAAGCAATGCTCTGGACACCAGCTGGGTGTCCTACAGTTCAACTCAATTCTGACAATATCTACCTGGAGATAGCAGCGGATTCCACAGATTAAGGGTTCAGTCCTGCAAAACTGTAGGATCACCCCCAACCTCAGACACCAGACGCAAACCCAGGTTGTCACCTATGCTTTTCCCCAAGCTATAGATTGGAGGTTCCAACAATCCCCTCCAACTCAGGATGCCAATGGTTGTTACTGTACTTCTGACCACCTGGCTATAAATCAGAGGTTCCCAAAACCTCCTCCTCTGGTTCAATTAATTTGCTAGAGTGGCTCAAAGAACTCAGAGAAATATTTTACTTACTAGATTACTGATTTATTATAAAAAGAATACAACTCAGGAACAGCCAGATGGAAGAGATACGAAAGTCAGTGTAGGTGGGAAGGGGTGCAGAGCTTCCATGCCTTCTGGAGGTGCACTACTCTCCCCAAATCTGCATGTGTTCACCAACTGGAAGCTTTCTGAACTCTGTCCTTTGGGTTTTTATGGAGGCTTCATTACCTAGTTATGATTGATTTAATCATTGGCCAATGGTGATTGATAAAACCTCCAGCCCATCTCTCCTCCCCAGAGGCCAGCAGGGTGGGAAAGTCCCAACCCTCTAATCACATGGTTGGTTCTCCTGGCAACCAGCCCCCATCCTTAGGTGCTTCCAAAAGTCACCTCATTCACATAACAAAAAACACCTTTTTTTTTTGGCAAGGGGGGCAGGGGCGGGATAGTTCCCTGACCAGGGATTGAACCCTTGCCCCCTGCAGTGGAAGGGTGAAGTCTTAACCACTGGACTGCCAGAGAAGTCCCACAAAAGACTCCTTTAACTCTCTGAACACTTAGGAAATTTGAAGGATTTGGGGAGCTGTGAGCCAGGAACTTTGGACGAAGACCAAGTACGCGTGAAAAATACACTTTGGTCATCTGAATGACCAAATATATATTTCCTACAAATCACAATATCATAAATTTCCACTATCTGCCAGGGACGTTTCCAGACACTAATGATCAGCAATGAACAAAACAGACAAAAATCCCTAAAATCTCTGCCTTCATAAAACTTACATTGTCTGTTTATATTCAATACAATAAATACGTAAGAAGTTATATATATGGTCTGTCAGACGTTGATGATAATTTTGGAGAAAAATAAAGCAGAAGAAAAGTGGACTGCAATTTTAGGGGTTTCAAGGAAGGCCTTGGTGAAAGGATGATACTTGAACAGAGATCTGAAGGAGGAGAAACAATGTATACATAGCACCTGCACAATGCCTGCCATGGAATAGGTGCCATGATTTTTGTATTACCATCACCGCAATCATTATAATTATTATTCACTTTCTTCTTAGTGTCCCAGAAAAATAGCTAATATAGAACTGGTAGAAACAACTCAAAACACTGATATTAATATTAATACTAATAGTGATAATAATAGCTACATTAACTAAGATTGGTTGAACACACTATTATTTACAAGGTCTGAATTACAGAACCTAACTCCAGGAGGATAACTTCTCCAACTCTTGGTGTAGGAGAGATTCTCTTAAAATGCTGATTGGTTTTTAGATTTAAAAAGGCAGTAATCATGTACAGTACTGTATGGAGTACAGTAGTACAGTATCTTTATTTCAAGCCCAGGGTGTCCGGAAGCAAGTGTAAAAGCAGCGGTGAAGTAGCTGGTACACTGCTAAGAAGCACCAAGTGATAACGATTGTGTTTGTTGGACTTACGAACAAATTGGACTTAGGAATGCACTCTCGGAACAGAGCTTGTTCGTTCTGAGACTTGCTGTAGGGGACTTAACTGTATTTCCACTTAATTTTAAATGAGTGGATCTGATGGAATAGTAGGAATTATCTGGTATGTCCAAACTTCCTTTGCTTTCTCAGCACTTGTGAAGGTAAAGTGAGAGAATTAACACAGAAAACAGTCACACTATACAGGAATTTTTTTAACTTCAACATTAGTTGAAATTTATAGTGGTAATTTTTAGAATATGCTTTTACTTGGCTAAGAAAAAACCTGATGGAAAAAAATCCCTTCTCTTTTATGCTTTTATCATAGTTTATTTCCACATAACAGCATAACAAAATAATCTTTCCCTTTAGGGTTTTTCTCCTGAAATTCTATGAGCACTGTCTGACCTTGCAGTTCACAAGGTTAATGATTCAACTATAACTTATTAAACTTAGTTAGCTATGCTTTAATTCCTCTTGAAAGGCATTGCATGGCTTTCTTACACTTCAATAGTCTAATAATACAGAGCTATACTAAAGTAAAAAAAAAAGGCAGTAATCAAACTATATACTATAAATAACTGATTATATATTTCTCTCAATTTCAGCTAATTCCATTTCCAGAAGATTCCAAAACTAAAATAAGAAGATAGTTTGAGGCATTATAAAGCTAGTTCAAGAAATTCTAAGTTACATCAGAAATCATTTTCTGTGACTTTGGGAAAATCACTTCACCTCTCTGGACTTTCATTTTACACTCTAGTACTTGTAAAATAAAATAACTAGATGGTTATCTAGGATTCCTTCTTAAATGTTTTTCTATGACTATTATTAATTACTTACTCAATGGAGACAATGACAGCATTCAATTCCTCAGCCATTGCTTTACACAGTTCATCGTAATACCTGATTTCTGAAAGAGACAAAGGAGCAAACACTCACTATAAAGCAGTTTATTTAATACTGTCCGTTCTTAAATTCTGCTAACTATGGATTGTTTTTAGACTTGGACTTAAGTTATTAATAATAAAAACAATAAAAAGTAAATATGAACATATACCTCATTAACAGAGCTACATGTACCAATGTAAAAAATTAATCTGGTTTCCCATAAAATACAATTACTATAAAATAACAGGAAATCCATATTAGATTACCTTTGAATGTGTTTTTAACTGACTAAAAATTTATTTCATAATGGATGATATGAAGTGCATCAGATTCATTCTGATTTTGTAGTTCTTCAAATGTATGCCTTTCCAGAAATCACAGAAAATAAGCAGTTTCCTCCTTAGAACCAAAAAATTTTTCTCTTTTAACACCATCATTTGCTGTGATTCAGAAAAGTCACCAATCTGAAGAATATGGTATTCTGTTTAAACCAACACAGAACAAATAGAATTTTAGGAAGTCTTAGCATTTCTTAGAAAGAGAATCCACAGGTTTGCAGTGACAGAAGCAATTTTAATATGTAAAAATTTAATCCCTTAGGCTGTTCTTTTAATATATTAATGTTTTTATAATATATTAAGAGCTGGATTGCGTCAACAGAAAGCCAAATACTACCTTATTTATAGGTTTTCCAAGGCAGTCTAAGAACCAGAAGTTCAATAACTACATAAACACCTGCACACCTACCTCCAGCTCTTCCTCTGGCAGAAGTGATCAGCCAAAATTATGTGGAAAAGGCCAGGCTGACTCATAATCCATACCATTCCTGGCACTTATACTTCCTGGCCTCTGATGTATTGATACTATCTCACCTGGCAAGTGTCCAGTGCTACAGATGCAACCTTTTCTAGGGCAGAGACTCTGTCTTACTCAGTTTTGTATCCCCATCACCAAGCACACATTAGGGTGACCAGAGGTCCAGGTTTGCATACAACTCTTTGAGTTTTTGTACTGAAAGTCCTGCACCCTGGGAAACTACTCAGTCCTGGGCAAACCTACATATTCAGTAATCATCTTATGGAAATGTGAACAAATCAATGAATAAAAGAATAAATGATGAATATGGAGTTAAATGAAATGAGATTACTAGAAAAAGTTATACTTTTTGGCCTTTGCTGCATTAAAAAAAAAAAAAAAAAGACAAACTAGAACAAGCTGCCATCGCCTTTAAACTTAGGGGATGCCAAAAGCTCTGGGCTGAAGATGAGAAAGTAGCGCCATAATAATTACAAGCAGAGATAAGGCCCTTATTTCCTCCTTAGTATGCTTTTCACTAGGCTGCTCCCCTTGGCTGCCTGACTTTTTTATTTTTTTTGCCTGACATTTTTAATGTGTGATCTGTTCATGAAAGTTTTCCAATACCAAAGAGAATGTTCTTGAATTTTGCAAGGTCGTTTCCTTTTAACTGTGGCATATGTTTTATATTTTCATCTTTGTTTTCACAAGCAGATGAAATATTGATGAGTTAGCGTGCATTCAGAAATACTTGTTCTATTTCATAGAAAGGTGTCTTCAAAACACAAGTTGGCATAGAGCTACAGATAATTGCCTCATATTCTGGCTCAGGGAAACTTTACCTTGTTTTGGTGCAGAAAGCAACTTCAGTACTTCACAGTAAGTTAGTCTAGGATTTAGGTTACAGGAAATATTTTCAAAACAGTCTGCCTGAATCAACAAACAAACAGGCAAAACCCTTGATGTAGGGTAGCTATATAATCATATAGGGTAGCTATATAATCAATCATCCAAACCAGGACCCTTTCAAGAATGGAAAGGGGGGGCACTATGAATAATTTTGCTGAGACAATAGGGATAACTGGGACTGCCAGGGGAACCAAGTCCAATGGCTCCCTTCTCCTTACCCAGTAAGAAAGTCATTTCAATCACACATCTCTGTGGGCCAGCTACAACCCCAAACAACCTGAACGTGACCAGGACATACTTGCACTTGCCAAGGCCCAGCCTCCTCCGTGAATGTAAACAACGCTGCGTTTCAGCGGCTCTTCTGGCTTTGCAGAGCCTTCAAACACTCTGACTTCCACACCGTCAAAGTCAGTGTCTGTTACTTTCACCTGAGCAGATGACCATGCGCTTTTCTTGCCAAAAGAAATGATGATGAAGTTCAGCACGAGCAGATGATGGCTGAGGCCCAAGTAGTGTATCAGGTTACTCTGCAGGATGAGGGGGGAATGAGGGAGAGCGTGTGTCAGCTAAGTTATCACCTGAGCCACACTCACCAACCTTTCAGTATTCAAATTCTTACAAGCAATTGCCGCTGCCCTTGAGGACTCACTGGCTACTTTTAATACAATAACAAATCATATTTACCTTTCGTTTTCAGAACTTCGAGAGTATTTTCATCTGAAAATATCAGAGTACATCTCCTTTGATCTTCAGATAGTCTCTGAGAGGGAAATGTGTCATCAGTCTCATTTTACCAAGAAGGTTTAGAAATTAGCTGAACTTGCCCATTTCGCTGGATAAATGGCAGTTCTGCGACTCAAACCTAGGAACTGTGAATTCCAGGATTCAGTCCGTTCACCCGACCCCTGCCCACCCTAAATCAGCACATCACAGTTCCAATAACATACTAGGAACGGAGGAAGAATACTTTATTTGAATACAAATAGAAGAGAAGAGAGTTTTATATTTACTATAAGTATTTTTAAAGTGTTTTTAAGCTTATATATTGAAGTGTGTCTGGTTGTTTTGAGAGTAAGAGAAAGGAATGAGTGTGTGAGAGGGAAGGAGCAGAGTCAACTGCAGTCCTGGCAGAACAGCTCAGACACAACCAGGAGCTTTGCAGAAATGTACAAAGAACATGCAGCCTGTTGTCTCTTCCCTTCTGAGCCCTGAGGGCATTGAGCTCTGCATTAAGTGTTCACAGGAAGTTATCTGGTTGGAGAGGAGACCCAGGCCATCCACCCAGCAAAGACCCTGTGGAGTGTATTCCCTCTTTCTACTTCTTATACAAGCTCTTCCTATTGAGTACGCTCATAAAACTGACCTCCCTGCAAGACCTACTGGCCATGTTTCAAAGTCAGAAAATTAGAAGCCACCTGGAAGCCAGTGACTAGTTAAGGTAGAGAGGCCCAGAAGTGTCACAGAGCAATTAGAAACCTTCCCGGTACAGGCGCGTGAACTCAGATACTTGTATCGCCTAGTGGCTCTCAAACCTTGACGGGGAGCAGTTGGAGAGTAACAGTGCCCTTCTGTAGAATATGAAACAGAACGCTGATGATCAGTGAAATATTTAATGCCTTCATAGGATCAAGAAAACAATGTTCCTAATAGAAATGAGAACTGTGTGCAGTCTGCAATACACCATAATACAGCTTCCCAGCATGTACATGGGGCACACTGGTATGCCCTGAAGAGGATACAGATGTGCTGTGACACTGATCCCCTCAGCCCCTGGGCAGCCAAGTTCCTGAGCTGTTTACCCCAGTGTCCCATATAAAATTGTATACATATGCCCTGCTGTGAAGAGTTGGAAAGACTGCATTATAAAACCATTAGCGAGTGTTCATGAAAAACAAGAACAAGAGGCAATTTATATAACCATGAACAGCTTTTCCAATAATTCTATTAATATTCATTTGCTGGAAATATAAGCAACAGGAAAGCAAATGAATATTAAGAAAATAATTCAATTTCTATATGTACAATTGACCGATTTATTGAAAAAGTTAAAACAACTGTTAACGTTCTCGATACAAAACAAACAAATGTGAGTGTGTGCGCGCACCCTAACCACAAGTTTAAGGGTTTAAGGTCTTTGGCAAATTGGGAAAAAGCAATCATCACTTAAGTTTTGTGGTAACACGTCAGTCTAACTTGGGGAATATGGAGATCTGCCAGGGCATGGCCGAGAATGTACTCACTAAGATTTCTAGAGTTCACACAATAAACCCTTGTCAATGAACAGAGAACACGCAAGATCCATTCCATTTCTCACAGGCCAAGTAGCTTGATAGGCATCAAATAATAAACTATGAACAAAGACATGGCAGGCTTGGCTCTGTTACTTTTTGAACTACATTTTTTGTTTTTAGTTAAATGAAGACTTCATTGAATATATAAGACAAATCATATGAGTTTCTTCAACTAAAGGAAAGCTGTAAAACAAGTGAGTTGTCTTTACAAGGCAGATTAGAGAAGAGTATTCATTTTCATAGAATCCACCCCGGGTTTCCTTTATGTGTACTGCATGCCCTGAGTGCATGCAGACTTGCCTCAATCTGCCCATACCTTTCCAGAAGCACCTCTGCTGTATTAGCTTATGAGCACTTGCATTAATAGAATTTCTGAACAACTGTCTGCATTGTTCACAACACTGACAGGGTGGTGTGGGAGCAGAAGTGCTGATTGGAGAAGGGACAGTTTGTTTATGAAGGAGAAAAAGATAAGCAGATGGGTGTAAGAAAGGCTGGATGGGTGGGAAAAGAAGAATCCAGAAAGGTGTTAAAATAAAATTGTGCTAATGTTTGGAATTGTATTGATAAGTTAGAGAATGAAAAATCATTATCCTACAGACAATACTGACTTTGTTTCAAAATTTGAAAATGAAGAGAATCAAGCAGTAATCTGTCATTAGCCAATTTATCGTTACTATTATTAATAATAATAGTTATCACTGCTTGAGTGCCTACAGTATGAGGAGAGGTTGTTGAATTCTGGCTACAATTCTGTTATTTTCCTCCTTGTGAAGAAGAGAGAAGAGAAGTTTAGAGACTAAGTAACCAGTATAGAAGCTGGATTCCTGGAATTATGCGAGGGCTGCAGGACATACAGAATTACCCTAGAGATGCTGGTTGAGAACAGTGTGGGCCCAGGAAGCTGCTCTGAGTCCTATCCAGGATAGGATGACATTCATATGTGTATGTGCTGTCATGTGGCATGATAAAACTGTGAATGGTATCTAACTTTTTTCCCTAATATCTGTTTCCCTTAGCTCCTCTCACTACTCCCCTCCCATCCCTACTGTCCAACAGGTAAAATCAGTAGCCAAGCCTTTATGTAGTTGTTACTTCAGGGAAGGGATATGAGAACAAATAGCAAAGAAACAGAAATGTCTTCCTGCTTTTGATTTTCAAAAGCCTATATCTTTTGGAGAATTAAAAAAGACATTGATTTAGGAGATTACACGATGAATAAGAAGTCTCCTAGAATAGGAAGTGATTCTCCGAGCTAGGTGGTGGAAGAGGGGAGGAGAAATTATTAGAGATCAAATGAAGAATGAACGGATTGATATCTGAGATCCAATGGAAAAAGAACCTTGGGACACAGCAACCCTCAGATATGTCTATGGAATCTGAGAGCAACAGACATGTACCCCATGCCCAGACAGAACCGTGGAAAAAGGCAAGACTCTAGGGAAGAGTGACCGCAAGGTATGTTTAGGAAGGTGGTGCCTCAAAAGGTCTCAGAGAGCCCCCCTCAGGCTCTAGCTTGTGCAGGAGCAGCAGAATGACTCCATGTGTCCAAAAAGGCATAAAAACAGGAAGGCTGCATGAGTGTCTTGCAGATGGGTCTGAGACAACTTCTCCGTTATCCGTGGCCCACTACATGTTCTCAAGGGTCCAACAGGAATAGAAGAGAGCACTAATGGACCTGAAGGGCTCTTATTAATAAGAACAAAGGATATCCCAGGGCAACTTGTAGAAGCCAAACACCATGGACCAGGTGGAACATGAATGTGGGCTAAGGATGAGTACCCACATGGCTTCCCCCATGCATTATGCATCAACATCACATGAGACACTTCAAAACCTAAAAGAAAACAGTGATGGAGGAATACCTAAATTCACTGGAATTAAGTTCTACCTAAAGAATGAAGGCTCAAAATATAGATCAAGTTATATTTCTTGCATCCTTGAGTTTGTGAAATGAGATTCAGATCCACCCAAGGAACATTCTCTAGTTAACAAAGTTTCCTGAAACCTATTTAGAAGTAGCTGGAAAACTCCAGTAGCACAAAGAAGCAAGCCAAGTGTTAAGAATTTCACAGGTTGTGAACTGACCCAGTCTTGGCTAGATGTAGTACTCCAGGGCAGTACTAGAGGTCTTAAAACTTGCCCCATAACCATTTCAGGCTCTAGAAGGGAATTCTGCCTGAGGAGGTGGAAGGGATGAAGGGTACTCATTACACCTCAGTAGAACCAGATACAGCAAAATAGGTGGCCACTGGCTCCCTACCCAGGTCTGATGACCAAAGGTCAGAAGACAAACAAAAATCAAAGGCAGCCAAGCAGAATCTATACTCTGCTTATTAAAATATGTTCGTTGTTAGTTTATGAATGGGGTTGTTCTCTGCTAATTCATTCACCATACAAATTAGAAAATCTATTCAACGGGCAGGGAAACTTAAGGGGGAGAAAAAGACCATCTTCTGGAGCTCAGGGAAACAGAGGAGAGCCAAGACTTGTAAATGGATAGCTGATGTTAGTTAAGCAATACAAGCTTAGTAAGAGAAGCCTAGATAAAGGGTTGCACAAGCCCAGAGAAGGAAGGAATTACTTGTGTCTGTTCGTTCTGGGATGAAATCCGATACGGCATCTATTCTGAATTGTGCCTTAATAGAAGACGAAGTGCGAGTAGCAAGGAAAAGGATAGGAATCCAAGATGCCAAAGTGTTGGGCAAGTGTTATAATTCAAATGCCTATGGGAAGAAAAGCTAAGTAAGGCAAGTGTAGGCAGGGGGAGCCGGCAATAAAAGGCTCAGTCTAGGAGGCAGGTAGGAAGCCAAAGTCAGTAGCACAGACTGCAGACTGAATACCTGGTTAAAAGCCCAGCTCCCCCGCTTTCCAGCAGTGGGGTCTTGGGCACGTTCCTCACCCTCTCTGTGCCTCAATTTCTCATCTGTAAAACAGAAATGACATACTAACTGGTTCAAAATACTGTTGTGAAACTTAAAAAAGTAAAAACCCCTAGAACAGTGCCTGGCACATACCAAGCCTTCTATGAGTTGGTTATCGTTACTGTCACACCTCTGATCTGGAAGATCACTGCATGAAGAAATGTGAGCCCAGGGACAGATAGCTCAATGTTTGCAGGGAAGTTGAGACTATCATTTTCTCCCATTGTGTACATTTGTTACTAGGACCCCAATGATCACCAAGTTCTGAAATTACTACAGGTGAAAAAGATGTCAAATAGTTATTTCTAAAAAGTTCATCTGTGTGCTCATGTCAAAGTGGGAGGGAGAGGTGGGGAAAAGCCATAGTACTCTGATATTCCATACACATCAATAACTTAGCATGTGATCAAATTTCAACATGAACCAACCACATTAAATAATTAGAGCATCTATTATAACTCACTACCTGCTTCGTTTCTCACATTCAAAGTTTTGTATTCCATGCCAGTGGTTTCCCAACTTTTCCAGTGATGGCCATTTCATTCTGTCAAGCAGCTTTTAAATTCTCCCCTCCAGATTCTGCTCTATTCCTGCCTATTACAGGAAAACAATTTCATAGAACACTTACCTGTATGAAAATTTATGGTCACATTTTTTTAAACACTGTAAAGTTTGAGTATACTTTAAAATGCAGATTTATTTTTTTTCTATTGGTGCACAAATTATATGACCTTCACTTAAGACCACTGTACAGATCACCTGTGATTCACTAATGCAGCACTTTTGTTCTACAAACAACCTCAATGTTTGCGCCAAGGAACTATCAAAAGTCAAGTAACTATAATTCAACAAGTGTTAATTAGGCACCTACTGTATGTAAAGATTCTGCTACATGTTACAAGGATACAAGGATGGGTAACAGATGGACTGAGAACTTAAGTAGCTAAGAATTTAAATCTTGCCTGACTCCCGCAAATTTCCATCTGTCCTTAAGTTTTCACAGTTCTCTGAACTTTCTCTAAGACTTTAACTTTTAAGGGAAATCCTCTGGTTTGAAAGCATTGATTCAGATTAAATTATTTTTAAGTTGCAGACCAAACAAAACTTGCCTGCAGGCCAAATCTGGACTAAGGGGCGCAAGCTGCAACTTCTGATGTAGAGGATGATCCAGTCTTACTGCAGGTGCAGCTGGAAAGGTGGTGGCAAATGAAATGCTCTCAGTTGTTAATGGTTAAACAACAAAGATTTTGGACATTCTTTTTAACTTTTTATTTTATATTGGAGTATAGTTGATTAACAATGTTGTGTTAGTTTCAGATGTACAACAAAGTGATTCAGTTATACATATAAATGTATTTATTCTTTTTCAAATTCTTTTCTCAGTTAGGTTGTTACGGAATACTGAGCAGAATTCCCTGTGCTATACAGTGGACACTCTTTAATGAGACTATACTTTGGGAAAAATTATACAGCTGAGGTGTACACAGTAGATTGGTGGGAGAAGACACTAGAGGGCAACAGCTATAATAGTTTGGCAATTGTCCACAGGAGAGAAATGAAGGTCTGCCCCAGGAGAATATAGAGGAGGGAATATATTCAAGAGAGATCACTGAGACGGAGTTGATAGGCCTTGGTAACTGCTCACAGAGTAGTATATGGGATCAGGTAGGCAGGCTGGTAGGACACAGAGAAAGGATTGAAAGATCCTGGAGGGTCCTCACTTGGAGTATGAGAAACAGAGAACACAGGCAGAACAGTCAGGGAAAGTAAGAAAAGTTCCATTTTAAAATTATTCCATTTAAAGCCAATGGGACATCTAGGCAGATAGGTCCAAAAGACAGATAGCAAATGCAGGGTCAGAGATTCAAGGAGGTCAGGCCTGGAGGAAGAGCTCAGAGGTAACTGTTAACAACTCAGACAGTAGTAAGACTCAGGAGATTTAGTGAAGAGACAGAACACAGTGACAAAGAAATAGACCAGGGAGGAAAACATTCTTTGACAGGCTGAAAAGAAGAATCTAGAGGGAGAAATCCAGAGATTGGCAAGAGGAAAACTGAGAGTGAATCAGAAAGTAAAAGTCAAATTTGGAAGAATTTTTTAAAAAGACTGATTATTTGGCAATTTGAGGGAGCTATGGACTAAAAAAATGGCCATTAACATAATTAGGAAGTCATCACTACTAGCCAGGAGAAGTTTTAGGCACATTGCGGAGGCATAATCTAATTATTTCAACAGCCTCGTCATTGCTAGCTCTGCATTCCGACTACTGCTCCCTTAAAGATTTAATGGCTGTACCAACCTTTTGGCTTTGTCAAGATCTTCTCATGCCTCCCATTCCAACCTGCAGAGAATTCCTGTGTTCACGGTTGCTCAAGCCAAGTGGTAAAAGTGTCAGTCCAGGCTAAGTGATACTCAAGAATTACAGCACCATATCAGTCTTCCTCACTCATGTGCAAAACTGGTCTAATTTCCAAGCTTTGTGTTAGGCAAATCTAGAAAACTGGTTAGGAGCAAAGACTAGGAAGCTTGACTGCCTAGGTTTGAATCTTATTTCTACTACATACTGGTTGTATGTCTTAGTTAATGTTTCTATGCCTTAATTTCCTCATCTATAAAATGGGAATAAAAAATAAAATGGGAATAATAGTACTTAACTCACAGAGTTTTTCTGAAGATTAAATGAGTTAACATGTAGAAAGCACTTAGAACAGTGCCTGCCACATAGCAAACACTACGTAACTATTAATTATGATGATTACCAACTCACAATTAATATTGTGAAAGTGTTACTTAGTTTTTATCCCACAGAACAAACTTGACAATATTTAGGTCTAACTTGCTGTTAATTAAGACTAACTAGAGTATTTAGAGAATGTTTGCTTAATTTATTAAAATTTACAAATTAAATGTTTAGAACAACTTGACTTGCTTTTGGCCATCAGTAACTTTTATGTGAACTTGTAATTTATGGTTAACTTGTAAGATCCCAGCATATCTTCTAATGAATTTGAGATATTATAAAATTCTCCAAAAACTCTAAGTGATTTTTTTCGTTCTCTTTGTAATAAATATGTATCATATAGAACTTGTAGAAGGAGAAACACTGTTAGCGTCAGAACTTTAAAGAAATTGCAAGTGACCTAGAAAGAAAAATTAGATCTATAGGCTCATTTCAGAGATGGGAGGGGTAAGAGGGGGTGTGTAAAGGGTTGACCAAGAAGCTACTGGAATGGCCATCCTTCAGAGAAAGAGACCCAGAGGCAAGATTGAGTGCCCAGCCCAGGGAAAAAAGAAAAAAAAGGCATAACTATCCTACAAATGTGAAAGACACGAAGTTGTGACACAGATAAATTCTTACATGGGCTGATTCCAATCCAACCTCACTTTTGGAGGTCGAATAGAGCTAATCACACATTTCTTCTAATGTTACACAATTCAGCCAGCTGGCCAATGCTCCACCTCTGAGAGAATTGATAAGAGATTGAATGGATTCCTCACCACTGGAGGAAAGCTGCCTGGGAAGCTGGAAAGGTAATGCAAGGTAACAGAATCAGGTCCTAGCCCTGCCTCTTACCAACTTTGTGGTTTATGCAAAGTTATTATGTCATTCCGAGCCTCAGGTTTTTCCCGTGTGTTAACAAAATCAAACCTCATCCCCTTTCATTTGGTTATTGTGCGAATGTAATTAAAACATCTGGCACATAGCAGGCATTGGTGTATCTTATTTTACTCCTTTAAGCCATAGGAGTAAGCTGGAAGAGGTTCTCAAAGCTGGAAGCATATTAGAATCACCTGGAAACTTTTAAAAATTACCAATGCCTGAGTCCCATTCCACACCTATTATATAATGATGTCTGGGAATGTGACCTAAGGCATAGGTATTGTTTTCAGCTCTCTAGGTAAATTCCTAGAGGAATTCCTTGCATACCTAGCAAAGTTAAGAATCACTATGTAAATCAACAAATTCATTCAACCAACATTTAAGTACCTATTTGGTCATGACTGTTCTACGTATTGGGGGTATAAGGATGAACAAAGCACAATGGCCTATTTTTGAGGAACATATAAACGTGGGAACATCCTAGACATAATAGATGATTATGATATGATGTAGAAACTTAAAAAGTAGAGATATGTACCTTAAAGTACAAAGGTATGTATCAGTATAACCAGCTTAGGAGAGGACAGAGTCGGCCCCATCTGGTTGCCTGGAGATAGTAGCAGCTGACTGAAATGAGTTTAATGAGTGACCAGTAGGCTGGTGAAGGAGAGGAGGGTGGGGAAAGGCACACAGATGTCTGTGGTTGTGGGACATGTGGGCTACACTTCAGTCTTCTGCCAGTCAATCTTACTTTGCTTTGCAAGTGTTCAGCATCACCCTCCTCCAGTAAGGATAAGAAGGCATCAAAGTCCTCTTTCCTAGTCCCACCCAGATTACAAGGATAAAAACATCCCTTTATTTGCTGGGGGCTGGATCTCTAACTCAACTCTGATGAAAGGATGGGGCTCTGCTGGCAGGCTTTAGGCCACATGGTAACTTGCACCAAAGAGGGAAAGTCAATTTGCTCAGGGAAAGGAGGAATCCTAAAGTTGAATAAAATAAAAATGAAACCTTAGGGAACACCATCCTTTAGAGGGATAGCAGGCAGGAGAGAAGAATCGATCATTAAAAGATCCCTCCTCCGCCCCCAAAAGAGAAGGAAGTAATTATTATCATGGCAAGAAAAAACAAAGATTGGAGAAGTTCAGCAGGGCAGAGAGTTTCAAGAAAGGGCAAGCTGTTAAGTGCCAGCAGAGGGACATCCCTGGTGGTACAGTGGTTAAGAATCCGCCTGCCAATGCAGGGGACAAAGGTTCAAGCCCTGGTCCAGGAAGATCCCACATGCCGCAGAGCAACTAAGCCCGTGCACCACAACTACTGAGCCTGAACTCTAGAGCCTGCTGATCGCAACTACTGAGCCTGCGTGCTGCAACTACTGAAGCCCGTGCACCTAGAGGCCATGCTCTGTAACAAGAGAAGCCCCCTCAATGAGAAGCCCACGCACCAAAACAAAGAGTAGCCCACCCCGCTCGCTGCAACTAGAGAAAGCCCGTGCACAGCAACGAAGACCCAATGCAGCCAAAATAAATAAATTAATAAATTTATTTTCTTTTAAAATGCCATGGGCTTCCCTGGTGGCACAGTGGTTGGGAGTCTGCCTGCCGATGCAGGGGACACGGGTTCGTGCCGCGGTCCGGGAGGACCCCACATGCCGTCAAGCAGCTGGGCCCGTGAGCCATGGCCGCTGAGCCTGCGCGTCCGGAGCCTGTGCTCCGCAACGGGAGAGGCCACAACAGTGAGAGGCCAGCGTACCGCAAAAAAAAAAAAAAAAAGCCAGCAGAGAGGAAAAGTAGGTCAATGGTGTTGGCAATGGGGTCATGGGATCTTGGTGAACCCAACAAGTACAGTTTAGTCAGAGATGTGGACCTGGAAGCCAGATTGTAACGGGTTGCAAAGTACATAGGAGTGAAGAAATAGATACGGTGAATATAGGCAGTACTTTCACTGTAGAGATAAAGAAGGCAATAGGACAACAGCCTGAGGAAAACAGTAAAGAAAAACCTTTTTTTTTTTCCCCCAAGATGAGAGACACTTAAGCACACTTCTAGGGAAAGAGCCTGTGAACAAGGAGAAACAAAGGTTACAGAGGAGAAAAGAAATGATGTGTGAATTACGATCCTGGAGGATGAAGGGGAGATAGGATATAGAAAACAGAAGGAAGGGTTAGACTTGGGGGAAGCTGTAAGAGAGGAGTGTATAGGAAGCAGGGAGGAAAGCAGAGAAGATCTGCCTCTAAATACAACTTGATTTCTGTTGAGTCAGTTCTGCCTTTACCCTAGAGAAGACAGTGACTTTTCAAAGACTACCCTCTTTGAAGGCAACCCATTACAATCTGGCTTTCAGCCCCATATCTCTGATGAAACTGGACTTATTAGGTTCACCAATGACACCGTGACCCCCACTGCCAACACCAATGACCTACTTGGCGAGCATTTAATAACTTGCTCTTTCTTTTTTTTTTTTTTTTTTTGCGGTACGTGGACCTCTCACTGTTGTGGCCTCTCCCATTGCGGAGCACAGGCTCTGGACGCGCAGGCTCAGTGGCCATGGCTCACGGGCCCAGCCGCTCCGCGGCATGCAGGATCCTCCCGGACTGGGGCACGAACCCGCGTCCCCTGCATCGGCAGGCGGACTCTCAACCATTGCGCCACCAGGGAAGCCCAACTTGCTCTTTCTTGAAGCTCTCTTCCTCCTGAACTTCTGTAGTCTCTTGCCATGCTAGTAATTAATTCCTCCTTTTTTTCTTTTGGGTTTTTAATTGATTGTTTCTTCCTTTCCTGTCCCTTGGCCCTGTAAATGATGGTTTTCCCCAAGGTTCCATTTTTTATTTTATTCAGCTACATAATTCCTGCTTTCCCTGAGCAGACCAATGTGCCACCATGCCATAATGCGTGGCAAATAGGAAGTGCTTACTAGCAGCCTGATAAATTAAATGGCTATGAGCTCTATCCATAGGCTGATGACTTCCACATCTCCCATCCATGATCTGTCTTTCTTAAGCTCTGGGTTCACTTTTCCAACCATCTCCAGGATTATAGCCTATATGCTCTTCAAAATGAACATGTTCTCACTTGCTTCTCCACTCCTGACTCAGCAACTCACTCCATTAAATTCTCAATTAACGAACTGACCGTAAATCTAGCTTCCAAGCTAGAAATCTTAATATTTTCTTCAGCTCCTTCCTTCTCTCACATGATATCTAATCAATCATCAATTCATGTCAACTCTACCTGCCAACATTTTCTGAATCTAGTTCTACCCTAAGACTCTACCCCAACTCCCATAGCTGCCTTGATTAGATGCTCATTATTTGCCTACTAACTTGAATTCTAGATAGCACTTTCTTTCTCTATAACCTGCTCCATACCGCTGTCAGAGTTCTTATCCTAAAAGACTGATCACAATACCTGGCTGCTTAAAAACTTTCACTGACTTCCAGTTTCCTACAGAAAAAAAAAATCTGAACTTGACATTGCAGTCTGGTCCCTCTCGACATTCCAGCTCCATTTCTCACTACCCCATCCCTTGTGCTTTCTAGTTCTCTAGAGTCAAACGTATCTAGGTATAACTTGCATAACTCAATTTTTTTCAGTACCTGCTATTCTCTTTGGCAATACCCTTCAATTCTGTGCTGGAGCCAGCTCTTGCCATGTCACGAAAACCAACTGTTAAATGTACAAGTCAGCTGACATCAGGTCAGTAGCTTGAAAGCGACCATGGGGGTAGGGTGGGTATTTATATCATGGAAATCAGCAATAGCTCCAAATCAGCGTTTCCCCACGCCGCACCCCCAGAGAGCACTCCACTGCCTCTACTTCATCCTTCCCCATCCCCAACTCATCCAGAGCATGGCATAGCATTTTAGGGTGTGGATGATAAAGGCAGTCAGCCAAGGTTCAATCCTGGCTCTGATACTTGCTAGTTGGGTAGTTCTGGGCAAGTCACAAACTTCTCTATGCCTCAGTTTCTTCATCTGTAAAATTGGGGTGATCATAATACCTATATTTTATAGTGATTTGTAAAGGATACCTGGCATAGAACTTAGTACGTAAGTTCTCATAATGTTACCTCTTTTTATTTGCTTATGTCAGGGCTTCGTAGCACTTCAGTCTGTCCTGTAATGAAGTCCTGCTACCTTAGCTCAGCTCTGGTAACTCACAAAGTAAGTCTCACAGTAGCTTGGAGCCAGGCTGAATCACCAGCTGCATGTTCCTAAACTGAGAGCTATATAAGGACTTCTGGGTAGCAGAGCCCTTTAAGTGACGTAAACCCCATCTTCAAGGCTTCCTCAGAAGAAAAGGTTGTGAAGAATCACTTTTCATTATCCTGCCTTGAGATTCTTTGAGCAAGGGCAGAAAGGCTTAACAAAATATGATAGAGAGACAAGAGCACAGAATTTGGACAGAGCCCAAGGCTAAGTCCTGGCTCCCTCATTTATTAGCTACGTGACCTGGGCAAGCTTCCCCAGTTGTCTGGGCCCAAGTTTCCCAGATAAAGGAGTAAAAAAGAGTGCACGTGAGGAGTAAATCCACGTTATCTATCGTTGTCCCCTCTCTCCAGAGGCCCAGAATTGGCAGGATTCTTGCTCAGCCCTTTGGTAGATCCCCATCCAGTTAAGGACCCTTCCTATAGTTGACCTTTCTCCCTTATTTCCTTTAGTCAGCATTATTTTTATAAAGTAAACCTTTTGGCCCACTCTCTGAGAATAGTCAGGGACCAAAAGAGTTCTGTGCAGGGCACTCTCTCCATAGAGCAAAGCACTGGAGGGAATTATGAAGCCAACCTGTGAAGCACAAATATGATTATGTAACAGTAGGGTTCTCTGACGAGATTGCTCTATTACAATTTCACGCTTGTTTAGTCCTCTATGGAAGATTTTATTATAAGTTACAAAGCAAACCTGAGGAGAACCTCACCACCACTCACTAATAAGGTTAATCTAGAAGAGAGAAAGGCAAGAGTTCTCAAAGGGATCTGACACCCTAACGCCTTCACCCTAAAGCCTTCAGTTTGTTCTCTCACTGCAATTCAAGCTGGGGGAACACAAAAAGGAGAGGCTTGTCCCTTTTCAGTCCCTAAACTTTTTTGTTTATTTTTTTACTATCACACAGACGACGGTTTCTGTATTGCCAACATATTTGCTTAGCTCCAAAAGCCTCCTATGTTCAAGGGGGATAAGAGCTCACATGTACTGACATTTGCTCTCTGCCAGTCACTGTTCTTAGTCTGGAGCCTCAGACCAAGAGTGCTCCAGTGAATCACCCAACGTCACATAGGCATAAAGTGGTGGGCTGGATTTGAACCCCCTCTGGCTCCAGAACCTTCAGCCATCATCCTCTATAGCCATTCACTAGTCAATTGACTCTCAAACCTACTTCAGAAAACTGGAAGATTTTTACATCTGGAATGACCCTTTAGTCTCCCATATTACACAAAGGGAAACTGAGGCCCAGAATGGACACATGACTCTCCCAGGATCAGCAGCTTAGCCTTGACGGCTCTGGGCTGAGAAGGCATTCCCCTCTGCCCCTGTCCTCCAGCTCTTCCTCACCAGCACATTTCTCTCTCAAGCCTTCTCTGCTAACACCTTTCTCAGTCCTGTTCCTATCTTACTCCCCTTTACCTTCCATACACACGCACATGAGAGCTGATTTAAAAAATTAGAGTTCTTTTGTACTCACATCTCTGTTACCTACAATAGCAATAACTAGATTGTGAGCTCCTTGGGGCAAGGTCTGAGGCTTGGAGATCACATTTTTTTCCAGTGTCCCATGTACATGGTCATAAACAAATGTCCTTCATGAGGCTACTCAAGCTGCAAAAAGCCTCCACTGTCAGGACGAGCAGCATTTGTCTTCACCTGAGTGTTCCAAATAGCAGCTGAATCAAGGCAGCACAAAAGAATTAAACTTCTAAACAAAACCTCCTAAACTCCCTTCTGCTTTCGGCAGTTCAGAGATTGCCCACTCATGCCCTCTGCCTGACTTCACAAGTGTGTTACACAGGATGCTCCAGGAGTTGAGTTAATCTTCTGCTCTATGTAAAGTGGAGAAAGCAGCAAATTAGATGTCTCTTTGAAAAAATGTTTATTAAGTGGTATATAAACCCAAAAGATAAAAGGCAAGTGATTTTTATAGATATCTACTCATGTCTGAAGAGACACATTCAGATAATAATTATAATAAATTAAGACCCCTTTGGCACATTCAGAATGTGATTATAATAAATTAATACATACTATATAAAATACATAATAAATTACAATATTTATCATAATTACTCTTTTGTACAGTGCTTTACAGTTTATGACCATTTGAGCTTTCACTTGTTTGAATTTCACAAGGACCTGTGAAATAGGAAGAACAGGTATTACACTCATTTTTTGCTCATTTGAGGCTTAGAGAAGTTAAATGCCTTACCCAGGATCGTAAAGCTCCAAGTTACAAAGTGAGTACGGGTACCCAAAAGCCCAACTGGCTGCCCCATCACTCTGAATGTTATTACTCAGAGCTCAGAAGAAAATCAACAATCAAACCACTGTTTAAAGCTGAGTTTCTCCCATCACACAGGTTTTGAACACTTAGGAGTAAAAAGTGTAAAATCAGGGTAGAGAGGGGAAGAAGGTAATGAAATGTATCCCAAACTCTACCCAACCGGCTACATACTCTCTTTGCCAGGAGATCTGCTGAGCTGGATAGCAGGACAAGTTTGCCAATGTAAACGGTGACTAAGAAAATTGGCATCAGTGCAAAAGCCAGTGTTTACAGCAATTAGAATTTCTACAGCCAGCAGTGTCAAGTTAATACAGCTCAGTCACTCCTTGGCCTGAGGCATTAGGAGACAGCCTGGACCACCAGGCTCAAGAAGGAAAGCAGAAGGCAGGGCTGTTGTGATAGAATCTGGAGTCCCCAATGATGGAGGTTTTACTTTTACCCCAGGAGGGGCTTCTCGATTTAACAGATTCAGGAAATTGAAACAATTTACTCCTCACATACATTTAATCATGATCCATAACAATCTAGTGTGTTTAATGTATAACATATTAAGTCTAAGTCAAAATATCTGTAAAACAGATGAGATAACTATACAGTGGTCCCTTGGTACCAGTGGGGGATTGATTCCAGCACCACCACCCCCAGCATATACAAAAATCCGTGGATGCTCAAGCCCCTTATATAAAGTGGCGTAATGCAGTAGGCTCTCTACATCCAGGGCTTGAAGCATAGAATATCCATCCAGGTGAGGAAAGATGGAAACCGAGGACTGATTGTATTGCTGTCCTAAGGTGAACTTATAGGTTAGATATCCCATCATAAGGAAAATGGTCCATATCTATGATATGACTTTGAATCATCTCTCTTCATGATACTTTTTAAGAACATCTATTCTTCCTCTCCACGCACCCCTCCCTTTCAATCCCAGGGACAAAACCTAGGGAAGCAAAACTCTGGTTCCACTAAAAGATATAAATCCCAAATGAAGACACTAAAGGAGTTTGGCAAAACAATAGGTTAGTAAGTTATTCGGTTTAAAAATTCACCTGTTTTTAAGAGAAAGTCATTGAGAACTAGTTCTTTTGTCTCTTATTTCTATTATCACCATTACACAATCAGGCAAGTTGTCCAGTCCAAGATTATTCAAAGGGTGTTCCCCAGACTGGCAGCATCTGAGTACAAATTCTTGTGCCCTACCTTTGCCTACTGAATTAGAATCTCTGGGAGTGGGACCCAGGAATCTCTCCAGGTGGTTCTTTTGCACATTAGAGTTGAGAAACACTGGCCTATACTCTTCAAAGTGTGAAACAGTCTCTCATTAGGCAGTTTTTGTTGTGACTGATTTTCTTTGCAACAGCAATGGGTCAAAGTCCTGGGACAATGCTGCTAAGGGCGGGGCTGGCAATGACAAGCCACAGTGGAATGTCTGAAGGACCACACTGGCTTCCTTCAGGCTTGAATGATCCCTCCTCTGAACTCCCCCTTATCCTTCAAGACACCTCCTCTGTAAAGGACCCCCTGACTGTACCCTCCTCGGCACAGAACTGATCTCTTTGTGTTCTGTGTGTCACAGTCTGTGTGTCAATTTGTGGCTTGAACGTATCTCCATTTCTGCACCTCTCCTTTCTCAGTGTGAGGGTTGGTTTGTGTCCTGCTCTCCCGTCAACTCTTTGAGAGTAGGAACCCATTTGAAGAAATCTGCATATCCAAGCAGCTGGTGCGCAGAGATGAATGGATACAGAGGGGGAGTTAGATGTGCCTCGATGAATGGATACAGAGGGGGAGTTAGATGTGCCTCAAAGCTGCCGGACAGGGGAGGCTTCTACTCCCCAGCCTCCTTTTGTACAGGAGCTCCGGTCACAGGCCTGCCCCCTCCCACCTCCTCCAGCCCCTCCCAGGCATGGCCCAGTTTCTCTCCCTGCAGCTGGGCCCTCACAAATGCCACCCCTCCCCTTTGCCACTTCTCTAACACCCCAGACTCAGGGAACAAGAGACCCCCAGAGCCGAGCCAGACGGTGGAAGAGGCGGTGGCACAACAGCCGGAGCACAGTGGGGACTCAGGGTGCACTGGTCACCTGCAAGAGGAGCCCCAGGCCCCGGAGGAGAATGTACCAGGCCTAGAAATGGCTTCCGTGAGAGCTTGATGCTCTCTGTGAAAAGCCCAGTCCTTGCCCTCCAAAAGCTGCAGAAGCAACAAGATCAGATAGAAGCCATATATGAAGGAATTTCAGTCCCTGGGAAACAAGTACAATGACATCTCTAAGGTCTCATTTGCCAAGATCTACGAGCCCACAGGCGAAATGGAGGGACAGGGATGAACCCCTAAAGGGGTCGAAGAGGTGGGAGGAGGAAGATGAAGAAGATGATAACGAGGTGTATTTAATGGTCAGGATCCCCACTCTGAAGTGTCTGATGACCCAGAGAAATAAGAAAGGGCAGAGCTTGAAGAGGAGAAAGAAAACTAAGGGAAAAAAAAACAAACACTAAAGCATTTTAAATATTGGTGAACTTAAGAAACGCCCAGGTTTTTCATTAAAATACAACGTGAACCCGGTCAGACATTCCTAAAATATATGAAATGGAAGCAGTCAGATCCTGGCCAGCCCCTTAGTTTTAAATTTGACTTTCATTTGAACACAATAAATATATCCAAAGCTGTGGGAGAAGATTTACTCTTGAGATGACCTTTTCGTGATCTCTTCTGGGAGGACTGGAAATTGAGGCTTATAAAGGTTGTCAAGTAGGTACAAGGTAAAAATTTTCATTTTGAAACCCATTCATCATAACAGCATGCTCCACATGGAACACCAAGCCAAAACTGAACATGTTTTTGATGCTTAATTCTTCAACGCCTTCAGCCCTGAAATTTCCTAGTGTGGAAAAGCAGAACCCAAGAAAAATGTTGTCTTTTGTAACCCAGAGATCATCAGCCTTACACTTCAGAAGAGAGTGATGGATTCGAAGAAGGTTGTGTTGGATGGAGATCAAGACATTATTGTTAACGAGTCCAGGGAAACCACCAATCCCAGTGTGTGCCCACGCCCCCAGCTCAGAAGCAGAAAAGATTTAAGTTTGCTTGCATTAGCTGTGCCTTCATTATTTTGCTGTGTAGATACTGAATGGTAGATAATAAAATGTTACTGCTCAAGGATAGACACAGCAGCTAAGAATTCTCAGGAAGAGTGCATTTAACTTAAAGACTCAGCTTCTGGGCTTCCCTGGTGGCGCAGTGGCTGAGCGTCAGCCTGCCGATGCAGCGAGCACGGGTTCGTGCCCCGGTCCGGGAAGATCCCACATGCCGCGGAGCGGCTGCGCCCGTGAGCCATGGCCGCTGAGCCTGCGCGTCCGGAGCCTGTGCTCCACAACGCGAGAGGCCACAGCAGTGAGAGGCCGTCTTCTTTGTGGGTTTTGAATTGTGAGTGACTCAGAAATTTATTTTAAAAAAACATAAACATAAGGTTATTTACCACTGTGGTATTAATAAAACCTAGTATTGTCAAACACGTTCTTCCTGTCTTACTGAGTATTGGATAAATAAGGTGACTAAGCATATTTTCTTTCCGTCAATGCTTCCCTGAAAGTTGCCACTTTATCATTCTAACACAAAATGAATAGAATCATTAAATAAAAATGAATTAGGGAGTGAATGTTTGCATAGGCAACAGTTCTTTGAAGCTAGATACCTGTCAACACAGGTTGTAAGGATAATAACAATGTATTTGTGCACTGCTTCATCTCTAGTACATTGCGTGGCATTCAGTACATGTGCAACAAACACTTGTGGAACAAATGGGTGTCCATAACCACACTTAGAAGTATGTGTTTAATGCTTGAAAAAGAAATACACTGGTACTTCTCATATATCTAAACTATTTACCAAGATATGCATTATCATGTCTCATAATTATGAAATTACTAAAACTAATTTTACCTTAGCAAATACCCAAGAAAATCAAATGTAGAAAACGTCACAAGACTACAAACAATGAAAATTGGCAATGGCTCACTAAACTGTCATTATCCAGAAACTCTACTAACAGAAAAAACATATTGGGTTGGCCAAAAAGTTCGTTCGGGTTTTTCCGTAACTTATGGAAAACCCCAAACGAACTTTTTGGCCAACTCAATAAATCAGGGTGAAAGTTAATCAAGTAAATCAATTCTTCAGCAGAGTTAATGACAACTCATCTAGTTCAAATGTCTGGTGGGTTTAGCTGGGAAATTAAACCACATTAACATTAAAAAGCCAACTGAACAGATACCATCTAGTCTATGTGTAATGCTGCAGAGAAGTGCCAGTACTTGGAACACACTGTTTCACAGAGTACCATTAAAGATCCATCCCTGTGGAACTTGTAAAGGGCCTCTGTTGACCTAATTCTCTCTAATCTAGGTCTCTGCTCTCATTTACTCATACATCTTTCTCGCCAAATCCCTTTCTGAAGGACTTAATCCTTACTAACTTAAACTAGATGCCAATAAAGTCATATAATTTTAACATCTTAAGGGCCTATGCATATAGACTGTCTTCTTTGAAAACTGAGGAAACTGATGCACAGAGAGGTGGGGTGACAAGTTCCAAATCATCCAGTTACTGACGTGTTTGGACCACAACTCAGGTCAACAGAGTCCTAGTCCCAGGTTCTTTCACTACATCTCTACGGAAAAAAGTTTCAATTTACCTCAAAATTTCTGAGACCCTAACCTTTTTTTTTGCTTCCCTTTCTTAGCAAAATTGCTTAACTCTACACTTATTTTTGTTGTTTTAATTCCACCCTCCCACTTTACCATTCCATCTGCCTCCCAGAACTACAGCTAGAGCATCCCTGTTTCAACAGCATCCTCCTAAATCCTCACCATCTGCAGTCTTTACAGAACTGTCCAAAGACATGATTCTTGAGCTCTCTTTGATACCTCTGGCTTTCTAGGCTTTTGTTGCCTCTTTACATACTTAGAATATTAGCATGTGAGATCTGAAAGGAAAACTACAGAGCACATTTTCCCAAACTGAGTTCTATGGAGCAGCAGTTCTGAGGTGATGATTTCACAGAGGACAAAGAGTGAAGGGTTCTGTGATCCTGTGATCAACTAAGCTTAGGATATGCTGCATATCAATTCTTTTCTCAGAGATTCACAGTGCACATCAGGTTTTTAAAGACACTGACAAGTCCCAAAAGAAAATGAGAAATTTATTTAACTCTGCTGAGTCATTCATCTTTTCCACCTATTAAATTCCCTTAAAACTGATTGGGGAAGGCCTTGCCTAGTGCACCCCCCCCTTGTTTTACAATCAAAACTGAATCTGCAATTGAATGACTGACCAGGGTCCTACTCTATTTTGGGGCCAGAGCCAGGGCTCCAATCCAGCTCTGAGTCTCAGGCCAGGGCCTACTCTTTAAGTATTATTTCCCCTCTGCTGGATCCAATTCCTTCTGGTCTTCAGCACACTCAAGATCCAACCCTTTGTCCCGGGATGGACTACAAATGTTCATGTAGTGTATGCCTGTGGGGGGAGATGAGAAGGGTGGATGCTTGATCATATTATTTCAGTTTGATCCTACATCCATTCAACATAGGACTGTGCTGGGTTTCCTCAGTTATACAACTTCTGTGCAACACTAAACACTGGGACACAGGCACGCAAAGCCATCCTAAGGATTTTTCTCAGGGGTTTCTAGGGAATTAGAGGAACAAGTCCTGAGCAAAATGTCATGGAGGCAATTTGAGGGTAAGACTCTCCAGATGGGGGCCTTAGTCTCTAGGTAAAAGAGTTAGGTGAACGTGGGCCTCTCCAAAAGTTTGTTGGTGCATGTCAAACTGCCCTTCCTTCCTCTCTGTGCTTCCTTTTCATTTTCTCCAAGTTTTCCCAGTTGATTCTAGAGACCTTACTAGGCCAGGAATCAAGGTTTCCTCTCCATATTTTCTTGAGGGAGGGAGAGCTAGGAAGCAATAACACAAAGAAGGAGTTTTAAGAGAGTGGATAACAGATTTGCATGGCCCAGTGGTGGGCCAAGTGTTTGCACAAATTGCTTGCTGCCTTTGGTGTGGGCATTTCCAGAACAACTGTAAAGTGAATAGATAATGATGGGAAGAATTAAAGGATGGATGCCAGATAGTATTCACTGATGAGGGGCAGCCCATACTCTGCTAAACAGCTCCTTTATCCAACTAAACTCACAGGCCTGCTTATAGTTCCCCCAAATGCTCATTCTTACCAACTTGCTTTTGTACATATTTTATTCTTTTCTTCCCCCCATCCCCTTCCCCTAGCCTCCCTGCAATGCTATTCTGACCCGCTCTTTAAGGTACAGCTTTGATCTTAACCCTCCCAAGGTCATTCCAGTCAATCTTGGAGTTTACAGCCTTGTTAACTCCACTGCCCATTTGAAAATTACCCATGTATTTACTGAGTCCTGATATCTCTAGGTTTATGCTCTTGTTATGACTTTATTGGCTATGCAATTATGTCTTGTTTCCCCAAATAAATTCTGAACCATTCAAGCATAGGAACCTTTTGGAACACTTGTGCAAAATGAAACATACTTGTCAATTATATGAAACATTAAATGAATGTTAACTGTAGAACATAGGTCATAAACTCATGCCTTCAGGGGCCAGGGCAGCTCATGCAAATGAGTAAAACAGGTGTAAACATCAGGGAGTGGGGAGGCTTGCAGCAAACTGGAAAAACAATGCCCTGAATAAGGAAGAAGCTGTGGGGCTCCCCAGGTGATTCTGTGATGTGGAAAGTCTGGCCCAGTGCTGTCAGATGATCTGATTTTTCAAAAAGTAGGAAGTCCAGATTATTGTGTGAGATATTTTGAATTTTAGATGTTGGCAATGAATTTTTAAATGTTTAATAAGCAGTGTGGACCAAAAATAACATCTGCATGTCAATCTGTAGCTCTCACGCTTGCTGTTTGAGAAAGTCAGATCACTTTTTTAGACAGACAATGTGTGTAATTGACAATGCTCTATCCCCAAACCTGGACAATAATAACAAAACTAAGGCATAAAATTAGAAATATTTGGCTTTTTTTGTTTTCATTTTACATTTTAAATTACAGTGATGCATAGAAGCAGTTTAATTAGAAGGTGATGGCAATGGGGATTATAGAGACTCTGAGTGGGAGTTATGGGTCCTCCCAAGGACTGCACAGGTTGATGCACTTGTTTCTTTTTAAAAATTATTTTCCCTTAAAGGTATCTCATGCTCTTACGTTGGAAGAATTAAAGTTGTTAAAATGTCCATACTATCCAAAGCAACCTACAGATTAAGTGTGATCCTTATCAAAATACCCATGACATTTTTCACAGAACTAGAACAAATAATCCTAAAATTTATATGGAACCACAAAAGACCCAGAATTGCCAAAGCAATCCTGAGGTAAAAGAATGAAGCTGGAGGCACAACCCTCCCAGACTTCAGACAATATTACAAAGCTACAGTAATCAAAACAGCATGGTGGGGTTTCCCTGGTGGCACAGTGGTTGAGAGTCTGCCTGCCAATGCAGGGGACATGGGTTCGTGCCCCGGTCTGGGAAGATTGCACATGCCACAGAGCGGCTAGGCCAGTGAGCCATGGCTGCTGAGCTTGCGCGTCTGGAGCCTGTGCTCCACAACGGGAGAGGCCACAACAGTGAGAGGCCCACGTACCACAAAAAAAACAAAAAAAACAAAAAACAAAAACCAGCATGATATTGGCACAAAAACAGACATATAGATCAATGGAACAGAATAGAGAGCCCAGAAATAAACCCACACACCTACAGTCAGTTAATCTATGACAAAGAAGGCAAGAATATAAGGCATGACACCATAAAACTCCTAGAAGAGAACATAGACAAAATATTCTCAGACATAAATCATAGCAATATTTTCTTAGATGAGTCTCCCAAGGAAAAAGAAATAAAAGCAAACAAGAAACAAATGGGACCTAATCAAACTTACACGCTTTTGCACAACAGAGGAAACCATCAACAAGACAACCTACAGAATGGGAGAAATTATTTGCAAATGATGCAACCAACAAGGGGTTAATATCTAAAATATACAAAGCATTTATACAACTCAATATCAAAAAAAAACCAACCCAATCAAAAAATGGGCAGAAGACCTGAATAGACATTTCTCCAGAGAAGACATACAGATTGCCAACAGGCACATGAAAAGATGCTCAATGTCATTAATTATTAGAGAAATGTAAATCAAAACCACAATGAGGTATCACCTCACACAAGTCAGAATGGCTATCACCAAAATGTCTACAAATAATAAATGCTGGAGAGGGTGTGGAGAAAAGGGAATCCTCTTACACTGTTGGTGGGAATGTAAATTGGTGCAGCCACTATGGACAACAGTATGGAGGTTCCTTAAAAAACTAAAAATAGGGAGTTCCCTAGTGGCCTAGCAGTTAGGATTCTGGGCTTTCACTGCCGTAGCCCAGGTTCAATCCCCAGTCAGGGAATTGAGATCCCACTAATCCCACTCCTGGGCATATATCCAGAAAAGACAAAAACTCTAATTCAAAAAGATACATGCACCCCAATATTCATAGCAGCACTGTTTATAATAGCTAAGACATGGAGACAACCCAAGTGCCCATCAACAGATGATTGCTTTAAGAAGATGTAATACATACGTACAATGGAATATTACTCAGCCATAAAAAAGAATGAAATATTGCCATTTGCAGCAACATGGAGGGACGTAGAGATTACCATACTAAGTGAAGTAAGTCAGATAAATATATGATATCACTTATATATGGAATCTAAAAAATAACACAAATGAAGGTATATACAAAACAGAAACAGACTCACAGACATAGCAAACAAACTTATGGTTACCAAAGGGGAAAGGGCGGGGGGAAGGATAAAATAGAAATATGGGATTAACAGATACAAACTACTATATGTAAAATAGATAAGCAACAAGGATTTACTATATAACACAAGGAACTATATTCAATTTCTTGTAATAACTTATAATGGAAAATAATCTGAAAAATATATATAGTAGATATATAACTAAATCACTTTGCTGTATACTGAAACTAATACAGTGTTGTAAATCAACTATACTTTAATAAAAAAAAATTATTTTCCTTTAAAACCACACAGATTTCCTTTTCCTTGATTTGACTATAGTCTTGTTAGAGGTAATTATGGTCATTCTTGAGAGATCACAAAAGAAATGGGGGGTAAAGACTAATTTTTCTGAGACAATTAGCTGGGTTAGAGTAAGAAGATAAAAGGAAAATATGTTAAAGAGACTATAATATGATATGACATATGATATGAGTATGAAAGAAGGTCCAAGCTGCCTAAATGCTACCTCCTTCTTCTCCCCTCCACCCCAAGGATGCCAGGAAGTGGGCTATTTAAAACTGGGTGTTACAATGATAGGTGCCCAGTACTGTGCTAAGGGTCGCTGGCCCTTTTCCTTGAAGTTGACAGACGTGTTAAATACTTGGTAATAACCCACAGGTGCTCTGGACATGGAGGGCCCTATAACTCCAGCAGGAGTGGAAGCTGACAGTCCTCACACAAACTGAAAACCAAAGCAGCTTCCATAGCATGTAAATGTTAACCCTTGCAAAGAAGTAGGGAGTTCACATGTGTGATCCAACTGACTAAGAATACTGACTAAAGTATTTTTTTATAACTGCTTTCAGAGACCTTGGTTCACTCCTCTGTATACCCTTAATGGGGACAAATCCTCTTTCCCTGAAGTTGGATTTGATTTCTGGAAAAGCCAAAGTTCCTCTAGATAACAAGGTGTGTGATGAAGCTGAGGATCACATTTTGTTCATAAACAAGATGAGATTATAAAGTAATGAGAATGACGTTGACATGCACCACAAGAAATGGCTTGGAATGAAATTTCTTAAAAAACATTTTAGGGCTTCCCTGGTGGCACAGTGGTTGAGAATCCACCTGCCAATGCAGGGGACATGGGTTCGAGCCCTGGTCCGGGATGATTCCACATGTCGCAGAGCAACTAAGCCCATGTGCCACAACTACTGAGCCTGCACTCTAGAGCCCGCACGCCCAGAGCCCATGCTCCACAAGAGAAGCCACCGCAATGAGAAGCCCCCGCACTGCAACGAAGAGTAGCCCCCACTTGCTGCAACTAGAGAAAGCCCGCACGCAGCAACAAAGACCCAACGCAGCCAAAAATAAATAAATAAAAATAAAATTAAAAAGAATATTTTAGACAAGTTCTGAGTATTAGCGATGGCATCATCATTAGATTAAAGCTTAGAGGAAGATACCTGGAGCAACAGGCACTCTACTAACAAGTCACTATATTTCCCTTCGAAGGGTAGCGTAGCAGATTGGAAAGACCAAGGGATTGAAGTAAGAGGCTAGGTTAAAATTCCTTCTTAGCCGCTTACCAGCTGTATGAGTTTTTAAAAAATATTTTACCTCTCAAGTATTTTTTTTTAAATGAAAGTTTCTTTAAATGTAAGAATATATAGCGTGAGAGCAGGAATTACACTTGTTTACCACTTTTTCCCTAGAGTAGAGCTGATACAAAATACATATGCAATAAATAGTCATTGAAGGAATGAACAAAAATTCTAATGTCAACTGTTTTCAAAGAAATTACAATTAAACAAGGTATCCATGCAAGCTATTAAATTAACAAGTTTTTAAAAAAATCAATTACAGCAGTTCACGCTGGAAAGAATATAGCACAACTGGCATTTTCTCACATTGCTATTAATCATATAAATAGGAAAATAACTTGGAAATAAGAAGGAGGACCTGCAAAAATATTTATACTCTTTGATCTAGTAGTTCTAATTTGGGGGAATCTCTTGAGGAAAAATCCTAAAAGCAAAACAGATTACAGGCACAAATATGTTCACTGTAACATTACTTATAATAGCAAGAAACTAAACAGTCTAAGTTTCTGGTAATAGGGAAATAGTTATGTTAAAAATGGCACCTGCTCTTTGATACGTCCATTACAAAGAGAAAGGAATGCTATGCAGTAATAATGTGGTATATCCTTCTGGTATAATGACAAGTAAATTAAGTTGTGCATAAAGTTGTATAATATGACAGCATCTACCAAAAGACAACATATACACAAAAAGAGAGACTGAAAGGAAATATAACAAAAAGCAAATGGTAGCTGTGTTACAGTTAGAGTAGGTGAATTTTTCTATTTTCTAAATTTTCTATAGCATAATTATGTACCTGTTATTGTATATAAAATAATCCAGTCCTCTAATTTACTAAAGGAAATATGCTTCTATGGGAAAAAATTTTAAGTGGCTCTGATAGCCAGAGATTATAGAACTTAAAGAACACTCTCCACTGTCTGACATCCACCTACTGCTCAAACACACCCTATACCTATTCATATTCCTACACACTACTTCCCTGTACACACCTTTGCCTATAAACCTTGTCTGTCTTGCCCATGAAGTATTTACTTTCCTCAAAGATAACAGAAGGCTGCACTGCAGGGCTCCATTTGCTAATGGAATTTCTCCCGCTTGACCAAATTCCAGTTCCTCCTTCAGTGTCCATCTCAAATGCACCCTCCTCTGTGACACCCTGTCCAACTCACTCCTCAGACGGTTGCTCCTGCCTCAGTGCTCTCTAGGACTTGGTTCAAGTTCCTATTTTTGATACTTGCTGTATTGTCATTATGAATTTCTAGAGCTATCTCCTTCACCTTTGTTCTGCTTGGTCTATCACACTGCCTGGTACATAATTAGTGCTCAGTATAATTGCTGAATGAATGGCTTATATTGCTGACTATGCTTTCCTTCACTGTTGCTTCTAAGTTCCTGCTTTCTGAGAAAAAGCAGGCAGCTTACCCCTTATCATTTCCTACTTGGGCTCTTCAAGGAAAGGAAACAGGAATCCAGGGTAAAAGCAAATACGTTTTGCTGTTTGGTCCTACTGATGATGATGCCTTATTTGAGAAGTAGGATGTACAGGGAAAGCTTCCTGGCCGGTTGTTATCACCAACCCTCGTTATTGTGGAAGCTGTCCAGGGACGTTGAATCACTCATCATCGATTCACTCCGCAATTATGCGAGCGTTTACTTTCTGCCAGGTACTTTTAGGAGCAGCGAAGCCCACAGACCTGCTCCTTCCCCTCACAGAGCTTCCAACCTAGCAGGGGAGACAGGATTAGTTAGAAAGACAAATTACTTAGGAGTAATTAAAGAAACAATCACCAATAGTGGCATGTTCCATGGAGGGAAAAGTCAGGGTACAGTGAGAGAGGAAAATAGGGGTGAGACAGAAACTAGACTGGGTGGTTAAAACAAGAGGTCTCTAACCAGACACCTAACTCCTTTGATGAACATGCAAGAAGTTTTTGTCTCAAGGCACCATAGCTGCCAACAACTGCGGTGTCTGTTTCAAACTTTAAACAAAGAAAGACTTTCTGAAGCAGCACAGTAGAAACACAACAAGAAAAACAATTTTGTTAAGTCAGTCTAAGACAAAAAGCTACTAAAACCAAACAACAGCAGAAAGATAATTTATTTTCAATCAAATTATGTATTTGGGGGCTCCCTGGTGGTGCAGTGGTTAAGAATCTGCCTGCCAATGCAAGGGACACGGGTTCGAGCCCTGGCCTGGGAAGATCCCACATACCACAGAGCAACTAAGCCCGTGCGCCACAACTACTGAGCCTGAGCTCTAGAGCCCACAAGCCACAACTACTGAGCCCAAGTGCCACAACTACTGAAGCCCGCGTGCCTAGAACCCTTGCTCTGCAACAAGAGAAGCCACCACAATGAGAAGCCCTCGGACCGCAACCAAGAGGGGCCCCCGCTCGCTGCAACTAAAGAAAGCTCGTGCACAGCAACAAAGACCCAACACAGCCAAAAATAAATTAATTTTTAAAAAATGTATTTGGGCACCAGAATTTAATGCTATTCTACTGGTTTATAACAGAGAATATTTTTAATAAGTAGATTAAAGCTTATTTCACCAAGTAGTACTTATTCTTGAAGAATCATATATTGGTTGTGTGTTTTCATAATCATATTAGCTTACTTAAAGTTACCATAATTAAAACAGTGAAATGTATTAAGCTTAACAACACAAGACTGAGACTAGTTCCACCCATGGCCCAGTTATGCAAAGATCTCCTTCAAACATTTTATACCTTTCAGAAATGCAATAGAAATAACTCCCTGTATGTGTCATGCTGTCCCACCTCAGGGATATGCACCTGCTGTTCTCTTCCTGCAATGCCCTTCCTTCTACACCTGTGTGATGTGTTTCTTCTCATCCTTCCAGACTCAGCTGAGCCAGCACTTCCTCTGGGATCCTCTGCCTGAGTTCCCCAGGCACACAGAGGCTTCTGCTGGGTTCCCACAGCACCCACTATGTACCATGAACCACAGCACTTAGTAGGTTTTGTTGGAAGTGTCTCCTTGGCTTTTCCAAACACAATAGAGTGTGAGCACCTCAATGTCTCTGCAGTGTCTGACACCTTTCAATAAATTGCTGAAAGTATATCGGCACTTTAGAGAATGAACAATGCACCATTTTCCTCCATGAACAGAAAGAGAAAGAGGTGAAACAGCATAACACTATACATTAAGCATAATCTCAATAATTACAAAAAGACCCTAAGGAAACCTGGCTCTCCCACATGCACTAAAAACCACAGGAACCAATCTGTAGTGCAGCAACTTTAAGGATGCTTTAAAAAATGCTACCCATGTTTGCTTGCCACTCTCTGAAATCTGAAAATGGAAATGAAACAAAACAAAAACAAAAAAGGAGGGTGGGGGAGATAATAGTGGAAGACATTTAACCACTGACAACACCTAAATGAAAGTCCAACTTTTTAAGCAGTTTAAATTCTATGATTTACCCCAAAATACGCTTTTATGGAGTCAGGAAATCATGTTACTGTTTTTAGAGTAACTGAAAATCACTTCCAAACAGGTTCCTTCTGTAGACATAACCAATAACAATGTTAACCAATAACAATGTTCTTCTTTTCATCCAAGATATATCTTCATTTAAGTTGCAGGACGGTGCCATTTGGATTAGCTATGTGAGGCAATAAGACTGAGAAGTTATTGGTTTTGGTCAGTAGGGGGCCAGTAAGCCCTGAATGTGGCACACTGTGAGTCCCGTAAAATACTGGCCCACTATCCTTGACAAAAGTATAGCACATGCATTTAAATGGTACACTGCTAACTATAGGATTAATAGGCATCAACCTGCAAGGAAGCAAGTTTAATATTCATCTGATGTGAACCTCATTGGGAAGCAGACAGGAAAAGCTACTTAGCTTGTAAGAGTCTAGATTTTAAAATATGTTTCCACATAGATGAACCAACACAAATTTAGACATAGTTATTTGGGGAAGGGGTGTTTCTGACTTTTTCTTTCCCCTTGTTTTTTATTTTTTAAATATACATTTTTATTTTTAAATATATATTTACTTCTTTAATGTACTAAGTAGTTATATAATTATCATATATATTTATAGATAAACCTATTTAGTACCTCAGTAATATCCATCGGTAACTTCCATCTCAGGTTTTTTAATCGCAAGTTATAAAGGATATTCTGGCTATCTCCTGTCATAAGTGATAGCTCAATAACAACATTGCCAAAGTCAAACATTAGTTTTGACAGACATCCTTGAAACCATTCCAATGAAGAGGCTACAGGTTGAGACACTGAAATATAAAAGCCACTGTTGCCTGGAAGCACATTTTGTGGCTCGTCCACTGAGAGGTCAGGATGCAGAGCTGATGGGCTTGATTCCATCCTCAGATTCCTCATTTCTCAAGAGAATTCGACACAGATGACCACCCCTCATAGTGGAGCTCTTCGGTGGTTTTTGGTTTCTTTGACACTCTTTTTTTTTTCCTTTAAGAAGATGTTGGGGGTAGGAGTTTATTAATTAATTTATTTAGTTTTGCTGTGTTGGGTCTTCGTTTCTGTGAGAGGGCTTTCTCTAGTTGTGGCAAGTGGGGGCCACTCTTCATCGTGGTGCGTGGGCCTCCCACTATCGCGGCCTCTCTTGTTGCACAGCACAAGCTCCAGACACGCAGGCTCAGTAGTTGTGGCTCACAGGCCTAGTTGCTCCGTGGTATGTGGGATCCTCCCAGACCAGGGCTCGAACCCGTGTCCCCTTGCATTAGCAGGCAGCTTCTCAACCACTGAGCCACCAGGGGAGCCCTGTTTGACTCTTGTTTCCCCAGTTTTCCTTTGTTCTCTGATTGCTCTATCTCCTCTGCTGGCTCCGCCTCTTCTCCTCAACTCTAAAACTATTCTCTTATTCAACACTGTTTCCTTAGGGGACTTTCATGTCTTTCGGGGATTTCAGTTACCAGTGACCTGCCAACAAATTTCGCCATATTTCCTGGATTTTCCATTATATAATTATTTGCCACATATTTTTGGCTCAGTGTTGTAGCTCTAGGAAGGCCAAGTGCTACTTGTTTTGTGAATTGCTATAACCTCAGTGCCCAGCAATTAATGATTGCTCAATTAAACAGGTGATAGAGGCCATGGTGAATTTTTTCTATTATGGTGGTCAGCTGAAGACACCTGTCTTTAGTATCCTTAGAGGTCAATGTCATATTTTCCAAGGTTATAGGCCAGATCTCTGGGCCCAACAGATGGCAATCATTTGAGCAAATCCAAAGCCCTTTGTTTAGGAAAGCATCAACCGTTAAGTAAAGTGCTTCTTTACTACCTTCACATTGTGGCACACAGCTCACCATCAGGGCAGAATTCAAGTAAAGCACTTTAATTTATATAACAAAGTGTCATGTCACCAACTGTATCTTAGGTACCTAAAGTCTAAAGAACTCTTTTCAGGTGACACATATTATTCTAAAATGAATTGATACCTTGGCAGAGTCTGATGAAGATCTTTGACATAAGACAATGACAGTCTAAAAGACATTCAATTTCTTCAGCTTTTAGAGCACTAACTTCAAAGCCAGACTGCTTGAATTAGCGTTCTGGCTCCAGGAGTATGATCTGGGCAAGTTACTTAACCCCTCTGTGCCTCAGTTTCTTCATTTCTAATATAGGAATAATAGTACTTACCTCACAGGGCTGTTATAAAGATTGAATTAATATATATGTGAAATGGTTAGACCGTATGTGTTAGCTATGACGACGATGACTCATATATCCAGTTAGAACATCAGCAAACTAAGCCCATGGACTCCAAAATTTTAACTGCAAGAAGAGGTTTTTAGTTCTTGCTGTATACCAGTCACTGTGCTAAGAATTTTATATACACAATCACATTTAATCCACATAACAAGCCTTGAGGGAGGCACTGTCATTATCCCACTTTTATAGATAAGGAAACTAAAGCTTAGAGAGTTTAAGTAACTTGCCCAATTAGTCTCACGACTAGTAAGTGCTAAAGTCACGATTTAAGCCCAGTAGCCGTAGCCAACAGCAGTCCAGGTGAAAAAGATCTACAGCTGTATAGAAATCCACAAACCTGAGAGCAGTAGCTGATTGACAAGAATGATGGTGAAAGTTAAAAATAAAAAAACTGCATATTACTATTGGAGTATACTGTAGGCAATTGCCAAAAATCAGACTTGGACCAAATATATTTCTTATGTGACAGGTACTGTTCCAAGTGTTTTACGTATTAACTGCTGTGTGATGATGATGACAAACGATAAAGCTCTGTACACATTATCACATGCAATCTTCACCATAACTTTATGGGCTAAGTATCATGACCACTTACTAGATCAGGAAACACGCATAGGTTAAATATACTCTTCAAGGTCACACAGCTAGTATAGCTCAAGCCTGGATTTGAGCACAGGTCTTCTTAACCCCAAAATCCATGCTCTTAAACACTATGAAACTGGACCCCCAAATTTAGCAAATATACCATCAGTATCGTGAGGTTCAAATAAGGATCTATAGTCAATTAAATATGGGACTCACTAAATATTCTCTCTTTAAAATTCAAAATACATGTTAGTATGGTAGGAATTCTGAAATGTTTCACAGTTAAAAAAGAAATCCTGATTTCTTTAACTCAGCATTTCCTAGTCTTATTTAATCATGGAACACTTTTCAATGTGTAACATATATTAAAACCCTCCAGGACTAAAATTTGTAAATAGTACATAACACACTCCTTGCCTTCGTGATGCTTGCTCCATGTGGATTACACAAAAGATTTTAGAATGGAGTGGGCAAGTGACAAGGAGAGGAAGGGAGACTGAACAGTCATAACAGGAAGCTGTGGAATACAGTTGAAAGGGCTGTGGAATCCAGCAGACCTGGTTCACGGCCAGCCTCCCAGGCAGTCATGTGTTTGTGAACCAGTTACCCAACTTTACTGAGCTTCTGTTTCCCTTCTCGTTAAGTGAGGGCATTAACTGCTATTTCACAAGGTGGCTGTGTTTATTATTCAATAAATGGGTCCATTATTATGCAGATATCTGCCAGTAATCTTATTCTATTAAAAGCAGATCATCTTTTAAAAGCAAAATTGATTTGTTTTGCTAAGAAAGTCAAGGAAGCAGGGATTATTGCTGCTCTGGACTTGCTTCTAACAGGGAAGAACTATGCCATGAAATGGCATAAAGTAGGAATAGTGAAATAAACAGCTTACATTTTAGAAAAGTAGACTTTAGAATGGTCAAGGAAAAGGTACCTAGGGCAGAGAAAATATTATGGTACAGGAAGCACAGAAGAGTGTTGGTCAGATTAATTTCTCAGGGGGCATTCATCAATTATCGATTCTGGAGGAAAAGAGAAAAGTAGAATGATACCAAATGAATGTGGGAATTTGCTAGTGATCTTTTAAGGGGATGGCCTGTAATGATAACTAATGTTTAGCTAGAAACACATGATTCATTACAAATTCAAAAACAGCCATAAATCTACAAAAACATTATGAGGAAGTTAGAAAATCAGAAAACAGCAAGGCTCGCAAAAAAAAAAAAAAGTTGCAAAGGACAACAAAAAGCCATTTGGGGATAAATTCAGAGTCAGAAGCACAAGAAAGCACCAGGTCTGCCCTTTGGGGCAAATGGAGTAACATAGAGGATTGAAAGAAAGCAGAACTATGAATTCCTATTTCCTCTATCATGAATGATCTTCAAGCCTCCCCTCTCAAAAACCCAAAAACAAAAGCCCTAAAATAGTAGGAGAAAAATTACGTCTATGATAGGTGAGAAAGCTTATGATTTGGTGGGGAGCTTGTACATAAAGAAATATCAACATTAGGAAAGAAACATACAAGGGCCATAAAAGAAAAATGAAATGCTAACAGAGTATAACGGAGAGACAAATTAGGGTTGACTGGGGAAAAAGAGGAAGTTTCCAAAAGAAATGATTTTTGAGTAGGTGTTGAAAGACGTGGGATGTTGGCTAAAGTAAGAGGGTGGGAGGGCATGTGAGGCAGAGGTGACAACAGGAGGAAAACTGCCAGGATTATCATGGGAACACTGTGAGGCTAGATTCAGCAGCGTGGTACCAGGTTGGAGCAGACCCTAAGTGCCAGCTAAGGAACTTAGTACTTTTATTTGGCCACTATCCTAGGGAACAGGAATTCCGCCTGGGGGTGATGGATGGGAGCTGGTTCCCTGGAGGGTTAACAGTCAAATCTGGGCAGAACAGGGAGCACACGAATCACTCCATAACTTTGCGTTGATTATGCTGATCAATGCAAGTCACATAAATGCAGGCTGAGCATATGTCCAGATTTGTCTGGGAATAGTTCTGGTTTAAGACGGTTGTCCTGGCATGATTACTAACAGCAGCCCCTATCACTCTCAAAAATGTCATGGTTTGGACAATAAATTATGTGGCTACCTAGGTATATGTAACTCGGGGACTATATCTTTGTGTTTAATAGCAGTAATAATAAACGTGTATTTAAATAGTTACAAACTGTAAGGAAGAGAGCTTCCCAACAGGTAGGCTGCTAAGGGGTTACAGATGGGCTATAAGAGATTGATGGTTAGGTGTTTTACAGAGGTAAAAACTTAAAACCATTTTTTATAACTATTCAAAATTTATCAGAGTTGGCATTCTCTTTGAGAGCCATTTGTATAATTTTCTTTCTGAATCTTGTGAATTCTGTCATTCAAGCCCTTATAGATTCCCCTGGTATTTCCTCCACTTTTTCCTGGCATATAAAAGTCATCAAGTCTCTGACATGAAAAAAGACTGGGAAACACCAGTGTAGATTAATTTAATGGTAGGAGCTCAAAAAATAGTCAAGATATAGTGTAGTTGTGATAAACTTATCATGAGCGTTCCCAAGTGCATGGCCACAGCCATGAGGGGCCTGTCAGAGAGCAAGCAGCAGGGACAAAAATGGGCAAATCCATCATGGAGGACTTTGTTTTCAGGTCACCCAGGCCCAGCAGTGAGAACGTGAAATGAAGAGTCTAGGAATTTTTATTCTAGCTCTGTTTTGCCACTATAACTAATCATGTGACCTCGGGGATATCATCGACCCTTCCTGAACCTGTTTCCTCACTTGACAAAATGGAAATAACTAATGCCAGCCAGTTATTCATTGTAAAAATAAAATGAGATAATGTAAGGGAAACCCTTTGTAAAACCTGGAGTGCTACATACATATAAGGTATAACAAAAAATTATGGGGTTTTTTTGTTTTTGCGGTACGCAGGCCTCTCCCTGCTGTGGCCTCTCCCGTTGCGAAGCACAGGCTCCGGACGCGCAGGCTCAGCGGCCATGGCTCACGGGCCCAGCTGCTCCGCGGCATGTGGGATCTTCCCGGACCGGGGCACGAACCCGCATCCCCTGCATCGGCAGGCGGACTCCCAACCACTGCGCCACCAGGGAAGCCCAATTATGTTCTTTAGGGTCTCATTTCTATTAGGGTTAGCCTCCTCCTCCTCTTACTGGTGAGCCTCTAGGGTTTCCTTGGTAGGATCACCAATCCTCCTCTCACCCCACACACATTCATTCCCACCACTCCCACCACCACCCCTTCACTGACCTCTGCCAAATCCATGTCTCGAGCCCAGCTGTCTCTCTCTCACTCCCAAGCTCTGGTCTTGTATATGCAAACTATTTATGAACAGCTATCCTTAAACCAGTCCCATGGACACTTCAAAGCAAGGTGCCAAACTCTACCCTCACCCTCAGATATGCTCCTTTTCCTAATCAGGGTCATCATCACCATTCACCCAGTTACTCCAGAGTCTGTCCCAAGAGTCATCTTTGACTCCTTTCTCTCCTTCACTCCATATTAGCCTCCCACGCCCCCTCCATCAGCAACTCTGGTCAGCCTCACTCCAAACCAGTCCCATTTTATTAGTTCATGCCCTCCCCTCTTACCTGGATAATTGCTTCCAAGTGGTCTTTTGCCCTTGTTTGGTTTCTTAAACTCTAGTCTCTATACTGCCACTGAGAAAGACTGTTCTCAAACACAGATCTGAGCATGTGATTTCCCTACTAAAAATCTTTTTCAGTGGCTCCTTTCTTGGCCCACAGAGCCCTTCATTACCTGGCCTGTGCTTCCTTCCTACCTTATCTCTCTTACTTCGGAGTTTTATGCTCCAGCCACTCTGAACCACTTTCAGAGACTTAGCTTGTACCATCCTCTCCCACTGGAACAATCGCTTTGGCTGGAATGCCTTTTTCACCCTCCTTTCTCTCCCTCTTCTCTTCCCCACCTCTTCCACTCAGCTAGCTCTTACGGAAAGTCAACCTAGCACAATGGTTGAACTCTTGAACTCACAGTAAGACAGGCTTGAGTTATATCGTGACTCCACCTTTTACAAGCTTTGTTATCATGAGCAAGTTACTTTTCTTTACAGTTCAGTTTCCTCCCTTGTAAGATAAGGAAAATAAGAACGTCCATCTCATAGAATTATAGCATGGATTAAATGAATTGCATGTAAAGCACATAGCACAGTATCTGGCACAGAGTAAATGCTGAGTTATATCCTTAATAGATGTTATTTTTACCATAAATGCTCAACCTTGATAATTCACAGTAGAAATCAATGTGAAAGGGAGACATCTGTTCCTAATGCCCAGGTTAACATTAGATGTCCTTTTTAAGGCTCCTATAGCAACCCCCAAATGCCTCCATCATAACTCTTCCTCTATCAGTCAAGTGCACAATCTGTAACTGTCAGTAGGTTTGTCTCCCGTCACTGGACTGTAAACTTCTCCAGATGAGGTGTGTGTCTTATTCTGTTTCACCAACTCCTAGCATTAGGGTTCAGTTAATATTCATTGAATTAATGATGACTTCTGAATTTTAATTTTGTTAAGGACAGAATATTAAAGTAGGATTTAAATTTCATTTTGGAAACACTGAAAGATAGATTGTTAAAATTTCATAATAAGACAGATTAGGTAGGGAATATAGCTAGGTTTGCCACTTGGAAATTTAATTATATGTCTTAATTCTTTATAAATATAAATGAAGAAGAAAATAAGTGATAGTTCCCATATAGTTTCACTTGGCAGTAAAATAAAAATATGCTCACTAATTTAAAAGAAGTAATTGTACATTAATAGAATGTTTAAGAACAATTATTACACTCTCACACCTCAGAGAAATGTTTTCATATCAAGCTCAAGCCACATATTAGAAATAGGATGTCCCATTAAAATAAAGTAATAATGATGGCATTTCTGTGCTCAGGGCCATATTTGTAGAGTTCTGGGAAAAATAAAAAGGAGAATTATAAATTAGGTATTGTCTTACACACTTGTAGCTGATTCAATCTGACCTTGATATTTGATTGGATTCACCGGCAGGTACTGTCTACCGAGACCAACTCACATTGAGCACCTGTCAGAACTAATGCTGATTAAATACTGTGCCCTTAAGCTATTCTTAAAGCCATTCTGCTGCCAGGTGTTTAAAGAAAATCCCATTAAATCAGCTAAAAATTGTGCTTAGTGAAATCTCTAATTTAAAGTTAAATTTACGTGACAGTAGTAAACATTCCAGTTCATGAATGGTTATGAAAAAGGTTACCAAGTTGGAATTCTGCATGGCATCCAGCTGAGCTGTCATTTAAACCATACCCACACAGTCCAAAGGCACATGCACAGAGAATTCAGGTGAGGTCACATTAGATTTCAACAAGTTTGGAGATATTTTACGGGATGAAAAACCTTGCTCAACTAGTCCAAAAGCACTGCCATTTATAAGAAATAAATAAAGTCAGCAGAAATACCAGGTTCAATAATCTCTCTTTTATATTATGTCATCAAAAAGATACGTACGGTAAGAACTAGAAAGCTAGGAAATGATCGAGGTAAGACAAGCCACACTCTGGCTCTGAATCCTTTTGAGATACCATTATTACCTTTAGTCACCATCTTTATCACCCCTCTGAACTGTACATAACCACTCCCTCCTATGAGCTTCTGAAAAACTTGTCAGCTCTTGCTTTTCTTACATTTTATTTTATTTATTTATTTTGGTTGTGTTGAGTCTTAGTTGCGGTTCACGGGATCTTCATTGCAACACGCAGGATCTTTCGTTGCAGCACGCAGACTTCTCTCTAGTTGTGGTGCAAGGGCTCCAGAGCGCATGGGCTCTGCAGTTTGTGGCACACAGGCTCTCTAGTTGAGGGGTGGGCTCAGTAGTTGCAGCACACGAGCTTAGTTGCCCCACAGCATGTGGGATCTTAGATCCAACCAGGGATCAAACCCGAGTCCCCTGCATTGGAAGGTGGGCTCTTAACCACTGGACTACTAGGGAAGTCCCTTGCCTTTTTAATAGCTGTATATTAACATGGCTTCTCATCGTACTAGACTGCAATTTCTTGTAGGTCAGACTCAAACAGTAAGCTTTCAATCTGTGTTACATCCAAGTGACTGAGCATGAAGCCTGCTATCGTGATAGCTGTCAAAGGATCCAGGATGTGTTTTTAAAAGAAATGTATATATAGGGTTGGCCAAAAGGTTCTTTTGTTCAGTTTTTCCATAAGATGGCTCTAGTAGCGCTAAGTTGTCTTTAACTTCACTCGAAACAATTTTGTTAGATTGTATTGTGACAGCTGTCATATCAGCGTGCATTTTTTAAAAACTTATCAAAATTGGTGAATTTTCATTTTAATATTGAAGATGGAAGAAGAAAAGCTACACTTTCAGCATATTATGCTTTATTATTTCAAGAAAGGTAAATATGCAACTGAAACACAAAAAAAGATCTGTGCAGTGTATGGAGAAGGTGCTGTGACTGATAAAACATGTCAAAAGTGGTTTTCAAAGTTTCGTGGTGGAGATTTCTCACTGGATGATGCTCCACGGTTAGGCAGACCAGTTGAAGTCGATAATAATCAAGTCGAGACATTAATTGAAAACAATCAATGTTATACCACATGGGAGACAGCCAACATACTCAAAATATCCAAATCAAGCACTGAAAATTATTTGCACCAGCTTGGTTTTGTTAATTGCTTTGATGTTTGGGTTCCACATAAGTCAAGTGAAAAAGAACCTTCTTGACCATATTTCTGCGTGCAATTCTCTGCTTAAACCTAACGAAAACGTTTCATTTTTAAAACAAATTGTGACGGGAGATGAAAAGTGGATACTGTACAATAATGTGGGATGGAAGAGATCGTGGGGCAAGCGAAATGAACCACCACCAACCACATCAAAGGCCGGTCTTCATCCAAAGAAGGTGATGTTGTGTATATGGTGGGATTGGAAGGGAGTCCTCTATTATGAGCTCCTTCCAGAAAACCAAACAATTAATTCCAACAAGTACTGCTCCCAATTAGACCAACTGAAAGCAGCACTGGACGAAAAGCGTCCAGAATTAGTCAACAGAAAACACATAATCTTCCATCAGGATAAAGCAAGACTGTATGTTTCTTTGATGACCAGGCAAAAACTGTTACAGCTTGGCTGGGAAGTTCGGATTCATCCCCCATATTCACCAGACATTATACCTTCGGATTTCCATTTCTTTTGGTCTTTACACAATTCTTTTTTTAAAATAAATTTATCTTTTATTTATTTATTTTTGGCTGCATTGGGTCTTCGTTGCTGCGTGCAGGTTTTCTCTAGTTGCGGCAAGCAGGGGCTATTCTTCGTTGTGGTGTGTGGGCTTCTCATTGCGGTGGCTTCTCTTGTTGCGAAGCATGGGCTCTAGGTGCTCGGGCTTCAGTAGTTGTGGCATGCAGGCTCAGTAGCTGTGGCTCACGGGCTAAGTTGCTCTGCAGCATGTGGGATCTTCCCGGACCAGGGCTCGAACCTGTGTCCCCTGCATTGGCAGGCGGATTTTAACCACTGCCCCACCAGGGAAGCCCCAAAATTCTCTTCATGGAAAATTCCCTGGAAGACTGTAAAAGGCACCTGGAACAGTTCTTTGTTCAAAAAAGATTAAAAGTTTTGGGAAGATGGAATTATGAAGTTGCCTGAAAAATGACAGAAGGTAGTAGAACAAAACAGTGAATACATTGTTCAATAAAGTTCTTGGTGAAAATAAAAACTGTGTCTTTTATTTTTACTTAAAAACCAAAGGAACTTTTCCCCAATATTTTTGGGAATTCCCTGGCAGTCCAGTGGTTAGGACTCGGTGCTTTCACTGCCTTGGCCGGGGTTCAGTTCCTGGTCAGGGAACTAAGATCCCACAAGCCATGCAGCACAGCCAAAAAAAAAAAGAAATAAATAAATCTATTTTCTTCATAGAACAATTACTAAAATATTAATCACATTGATATGCATTGCACATCAATTCTGCTTTAGAAGTAGAAAACCTCCTACAAAACAGTTTTAAATTAATTTCTTATTCCATGTTCATTGTAGAAAAACTAGACTATACAGATGGGAAAACTGAAGATATAATCTTATAGCCCAGAAAAAAAACACTATATTTTAAATTATATCCTTTAGCTCTTTCTATACATCTATATATAGATATATAAAACTGTATGTTTTGATAAATAGGTATTTTAAATGGGATTACAGCATATATGCTGTTTTGTAGCATTTTCCCACTTAACACCCAGTACAAATCATTTGTAGACCATTAAACTTTATTTTTACAACTTAAATTTTTTTACTGCATAGTTTCCAAAATATGGGTTTACCATATTTACTTAATCTCTTATTGTTCTTACATTCTTTTAAATAACTGCTGAAAAAAGAAGAGAAAGGTTGCTGAATGCTCCCTCATATTTCTCATAAATGGCAGTGCTTTTGGACTAGTTTAAAAAGATTTCTGTACCACCTGTGAAATGTTTCTATCTTTATAGCTACAGCTTTGACTATATGCATAATTACTTAAAATAAATTCATCCAGAGGGATTTCTGGGTCAAAGAATAAATGCTTCTACAGTTTCTGATGGATATTGTCAAACTGCCCTCAAAAAAGTTGTTAAAATTTACATTTTCTCCAGCAGTGTATACTTCTCAATATCTCTACCTGTACTGGGATTACCATTTTTTAAAAAATCTTTGCTTGCACAGCCCTTTGAAATGTCTTCAGAACCTCCCCCAAACTCCCTCCTTTTGCTCTTCTAGTCTCCTGCTGCCCGATCTTCATCTAAACTCTCTCCACTGTCCTTTCCAGATCTATTTTTGTTTGTGCTTTTCCACTGCTCAAGTCTTACAATGGCTTTGCTATAACACTGAAAGTTGCCTAGCTAGTATTTTAACCCCTTAGCCTCTTAGAGCCAAAGTATCAACCAACAAATCTGATAAACTAATCCATGCTAATGTTAAGGGGCTCATTTCCAGCCACATGTGTGAAATATAACTCGAGCAGTTTAACAAAAATATATCATCTACATCAGCAATGCATTTATTTAACTTACAGGGCAGTGGTTCTCAATTTTGCTGCACATTGAAATCACCTTGGGAACTGTTAAAAATACTGCTGCCTGGGACTCATCTCCCAAAGATTCTGAATAAATTTGGTATACTGTGTGACTTGGGCTTTAGGATTTTTGAAGCCTCCCTAGGTGACTCGAATGTAGCATCTGTGTTTGAGATGACTTAAGAAAGATCCTAAGTAGTTTCTTCTTACATAATACTGGAGGATGCCAAGGAAGAAGAAGTACAAGGAACATAATCTCAATAATCTGACTCATCTGCAGAAGATAAAGGAGATTAGAAGGGGCAGCTAGGGGTGAATCATTTGCCAACGACAACAGGATAAGAGTAGCATTCACTTTCTTGGCCGTGTGGCATCTTAGTTCCCAGACCAGGGACCGAACCCGCACCCCCTGCAGTGGAAGGGCAGAGTCTTAACCACTGGACCACCAGGGAAGTCCTGAGCAGTCACATTTCTTGATGCTAGGCAGGTGCCTGCTGTGTTTAGGAAGTAGGCCAAGCCTTATCTTTGAAGTATTGATAGCCTTTGTAGTTAAGCTAATCAACTCAAACTAAAATGATTTGGGTAACAAATGTTATGCCATACAATTTAGTGACAGCATTTCAGGTTTCATTCCAGGAGGTAAACTACTTCCAGATTGCATTTGCTTTATTGTTTCAACAAAGTTGGGCAGTACCACAGATTTTCCCCACAACCCATAGTGGCCCTTTGGGACAACTCTTAGAAGAATAACTACAACCAGTTCTAGCCATTTAAATACATTATAGCACTCTTACAAAGTAGCATTAGCCCTATTTTACAAGGAAAGCTGAGGGTCAGAGAAGGTTAGTAAATGGGCTGGCCTCAGAGCCAGCAAGTGGCCTGGCTGAGGTGGGATTCAGGGAAGCAGGACTCTTAACTTTAACAGTCATATTCTATTTACTACCAAGTGTCAAGCCATGTTTCCTTTTCCCCAGGACAATTTGAAGTGACATTGGTAAATTGCCTTCCTGGGTAGAATATGCTTCCTTGTGGTCTGAATGATCTTTCTGATACTTTACAATTCAGAAGACAAGTGATGAGAGCCACTTCTGTGCTAACCCACCTCCGGCCACAGTGTCAAGTAAGGACACTCTGTTACCTTATCTATCTCTGTGACCTGGCATTACAAACATTATCATTCCCAAACACCAGCTGAGAGCATACTCTGCAGAGGACTGTAAGGTCCAAAGGCCTTAATGGGTTGGCTGCTTCGTTGGGGAAGAAAAGCTTTTTTCCAAACCTGGCTTTTCCCAAATTACTTCTGATAGGGAAGATTTCCTTGGTGACCAGAAAAGGAAGAATAATTTCTGTGGCCATCATAGTAGTTTCACTCTTTTTTTTTTCCTGTTTTTCTTATTGTTATTAGTCATTATTCTTTTTATTGTAGAGGGTCATTTAATCCACCCAGGTAAATACCATTGTACCCGAGAATCTTTAAAGGGTTTTACTCCCCAGCTACATAATTTCTGGAGGAAGAGAGTGATTGTAGGGCTTCCTGTACAAAAATTGCCTTTCTTGGAGCCAATGCTAGAGAAGGGAATGGTAATTCTTTCACCACGTCAACACTGTAGTAAGCAGGAGGGAAGGAAGAGGCTCTATAGTCTCAATGGATCATACCTAAGAGACAAGAGGGGACTTAGGGGTGGAGAACGATGCTGGATTCAAGAAAAGGAAAGTCCTAGGAATGTGTTACAATACCCAGTTAAGGGACTTTTTTTTTTTTGCGGTACGCGGGCCTCTCACTGTTGTGGCCTCTCCCGTTGCGGACCACAGGCTCCGGACGCGCAGCCTCAGTGGCCATGGCTCACGGGCCCAGCTGCTCCGCGGCATGTGGGATCTTCCAGGACCGGGGCACGAACCCGCGTCCCCTGCATCGTCAGGCGGACTCTCAACCACTGCGCCACCAGGGAAGCCCAAGGGACTTTTTGATAGGACAAAGCTTCAGAGACTATGTAATCCTACACACAATTAGAACGGACAGGGAAAAGGAACATCGACCCTCTAGGAAAATCATGGGTTTTTTTTTTTCTCTCTAGTTGTCATTCTTGAAAGGAGTTTACCAAAATAACCCGAGATTAAAGCTCAAGGTTGGGGGAAGGGAGGAGACTCGGTTTTGGAGGAGTGTTAGGAGTTTAGATAAAGCAGGATGCTTAGAAATACTGTTCAGTCATAGGGCTCAGCCTTGACTACAGATTGTAGCTTAGATTTTAGATTGTCTGGCACTGAAAATAATGCCTCTTACATAGAATAAACCAGAAAGTTACATTTTCCTGTCTACGGGGTTAAAGAAATACACACCCGTGACACAGTAGAGAGAACTGTCACCCTGACAGGGTAAGCCAGGGTATCCTGGCTCAGGCAAAGGTTATCTCCGCGACAGTTAAAGACAAACTAAATTCTGCAGGGCAGGCCGGAAAGAAATGCATCACGCAAACACCGGCTGCCACTGCCTCTCCAGCCAGCCAGGTCTCCTGGCCTCTTTTCTTGGGCTGAGCTGATGGATGCCACGCATGAAAAGCGAGATCTGTGCTGTTCCCCAAGTACTTGGAGGAGCCCAGCCTGCTGCCCCCGGGAATGGGGGGCTCCACTGTCGGGGACATTGGGAGGTCACCCGCGCCCGAGTCTGCTTTTAAGGTGGCTGCACTCCCAGGAACCAGAAGCCGTTTTTCCGAGAGCCTTCCTAAAATATTTAACTCACTCTCTGCCGCCCTCTATAGGAGAACAAAAATGGAGGAGGGTGGTTTATAAAAGGCTGGAAGATCCGTTTCTGGCGCTGCAAACCAAGAAAGAGGGGGACATTTAGGAAAGACGAAGGATTAAACAGTCGTCAAATTCTATTCAAGAACTCCACCTTCTCCATTACCAACACAGACTAAGAGACACACATAGACCTAACCCTCTGCTAGCAAAGAGGCGAATGCGACACCCTGAAAATGTCAGCCTGAACCACCTTAAAAAGCGATAGCATCATTGCGTTAGAAAAATTTGTATTCTCGTGGGACAAGGTCCGGAAATTCTGTTTCCCTCTTTAAACATTGCTTAAGAGAAGGGAGAGAGAATCGGCGCTGGGCTACGTCTCACCACTTGCTGTGCGCTCCGGAAAGTGGCGTCCAGCAGCATCAGCTTCCAGGGGTCGGACACGGAGCTTGGAAGGGGGATGTAGATGTAATAGGCGGCCAGCGCCACCAGGGCGGTAAGCAGGACACACGACGACCTCATCCTCCCCCGGATCGGCTGGCCTGACGGGTTGACGAGGAAAAGGCAATGCCACCAAAGACCTCAAGCAAGTTTCTGCAAGGGCCAGCAGCTCATTCACCGGTTTCTTACAGGTCCAGGAGCCAATCAGAGGCGGCGTCGGGAGGAAGTCGGAGCGCTGACGTGCCCCCTACACTGTGTCCTTGCAAAGTGTTGCAGACACTTCAGGTCTGAGAAAGCTCTGGGGCTGTGCTGGGCGGAGAACAGCGCACTCCGGAGGACACAGGTGTGTGTTGCACCCTTGTGACCAAGGGCTCCCTCCTGAAGGTTCCCAAACGGAAACACGCCCGGAATAGTTTCGGTGTGATGAGTTTCTGTCTGTCCAAACTACGTGGGCCAGTCTGACTCAAAATGGAGTCCATGTGAGAAAGATAATAAAATGATAATGATAAAAATCCACTGTCTTCAGCCAGATTTGCAATGGAATGTAAATTCTAGCTGTTATGTGGTGAGAGAAAGTAACAAATTCTTATAGCTCAAGCAATGCTAAGCCAGTAGTACATCTAGCACCCAAATCTTGGTTTCCAGATCTCATTCTCCAATAAAAGGAACCATGACTCTTTGCCATGGCACCGTGGAGAAAAGCCTGATTATAGGTCTGGGACAGGTAAAGTACAGGATGAACCTGTTGCTCTGTAAGATAAGGAAGTGCTAAAAAATGATGGGAACTGGTCAAAAGGACACAGGTGGCAGCTTGAAGGGTCTCCCATGGCTAAAGCTGGGATAATTTTAGCATCAAAATAAATAATAATGGATTACAAACCATTGAATAAAATAAATATCTAGGAGTCTATACTAATATAAATAAATAGGGAAACATCACGTGAAAAAAATTCTTTCAAGTGGGTTGCTGGTAACAGAAAAAGCATTTGAATCCAGATTTCCTATTAAAGATGGGAGTAGGGGAGGGGATATAGAATGAGGGAGAGAGAGAGAGAGAGAGAGAGAGAGAGAGGGAGAGGAACTCCACCAGCAGAATTACAACCAGAGATCCAGAAGAAAAAAATTGGAAGAACTGTTTTAAGGAGGTGGTTAGAGAATAACTCCAAACTTATTGATCGAGGCCTTAAAACACCTGGTACATATACTTTTGCAACTTAATATAGTAATTTAAATTTAACCTAATCCAAAGTAATGAAATAATCATAAATTTGGGACTGAAAATGAGATTCTTGGGAGAAAGTTGGCTTCCTATTCAAAGTTTGGAATAAAACATTTATATGAAGGGTACACTTCAATGATGTTTCAAGCATTCAAGTTTGAGATCATCATTTTATCTTTCTTTGCAGTTACTAGTTAAGCATATAAGTCTAAACAGAAAGAGATATATAAGTTTGTGAGTGAATGTATGTGCATAAAGTTAGAAGCTAATCTCCACGGGTGATTACAAACAATCCCAGAGCTACCAACCAAATTGACAACTGGAATGATTCACATAATTTTCTTTCAGGTAATCTGTAAAATAATTCAAAGTTTTACCTTGTAGACTTTAATATTTTCTTCCTGGATTTTGATTATATTCATAAAATCATAGATCTTAGAGCTGATGACAAAATAAAGAAACAACAACAACCCCACACCTGACCCATCCTTCCATCTTCAGCCAGTAGTTACAAGCTTGGTTTATAGATGAGTCTTTTGAGGCCCAGAGCAGCTTGTTCATAGTCTTCTAGTTTGTAAGTGATAGAACTTACAAACCAGGTTCTGTGGTTAACACTTTGAATGCATTAACTCCTGCCTCTCAGTGCTCTGTAGCTTCCCTTCAGCAGTGCACTAAGAGATAGAAACCAAGAAAAAACAAAGAAACCACTATGATTCTCAGTGCTTCTTCTGTAGATCTGAGAGTCTTTATAAAATGAAACCAATCTGAGATAAATTTAAACAGCTTCATCACTTGTTTCTAATACTTCATTCATTCCACAAATACACCTGGTCCACACTAGGAAATAAAGGAGTGGGGGCAAGGCAGTAAGGTCTCTGCTCTTTTTGATTTTGCATGCTTGGTAGTGATGATAGTTGTGGGGTGAGAGTAAGGAAAGTAGAGAAAGGAGAGCCAAACAATAGATAAATGATAACAATTAACAGACATGGAATGCTAACCACAAGCCAGGTTCTGTGGTTAACACTTTGAATGCATTAACTCATTTAGTCTTCACAACAATTCCTGTGAAGTATGTGCTCTTCTTATTCTGAAAACAGAGGCACTGAAAGATGAAGTGCTTGCCCCAAGTCACCTAGGTAGTGGGAAGTATAGCTGGGATTTGAGCCCATGGAGTTTGGCCCTTGTGCTCATGTGCTTTACTGCTCAACTCTGCTGCCGAGTGGTTAGGATTGGGAAGAAAATAGAACAGGGTAGTGTGATACCTTGTGGCTGGTTGCTGCTTTAAACTGGGTGATGAAGAGGACTTCTTTAAGGAGATGCCATTTGAGCTGACAGCTGAATGACTAAGGAGACAGCCATGCAGAAATCTAGAGGGTGGGGAACAAGTGCAGAGGCCCTGAGGTGTTAACGAGGTCAGGGAACAGAGAGAGTGCTAGAGAGGTAGGGGTCATGTGCAAGGGGCGGTAGAGCAGGCACAGTCAGAGAGGTAGCATGGATGCAGAAGGGTGGAGCATCTAGGACTGTGTGGGTCATTTTAAGGAGGTGGCATGGGAAGCCACTGAAGACTTTGCAGCAGGGGAGCAAGAGAATTTGATCTGTATTTGAAAAGAAGCACTCCAGCTGCAGTGTAGAGAACAGGAGGCTTTTTCAGTCATCCAGATCAGAGATGATGGTGGCCTGGATGGGCACTGTTAACGGTAGGACAGAGAGAAGGGGCAGATTTAGAATACATTTTAGAGATAGTGGAGACAGGACATACTCACAGATTGTGAAGGGTGATAAAAGGAGAATAGTCAATAAAATGCTCTGCTTCTAAGGAAATAATGTGTGATTTGATGTTTAGGCAATTGACGTTTCTATTTATATAGAATATCTTAAATTCGTTTTTATTAAGATCTCTTAATAACATGACATAATAATATCATTGCTTAACAGAATTTTTACTTTTATTGCTTGAAATAATTTACCCCAAATGCCATATACTATGCCATGTGAAGTGGGCTTCTTCATCTAAGGACAAGCAGAACTTTAGTTCAGCAAACACTTACTGAGTCCTGCTGTCTACAAAGCACTGTGGTAGGTGCTGTCGTGATAAAAATGGTCCCTTTCCCACAAAACAATGTCCACTCTAGTCAGACAGAAAGTCAGATAAACTTTTTATTATTTGAAATATACAAATTCCAGAGCTATAGAGAGGAGGAAATCATGAGTAGATCTGTTCTAGAAGAGTGAGGAGTAAGAAGACCTACAAGAAAGGTGATGACTGAGCAGATTGGGCAGGTTGGACAGGAGTGTGCAGGTGGATATTAGGTAAGATCATCCCAAGCAGAGAGGAGAGCACACACAAAAGTCCTGAAATGTGGTATGAGCTGCAAGCAGTTCAGGTACTTCTTGGGTATCAAATGCAGGAAGGTAGAGAGATTAACCTGAAGAGTTAGGCAGAGGTCATGAGATGCAGGGCCTGGTGGGTTGTGCCAAGGAGTCTGAACATTATCCCCTAGGCAGTGGGGAGGCACTGGATGATTTATGTTAGATCTAGTGACAATGGAGAGGGTATGCAGTCTGGAGGAGAGCAGGGGAAGCTGCTGGCAGTGTGTTGCTTCCAAGGTGTCCGAGAAAGATGATGCTATTGTAGTTCAGACTTATATGAAGTGTTGGTAATGGGGTTGAAGAGTCCGAAGAGATCTAAGAGGTAGAATCAGAAGGACTTGGAGAGGGAGGGAAAAGGTGATTTCCCAGATTTCTTGTTGAAGCAACTGGATAAAGAATGGTGGAAGAGTAAAAGATTTGAGGGAAAATGACAAATTCACTGGGGAGTATTTGGGTTTAAGGTTTCTATGGAACATCCAAGAAGAGATATTGAGTAGACTCCTAGACAAACAAGTCAGGAGCTCATGGGAGAGGTCCAAGCTAGAGATGTAAGTGTGGGAGTCTTCATCCTATAACTGAAGCCCTGACAGTGGAAGAGAGAGAAGCTAAGAGCTTGGGAAGTGCAAGGAAGAAAGCCAGGCCTGAGGGCCTTGACATTTACTGATTAGGAGAAGGAAGAGGACAAGTTGACAACAGAGGCCAAGAAGAAGTGGTCAGAAAGGGGACTGTCTGATCTAGACAACTGAGTAATGATGGATAGTGAAAGTGAGAGAAACTCATTCAGAAGTTAAATTTATGGAGTTTCCTAACTGGATTCTTGAAAGGGGAGAGAGAGGATGGAGTCAATAATGACTTCAAAGTTTCTGGTTTGAGTAATGTCATCAACTGACATAAGAAATATTGAATGCAAAGCAGGTCTGAGGGTAAGATGATGAGTTCAGTGCTGTGATGTACTAAGAATTATATTCAGCAACATCCTTATCAATATGATCTAAATTCAGTGTTAAATATTTGATTAAGGTCAAAGCCACTACATGATATGTTGAAGAAAATTAGTTTGTGAATTACTATATTTATAATATATGTGCCTAATTTTCATAATCCCTCTACTGATTATGGTTTGAAGCTCATCCTTGATCTTGCCAATTGTGACATTATACTCTCTTAAGACAGAAAACCTTGGCTTGTGTTCAAAGAACAAAAGGAAGTTTTTTTTTTTTTCTTGCAACCATCCTATTATGGTATCATCCAAAGATCTATGACTTCACACACACACACAAACCCAGCATGGACCAGCCTATGGCAACTTCACAAAAACAGCCGTGATGCTCCTTGATTGGGAGCATCATATTGCCTCCTCTTCCCATCATAAACACACAACTCAGCAACCGCAGTGACGTCCAATCTCCCAGTTTCCTGGATCTTGCCCTCAGTAATGTATTAGCTTCCTATTGCTGTTGTAATAAAGTAGCACAAACTGAGTGGCTTAAAACAACAGAAAGTTACAGTCACACAGTTATGGAGTCTAGAAGCCTAAAATCAAGGTGTCAGACATCCATGGTCTCTCTGAAGGCTCTAGGAGACAATACTTCCTTGCCTCGCTCATGCTACCTTCTGTGGTTGCTGGCAATCCTCAACGTTCCTTGGATTGTAGATGCATCCAATCTCTGCCTCTTGTCTTCACATGACTATCCCCCTGTGTACAGGTCTTTGTGTCTCATCTTCTTATAAGGACATCAGTCATATTGGATTAAGGGTCCTTTCTATCTCAGTGTGACCTCATGTTAACTAATTACATCTGCAACAACCTTATTTCTAAGTGAGGTCATATGCTGAGGTACTGGGAAGGAAGAGAATTTGGGAAGGGTGTGTGGCACTATTCAATCCAGTATGGTACCCAAGAGTCAGATGAGTAATGGAAGCACATTAGCTAGGCATCCTGCCCCTTCCCCCACAGTGGCTGTCCACGTGGTTCCCAGGCCTCCTGAGATAGTTTGGGCAGTTCCTATACAGGTGATGTTCCCTTTGCTCATCTTCTGAAGCTCAGTCTTTTGTCTTTGGATTGACAAAGACAAAAAAACTGTCCTGTTCAGATTTCAGGCTGATACAAGAAGAGCATACGTGGGGAGGATTATGGCCAGTGGTGATGGCTGTTTGCAGAAACATGGCCATGGCACTTCTCAAAGAATCTACAGCGTGCATGCGCGTTCACACGCGCGCACACACACACACACACACACACACACCTTCTAAAATAAGATAGAGGGCTTCCCTGGTGGCACAGTGGTTGAGAGTCCGCCTGCCGATGCAGGGGATGCGGGTTTGTGCCCCGGTCCGGGAGGATCCTGCATGCCGCGGAGCAGCTGGGCCCGTGAGCCATGGCCACTGAGCCTGCGCGTCCGGAGCCTGTGCTCCGCAACGGGAGAGGCCACAACAGTGAGAGGCAGCGTACCGCAAAAAAAAAAAAAAATTTTTTTTTTTAAAATTTTAAAAAAAATAAAAAAATAAAATAAAATAAGATAGAAATTTAAAAATCAGAAGGTAAATAAGGTCAGTAGAAAACATGACACCATTCTTTGAAACCAGCATCTGGTCAGCATTAGCTCAGGTACTCCCAAAGGAGAAAGGTACTCAGCAATAAGATACAAGGTGGGATCTTTGACCAAAGGTATTTCTTATTTAAAGTCAGGCACATTCCATTATCTAAAATCTTCTGTGCTCTCCAAGGAACTGATTGTTATTAAGGTGTCCTTGGTGGATCTATCCACCGGAAAAGGTGTGACCCAGGTAGATGACTGGGCATGGTTGTTGGTCCTGGGGTGTATCTGATGGAAAGTGATGAGTTGGAAATCAGGGTTCCAGTCAGTCACCTGTGAATTTGAATATAATCTTCAAATAAATTCCAAAGTTCTTCCCAAGCCTACCAACCTTGGCTGGTCCACTTCTGCCTACTCTGTAACTCACCTAGTGCCCTCCTCACCTGTCCTCTATGCTGCAGCCACACTGGCTTCTTTTCAGTAAGTCACTTCTATGAAGGCTCTTCTGCCTCTGGGTCTTTATTTGTGTCATTCTGTGCCATTTCCTCTACCTGGCACTCTCTGCCCTCTACTTTTCATCCTAGTTGGCCCATTAGGTATCTGTTTAAATGTCACTTCCTCAGAGTGACAATATCTTACAATGTTAAGCATGTAATACATTTGGACCTTGAAGCTTGTCATAGAAGCACCTTCTATAACTGCTATCTGATCAGTTAGCAGTTAAGACTCTTACCTTTCTCACAAAGCCAACTTAAAGGACCTGCCTCTGGGTAAAGGGGATGAGTTAGACAGAAAGTTATGTTATTGGATTTATGTATCCTGAAGAAACCTATTTTAAAGTAATTTTCAATATTTCTGAAATACTAACATGATTTTCTTATTTCAGAATCTTGTTTCGGAAAGATTATTGAATATTTGCCTGCTTAAAAGCTAGCCTTTTAGTAGGGTTCTGGTTAAGTATCTTTTCTCCATTTTCCATTTTTTTTTCAGATTTTCAGATTGACGCAAACGACTGTGGGTAACACATTTAAGGCTTATATTCCTTTAAACCCTGAGAAAATGATTTCATAGTTCTTGATATAAAGTAGCTCCTTGCATTTTATGTGTGCATTCAAGAACCAGACATCTTTTCATGGTCTATGCATGAAACTATGTAGAAAGGAATTGATAATATTTAAACTTATATAATATCACAATATGTTACAATTCCCTTATTATCTTTGGACATAGATGTCATTTATTTTCAAAATCTGTAGACATTTACTGGTGACCTACTAAGTATTGAACACTGTTTCATTCTTGGGAATGGGATAATATCCATGTAGGGAAGGAGTTCTCAGTCTAGTAGGAAAGAAAATAAATAAACAGAAGAAAACTTGCTAAGTGCTATAGGAGAGGTGTAGAAAGAATATCTGAGTAGAAGTACACAGACAAGGGCAGAAAGGCATATGCAAGCATATTGTGTAATCAAAGGTTTGGGTGCAAGAGCATGACACTTTCAAGGAGCAACTTCTGTTGATTTTATGAATCATATAAACAAGTCTGTTTTTAACTGAACTACTGGTGGGACCCGAGTTAGTGATTTACAATCATAATTCGTTTCAGTGATTTAATTGCATTTATGTAAATCAATGATAGCATAATCAGTGTATACTTCTCAGGAATAAATGATTTATAATGATAAAAATATGCTTTGTAATAACTAGCTATTAAAAATGTCTGGTGAAGTAGTCAAAATGACATTTTAATTTTAGCAACTAGATATGTTAAAAGTAAATCAAGTGAGTTATGTATACAGTTAGGTTTCTCTACTGCCTCATGGTTTTTAAATACTCATCTTGGAAAAATAAACTATTGATTAGATCTTTTGGACATTTACTTTTGTTAGTTCTGTAGCATATTCCCAGAAAGTTATTCTTTTTAAAAATTTGAATGCAAAATTAAAGTTATTACCTACTCCGGTGCCTGCTCTGAGCCCTACATCCAGGTCTCTTCTCAGTTCTAGGCACATAGTTGAAGTTCAATAAATGTTATAGCTGGTAAAGTCTAATATTTAGATCTGAAAGCCTGACTGTGAAAAAGAGATCATTAATAGGTAAGAACTTACATATGCCATCTTATCAATTGTTTCCTGGATGTTTTGCAGTTGCCTTATTCCTTTCTTCCGCTCTTGCTGCCCTCCTTTGTGAATTAATGATTTTCTGTATTGGTATGCTTTTATTCTCTTCTCCTTATCTTTTGTGAATCCACTTTAGGTTTTTGCTGCATGGTTACCATTAGGCTTACATAAAATATAAACATAACAGTCTATTTTATGCAGGTAACAACTTAACTTTGATTGCATACAAAAACTCTACCCTTTACTCCTCCCCTCTTATGTTTGGTTGTTTGTTTTTTTTTTTGCTGTACGCGGGCCTCTCACTGTTGTGGCCTCTCCCGTTGCGGAGCACAGGCTCCGGACGTGCAGGCTCAGCGGCCATGGCTCACGGGCCCTGCCGGACCGGGGCACGAACCCGTGTCCCCCTCATCGGCGGGCGGACTCTCAACCACTGCGCCACCAGGGAAGCCCTTTCTGCATTTTTAATATATCATTTTACTCTCTTCTGGCTGGTAAGGCTCCTGCTGAAAAGTCTACTAATAGCCTTTTGAGGGTTTCCCTTTTTCCTCTCTGCTTTTAAGATTTTTTTTGTCTGATTTTTGACATTTTATTCTAATGTGTCTTGGAAGGGTTTCTTTGATTTTGTTTAGTCACCTATGAGCTTCATGAACTTGGATATCCAAATCTCTCCCCAAATTTGGGAACTTCTCAGCATTATTTCTCTAATTAAGTTTTCTACCCCCTTCTCCCTCTCTTCTCCTTCTGTAACAGCAATGATCACAAACTGATCCTTTTGATGGTATCCCATAACTCGCATAGGCTTTCTTTCCTCTTTTCCATTCTTTTTTATCTGTTCTCTTCTGACTGGAAAATTTCAAAGCTCCTGTCTTCAAAATCACTGATTCTTTCTTCTGTTTGATCAAGTCTGCTCTTATGTTCTCTATTGCATTTTTAATTTCATTCATTGTATTTTTCAGCTCCAGAATTTGTTTGGTTCTTTCTGATGATTTCTATCTTTTTGTTAATTTCATTTTGTTCATGTATTGTTTTCCTGATTTTGCTGAATTGTCTTTCTGTGTTTTCTTGTAGCTCACTGAGTTTCCTTAAAATAGTTATTTTGCAGTGTTTGTTCAGTAAGTCAGAGATCTCCATGTCTTTCTGTTCAGTCACCAGAAGATTATTGTGATTTTTTTGGTGGTATCATGTGTCCTTGATTTTTCATGTTCCTTGGAGTTTTTGTGTTGCTGTCTTCTCATTTCCTCTAGTCTTTACTAAATGCTCAGTTCAATGTGTCTCAACTTTTTTTTTCTCCAGTGGAGTGTGGGAACTTCTCTGCAAACATGGACTTCCACAAAGGCTCTTTGGTTTGTGAGTGATTGTCCAAGTCAGTGTTCTCTAGGGACTCCCAGATCTTGACCGAGAAAAGCTGGAAATGGTTTATGGGTCACTGCAAGGTTCACAGTTGTAGTCAAGGTTTATCTGCCTATTACCTGACACAGGGGTAGGCAAGACTCCTCCTGGGTCCCTTGACATATGATGTGGGGACCCACAGCCCCCTCAAAGGCACTTCTGCCCGTGGATGGATGCTGACTTTTTTGTTGCTGGGGTGGGAGGGAAGACAGAAATGAGGGATATCTATGGAACCATCATATTAATATCAGTGCCCCCACCCTTACAAACAAACAAACAAACTCTTGAAACAAAGAATTAAAAGGTAAGGGAAAAAACTGTTAAAATGTGCAGGATTTTATTTTTTGCTTGTGCATGTGTGTCATTAAAGGGGGAGTTTTACAATTAATTCAGCAAGTTGTAATTTCAAGACTCCTGAAAAGTGATTCAACTATTGCAGCATTGTATCATGTCAACTCTGTTTTAGGATTTTTTTCCCTCAAGTTTATAACTCAGCTATGATAATTTGCTACACATAGTAAAAAATATGGTGGACTTTTGATGCATTTGTTTAAACATTAAAAATTTCTGTTATTTAAAAATTTTTATCAATATAAAACTCCATTGATAAAATAAGTACATTTTAACAATGTTTATATTCATGTAGCAGAAAACACAGGTAGTAAAGAGACACATAGGAAAATGTTTAACCTTCCAAGAGTCAAGGAATGTAAAATAATTTCCAGGGTCCTGTTTTTCCTCCAAAAAATTATAAAGTTAGAATAGATTACACAGATGTTGGGGAAGGTAGGTAAATAGACAGTATCCAGTTTCCTTTTATAAATGATGCTATGAATCTTTATGTAGAAAACATTCTTTAGCACAGATTAGTTATCTACATTTTCTTAAAAAACACCTTGGAAACTATGTAAGTGTTTTCTTGTAGAAAAATATTTATTTTAAAATAAATACATATAAGTTTCTTCTACATATTAAAATGTTTCTTCTACATAGTAAAATAAATATCTAAATGTAAATAGAACACCTCCTTAAAATAATTTAAAAAACAGGATACCACCACCACAAACAACTGCTTAGTTATAAGTGAATGAATATATATTATGGCAACAATTATGTTTAAAACAACACAGGGCTTCCCTGGTGGCGCAGTGGTTGAGAGTCCGCCTGCCGATGCAGGGGACACGGGTTTGTGCCCCGGCCTGGGAAGATCCCACATGCCGCGGAGCGGCTGGGCCCGTGAGCCATGGCTGCTGAGCCTGCGCATCCGGAGCCTGTGCTCCGCAACGGGAGAGGCCACGACAGTGAGAGGCCCGTGTACCGCAAAAAAAAACCAAAACACCACAAATACAACAAATGGAGGGAAATACACCCAAACCTCAAATGCATTTGTGTTTGTATAACAGAACTTTGAATACGTTTATTTTCTTTTTACTACTTTGAAATTTTCTATTTTCTTCATTCATTACTCTATAATGTTTTTAAAATAACTTAGAAACAAAAAGTCACAAAGATGCCAAAGAAAATTGGTACTGGAACCATCTTAGACCAGATAAACCTGGACTTTCATTGAAAGTTACATTATTTACATCTGTTTATCTGGTTTTAAAATTCTATTTATAAAACAATTCTTTATAATTTATTTGCCTCAAACAGCCTATCCTAATAGAAAGGAAGCTGGCTGGGAGTTATTGACTTGGCTCTATCACAGGCTACCTATATGACCTAGGGAAAATTACTCATCATTCTTGACTCTCAGTTTCTTCATCTGTAAAATAATAGTTTGGACCTAGTATCTCTAAGATTTCTTCTAGCTCCAAGAGCTACCAGTCATATGAGAATGCAAATACAGGCTAATCATATTCCAAAAGGCACTTTAAGGATCTAAAAATGTACTTTTATAAGAAAAATACAAAATCTATCACACAAAAAAAGTAATTTATGTGGGAAAAAATAAGGAATCATTAATATACAGTATTAGTTCAATAGGTGATCATAATCCACAGAAATGTATATTTGGCAAGAAATTCTATCATTGGGAAAAAACATGGAGCATAATTAAGCTCTTCTAGACTCACTGGCCTAAAGTTATTTTTCCTTTCCTTAGGTAAAATGAATCATTCAGTTTTTGCAATACTTATGACTAACTCATTACTAATTACTTTATAAATAGAGATTTAATGAATTGAATTACAAGATCAATTCTATAATCAGTGGTAGAGATCTCAGGATCCAACAAAGGAAGTTGTGTTCTTTCTAGTCCTAGTAAGGAAGCAAGAAGAAACTTACTTCCTAGGCTAGCCTGAAAAACATATATAAAATGAGTTTTTTATTGTATATAATGGTCTATTTCTATTAAATGAAGGTCTCATTAATTTTATAAATTCTTTGATCATCTACTTAATAACTGCATCTCCCTAGTTTTTAAAAGTTATCTTTTATGCTAACTCTTTTACTTTTGTTGTTTTAAAATGTTATCCTTTCCACTCTTTCTAAGTCCATGTCGACTTTCTTTGTTGTTTTAAAATGTTATCCTTTCCACTCTTCTTTCTAAGTCCATGTGGACTTTCTAAGTCCACCCAGCCCAGGCCTGCCCCAGGGCTGACAAGTCAGGGGGTAGCAAATTTTTAATTAGACACATTTATCATTAATAGGGGTAGGAAGGAGCCCAAACTCAGCCTCCCTTGGGGCAGAGACCAAATGGGCCTCTCCTTCCTGCAGAGATGCTGGGCCCCTGAACTTGTCTAGGAACCTGGGCGGCTGGGCATCAGGGAGGGGAGGAAGGTGGGCATCACAAACATCTACTTCCATGACCACCCCCTCCACTGACACTGAAGAAGTGGACTATGGGAAACTGAAGGAGAATCTGCACAAATTGGGCACCTTCCCCTTCTGAAGTAAGTGGGGCCTGTCCCCTGTGGGAATCCAGGGAGATGTGAATAACCCTGGTCTCTACAAACAGAGACCAAAGAAAGGCACACAAGCTCTGTCAAGCCGGTCAGGGATAGTCGGGTACCCTGGGGTCACTTTATTATGAGAGGAACAGAGGCATTGGGCACTGGTCTAGAGTCAGAAGACAGGCAGGAAGCTCCCTGCTGACTTGTGACCTTGACTGAATATAGTCTGCTTCAGTTTCCCCAACTGCAAAGGTGTAATCTGCTAAAGACCCTTCTCAGCCCAGCATTACTGTGGAGATCAACTGGATAACAGGTATGAGATTCCTTGTCAACCACATATCCTGTGCAGATGTGAGTGTAGCCAGCCAGTGTCTTCATCTCTCTCAAAGCCGTATTTGCATACTCTCTTCTGGGCGAAGCCTCCTTTGGCAGAATTAATTCCTATTCTGAATTTTCTAACTCATTTCCCACTTTACATAAGGCCCTCCCCTCTTTGAAGTTAGGGACCAGATCATATGTGTGACATTCAACATACAACATAGCCACAGCTACAATAAAGGTAAAAGAAGTAGCAAATTCTGCCCTTCCTGCCCTGCCCACCCACACCCATCACCCATGACGATTCCCTGAGGCATACTTTCAATAGCCTCATTTCGCAACGGGAAGCTGGGGCTGAGAATGACATGGTCATTTGCCCAAGGTTACTCAGATAGATGGCTGGGATTTGAACCTGGGTCTGACTGCACAGCCATTCTCATTTCACTCCACTGCACTGACTGCTGAGTCACTAAAGCAGACTATTTCAACAAATAGAGTCTGGTTGGCACCAGCTTTGGGGATGGAGAGGCTCTGGCTGAGATGGTTGCAGTGGAGCAGTTAAGAACATGAACTCTCGCACGTTGTTAGGACTCCCTGCTTTCACTGCCGAAGGCGCGGGTTCAATCCCTGGTCAGGGAACTAAGATCCCACAAGCTGTGTGACACGGCCAAAAAAAAAAAAAAAAAGAACGTGGACTCTCAATTCAAATCCCAGCTATGCCAATGACTTAGCTGTGAGATAATCTCTCTAAACCTCAGTCTCCTCATTTGACACATGGGAGTATAATAACACCCACATCATAGGATGGTTGGGAGAACAATCTGAGAGTATGCAAGTGAGAGTATAATGTAAATTGTAAAGAGTGATATACATTTGAAGGTATTGATCCAATGATAACAATTATTACAACTAAAATATTAATGAACAGAAACCTCAAAAAAATTGAGTTGGGAAGCCAGAAGGGGGAGCTCTCACACCCTGAATGATAGCAGAGCCCAACAGGAAAAAAAAAGACTGGTTTCCTGGAAGGACTCAACCAATGAAAAGCCATGGACTCTTTGTTTACTATAGCCCTCCCAACTTTCTTTACCCCTTTGTCAAAGCGTTCTCCTTCCCTTGCCATGCAACGACTTGCCCGTGGCTCATCATGGTTGTAGAACCCAAACTGCAATTCTCTGCTGATCCTGAATAAACTCACTTCCTTTCTGCTGGTGAAATAACTGGCAGTCTATTTGTTTTAGGTCAACAAGAATGACAGTATGATTGGCACAGTGGTCAAAGCTGTTTTGTGACAGTGACCACTGGCCTGACTGAAACTCCATTCATGTCTCAGTGCTGAAGTGATATAACCCTTCCCTAGGGAACAGTGAATGCCCTGTAGACACCCATATTGAGTACTGACACAAACTCTAAATAAGTTTCTGCTGGGGCTCAGCTCTAAAACCCATGTTTCTCTTGCCTGATCCTGGCCCTTTTTTGCAGCCCAACACTCAGGGGCAGAGCAGGGAACCATCACATATCACTTTGCCAAGGTCTTCTGCAGCAAGTTAAAGCCCCTCAAAAGAGGATGTGGGAACCTACCCTTGATGAATCAGTGAACATTTAGAGACTCTTCAGGAAAGCATTGCCTGAAACTGTGCAGCTATTTATTTTAGCATTGTTAATTTGTACTGATTATTTGAACAAAGAGTATTCTTTTAAAATAAAAGTCATAACCAGAAACTGGAGGGAGGGGTTGTTGCAGAGGGCCATTTGGCCCTGAACTGACACCAACAAACAACCTCAAAGATGAACCTTGAATTATTTCCAAATGAGGTCAAATGGATGAATACAGAGCTATGCCAGGAGGACTGGGGGGATGACGTTCCCCATAAAACTTTAAGCTTGTGTCTTATCCCCTTAGTATGTAGAGTGGACCATGGTTTCTTGTGATAAGATATAATATTTTTGTGTATATTAAATCCATTACTTTGTTAATAAAATGTTTTGTTTTAAAAAAAATTCTTTCCTACAACTCCATGTCTCCTGGTATTAGATTAATGTCTAATTACTTAAAATAAGATTATGTTTTTGGGGGGCTTCCCTGGTGGCGCAGTGGTTGAGAGTCCGCCTGCTGATGCCGATGCAGGGGACACGGGTTCGTGTCCCGGTCCGGGAAGATCCCACATGCCGTGGAGCGGCTGGGCCCGTGAGCCATGGCCGCTGAGCCTGCGCGTCTGGAGCCTGTGCTCCGCAACGGGAGAGGCCACAACAGTGAGAGGCCCGGGAACCGCAAAAACAAAAATAGATTATGTTTTTGAACACTTCTAGAGATTTGACAACTTGCTTTCAGGATTAATCAAACTAACAGGAAAACACTTATCTCTCTTAAGACTAACCAAAATCCCTGCTGATTAAGCTTAATCTCGTAAGTACAAGTGTTCAATCTTGTATGGTCTCAGATACTAAACAAATATATATCACTCACTTGCTAAATGCAACCCTTCAAAAACTTGAGGAAGGTAACCTGGAATGCTGCAAAGCTGTCCTTGGTCCAAAGTGTGCATATATGCCATCCTTAGGTAGGTAGAGTGCCCTGCCCCAGTTGGACCCTTGGACTCCAATATACAACTCAGGTTAAGCCCTACCCCTTGGCAAGAGAAGGGGACAGTAAATACATCATGAAGGACTTTGATTGTCAAGGTGTAGCTTAAGCTTTGTACTGACCTGAAGGCTAAGGAAGTTGTTTGAGATAGTCTAATGGAAGGTAAATAATATAATCAGATCAACATTTTTAAAAAGATAATTCTGATAACATATGCTTGCTGTAGTGGGTAGGGCAAGGTGAAAGTCAGGATGTTAGCCTGGAAGCATCACTTCAAGGTCTGTGTGAAAAGAGCTGAGACCCTGAATAAGACAGCAGCAGAAGGGGTGGAAATAACTGGATGGATTTTAGAGGAGCGTAGTACACAGGATTGCTGGGCTATTACAGCTTGGAAAAAGGGAGGAGTGGAAGATGATTCCAAAGTTTCTAAAGTCATGGACAATTGGGTAGGTGGCACAATTCACTTAGAAAATACAGCAGAAGAAGGTCTGTGTAAGATAATATTGAGTTCAGTTTGGGGCTTAACTGAAGATTGGGTAATTGTGAGACTTCCAAAGGGGGATTCTGGGAGGCAGTTCAATGTATAGGTGTGGATCTCAGGAGAGAGATCTTACTGAAATGTAGATTTGAATACTTAAAACATTAAGAGTATGAAAAAACTTGCTAAATTCACTCAATATTTTCTTAAAATTTAATGACAATTGTCACTTATACAGCTTATTGATAAGTATTTAGAGAAATCACAGATACAGAAAAAAGACAAGAGAAAAAGGAGGGAGAATAGGAAGGAAAGTAGGGGATAAAGTGGGAGTGTTGGAGGGAAAGAGAACAAAAAGAAAAAATTTTAACTATTTAACTCCTCAGAAATATTCAGTTTATTCCATGTTAAAAGGTGAATCATCTGACTCTTCATACACCTTACAGTAAATACGTTTGGGGGCATGTGAATGGGACACTATTCCAAAAAAAACTTGCATGAGGATCATAGTGGGCATTTTGTAAATCTGTGGCCTCTCAGAATCTTTTGAACACTCTAAGTGTTGGTAATTTCCCACATTGTAAATCCCAGGTCTGCAAGCTAGAAGCTATAAATGTCACCTCTCCAGTCTCTTTCACATCTCAGACACCCAGTATGTGCCCTAGGTTCTGCCATTAGCAGCACTCATGGAATGCCTTTGACTCAAAAGAGCATCATGAAGAGTCTGGCTGAGAGGCACAGAGCTCTCAGCGGTGTCAGAGGTGAAGGTTGGTGGTAATGTCTGTCCTCATTGTTCCCAGAGACACAGTGGACAGTCTCATGGCTTTGGGTACTGCTCCAAGAAGCTTTAGCCTCTGAGAATGATTGGTCCTTTTCTGTTAAAACTAGCTAGACTGAGTTGGTTCTGTTGTTTATAACAGAAACCCAGATACAATCGTTTACAGAATAAATTCACAATTATGATGATTTTTAATATTTTATAAACCCAGATCATTAATATATGAGAATTCCTGAACGTAGAGGCTAGCCAGTGGTGGCACATCCGTAGGATACAGAGGAATTACAACTTAGTTGCATTTGTTCTTTCTCCTCCTCTCCTTTCCTCCTCTGTATACATCCATCTATAGGTCTATACCACCACATTTCCAGAATTAATGAATGCACAAAATAAAAACATATGCTGAACCTGATATCTATGTTTTTGCCCATGTTTTCCAAGACACAAAGAAACACAATGCTGAGGCATCTCTGAGAATTTATAGAATTTCAGAACAGAGTTGTGAAAGGCAGCGAGGGGTATGAGAAAAAGCATTGGCATCTAGTCCTAGTTCAATAATGCACCAATCATGTGATCTTGGGCCTCTTTGACCTAGTTCCCTCCTCTGTAAGTGGTAGGGTTGTGTTAATAACAACAGCTATTATTTATTGAGCACATACTTTGCTAGTCACTGCTGAAGGAGTGATAAGTAATATTACTCTCTCAGGCTAAGAGAGGAGCTATGCGAGGTTAAGTAACTTGCCCAAAGTCACACAGTTAGGCAATGGCAGAGCTGGACTATGGACTTTGACACATTGTTACCAAAGCTTTACTCTTTAACCTTCATTAGGTGATCTCTTGTGTTTCTTTCAGCTATACTCCTCTAAATAAATGTATTCTTTTGTAAGTCTAGATAAGAACCACAAGGAAGATGTAAGCTGACTTTCACAAGCAACTCTATGCATTTTGATTTTTAAGCAGCCTAAAGTATTGTTACGTTTCTTGGTAGGCTTAACATCCTGTTAACTCCTGTTGAAACTGACTCAGAAAGAGAAAGAGCCATGAGACTTTGCTGCCGAGGGAACAATCCATGATTAATGATGAATGTGTGTTTGGAATGGCACAGTGATAAGGCAGACACCCTGGGGTGGGGTCTGTACCAATAGTGAGGGACCAGCAAGCACAATGGTGGCAGTAGCAGCAGCTATGCAATAGAATTAAAATCCTTGATGGTTATAGAACAGCCAGAATAGGACTGGCAACCGCAGATCGGTCCCAGCATTGTCATCATCATAATGAGGAACACCCATGGAGTATTTCTTTCTCTGTACCCGGCAGTGTTCTAAGTATTTTATATACATTATTTTATTTAATCTCTTTTTTGGCTAATATATTTCTATTTTTACTATAGATAAGTGTATATATTTATAAAAATAGTTTCATACAATATTAAGTTTTTGTCACCTGCTTTTGTAATTTCATATATTGTGAGTATCTTCCCTTGTCTTTTAAAAAAATTATTAATTAATTAATTTATTTTTGGCTGCACTGGGTCTTCATTGCTGCACGCGGGCTTTCTCTAGTTGCGGCGAGCAGGGTCTACTCATTGTTGAGGTGTGCGGGCTTCTCATTGCGGTGGCTTCTCTTGTTGCAGAGCACGGGCTCTAGGCGTGCGGGCTTCAGTAGTTGTGGCGCATGGGCTTAGTTGCTCTGTGGCATGTGGGATCTTCCCGGACCAGGGATCGAACCCGTGTCCCCTGCATTGGCAGGAGGATTCTTAACCACTGTGCCATCAGTCTTCCCTTGCCTTTGAAAACAGAGTTTCTCAAACTGTGAAGGACCAGGGATTTTTCCAATCCTTTCAGACCAATATTTCGTTAAGTTACTCTGATCATGCAGTTGAATGTCACAGCAATGTTAAATTGGTATTAAAGTTTCTAAATGCTTACTCACAATTTCTGTATTTATCTCACAGTGAATTGATAACTGTTTATAGACTGGTTCTGATCTACAGATCATACCTTAGGTAACATTGTTTTAGAACACCTAAAATTACTGCATAGTATGAAGAAAAACCAATTTGATAACCAATCCTTTTGGGGATATAACACTGTTCAATGGCAATCACTCATTCACTGGCTGGCTCTACTAATTTTACTGCTTTGAGAAACAAGGCAAGCTCTGCTGTAAATATACTACACTTTTGTTATCAAATCAACTCCCCATAGCATGTTACCAATTACAGAAACTTGCATTTCAACTTAGTCAGCAGCAAGTCTTCAGTTTTGTTTACCCTGCCTCTGACATCTGCCTTCTTTTTTACTGCTGCCATCCTTGTTCAAGACCATAGAATCACAATTCCTGGGCTATTAAAAAGGTCATCTTGGACTTCCCTAGTGGCGCAGTGCTTAGGAATCCTCCTGCTAATGCAGGGGACATGGGTTTGCACCCTGGTCTGGGAAGATCCCAGATGCTGTGGAGCAACTGAGCCTGCAAGCCACAACTACTGAGCCCCGATGCCACAACTACTGAAGCCCGCACGCCTAGAGCCCATGCTCCACAACAAGAGAAGCCACCGCGATGAGAAGGCCATACACTGCAACGAAGAGTAGCCCCCTCTCACCGCAGCTAGAGAAAGCCTGCATGCAGCAACGAAGACCCAACACGCAGCAACGAAGACCCAACGCAGCCAAAAACAAACAAATAAATAAATAAATTTATTTAAAAAAAAGAAGAGTATCACATAAACAATTTTCTGGGGGAAAAAAAAGGCCATCTTAATTGTCTCCTTACCACCAGCGCCTTTTCTTTTTCTTTTTCCTCATTTGAAAAATGAAATGAGCAGAGACTGACTTTAAGGTGTTCTCTAGCTTTAATATTCCATGGTTTATCCCCTGCTGTTCTTATTGATTCTGGCTCTGCTTTGCCCACAATACCTTATCATAAATTTCACATTAGAGTCTTTGCTACAAAAATAATTATGAAAAGGAAGTACAGCCTGGAGATCAGCAGCTGAGATTTGAAAGATACAGCCAGACCCAACATACCAACAATCCAGAAACTGTAACCTTGGCTACCCTGCACTGATGTTTTCTGCTTTTTAATTTGGCACTATACCCCTCCAGGTAATTAATATTTCTGTAACCCTAGGAACGCAACCACTAAGAGTAATGAGAAATAAGAATGAGAATAGTATAGAAATAACGAAAAACAAATTTAAATCCATAGTATTAATACTTTTTAATCGCTTGAAGTATAAAAGTAGTAATAAGTTTTTTAATCAATATAATCTGTTTTTTAGTTTGATAAATGTGTATATATTATTTAAGAAGACCTGATATATCAGATACGATTTTTAATTAATAAATATGAAATTTTATTATACACTTGTTTCATTAAATAAATAATGTTTAAATTTGTTTTGATTTAGTGTCTCATAATAACTCATGTTTAGTTAGTGCAGTAAGTTAGCATTAAACAAAATACATATAGCAGTGAGCATTCCTTTCTGTGAAAAGCTCCATAACATTGAAGATCCCATCTGCACTCCCACCGTTGCCCTCAAGGAAGAAGGCCATTTTGTGTTTCAGAAGATTGGAAAGAAGGAGCGGGAGAAGATAGAGACCAGTTCCCTGAGGTGAAGATGGATTCTGGTCTGACTTTCGGGGCATTTTTCCTGAAACATGGTGGAGGCAGTCCTGAGAGTGATGAAGATCTCAGACCCACTCCCACGTGGCTCCCCAGGAAAAGTAAGAAACGGGGCAGCTGCTGAGTAGGGGCAGCTTGGGGATGCCTGGGGACTGAAGCAAAGTGTCATCATTTGGGGAACAGATGGTACTCTTCTTCAAGCATGGTATGACAAGAGTAGAGGTGGCTGCCTGTAAATAATTTATGCAGGCAGCAATAATCAACATCTCAGCGCTGATCAAAATGGACTGAAGACCAGAATCCTTTCCCCCAAATTTTCTGGATTGTATACAATGACCCAGATTGTTTATGATACTAGAGAGGGGTGCAGCCCGTCCGCCTTATATGCATTCTCCTGTATAATCAGCTAAACAAGATGGATTAAATATCCCACAAATCCTGTCGAGTAGAAAGCTTAGGCATGCGTATCTAATTTAGAACAATAAAGAAAATGATGTTTTTTTGGATCCACGATTGTGGAGCAGATTCACATCCTTTACAAATATAGTGGAGCCCAGTGTACTCAGACTCAGCCTAAGCTATTTAGGACCCATAGAAAAGGGAGACCACTGTGGGATCCCTGGCTCCTGGTGAGTGCGTCCACATTTGACAGGAGATATAAAAAAGGACCACCAAGTGAAGCAGGTGGAGGCAAAGCCCAGCAATGTGGTATAAGCCAAAGATGGTGAACTAGAGCCCAGCCCTTCATTTCTATGGCCTAGGAAACAAAGCCTATGCTTAAACTCCCTTCTCCTGGTTCAAGAAAAGTAATTGTGCCACAATAATAAAACTTTTTTCTGTCTTGAGGAATTCTAAAGTACCCTCAAGAAATCAAGCCAGACCTTGCTTAAGACAGTACAAAGTCTGTTTTACTAAAACTTCTTTTCCCTATGATAATCTTGTGATAATCAAACACATATTTGGTTTTTCTTTAGGAACCTAAGATAGTAAAATACTAAATATATTCACTACAATTTTAACAAGATAATGTAATAGATGAATAGACTAGAAACTCAAGCTTTGTTTTGTTTTGAGATTTACACTATACTTGTAAAGTTTATGGGTAGATGATTTAATATCTAATTAGATATTATTAAAACTTCAGATAAATATATGAATTGTGGTTTCTACCTTAAAGTATTCCAAGAGTTTCCAGGAAATGGGTCTTTTAACTTATGTTCCTTATTTTCAAAGCATGGAAACATATTTGTACTTTCTGCTTGGGAGAGAGTTGGTAAAAGGCCTTGGATGTTCATGGGAAAGTGCTTGGACATATGCTACTGGTAACAGGAAGTCAAAGGTTTGATAAAGAAAATGGCATAATTAGGACTGCTTCATTTTCCCAAGTTTTAAATTATATAAGTAATCCATGTTTACAATTTAAAAAAAATCAACATACAAGTGCTGTCTAAAGGTATCTACTATATGATAAGATATTGGCTTTTAATTTCACATTGGTGTTTTCAAGAGCAGTGATTTAATATATACCAATTCCTTGGTCAGTCACATTCATGCAAAAAAGAAAACAAAGAAAGGATTTTAATTAGGAAAATGAAACAATATAATTTGAAAATATTGATAAACATCTCAATTCTATGATACTATACATAATAGCTCCATTTAATCTTCAAAAAGAGAAGCATGCAAAATGTTAATAAAAAATTAAAGGAAATTATGCTTAATGAAGGAGAAAATAGCCTAATATTTTAATAGCCTCTATAAGTTCAACTGTGTGTGAAAGAGAAGGTAAAAATAATGAGACATAAAGCATTAGTTGTTTTTTTTTTTCCACATCTGCGACTCTACCAAGCATCACAACTTTCATGTTAGTAGGCATTAGGGAAACATTTTTCTATTTTATACATATTAACATAAAATTACCTGTTATGGATGGTTAGCATGCTATATGGCCTTGTGAACTCCAGTTGTAAAAAGAGGAAAGCACTATGATGGAGTGAGGATTTTCTACATAGAGCTCACTAAACTCTGAGCTCTATGGTGGCAAAGGCTGCACCAATTTGTTTCATAATTTTATCCCCAGTGCCTAGCACAGTGCCTGATGTATAGTAAGTACCTAAAATATTTGTCAAATACATAATAATAATAATATCTAGCATTGATTGAGTGCTTTCTATGTGTCATTATTCTAAGCACTAACATCATTTTATACAACTTGCACAAAAACTCACAGACCACTTCATGGGGTACCTATTAGCTTATTTGCTATAGGGCAAAGGTTAAGAACTTCTGGAATCACACAATTGCCTGAATTTTAGGTTTCCTCTGATTCACCTTTGTTGTCCAAAGTATGGAATTTCTTTTCCTGTGTGTGGCTCTGGTCTATAGCATCTTACATACTACTTGATCCCTAACGCTTGCTAGAATTTTAGTAGCTCAGTCATCGTGGGTCTAAAACTTCTCAAGTCCCAGTGCCTTTGAACTCATATCCCATAAATTGTGAATCCTGCTAACAGTCACTCTTTTGTTCTATTTCTGCTCCAGAATTTAGTAAAGGTATCATATTCAGGGTCAATATATCACAATCATAGGAAAACAGAACTGGGAAGCCCATAAGGTCAATTTACATGAATAAAAAAGTATAAATTTGGGGAACAAACAAAGAAAAACATGCAAGGGTCTCAAAAATGTGATTTTTTTTTGTAATGCATCTCTAAAAGATACCTTTAAAGACTATAACCACAATACCATTATCACACACACAAAAATAAACATAATTCCTTAATACCATCAAATATCCAGTCTGCATTCACATTTCTTTGATATCCTCTTATTTTAAATAAATTTTTACTGAATATTTCCCCCAACATTTTATTGTGAAATTTTCATACAGCAAAGTCGAAATAATTTTACAGTGAACACCTATTTTCAGACCACCTAGATGATACCATTAATGTTTTTCTATTTCTGGTTTTATCATATATCTATCCCTCTGTGTATCCATTAGTTCATCTATTTTTTTTTTACACATTTCAAAGTAAATTACAGATATCAGTACAATTTCCCTTAAATATTTACTTCAATATGCACATTATTAACTACAGTAAAATATTTGTTTACTTTTTCTTTTATCATAAAATTTCCAAACAATAAAATGCACAAATCTTAAGTATATATTGAGTTTTGACAAATGCATATATCTGTAACTCAAACTGCTGTCAAGATACAGAATATTGCCATTGCCATCATGACCCTCCCCATTTACTCCCTATCTCCATTACCTAAGAGAAAACCACTGTTCTGATTATTTTCCATAATAGATTAGATTTTACTGTTCTTGAACCTTATATAAATAGCCTTACTCTTTTGTGTGAGGCTTTTTTCCACTCAGCATAATGTTTTTGAGAGTCAGTCATCCACATTGTTGTGGAAATCAGTGATTCATTCCTTTTTTTCCTGCTGAATAATATTCCCTTGTATGAATATACCACAGTTTGTTTATATAGTCTCTGATGGATACCTGAGCTGTTTCCAGTTTTGGGGTATTATGAGTAAAGCTGCTATGAAAGTTCTTATACAAGTCTTTCTGTGGTCAGATGTATTGATTTTTCTTGAGTAAGCATTAATGTCATAGGGTAGGTGCATACTTATTTTACAGGAAATGGTTCCTATCTTTTTTCAAAGAGGTTGTAGCTTTTTACATGGACCAACAATGAAGGTTCTGATTTTTTCACATTCTCGCCAACATTTGGTATTATCAGTATTTTTAATTATCAGTCTTTTTACATTCTAATGAGTGTATAGTGCTATCTCATTTTGCTGTTAATTTGCTTATCTCTGATGACTAATGACATTGAGCACCTTTTTATGTGCTTCTTGGTCATTACCATTAGTTTGTATTCTTTTGTAAAGTGTCTGTTTAAACCTGGATTTAGATCTATCATTTATTATTTGTTTTTTGGATTCTCAGTTTTTTATTCTCTCCTTTCCCTTTTTCTGCCTTCTTCTGGTTTATTTAAATGTTTTTAGAATTTTACTTAATTTTTTTCTCTGCCTCTTTGCATTTTTATTTATGCCTCTTTGAATTATTAATTTAGTGTTTTCTCTAGGGATTACAGTATACAGTCAACTTTTCATATTCTACCTCGTATAACATGTGCTGTGGTCTCAATATTTGCATTCCCCCAAAATTCATATGGTGAAATCTCAATGCCCAATGTGATAATATTAGGAGGTGGGGCCTCTAGGAGGTGCTTGTGTCATGAGGCTGAAGCCCTCGTGAATGGGATTACTATTGTTTTAAAAGAGACTGCACAGAGATCCCTCACCCCTTCCACCACGTGAGGACACAGTGAGAAGTCAGAAGTCTGCAACCTGGAAGAAGGTCTTCACCAGAACCTTACCACCTGTTACCCTGATTTTGGACTTTCAGCCTATAGAACTGTGAGCAATAAATTACTGCTGTTGGGGCTTCTCTGGTGGCGCAGTGATTAAGAAACCGCCTGCCAATGCAGGGGACACGGGTTCGAGCCCTGGTCCAGGAAGATCCCACATGCCACGGAGCAACTAAGCCTGTGCGGCACAACTACTGAGCCTGCACTAGCTAGCCTGCTCTAGCTCTAGCCTGCACTCTAGAGCCTGCAAGCCACAACTATTGAGCCCACGTGCTGCAAATACTGAAGCCTGCACACCTAGAGCCCGTGCTCCACAACAAGAGAAGCCAACGCAATGAGAAGCCTGCGCACCGCAATGAAGAGTAGCCCGGCGCCGCAACTAAAGCCCGCATGCAGCAATGAAGACCCAATACAGTCAAAACATAAATAATAAAAATAAAATAAAAATAAATAAATTACTGCTGTTTATAAACCAACCAGTCTATGTTGTTTTTGTTAAAGCAGCCTAAACAGATTAAGACAACATGTGCAAACTCTGCAACCATGTGGGTTCGTTTAGAGCTCCTGCCTTTCTTTATGCAGTAGTTGTCATATGTATTACATCTACTTACATTATAAATCCCATAAAAAGCCTATAATTTTTGTTTTAAGCAGTTACATGTGTTTTAAAGAAATCAATAGAAAAATAGTCTTTCATATTTACTCAGTTATTTACCATTTCTTAAAGTTCTTCATTTCTTCATGAGTATTAAAGTTTCTAGCTGGAATCATCTCACATCAGCCTGAAAAACTTTCTTTAGCATTTCTTGTAATACTAGTGTGCTAGGAGTTAATTCTTAGTTTTCTTTTATTTGAAAATGTCTTTATTTTGCCTTCATTCTGGAAGGATATTTTCACTAGATATAGAATTTGGGGTTAATAGTTTTTTCTTTCAGTATTTGTTTGATGTTGTACCACTGTCTCCTGGTCTCCATAGTTTCTAATAAGAAGTTAGTGTATTTGCAAACTCTTGTTCTCCTATTTGTAATGTGTCTTTTTTTTTTCCCCATGGCCACTTTTAAGATTTTGCCTTTATCTTTGGATTTCAGCAATTTGACTATGATATGAAAGACATTCTTTGTATTTATCCTAATTTGGGTTTCTGAGCTTCTGGAAATAGAAAACTTTTCTTCTGGCAAATGCTATGTCTTTTCCCATATTTGAGAAAATTTCGGCCATTATTTCTTAAAATTATTTTTTCCTCTTTCTCTCTCTCCTCCTGGGATTCCAATTATATGTGATGTTTTCCCACAGGTTCCTAAAGCTCTCATTTTTTATCCAAAAGTTTTCTCTCTGTCCTTATGATTGGATAATTTTTATTGGTCTATGTTCCAACTGACTGACTCTTCATTCTTCTGTTAGGTCCATCCATCTGTCTCCTTAGCACAGTAGGCAGTGTGCCAGGCTCATAATCTACTATTAAGTTCATCCAGTCAATTTTTTGTTTTAGCTATTTTATTTTCCACCCTAGAATTCCCATTTTGTTCTTTTTTTTAAGTTATGCTTATTAAGACATTATTCGATACAGTAACTTCATGACTTTTGGCAGAGATATACATTTGTGTAACCACTACCACAATCAAGACATGCATACTTCCGTCATCCTCCAAAGTTCTCTTGTGCCATTTTGCAGTAAGCCTCCACTCCTACCCTTTAGCCTCCGTCAACCATTATCTGTATTTTGTCCCTTTATCATTGTCTTGTTCAGAATACCACATCAGTGGAATCATACAACATGTATTTTGTTTTTGTTTTCTTTCACTTAAAATGATGCTTATGAGAGTCATCCATTTTGTTGCATGTAAACTGCTGAGTAGTTTCCCATGTTTTGGATGTACTTGTTTATGCATTCACTAATGATATACAGTTGGGTTCTTTCCAGTTTTTAGCAATTATGAATAAAATTTCCTCAATGATTCTCATACATAGGAATGGGATTATTGGGTCATTTGGCAATTATGTGATGCTAAGCATCTTATAACGTGCATATTTGCCATTAGTATCTCTTCTTTGGTGGGGTATCTGTCAAATCTTTCTTTGCCCATTTGAAAAAAGTGGGTTGCTTGTTTTATTAAGTCATGAGAGTTCTTTAAATATTCTGAATATCAATGTTTAGTCATATAGGTATTTTGAAAGTAATTTTTTTCCAGTCTGTGGCTTGTCTTTTCACTTTCTTAACTGTTGACATTTCTTAACAGTGACTTTTGGAGGGTAGAAGTTTTTAATTTTACGAAATATAATTTATAAAATTTTTCTTAATTTATATTATGATTCTTGCTTTTTGTGCTCCATTTGATTCTTTTTAATACTATTTCTCTGCTGAGATTTTTCTGTGTTTTCACTAATTACAAGAATACTTTCCTTTATCTCGTTCAGCATAGTTATAATAACTGCTTTAAAGTCCTTGTATCCTAATCTTCAAATCTGGGCTACCTCAGAATTAGCCTCTATTGGTTTATTTTTCTTAGAATGTGTCATGCCTGTTTTTTTGGGTTTTTTTTGATATGGCACAGAACATAGATGTGATGGTTATATCTTGGAGATTCTGAATTCTGTTTTATTCTTCAAAAAAATGCTGATATTTTTGTATTGTCAGGCAATTACTTGTTTGAACTGAAACAGAAAACTCTGTCTTTTGAGCAGCAGCTCAAATCTCAGTTCTGTTCTTTTTTCCTTGACAGGATTACTTGCAGTCCTCCTTGTATTTGCATGGTTAAGGATTCAGCTAGAGATCGTTTCATTTTATATGCAGAATTTAGCATGCTTCTCTTAGGCTCTCTAGAGGACCCTCTGTACCCCCTTACTTTCCAGCAGCTGTGGTTGCCCCAAATTCTGTCCTCTGCTCCTTATGACAGAAAGACTGTCTTTTCTCTTAGTTTTGGCCTCTGCATAACAATAACTGCAGAGTTTTCTTATTCTAAAAGTCATAACATTTTTAAACACCCCATGTCAATCCAAGTTTTTACTCCTCTGCAGAGTCTACCTGCTTTTGTTCACTGTTCAAATCTTTTGGATAATTGTTTTTTGTACTTTTCCCCTATATCTATAGTTATTTGTGAAAGAGTTGGTTGTTTAGCAGTTTACTCAGCTATAGGAGAAGCAGAAATCCCGTTGTCATAATTTTTTAAAAAGTTTGAATCATGATCCAAATAAAATCTACATGTTGTATTTGGTTTTATGTCTTTTAAGTCTCATCTATTGATTATCCCTTTACTAATCATTTTCCCCTTTCAATTATTTGTTGAAGAAATCAGGGTTTCTTGTAGAGTTTCTACAAGGCTAGATCTTACTGACTGTATCCCTGTGCTATAATTTTTCACGTTTCTCTGTTCTCTGTATTTCCTAAAAAATCAGATCTAGAGATTAACTAGATTCAAATTCAAAAAGAATTTTTTTTTTTGCTAGATAACTTCATAGATGGGTGTGAATATCTATTAGGAGTAAATCTCATCTTCTTGTTTTGTAAATAAAGGGTTTGGCCCTTCAGATACCATGGTCAATCATTTTCAAATTCTGTCAGTAGTCAGTGGTTTTCAAATTCTATGTTCTAGAAGAATTAAAATTCCTGCAGTCTCTATGAAGATAAATCATGACCTCTCTTCTTCTATGTCAGTTCAGCTTGGCATTTATCTGTTTTATATATTGGAGTTCACTGTGACATTTCATTTGAAGAAATATGCAAAAAGCTTGAAAACAGTGGATAAACTATTAACTAAATTTTCATTATATTATGTAAGTAATATTTAGAAATATTTATTTCCTTTCTTCCTTATTTTCATTCCTTCCTTTCTTCTTTCATTTATTCTTTTCTTCAAAAAATTTCTGAGTACCTATCATGTGGCAGGTACTGACTTAGTCACTGGAAATATACTAGGGAAAAAACAGACAAAACCCCCCTGCTGCCTTCATGGAACTCACATTCTAGTATGGAGAGACAGACAATAAATAATAACATAACAAATAAATATATACTTGTAGTTGATAATGGCTATAAAATTAAAAGGGCAAGGCAAAGGGGACCAGGAGAGCTTGAGGAGGAGCTGCAATTTTTGGAGGGGTAGCCACCTAGCTGATATGGTGAATTTGAGCAAGAATTGACAGAGAAGAGGGGGTAAGTCAGGCACATATGAAGGAAGAACATAAAAGCAGAGAAATCAGCCTGAATTAGGAGTGTGCCTCGTGTCTTTGAGGAGCAGCAAAGAAGCCAGTGTGGCTAGAGGTAAGTAAAGGTGTGAAAGGGAGAGGGTGAGGATGTCAATGAGGATTATGTAGGGCCATGAAGATTATTGTGGGAACTTTGGCTTTAGTATGAAAGAAATTGGAAGCCAATAAAGGTTTTGAGCAGAGTGACATGATCTGACTTATATTTTAACAGGAATATTCCAGTTGCTTCTTTGAGGATAGATGGTGAAGATTTATGGGTAAAATTGGGGGCATGAGTTAGGAGGCCATTGCAATAATTCAGGTGAGAGATGATGGTAGTGTAGAAAAGGGTAATGGAGGGATAAGAACTAGTTTAATTATGGACATATTTTGAAGGTAGAGCCAACAAGATTTGGATTTGTAAGAGCAACACATCTGGGCATTCTTGGTCACAAGCAATAGAAACCAATTCTAACTATCTTGAAGGAAAAAAGGATTTAATTTATTCTGCAAATTCACAGAATCAGTATGAGGGTCAGCCTTGGGAATTGGGAGGAGCTAGAGAGCTCCAGAGGTGTAGTCAGTGGAAATACCATCAAAGATTACTGGACTCAAAGAAGCTGGTCTGCACACTGTTGATGCTATTAGAATGTATCAATACATGATCCTTAACCCTTCCCACATCTTTAGCACATGCTAAAAATTCAAAATCCTTTGAAAGAGCAGATGATGGCTGAGCTTTAAGCATGGGAAGGGAATGTGGCTCCACTCAGACCTATGGCAACAGATGAACATTACCTTGCACTAAAACCATATTCAATGAGGGATTTCTCAAAAGGGAAATCAGACTATTATTAGGAAGGAATGGTTAAATGTTCAACAGCCAGGAAAGCAACAACTGTCCACTAAAATGCTTATGATAGAAAATTTGAAAAGTACCAAAAAAAAAAAGGAAAGAAGGGGAAATAATGTAAATGCAATGGCCAAGATAGAGACACTAAGAACATTTTGTGTATTTCATTAATGTTAATTTTTTTCTAGGCATAGGATTTATAGTTGCACTATACACTTGAATATCACTTACAACAGTATATCTCACCTTTAAAATACCTTCCCCAATGCATTTCTATTTACATGTAACTCTTCCTTCATTATTAAACCCACAGTTAATCTGCTTGTGCTAAATCCTCATGCCAACTGAGGTCAAATATCCACCATTTTTTGAGGACCTGGGTTCCATTTTTATTTCAATTGCATTAGCAATTCCATTTTTCCATTCATTTGAATAGCAGCAGCAAAATATTGCTAAGTACAATCAAAGTATTCAAATTGTTGTCATAGTAAATATCAGTACTACTCTACAAAGACGGAGTTACTGTCAAAACTAAACTGAAGACAAAATCACTTTGGGATAACTTTGATGTCTACAAGTCAGTTGACAGTGTGGAAGAGGCAATTTATAAGTATCAGTTTATAATGTATGAAAGTGTAGGTTGTATAAAAACTGAATTTTTGATATGGATAATTGCCTATGTTCATAAGCACTGGCAAGTTTTATCCAATCAGTTTAGTACTATTAGCGTTAACTCTCTTCCATTCATAGCTGGAATAGGCGTGGTATAAAAAGCATTCAATCCTTGGGTAATTTACTCAACTGTCAATAAAAGATGTAAATTATTTTATCCTTTTGTAAATTTATTAATTTTGGAAATATGCCACTTAATCTTTCCTGAAAAATTGTCATAAATAATGGGTTAGATAAAAGTAAAAATAATAGAAACCTTTTTTAGGGGAGTTCCCTGGTGGCCTAGTGGTTAGGACTCTGGACTTTCACTGCTGTGGCCTGGATTCAATCCCTGGTTGGGGAGCTGAGATCCCACAAGCTGCACAGAACAGCCAAAGAAAAACAAAATCAGAAAAAAAAAAAAGAAAACTTTTAAAATAACTTTAGAAAGGACATCACTGATATTATAATAAAAATAAGTTCATTTAATCATTAATTCATTTACTTGTTATTTCAACAAATATTTCATTGAGTGCCTTCACTGTGGACAAAATGGTAAACAAAAAGACATTTTCCCTTTCAAGTAGCTTAGATAGTGGAGGAGAGAGACATTAATCCAATAATCACATCTTTGATAAGGACCACAAAAGAGATACTCATGGTGCTGGGGGCTATATAATGGGGATTCTGATGATATGGGTAGTTAGCAAAGATCTTCTGAGGAGTAGTAAGTGAGCAAATGCTAAAAGGATTAGAAGTTGTCTCTTAGGTTAAAAGAATGGGGATCAAAGGAATTGGTAGAGAGAAGAGCAGATGCAAAAATCCTTGAGAAGGAAGGCAGGTATAGAACTCAGGAGAAAGAAAGTGAACATGGTGTAAGATGAAGCTGGAAATGAGTAGAGGTCAGGCCATGGAGGCCTAGTAGTATTGAAGCGTTTTAAGGAGGTAGTGATATGATGAGTTTGGATTTGCATAATGTCACTCTAAATGCAAACTTGAGAATTAATTAGAAGAAGGCAATATGGATTCTGAAGATCAATTACAATGTTATTCATGCAACAACTTTTGAGAACATCTTATATGCCAGGAACTGTTGCTAGGTGCTGGAGATAGATACATTGGTGAACAAGACCAACAAGGCTCTTATGGGACTGAAAGCATCTTTTTCTTTTTAATTTAAAAATTTTTTTATTTTTGGCCATGCCGGGTGGCATGCAGGATCTTAGTTCCCCAACCAGGGATGGAACCCACGCACCCTGCGTGGACTGCCAGGGAAGTCCCTGAAAGCATCTTAATGTCCTCAAAAGTAAAATATATAAGCAGTATGAATAAAGATACTGGTACTTTTATAAGTTTAATGTAAAATATAAATATTAGTATCTTTAATTTAATAAAGACAAAGTAGATTTAATAGAAATAAAATTTTTGATCTTGGTTTTTCCATTAACCAGTTACCTGACCTTGGTAAAGGAATATAAGCTCTATGTTGCGGGCCTCGGTAAAATTCATTTGTAAAATAAAGAATGACACTAGTGAACTGAGATTTTTTTTTCTACATCTAAAATTTTGCTAATCAAATTACATAATTTGAAAAATGGCCTCACCATATTTGGAAACCTCTTGCTCCATCAAGGAACGGTAATTCTATTTGTCCAAGTGAAACTTTAAGTGGTAAATTTGTATAGTATTGCAAATCTATGTCAAGTGATTTACAGCCTAATGATTCATATGAATAAAACTGCCAATGTCGTATCCTAATTACTGACTGTTGAGGTATGTAAAATAGCTTCTTCTGGCTCACAGTGATTATAATTTCTAAAGCTTATTTCACAGGCAGAGATGACAGGTTAGAAGATGCTATATTATAACCAACTTGGAAATACAACATTTTAATTGGAAAATGTTAATAATTCCAAGAAAGTACAGAATTCCATGGCTACTCATTAAAGATTTTGAAACAAAAATCTTAAGTGATAAATTCTTAGAGGGACTGAATCTTTGTAACTGTACCTAGTGTGGCTTTATACATAGCTATGTATTTCACAAATGCTTTGAGGCGGTAAGGATGGTGACAAAGGAGAAAAACAATTACATGAGTTCTATGTGCCATTACAATGTTAATATTTAGTTACAGTAAAACATTTAATTCTATGATGAAATAGTTAATTTTACTATAAAGTAGATGGTATTATTGGTCGATGACATTTCATACTTAAAAATAAAACCTAGGACTTCCCTCCCTGGTGGTGCAGTGGTTAAGAATCCACCTGCCAATGCAGGGGACATGGGTTCAAGCCCTGGTCCAGGAGGGTCCCACATGCCACGAAGCAACTAAGACTGTGCACCACAACTACTGAGCCTCTGCTCTAGAGCCAGCGAGCCACAACTACTGAGCCCATGTGCCACAAATACTGAAGCCCATGCACGTAGAGCCTGTGCTCTGCAACAAGAGAAGCCACCACAATGGGAAGCCCATGCACTGCAAAGAAAAGTAGCCCTCACCCACCGCAACCAGAGGAAACCTGTGTGCAGCAATGAAGACCCAATGCAGACAAAAATAAGTAAATAAATTTATTTAAAAAAAGAGAAAGAAATGTTCCTTTAAAAAATAAAAAGTAAAACCTAGAAACTATATTTCATCTTTACAACTTTAGGTAATAAAAACAAAATCCACCACAACAAATATTGCCCATTTATTGCAAAAATTTAATAGTCTTTTCAGATATACTAATTCTTATTAGCAGATTAGAACAAACTACAAAAGTGTGAGAAATCTTCTTCATTCTGATTTGAAGAGTGATGGCGTGGGCAGTGTGCATACTTGTGAATGCGGGTGGATATAGGGTGGAAAAAGATATTCCATAACCCCAAACTAACTTTCCTAACTCCCCATTCTCTGCTGCCCTGAAGGAGTACATATGGAAAAGGAAGATGGAGATGGAAAGGGGAGGGCGTAAGGAAAGAAAGGAACTATAAATAAAGAGGAGGGAATAAACTGGAAGAGGAACAAGTGTTAAGATGAGAGTCAGGAAAGATGGTCCAGCGTGTCACTCAATTCAGAGATGGAGGTGGGGAAGTTGATCCTCCAAAGGAAGAATCTCAGTAGTTCTATCTTCCACGTTTCATTTCCCCACCTCAGAAATTATCATATTGTTTGATGAAAATATGTCACGTACTTTAATATACTAAGTACTTTAGTTCAATTCCTTTAGTATTTTTTGTTGAAAACTGTTCATTCAGCATCTTAGGAGGTGTGAATGACATGTAAGAATTTTTTAAATGGTTTATTCTTTCAAGGAACTTCTCATATTGATTTATCTATCTATCTATCTATCTATTTATCCTGTACTGTAAACAGTTTTGTCCCCTTGACATATGAACTCAATAACTACATTTCCAGTGAAGGCACCTGAAGGAAGAGGCTTGCATTTAGCATAAAGAATCTTGGCTGGACTTGCCTTGGAAGGGGACAGAAGCCTGGCCAAGGTCAGCAGCCAGAAGGCCGTATCTTCTAGACAAGAGGAGACGTCTTGAGCATTGCAGGCTTTCCCTTAAAAGAGAAGAGAGATTAGGTTTGGTGTAGAAGGACTGTCCTCTCTCTGGTAGGAAAAGAATGCAATGGAGGTCTTCACTGCACCAAGCTTGGTCTGGTGGGTGGCGGGATTTGTGGCTGGGAATGGGTGGGGCAAAGGGAACAGAAACACTGCTGCCATTGCTCCTGTGGTCAGGGGTGAGAAGGCGGTGTAGAGGACCATCAGTCCCATCAGGCAAGTATAGGGCCTCAGCTGAGGTAACAGTAGTGGTAATAGTAGCAGCAGCCACAGCAGCAAAGTAGTAGTAATATTAACAGCTAACATCTACTGAATGCTTATTATATGCTAGAATATGTTTTAATTACATATATTAACTTTTAATCCTCACAACAATACTCTGAGGTATTATCATGCCCTTTTATAAAGACTCAAACTGAGGCATAGAGAGGTTAAATTATTTGCTTGAGGTTACTTGCCTAGGAAATGGAAAAGGATGTCACATGGTTAGGAAATGTTAGAAGACTGTATTGCCCATTTATTTGCTAGTCAGACTGCCATACAACCCTTAAAAGGAATCAAGTATAGCTTTCGTTAGGCTAGCATACAATTTGTGTGGTGATACCGTGTAGGCAATCAATAAATTTGGGTGCAAAGCCTAACAGGGAGCAATGCACAGAGGAAACAGGTTGCTTTCTTCACTAGCTTAATGTATTTTCAGTGAGGAGACCTTTTGGAATGCTGGGCACACCCTAGTTTAAGTATGCAAGCACATTCCAAAGTGAAATTTCAATTACTGTTTTTCTTTGCTTTCTCCCTAACGGTTATCATGGCATTAAATGAAGGGCAGACTGTAAATATTCTTCAATTATCAACAGGGAAACCAATAATTACCAGACTGGTTCACTCATTTTGTGGAATGCATTACAAACTTTTCAGGCATTCTAAGGTGGCCTGACAAAGTTAGGAAAAATTCCAAATCCTGACGACCTGTTTGAGACGTTCAGAAGTGTTCCATTCCAAAGTACAAGTTCTCCTCCTCTTGTTGAAATTTAAGGTTGCAGCAGCGGATTCTCCTTTCTTCCTTTATTTAAACCAGCGATCAGGTGGGAACTATGCAAAACTCACCTTCGGGAGGTGTCTTTTTAAGAGGTTGTGTGACAGGATATTATATTTAGAAAACGAAGAAAATAAAAGATTTTCATGATAGCAATCGTAATTATAGGAAAACCGATAAATTCTTGGCTAGACTTCAGAGGAAAGCAGCAAAAGACCTCGGGGAGGGGGGGAGGGGCGGGCGCAGCAGCTAACAATTTACTTTGGCTCCAGAAGAGTCTAGAATCTCGTGACATATTTTTACATTTGTTCAAATGCAAGCTTATATATATTTTTTAAAAGGCTTAGAAACACTAAGAATTTATTCTAATCATCCGTGAAATTCCCTAGACCAGAGCACAGTGCTTTATATACGTCAGGATTTAAATAAGAGGCTGCCGATTTGAAGTCCATCTGGAGAGACTCCGAGTTCCCGTGTCCTGGGCCCCGCCGCGCCAACACAACCACCAAACCCCAAACCCCTTAACCCAACTTTAAATTCCTAAAGCTCAGGCAGAAAAATCTTACAGCTCACAGGAATCACTAGAGAAAAATTCATCTGCCAAGGCACTGATTACGTTTAAAGGATTTGGTGGCGGGGGAAGAAAAAAAAAAAAGCCGAGGGGACGAAGAATCCACTCAAACTTTCCTTAGGAAACGGGATGTTTACTGAGTAAACAAGCGGTAGTCACAGACACACCTGCTACTCCCACAGAAGCCCAGGAGCCATTACTACCACCTCCTGGTAACATCCGGGCACTTCTCTACAAATTCGGGACGTTCTGACGTCGGAGCCGTTGGGTTTATTTGAAACACACGCACAACCAATCGGTTGGCACCTGCGGGGAGGTGGGCGGGGAGCGGCGGCCAATCACCGCCCCTCTGCGGGTCACTTTTTGAATTGGCTGCGGCCGCCGGCGGCGAGGAATGGCGGTAAAAGTGAGAAGGGTCGGTTCTTGAAAAGGTGGAACTTCCAGGGCGTCTTTTGAGAGTGGTGAGGGCTCTGTGGGTGCGGGTGGCGGAGGTGGGAGAGGGCCGGCGTCCCTGGAGCAGTGGGCCGCTCTGCTTGTGTCCCACGGCCCCGCCCCGGTGACCGCGAATTCCGGAGCTCCCAGCCTTGGCTTCCCGGCTCTGGGAACCACACCGCCGCGTTCCCAACATCGGGGCCGGGATGCGGAGTGGGAGCCCGAGGTCCACCTGGCTGCTGTGCGTCGTCACCGCTCACCTGGTTGAATATTTCTTCCGAAAGAGTTTCTGGGCAAAGTGGGGAGTTGTCGGGAAAGGGGTCTTGGCAAACCGCAGTGGGCTCTGCGGCTCTGGGGGCCGGCAGCTGCGCCCTTTGGGGGCTTATCTCAGATTACTTAGTGGTTTCACCCTTGGATTCTTCTTGGCGTCTTCTCTTTAGTTATTAGTATTTAAGATAAAACGCCAGCTCGTTCCAGCGCCCCACCCCGCGTACAGACGGGTATGGCTTAATGGTTAAAAGCGCAGCCTCTGGAATCAGACCGGATTTGAACCCTTGTTTTGCCACTAACAACACTCTGACGTGGGGGGAATTAATCTCTCTGCTCTAGGTTTCTTTACCTGTAAGAGGAATATGATAATAGTACCTGCCTCTTAGGATTGTTGCAAAGATTAAATGAATACAAGTAAAAGGTTTAGAACAATGTCTAAAGGTTTAGAATAATGCCACATATTAAGTGTTAAATAAATATTGTTAGTCACAGTGTTATGTAATGTTAGCAATGTTATTGTAACACCACCAACATACCCAGGAAGGCGTTTAGCTCCTCCACCCTGAAAGATGATTGCCTAAAAAAATAAGTAAAAGAAAACTTGTTTAAATGACACATTTTATCTTTGTGATGAAAAAAGGCATGAGTTGTATTTAGTTAGAAGCTCCTTGAGTATGTTCTCAGATGAGAAGTAATCTGTATGGGTTTATGAACACTGATCCTTTTGTGTTTGTTATAAAAAACTTACAGAATACATAAATGTGAAAAAGTGATTAGTGTATTTCAGTTTGTAATCAGACTGTTGATATGTGATGAGTTTAGCATGCAGCTTTTTTCTAAATTTTAAAACTGTTTTGGCAGTAAATTGATCACATACAGTGTCATCAGTCAATTTTAATTTTTAATCACCTACCTTTTTTTTTTTTTGGCTGCGTGGGATCTTAGTTGTGGCATGCAGGATATTCGTTACACAGGATCTTCGTTGGGGTTACATGGGATCTTTAGTTGCGGCATGCGAACTCTTAGCTGCAACATATGGGATCTAGTTCCCTGACCAGGGATCGAACCTGGGCCCCCTGCATTGGGAGCGCAGAGTCTTAGCCCCTGGACCACCAGGGAAGTCCCAATCACCTACCTGTTTTGATGGTCTTTAAACAGAGAGGCATAGGTGAAAAATGTAAACTCATGGTGTTTTTGATTTATTAAAGTCTCCCTCCTCCTACATTCCTTAAGGCAGGTTAATTCATCTCTTGGTTTTTCTTTTTTTTTTTTTAAGAAGGATATTAATTAATTTATTTTTGCTGTGTTGGGTCTTCGTTTCTGCGTGAGGGCTTTCTCTAGTTTTGGCAAGCGGGGGCCACTCTTCATCGCGGTGCGCGGGCCTCTCACTCTCGCGGTCTCTCCCCTTGCGGAGCACAGGCTCCAGACGCGCAGGCTCAGTAGTTGTGGCTCATGGGCCCAGTCGCTCCGCGGCTCGCGGGATCCTCCCAGACCAGGGCCTGAACCCCGTGTCCCCTGCATTAACAGGCAGACTCTCAACCACTGCGCCACCAGGGAAGCCCCGGTTTTTCTTTTTAACATTCTTTTAAGGGGACTTTAAATGAAAGCCTGTTTAGATAGAGCCTTTCTTTCTCACTGGAAACATTTAAGTGTGAGACTTAACAAAAAAATAAGGGCTGGATAGAATTTATCATTGATTCTAAGTAAAGGCTCTTATTAACAACTATTGGAGCACTCCTTTGGAGAGCCTTAGAATAATGATTGCCGTGGATGTTTGGTAAGGCAATGAGAAATGTCTACATTGTGACTATATATGAGAATGAATAATCGTCACTCATTTAGAGACATCATCTATTCAGTTTTTATCACAATTGGATTTGAGTTGTGCTATTATTTCTTTTCCTGATGTGGAAGCTGAGGCTTAACCTACTAAGTGCAGAGCTGAGACAGGAAGCTGAGTAGCTTGTCTTTGAAGTGTGCACCTAATAATTGCGCTTAGGTCTGTTGTTATTAGTATGTACATATTCACACTATTTGACATCACCATGCCGAGATGCTGCTAATGATACCTGAAACTATTACTTTGCTAAAAATCTGGTGGAAGTTATTTGTATATTTTATTATTCTGAAAAAGTAGGAAAGAGATCAGGCATAGACCTCCAGATAAGATTGGGCTTCCTCTTTATATTTGCCCAATATTCTGGAAATTTACTTCAAGATAATAAACTTATGTAAAAACCCCAATTTAAATTGATGAAGATCTATTCAACTTTTTCTTTATTCCCTGCTTGCTTAACTTTTCAACTCTTTAAGTCCTGGAAATTTAAAAACAAAGATTTTCTTTCATAGTCCAGAGTCTTATTGACATGTGTTAATTGTCTCGTGAAATCTTTTAGACATTTGTAAAGTAATATAAAAATACAAGTAAGGGAGCAGTCCAGTTATACATGAGAGGTTTGGAGGAATCTACAGAGGATAAGTCAAGAGTGGTGGGTCAGGGGTTGAAAGACATGATAGGTGGAGAATTGAGCACTATTAAATACAAGTAGGTGTGGAGTAAATTATGATCTGTATTTGAAAAATGCTGGGAAATGCTTTGTGGCTGGAGCATACAGTCGATGTGGACTGGGGGAAATACAGGAGATGAGGCTAAATAGGGAGGCTAGGACTAAAGTGTAAAGTGGATGGTGAATTTGAACTTGATCGGATAGGGAGCAGTGCTCATGGAAGTTCTAAGTAGCGAAATAATATGGTCACATTTGTTTTTAGGAGCATACCCTGAAAACCGTGTGGAAAGTGACCTCTGAAGAAACTGGTGATAAAGTTGTTTGGAACTGTTGTATTTGACCAAGTGGCCACTGTGGCATTGGCCACAGAAAGGGGGGCTGGGTCCCAGAGATGCTTTGGGGCAGGGCGAATGAGGCAGGTGAAAGAGTATGGCTGGATCGTGTTTTTGACTGGGATTATTTGGGGGATGATGGTATTATAAATGAATACAGGAAGAGAAATAGTTTGGTTGAGGGCAAAGGTATGGAGTGGAGAGGTAGCATAGTATTTATGAGTACCTTTGTGAGCACTTTTTGACTGTCAGGTAATATCTGAGTACTTTTGGTACATTGTTATTTTTACTGTATCCCTGTGAGTCAGTTTTTAGTATCTTTATTTTACAGAAGAGCAAACTGAGGCTCAGAGAAGTTGAGTGACTTTGTTTGGTTCAGTATTAAAAAAAAAAAAAGGGTAGTGATACTTTTTATAAGTTCTAGATATAATGCTTGTTTTTGCCCAGTAATTGTTTGTTTCATGTAATTTTATTCAAATTTTTTTTTTTTAGCCATTGCAGAAGAGTACAAATAATGGCTGAAAATAGTGCATTAACATCCACTACTGGGAGTACAAGCTTGGCAGACTCTTCCATTTTTGATTCTAAAGTTACTGAAACTTCTAAGGAAAACTTATTTATTGGATCTAGTTCATATGTTGAAGGTAAACATGTTATCTGCTTTAAAATATCAAATCACTATTTTAATCCTAAACTTACTGACTAGTAACTTTCTTATGATTTAACTGTAATACTGTTAAGCTAGGCTACAGGTATTCAGTAAAAATTTGTTAACAGAAACTCTTTACACTAGATTTTTTATTATTGTTTGGATAAATGCTTCCCAAATTTGAAGGTGAAAGCATCTTGTTGGATATTGCTTTTCCCATATGTGAGGGCAGTCTAGCTGCAACATTGTTAGCTAGAATGTAGTCAGTTATGACTGGTCAGGAGAAGAGCCACTTCTTCCTTTTTCACTGTATAAATGGATCTTTCCTAAAGTTGCATGTGCTGTTGATTTTGATGTTAGTGAATAAAAATGTTTTACTTAAACATTTTTAATTTTAATAGAAGAAATGCCCCAGATTGAAACAAGAATAATATTGGTTCAAGAAGCTGGAAAACAAGAAGAACTTATAAAAGCCTTAAAGGTATGGGAATTTAGTTTTTAGATTTTTGGGTTTTTTAAAATATTTTTCTTCCATCTGTGTATAAATAAATTTATAGTTTTCTTAACCTCATACTTAAGTCTCTTTTCCACAGACTATTAAAATAATGGAAGTCCCTGTTATAAAGATAAAAGAAAGTTGTCCTGGAAAATCGGATGAAAAATTAATAAAAAGTATTGTTAATATGGTAGGTCAAGCATTTCATTGCATGTGGCATGCTGCACTTCCTTTGATTGTATTTGTAGAGTCCACTTATGGTGATTGGACCTAAATTAGGCACAAGTTATACTCTGAGCACTCTGAAGCTAGATTACTAGAAACTATTACATTTATTTTAAAATTTGGGTGTTTCTGAAACCCAAAAATATAATGTTTCATAAATAATGAAATCCTTATAAAGTAATTTGGCATTGTTAGATTTAAATGACATTCCATTTATGTATTTATGAAGATGACACTTGAAACTCTTTAGCTTCTTTTTTCTCAATAATTTTATATTTATTCTAAATTCTTGCTTTATTTCCAGAATTACAAATCACAATAATTGACAGTCATCAGGGAATTTACCTCAGCATGTAATATATCTAACTCTCTATACCAGCTATACTAGATTGTGAGGGCCTCCATGTCAAAATACCACAGACTGGGCAACTTAAACAACAGAAATTTATTTTCTCACTTTCCTGGAGACTAAAAGTCCAAGATCAAGGTGTCAGCAGGTTTGATTTCTCTTGAGGCCTCTCTCCTTGGTTTGTAGATGGCTGCCACCTTCTTCATATATCTTCACACAGCCTTCTGTACATGCACATCTCTGCTCTTTAGTGTGTCCAAATTTCCCCCTCTTATAAGGACACCAATCCACCACTAATCCAATCTGACTAGGATCCACCCTTGTGACTTCATTTAACCTTAATTAACATGTTGAAAGGCCGTATCTCCAGATGGTCACATTCTAAGGTATCCCTATAGACTTCAGCATGAGTTTTGGATATACACAATTCAGCCCTACACGTCAGCCTAGCAAATAAGTCCCAAATAATTTACTGACCCATTTGAATTTTCTTTTAAATGGTTCTGTTCTTTAAAAACGGGAGGCATATAGATACCAAAATATCTTCATTCTTTTTCATAGATCTACAGTATAAAGTGTTAAACACTCACTTGCCTTTTTATATCCTGTGTTTGCCATGCTGCAACTGCCTACGTATTTCATATATTTCTCTTACTTCCCTTGTATATACTGAAATCATTAAGTTAACTCCATCCTTTTTGTAGATGTTGCATGTCATAGTATTTTTTCTATTTTTCTGAAAACAGTTTGTGCAGGAAGAACTATATGCGTGGCATCATTTTCTTGATCAGAATAAAGAGCAGTAGTGGATATCTTTATAATGCATTTTACTATAAATACGTGTACTTAAAAAATTCATCATCTTTATTTTGTATGCATCCTAGATGCTTTATAATGACTACCAAGTCATGTCAGAAACTTATGCCTTTATAATAATCTTCAAAATTTAAGATCTTAATATGGATGGAGATATGTTTATATAAAAACATAAGTAAAGAAATATGACTGTTCACTATTAAGTATAATGCTTATTGTATGATTTTAAACTTCTACAAATATAAAAATGTTGATATTGAATTGATTTTTAGGTCTTATTTAGAGAGACACATGAATTAATTTTATAATATTTTATTTCTAATAACTCCGTGAAAAAAATCAAGGAAATTAAAGTGCCATTTGTGAAGATGGAATCAGTTGAAGAATTTAAAAGTTTGGATTCTCCAGAATTTGAAAATGTATTCATAGTCATGGACTTCCAGGATTCTGTCTTTAATGAGTTATATAAGACTGACTGTAGAGTTATTGGACCACCAGTTGTATTAAACTGTGCACAAAAAGGAGAGGTAAGAAAGAATATATGCTTATTATAACTTCTCAAGGTTAAATTTTTATTAAAGAATTTTTATGCAGAAAAATTTCATTAATTGTTGAGAATGTGAATATTTAGGATAGGAATAGTAGTGGCTACTCTAATATAGTCCTTTAATTCTAAACAATATTATTTACATATATTTAGTCTCAATACCTGCAGTATCTTGGGAAGTAGTAGTTTGCTTAAACTTGAGTTCTAAAGATGTGTACATATACATAAACTTTAATTTTCCTTCGCACAGAACTGGTACCACAATTCCATTTTTATCAGTTTCTGCATGATTTAAAATTAGGGAAATTACTTTAGCTATTTATTTATTTATTTATGTATTCATTCATTCATTCATTTATGACTGTGTTGGGTCTTCGTTGCTGCGTACAGGCTTTCTCTATTTGCGGCGAGAGGGGGCTACTCTTCGTTGCGGCGCGCGGGCTTCTCATTGTGGTGGCTCCTCTTGTTGTGGAGCACAGGCTCTAGGCGCGCAGGCTTCAGTAGTTGAGGCACGTAGGCTCAGTAGTTGTGGCTCGCTGGCTCTAGAGCGCAGGCTCAGTAGTTGTGGCGCACGGGCTTAGTTGCTCTGCGGCATGTGGGCTCTTCCCAGACCAGGGCTTGAACCCATGTCCCCTGCATTGGCAGGCAGATTCTTAACCACTGCACCACCAGGGAAGTCCTACTTTAGCTTTTTGTTTTTAAATAGCATTTCAGTGTAAGAGTAGTAGTAGAGTTAATACCTATTCTTTGGTTTTTATTGCTCTGTTTTGGCATTCTTAAGCTTGCCTTAACTTTAAATTGCTTGGGTCTTTGTGCTTCTTTTGTTATAGATACTAGTAATGAGCACATGATAATCTTTAATTCTCTGTTTTGATTCAGAAGTGTTGCTTTCAGAAACCACATAAACTTTTTAAAGGCCACAATTATGGAAAAGAACATTCCTGTATAATAGTGGAAATTAAATATATTTTTTTATCCATTCTCTTTCATGTATAGACAGATAGATAAAACCATTTGTTAAATTATTTATTATCTCCATTTTTTAGCTCAAAAATTGGAATCATATTTGGTTCAAGTGTATGTATTATTAGTATTTATTAGAAACTATTTTTGACCTCTTTTAACTTTAATTTGAAGCATTTACAGTAACGTATGGAAATCTTTCCTTATAATACTTCATCTGTGTCAAAGTACATTTTGGAAATAAAGGTTTGGGTATGAATATTTATGTTTTATTTGCCAGTAGTAAAGTGTGTCTAGATATGTATCAAATATGATATGGGAATCATGGGAAATTTTTATTGTGAAACTGGGTTTTTGCTATTTGTTGCATATTGAAAGGTGGAAGTATATCTTTGGATTGGGAAAGTTAATTGGCAAGAGAGGGAAATACGTTTAGCTTGAGAAAGATGTGTTCTATTTTTACTGTAAAGAAGCTCACAGATTTAAAATTGTTGTATCCTTCAGCCTTTGCCATTTTCATGTCGCCCACTCTATTGTACAAGCATGATGAATCTAGTACTATGTTTTACTGGATTCAGGAAGAAAGAAGAACTAGTAAGTATTTTAAAACATTCTATTCAAAGAATATTTTTTCTAGCAAAATAAATTTAAATTAGCTTTTTTTTGGTAGTTATATCATGGTTTTATTTTTAAAATATTGAAGGAGAAATTACTATGAATATACTAGGTCTTAAACTTTGTGAAGAAATACTCTGAAGAGCCTTGTAAAGAAACAGATATTTCATTTAGGATGGATAATATCTGGATATTAGGATAGCTGGTATGTGAATTAGAAAAATTTCATGACTGTATAATCTGTTTAAACTGTCTTTTTGTTAAGTATCACATCAGCCACATTATTTGAAGTTTTTGTTTACGCATTGTGATTTTTTGTTATGCAGGTCCAGCCTTAAAGCATTCTCATTGCTCTAGAGAATTCATAGAAACTTCTTTCTTTGATCCATAAAATTTTTTATGTTGGAGCTAATGGGGTATTACTCTAATTTTTTGGGAAGAATCTTGGTGTGATGGCAACCTGGTTTTAAAAAAATAATGTACTGGGACACACAGTTTTTCCAGGCATGAGCCCGATATGTCCCCCTTTGCTTGGCAAAGCAATAATGCTATTCTTTTCTACTTCACCCCCCTCCAAAAAGTAATATATTTACTTTCTTACTTGTGTGAAAGCCAGTTGTTAATTAACTTAGTTTTGTGTGATCATCTTTACTAGCTTATCTCTGTATAATTTTGCCTGTGCCAATAAGGCAAATGAACCTTTAATTTTTTGACATATAATTTATCTTTATAAAATTCACATATGTACCTTATAAATAGAAAGTATTCAGTAAATGCTAAATGAATTATAAACATAGTTTAAAATTTTGTTCAAATTAATGATAAAGTCAATGTTTACATTTTCTTTTGAGGTCAGATTGGTGACATTGGTTCATCACATGGGTGGAGTTATTCGAAAAGACTTTAATTCAAAAGTTACACATTTGGTGGCAAATTGTACACAAGGAGAAAAATTCAGGGTATGTAAACTTCGGTATTTTTGTATATTTCAATATAGCACTGTTTGAGGATGGATTTAACAGTAGTGCTCTTATCCTGTCTATTTACCCCATAATTTATTGAGGATCAGAAATTCAATTTTTGCTATATGAACATTTAGTAAAAATTTTAAATCATAGGAGTGTGGCCCCTGAGGTTTGAAGGAGGCAGTGGAACTTGAGTTAGGTCTTAAAAGATGATGGGGATTGTGGAGGTTGGTAGGTGGATAACAGTTTAGGCAGATGAATAATATTAGCAAAAATTACTATGAGCAGTGGTGAATAAGGAAGTCAGAAGGTCATGAGGGCAGATATTTCTCTCTTATCTAAGAGCAGAACTTTGTTCTTATAAAATGGTTCCAAGATTTAACTTGTGAAAATTATAAAAGAATGGGAGAAAATACTTTCATTGGGATTAAAGTCTTAGTTTAAGATTGCACCTGAATATGTTAAGAAGAGTTTATCACTTTGTTCCCACCCTCCATCAGTGTATTTATGTAGCAAATGGTAATTTTAGGGTATTGTTGAATTCCTGGGAGGTATATTTACAATTCATATCTAAGGTTTTAGTGACTTAATCAGAAATTTTCTCTTACTCTTACTGCTGTCTTGGGGGTTAGTACTTCCAAGGAGGTAAACACAAAGAGAAATAGAAATGTAATAAAGATGAACTTAATTAACTTCACAGATGTATTTATTTAAAATACAGTGAAACAGTTTGGACATCATGGAACTTGTTTCAAAGTTATTTTAACCTAAATTGTATGATGGAAAGATAGTTTTTTCTGTTAATTTTTCTTTATATTTTGTTACAAAGCAGATGAACAATGATCTAAGACTGTGCAAAATGTATGTATATAATTGCTTATAACTTGCATGAATGCAGTTATTTAAGATAAAAATTCACCATATAATTAATGATAAACATGTTTATGTTTTTAGATAGCTGTGAGCCTGGGTACTCCAATTATGAAACCAGAATGGATATATAAAGCTTGGGAAAGGCGGAATGAACAGTAAGTGTTTAGAAATTCAGTAGTTAATTATGTGAATCAGTCACGTTGTGTCATGAAGATAAACCCACATGCCCAAAATTCATAGATTAGTATATAAAAAATTAATTCAGTCTTTGTGAAGCTTAGGGAATAAAGTCTAGGAGGAGCAAAGTTTTGTTTATAAAAAATTGAAAATGGCAAGACATCTATGATATCTTTGAACTTCACTTTGTGAAATAATTTAATAACCATTAAGAACATTCTAAAATTATCAGGTAATAGCTTAATGCATCTGGATGTTTGGGTTGTGCCGTATTTTTTCTTATTTTCTGTTTGTCTGGTTACATTTTAAGTGGTGATTGCATTTCGTAACCTTGTTAAGCTTTACAATCACATAATTCCTTGCTATTGTACTTCATTATTACTTAAGATTTTATGAAACTATAGAACTGGAATGCATATAAAATTTCATGTACAGAGCAGAGATTTGCATCTTGTAAAGATTACCCGTGATTAAACTTTGTGAGATGTTACTTCTGGGATGACTGAGGACACGTCAATTTTTTTTTTAACTGAGGTTTTTATGAACATTTCAGGACCAAATGTAAAATATTTTCAGTAAACAGGTTATGCTAAAACCTTGAGAATTACCGTAGATTTATAAATTAATCTGCCTAACTTATTGAATTTCAGTTAAGCTGGTTTTAGAAGAGTGTGTTTTGTTTTTAGGGATTTCTGTGCATCATTTGATGAATTTAGAAATGAATTTAAAGTTCCTCCATTTCAAGATTGCATTTTAAGTTTCCTGGGATTTTCAGATGAAGAGAAAACCAATATGGAAGAAATGACTGAAATGCAAGGTAGAATTTAGCATAATTTAGAAGTTATATGTATTTTATTCCTTACTCCTGCTGATCAGGAGATGAATATGCCTCTTTAAAAATTTGGGCCTGGGGCTAAATAGTTGGGCTTATGTATGCTTGTATGCTTTCCTCTTTAGGAGGAAACTATTTACCTGTTGGAGATGAAAGATGCACTCACCTTATAGTTGAAGAAAATATAGTAAAAGAACTTCCATTTGAACCTTCAAAGAAACTTTATGTTGTCAAGCAAGAGGCAAGTAATTCTAGAATGAGATTGGTTTTTAAAAAACATTGGTAATATTGATAGCTTACCTGATGAGATAAATTCTTAATTAAAATGTTCTTTCCCCTAGTGGTTCTGGGGAAGCATTCAGATGGATGCCCGAGCTGGAGAAACTATGTATTTATATGAAAAGGTATGCTTTTTGTCCCTTTTGTCATTTATTCTGTGAATTTGATTGTATAAAGATGACACCTTTTTATCCCAAAAGAGCGTAGTATAATTAGCACACAGGTCATCTTTTTTGTCATATTTAGAGGTTTCAGAATAATTAAACAGTTGGATATTGAGTAATAGTCTATGTAGATTTTCATTCTGTGCAAATTCTTGGTAATACCATCATGAACAGTAACATCCCTATCTTCAAAAACTTAGAACCTTATAGGAAAGAGAGACGTGCAGAAATGTGCTATAATTGAGTAATGTATGTATTCTAACTAGATTCACACTGAGAGACTCAGGCGCGATTGAAAGAGCAAATAAATATGAGCCAGCTTCCTAGGCTAACCTGGTTAGGACATTCATGTTAGATAGCAGGTGGGAGAGGGAATGAAAACTTGAAAGTACATTAAAATAGCAAGTAGTTTAGTATGGCTTTGGAAAAGAGTGTGGGAAGGAAGGCCAACAGATACAGCTGACTAGATAGGCAGAATCAAGTTTTTAATATGTTAAAGGGTTTGGATTTGTCCTGTAAGTATTGGAACCACTGAAGAATATTAAGGGGAGAGATGGCATTTTAAAAATGACTGTAGTAGAAGGAATATAGGCAAGGAAAAATCCAGCCTTGATGCTGGATCTTGGTGAAAAGTAGTATCATTCACCAAAATGTGACATAAAGGTATAGAAGCAGGCTTTAAGGAAAATTTACTTCAGTTCGAGATTTAATAATTTTGAATGGAATATTTGAAAGCGAAGGTGTGGATTTATTGTGTTTCTATAAAATCTAAATATGTACTCTGTTGTGCTCTCTTTGGACTCTTTTATTCTCAATGTAAGGTTCCTGACATAAAGTTTAAAAAATATGCCTTAGATTTCAGAAGAGAACTCCTAAAATCAAGTGGTATTCGACAAATATTGGAGAGCACTATGTCCAAGCATTGTGCTAAATGCCAGAGATATGGTGAATGAAATATGAATGGTCTTTGTCTTCCTGGAGTTTATGGCCTAATGGGGAGTAGACAATAAAGAAGCTTACAGATGAATATGTAATAGTAATAGTGCTATGGAGAAAAAGCATTAGGTGTTAAGGGTTAGATAATTACAATGCTCCTTTGATTATTATGTTTCATGAAGCTTCTGAATTACATGGAAGAGTATATAGATGTACAGTTCTTGTGCAAAATCCCGATTTTGTCAGACTCGTAAATATATTTTTCTTTTGTTCCTGTCTCAGTAAAGAACCACTGAAGTAAAATTGAGCTTTTGTGCTTTTGATTGCAGGCTAATACACCTGAGCTCAAGAAATCAGTATCACTGCTTTCTCTAAATACCCCAAACAGCAATCGCAAAAGACGTCGTTTAAAAGAGACACTTGCTCAGCTTTCAAGAGAGACAGACATGTCACCTTTCCCTCCCCGTAAGCGCCCGTCAGCTGAACATTCCCTTTCTATAGGGTCACTCCTAGATATCTCCAACACACCAGAATCTAGCATTAACTACGGAGGTAATTCACATTTTAAAAAATTGATGTTTAAATTTAGTGGAATAGAATAATTATTAGAATATAGATAGATAAATCCCTACTACAGTGAATATGAAAGGCTCTTTGTTTTACATTAATTAATTAATTTATTTTTGGCTGCATTGGGTCTTCGTTGCTGCACGCGGGCTTTCTTTAGTTGCGGCGAGCGGGGGCTACTCTTCGTTTCGGTGTGCGGGCTTCTCCTTGCGGTGGCTTCTCTTGTTGCGGAGCACAGGCTCTAGGCACGCAGGCTTCAGTACTTGTGGCACGTGGGCTCAGTAGTTGTGGCTCTCGGGCTGTAGAGCGCAGGGTCAGTAGTTGTGGCACACAGGCTTAGTTGCTCCGCGGCATGTGGGATCTTCCTGGACCAGGGCTCGAACCTGTCTCCCCTGCATTGGCAGGTGGATTCTTAACCACTGAGCCACCAGGGAAGTCCCAGAAAGGCTCTGTTTTTAATGACCTTTGTTCTGTCTGAGGAGAAAAGGCACATGAAAATGCTTACATTTAATAGTTGCTTGCTATATACTAATTGTTTATGTGTTTTGTATATTTATAAGATAGGTTTTATTGTCCCTGTTTTACAGATGACTAGATTGAGGTTAGAGAAGTAAAACTTGTCTGGGGTCACACAGCTAGAAAGTGATAGAACTGTTCAAAGAGCAGGTTCTTAATACACAGGAATCATAGAAGATGTCACATAGATTATAGAGAAAATAGGTACAGAGGAAGGTGAATTTACTTTGTTCTCAGCTGATACAGGAAGCCACCTATAATTAGCTCTTCTCTCTTGATCTTCAGTTTTTCCCCTCTGTTTTTTTTAGTCTGCACACAAATTTGTTGTGTTTTCTAATTTATGAAACAATCAAAACCTTCCCTGGACTCTGTAATACTTTCCACTTACTGTCCCATTTCCCTCTTCCCTTTCATATAGGTACTCTTGAAGGAATCACCTTGATCCATTGTCTCATTTCCTTGCTTTTCATTTTCCTTTCAGTTCATTCCAGTTGAGTTTCACTCATTCCAGTCGCTCTTGCTGGGGGTGCTGACAGTGTTTGTGTAATCAGCAGTATTCAACACACGAGCAGCTGCTCCTTCCTGGACACATTTTTTAATTTTGGCTTTTGCATATCACTTGTTTCACATTCTCCTTGACCTAACTTCTCTCTCTAACTCTAAATGTGGAATATTATTCCTGAGTCGTTTCTTCTCCATTGAATTCTTCCTAAATTATCTCATTTAATTCCATGGCTTTTCTATGTGCTGTTGACTCCCAAATTTGAGGTTTTCCCTGTCCAACAATATACTTGACACCTCCTTGTTCATGTCTAATACACATCCTAAACTTAACATCATCAAATTAGAACTCTTGATTCTCTCTGCCACTCCAACTCTGTTCCTTTGTTACGCTTCCTTTATCAACCTTTTCTGTAAAAATGGTCTCTCTTAGACAATTGCAGTGGTCCCCAAGGTGGTCTCCCTGTACTCATTTTTGCCTTTCTACATGCAGACTAACCAGTCTCTAAAAACGTATAAATTAGTTCATGCCGCTCCTCTGCATGAAGTCATTCAATGGCTTTGTATTACCGTAGCTTTCAGGTTCCTATGTAATCTTTCTTCACCTACTTCTAACCTCATGTGCTTTTGTCCTCCACTAATCCTTTCTGGGTGTCAGTCATAATATCTTCATTATTCTTCAGATTTTTCTACTACAACCATACCTCAGGAACTTTATATTTGCTCTCCCTGTCTTAAATCTTATCGGGGTTCTCTTTAAAGTTAAGTCCCTGTCCCACTACTCCTTCCTACCAACCCGTTACCTGGTTGTTGCCTTCAGTAGTAGTTATCACTGTTAGAATTGTTTGTTTACTGCTTTATTTTACTTGCTTCACCAGAATGTAAGCTGGAAGAGAACAAGAACTTTGTCTAGCTTCTCTGCTTTATTCCCAGTGCCTAGTATAGAGTAGGTACTCACTAAATATTCATGGAAGGAACTGAAAGTCAATTTAAGGTAGGCCCAGAAAACTGAGGTGGATTTGAGATTATAAGAGGAGCAAGAATACAGGTAACAGCCTACAAAATGAGTTTTTAGGGAAAAGTGAATAGGTCAGTTTGATTGGAGGATGGAGGAGTAAGAGGCAAATTAGAAAGGTTAATTGGGGTCTAATATTAGAGAACTTTGAGATCAGACTGGCATGTCTGATCTGTATATTGTCATCAGCAAGGAACTTTAGAAACTTGAGCAGCAGAGTGATTCATTGAGTAAGTAATTTGTAGTGGATTATTCTGAAGCATGATTAGAAGTAAAGCAGTTTAGAGATAGCCTGACCATGAAGTAACCTCTAGAGACTTGGGCCACAAGGTAATAAGGCCCTAAACCAGAGTTGATGTTTGGAAAGAAAAGTAAGAAGCACTGGGGAAATATTGATAGAATGGAGTGATGGGGAGGAAGAGGAGAAGATGGCAAAGTATTAAATGGAAGAAATTCTTCCTTAGCAAAAATAGAAAGTTTATATTTTGGAGGAAAGAGTGTAGTTTGAGAGAAAATCCAGGTTAAATTGAGGTAGAAATGTCCAGTAGGCATTTGGAAGAGCTGAACCAGGCGCTTGGGCGGGGGATTATGATTAGATATGTAGATCTAAGAATTTACTGGTTCTGTGATCATGGTGGACCTAATGGGCATGAGATGGTAAGAGATGAACATAAAGGACTGAAGCTTGAATATGAAGTTGAGGGGACAGAAGAAAATGAACCACTAAAGAAAACAGACATGACAACTGTTATATATTAGGTATTCTGAATAATAGAATACCCAGTTTGTAGATCACTGCTTAGACACAATAATTAAATTAGATCAGTGTATGTCGGTTTTTTTCCCCCTAAAGTATACCATAATGGCAGAGGCTCCTGGGTCTGGTGAGTGTAGCCCAAAATAATACATGGCAAGTGGGAAATTCTTTGAAGTCTGTTTTTTTGTTTTTTTTTAAACATTCAGAACTCCACAGTATGCATGATTGTTTAAATTAATGCTTAAGATTATTTATCATTGAGTAAATTTGATATGCTGGGACTATATATTGTCTTCTTTCATGTCATTCTATTATGTGTTATACATTCCTTTTCCTATTGAGAAACTTGCTATTAGGAGATTCTGTATATAATGTTTAAGTATTCTAACCATATTGATAGTAAGAAAATGTATCTTAAGCTTTCATGAAATTTCATTAAAATTTTTTTCTTGAGATACATATAAAATATACTAATGCATCCTCCCTCCAATTTGGGTTAGACTGAATATCTTATGTTAAGATACTTTAACAGAATTTAGTTAATGTTGTTGGGTTTTTTTGTTGTTGTTTTTTTTTAAGGGAGTCTTTCTCCATATATATATGAAAAGTTTTCCATTATTTTGACTGTGTAATCGTAACAACCTTTTCCTTCTTTTTTAACTTAAATATCTTTATATATTGCTGTAAAGATTCCTGTACTCTCAGATTTCCTAAATGGAAATATTCTGCCATATTTGCTTTAGTATACATTCATTCATTCTCTCTCTCTCTCTTTTTTTACATACACGTGTATTTTTTATATCTGTGCTGTTCTGAGAGTAAGTTGGAGATATGATGTGCCTCTACCTCTAAATACTTAATTGTGTATTTCCCAAAATACAGGAACATTTCTTACATAAGTACAGTATAAGTATTATAATTAGGAAATTAACATTTAATACTATGATCTATTCTATAGACCTTCAAATTTTACCAGTTATTTCACTAATGTCCTAATGTGCTTTTAAGCAAAAGAAAAAAGTTTTTTCTGGCTTAGGATCCAATCCATGATCACAGGTTGTTGTGTTACCTTTCTCTAGTCTCTTCTTATCTGGAACAGTTCTTTTTTTTTAATCAATCTTTGTTTTTAATGACCTCGATATTTTTGAAGAGTACATGACCATTATTTTTTTCTGGCCTTATTCTAGGAGGAAATTCTACTTTAATGAAAATGTGTATGGTGGTATATTTATAAGAGTAGATATCTTTCCCTTTTTTTCTATTAAATTTGTAGTGTTTGGTACTTACATCTGACTTCCATTTTAAATCTTTCCTCCTTTTTACCTTTTAGAAACACCAAAGTCTTGTACTAAGTCATCTAAAAATTCTACTCCAGTTCCTTCAAAGCAGTCAGCCAGGTGGCAAGTTGCAAGAGAGCTCTATCAGACTGAAAGTAATTACGTAAATATATTGGCCACAATTATTCAGGTAAGAGTTTGGAAAAATGTTCTCTGTTCCAGTGTTTATAAGTAAAAAAATCTAAGTGGTATTATTTTTTATAAGAAAATTATATAAGCATAGAATTTGAACAGATATTAAAAATGAAAATGTATGACAAAAACTGCTCTTAGGGAAATGGCATAACTGTAAGAGTAGCGTTTTATTCATGCAGAAATAGCATCTTTTTTTAATAGTGACTTTAAAGAGAGAAGGATCCTCAATAGACAATCTTAGAGGCGACTGAGTTTAATTCAGAATTTAGCAGCTTCCATGTCAAGATACTGCATTTATATTTGGAAGCGGTAGCTTTTTCTGATAATGTGTATTCTAGAGTCACTGCTTTATTTAGTACTGTATATATATGGAAAAGCAATTAGCAATGAAGCATAACAATATGGTTGTCAGTCATTTTTTTTAGTAATCCTTCACTGTGTCGAGTTTTCTTAAATTACGCAGTAGTCAAATGTTGACTCATTGCTTACTAATATTAAATGTACTATGAAGTTATTTCTGAAGAAAAACAATTCTAATGAATCCTTGTAGGTTGAGATTGAAGAAGATATTAAGGAATAAATCAAAATTCAAGGTTCTGAAAGACACAATAATAGGACATTATTTTGGAATCTGTAGAAAGAAGGAATAACTTTGTGGTAATGAAGGAAATAATTTGTCAGGAAAATAAGGTTGATACCACCAAGCTTGACTTTGAATAGAAAAATAATAGGGAGTTTCTGATTTGGGTTTAATTTTTAACTGATCTCTATTTGAAATCTTAATATATCTCATTAAGGTCCAATATAATGGCCTTTAGTTGCTTGTACCATTGATAAAATGCATGAATAAGAAATGAAAAGACTTCTTTCTTGGTATTCACAGAGAGGTTATTCTTCACAGTTAATTTGTTTAGCAGTAGTCAGGGTTTTATGAGGCCCTCTGCTATATTAAACTTCACTTGTTTTAAGTCAGCTCTGCTCTTCTTCCTCAAGGGAAATCATCCTAGATGAGTTTCTTGTTGAAGTTTTTATAGTCAGCCAAAATGTGGTTGAGTAGCAGAAAATCCCCTTGGCATATACTGTTCATGTACTTTGGTAGCATTTATTACCTAGAAATGTAAATCCTTTCAGGCTGTGGTAAAGGCACTGGAGTTTCAGAATTTTAATTTGCATATCAATTAAATTCACTAAAACTTCTTTTTCAAAAGCACTTGTAATTATTACACTGTAGACAGACTTTCATACCACTGTGCTTAGTATAAACTCACCTAAGTTTATTTAAAAGATTGTGGTCTAAATTCATGATAGTGTTCTTTTTAAGCTTTTTTTTTTTAGGACTAATGTGTCTTTTTTTTTTTTTTGTAGTTTGGATTTGGAATAGCTTAATTTTAGCTTAGCTCCCAAATTAAGTGACTATCGAGAAGCTTGATGTATTCCAAATAATACTTAGGTACCTATTAATACAAAGTTTTGTGACAAGTGTTAAAGAGGGTTCCTGTTTTAAAGGAACTTAGACTGGAAGAGGAGTTAAAACATACACACCTATTATAATACCAAGTGGAAGGTTATGAACTTCATGAGGGAGGTTTAGTTAAGGCATTTGGAGATTGTATGGTGAGAATTTTGCTCCTCTTCCAGCTTAGGGAAGGTTTGGTCTGGAATTTTCAATGGTTGAACACTGGGAAAAGTATCATAAAGAAGATACAAATTGAAGTGAGTTTTAAAGCATAATTATGATTGGTGCATGGAAAGAGTATGGTAGGAAGTGTATTTGAGATTATTCCAACAGTACAAACTGAAGAGACGTATCATTCAAAGTATTACAGAGTAGTCTAGGGGGATTAGAGTTGAGGGTGGGTTAAGTGGACTGGGATAGGGGTTGGAGTATGGATACAGTGAGAGTTAAGACTGCTTATGCCAGACTGGAGACAGCCTTTGTACAGTGTGTCACGTGTAATTATAGAAGAATTTTTGATGGGAGGGGGGATGATATCACTTGACTTGTATTTTAGAAGGGAACTTGGTTCACTTTGAAGGAGGTATTGAAGAAGGGGAAATTGTGGAGGCAAGGAGATCTACTTGGAGGTTATTTTGGCAGTCTTGGTTAGAGATTTTGAGAACCTGAACTTCTTAGGATAGTATCAGTGAGAATGAAAAGAGGATAGATTTGAGAAATATTGGAAAGGTAGAATCAATAGTTTTTTGGCTAACTAATTTTATATGAGGGATTAAAACAAACACAGTAGAACTGTTTTAAGGTATTGTGTCTTAAGAATACTGAGAAGTTTTAATGAATCTTGATGTATTTTGGTGTCTTAATATTTTTGTTTAGGAATTTTAATTAAATGTTGACTAGATAAAGGAATGCTTATAAATGGTTACAGATATCTTTGCATCCTCTATTGTGTGTTTTCCCAATTCCATTTCTTTCCCCTCTCTCAGCGATAACTGTAATCTGGAATTTTGTGCTTATCATTTTCCTTATAGATCTATCACATATGTGTAGAACATCAAATGTAACAGTATATATTTTTTAGTGAATTGCTTTTTTCACTTGATAGAAATGTTCTTGAAACACATCTGTGTCACTGCATGTAGTAGTAATTCATTTTCCTGTATGAATATTTCAACTTTAACTTTTATTTTTAATAGACATTGAGATTTGTTTTAGTGTTTCATTGCTGACATTGAAATTTGTTTTAGTGTTTCGTTGCTGTTTGTTTTTACTATTACTAGTAGTGCTGCTGTGAATATTCTTATTCATGGCTCCTTGAGAACATATTCTGGGCAAAAACCTGGAATTTCTGGATCATTGGTTAAACACACTTAATTTTACTGGAAGTTGTTAGTATGTTGGAAACCAGGTTTTGTGTTGGTCTCCTGTTCCCACTGAGGCTTTTATAGGTGAAGCTTAACTTTCATCAGTTTAGGCAAATGTCTTTGGGGCAAAAGGTGATTTAGTACTCAACTTTCTACTTTCACTTAGATTTTGGCCTCCGAAGGTACCTCACTTTCTTGTCAGCTTATTGCTGTATTTAGAAAGAGGTTTTTCTTCAGTATTTTGTTTTCAGCAGGTAGCTTTCACCATACTTACAGAAATGGAAAGCCTGAATATATATATATATACACACACACATATGTTTTTAAGGGGGGATAAACTGTTGTAGAATTGTAGTCGTTCTTAAAAATAGGAACAATTCATAATCTTAATGAAGTTTCTTACTATTTAGAATGTACTTTCTTCCCCCCTTCCTTCAATCCCCTCCTGCCCTTTGTGCTGTTGTCATTCATTTTACTTCCACATATGTTAAGAACACAATAATACATTATTATTTTTACTTTGAATAGTCAATGAACATTTTAAAATTTAAGTCAAATTTTATTAATTATATAGTAAAATTGACTCTTTCTTTGATGTACATTTCCATGAATTTTAACACATGTGAAAATTTGTTTAACCACCACTACAATCAGGATACAGAATATTTCCATCCCCCAAAAAACTCCTGGTACTATTCCTTTATGTCACACCCTTTTCTCCTTCCACCTCCTGGTAACCACTGATCTATTCCCCATTTTTATAATTCTGTGGTTTTTGAAAATGTCATAAAATGGAATCATATAATACAGTAGCCCCCAACCTTTTTGGCACCAGGGGCCGGTTTTCTGGAAGACAATTATTCCACGTATGGTGGGGGTGCGGGGGATGGTTTCGGGATGATTCAAGGGCATTACATTATTGTGCACTTTATTTCTATTATTATTATATTGTAATATATAATGAAAAAATTATACAACTCACCATAATGCAGAATTAGTGGGAGCCCTGAGCTTGTTTTTTTTTTTTTCCTGAGCTTGTTTTCACTTGCCACTTCTGACAGGGTTTTGATATGAGTCTGCAAGCAATTGATTTATTATGGTCTCTGTGCAGTCACACCTCTCTGCTAATGATGATCTATATTTGCAGCCACTCCCCTGTGCTAGCATCACTGCCTCAGCTCCACCTTAGATCAACATGGTTATAAACAGGTCTTCTAGCTTCACATCCAGTCTTTTCCCCCTAAACCAAGTTTTTTTGCTATCATTTAAAAACATTTAGTACTTACATTAAGTGTATGACTGCTTATTGCTTTGTTCCTTACTTACTTGAATAAAAAAGTAGAAGTTACTGTGAATCCTACTAACAATTTTAATGATTTATAGAACTGTGATAAACTTTTATTAGATTCTAATGTAACATTTTATTTTATTTTTTAAAATTTATTTATTTATTTATTTTTGGCTGTGTTGGGTCTTCGTTTCTGTGCGAGGGCTTTCTCTAGTTGCGGCAAGCAGGGGCCACTCTTCATCGCGGTGCGCGGGCCTCTCACTATCGCGGTCTCTCTTGTTGCGGAGCACAGGCTCCAGACACTCAGAGGCTCAGTAGTTGTGGCTCACTGGCCTAGTTGCTCCGTGGCATGTGGGATCTTCCCAGAGCAGGGTTCGAACCCGTGTCCCCTGCATTGGCAGGCAGATTCTCAACCACTGCGCCACCAGGGAAGCCCTAATGTAACATTTTATTACAAGATTGTATATACACACAGAAATGAATAAATAAATAGGATTAAACAGACTAGAAAATGTTATGAGAAAAGGTCTCAAATTTAGGGAGAAGTATTTTTTTTTCAACTTTTTTTTCTTTTCCATTAACATCATAGCTCTCCTTTATCACTGTCTGTATGTTAGATTTTTAATTTTTTTTTCTTTTTCCACAATCGACCTAAACTAATCTTTTTTTTACCTTTTAGCTATTTCAAGTGCCTTTGGAAGAGGAAGGACAACGAGGTGGGCCTATCCTTGCACCAGAAGAGATTAAGACTATTTTTGGTAGTATTCCAGATATCTTTGATGTGCACACTAAGATAAAGGTAAATTTGTATGTGTTAGTGTGGTAGTAATTCTTTTTTCATTGTGTATATTTAGTACGATTTTTCAGGTGCTTCTGACTAGCTAAATAAGTTTTGTATTTAAAATTGCTTAATCCCTCATTTATTCCTTTGAATCATTTGTCCCTTTGCTCCAGTGCCTTATTAATATTTGCTGTTTGCCTGTGTTTTGATTTTGATTAATTTGAAAATAAGGAATTTAGACCTTATGAAGTCTTTTCTATAGAGACATGTGTTTGCTAGTACTATTTTTCTTATTTTCCTGCTGTTGTTCATCTTAAGTTGTATGTTTTTGTTTTGCTTTGGTTTATTTGAAAAACTGTGAAGTTGGAAGGGACTCGAGATCATTTCTTTCATTTCTCTCTATCTGTATGGTCAGATAAATGCCCAAACCGTGTAAGACAATGCTATCCTCTTTTTAATGATTTTCCCTTGATGAAGGGTCCATGAATTCCAGGTATCAATCTCTCATAGTAAAGTAATTTTGGGGCAGGTTTAGCTGAACCCTTAAAAGTAGTTTAGCATTATTTCCTCTTAGTTTACCTATGTGATGCCTGAGCAAAATTTATCAGTTTTCCTCTCAAAACAACCCATATTAATGTCTCTTCCAGCTTTGTGCAGTGGCAGTATCATACCCAATGAGGTTTATCTGAGGCGTGCTATTATTGCTAATTGAAAACTTTTCCCTAAATGTTTATTCTATATTACAATAAAAAGATCAATCTGAATTACAGAATGTTTTCAAACAAATACATTAACTTACTTTTGATTTTACTGCACGTTGTGGACAAAAATATAAAAGACTTATAAGTTATAAAAATGCAATTTATCAAATGCTTGTATTGTATATTTTATCAATATTCTTGACCATATTTCACTTATTTCTAGATTTACAAGTAATTTTGAAGGAGAGTCTGTCTTTTCTTAAAAAGCTATAGAATCGGGCTTCCCTGGTGGCGCAGTGGTTGAGAGTCCGCCTGCCAATGCAGGGTACACGGGTTTGTGCCCTGGTCCGGGAGGATCCCACATGCCGCGGAGCAGCTGGGCCCGTGAGCCATGGCCACTGAGCCTGCACGTCCGGAGCCTGTGCTCCGCAACGGGAGAGGCCACAGCAGTGAGAGGCCCGCGTACCGCAAAAAAAAACAAAACTATAGAATCTCAGGCTAGTTTCTCCTTATTTCCAGTTAGGATTCTGAATATTTGAAGAGGAAAATTTTCTTGGAATGGTTTTTTTTTTTTTTTTTCCATAAGAAACACTGAGAGGCATAAAGGTAGAGTGGAAAGGCAAGCAGGTTTTCATCTTGGTGTTTTACTACTAATTTGTGGATCACTTTGTGTTAGTCATTTAGCCAGTCTGGGTGTGCAAGTTCCCATTCAATATAAAATGTTACATACTTTTATGTGTATAGGATCATAATCTCAATTCAGAAAATCATGTTCTCTGATTGACTGGATCTTTTTTTAAAAAAAATTTCTTTTTTACTAGATGAAAGAGTCTTTAAATTCTGTAGTGCTTTACAGTTTTCAAAAGTTTCATATACATAATTTCATCTAATCCCATAATAACCCTCTTTTTCCACACTACCCTTAAATTGCCCTCCTCGCTTCCATCTTCCCACCAGTAACCACTAGTTTGTTCTCTATATCTGTGAGTCTGCTTTTTTGTTTCATTCACTAGTGAGTCACTGGAGCTTTGAAAACGATGGTCACCCTTTAGTTTTCTATTGTGTAACATAATTTTTTAAGCTTTTATAAACTTGGATTACCAGTATTTCAACTAATAGTTGTTTTTTAGCTGATTTCAGGTTTGTCATACGTTTAAAATTTTAAAGCCTATGTTATTTTCTACAGTGACGGCAATGTGTGCTGTCAAACATTTATTTGTAAAATAAAGGAGAAAAGGAAAAAGGAGTAGAAAAAACCTATAATCCCATAACCCAAATACTCCTAAAATTTTGTTGTATTTTCTTTCTGTTTTTTTATGCATAACATTTTTTTCTTCTTTTGAATGTAGCCCACCATTTATCAAGTATTGTCACATCTATTGAACATTACCAAGAAGTTGATATTATAATTGTCCACATTTTACAGATGTGAAACTGCTACATACAGAGATTAAATAATTTTTCTAAAGTCAGTCATATAATAAATGCTGGACACTGAATTTGAACCCTTTTTTGTCTCAGTCTGTTCTCCTAAACCCTAATGTTGTCTTGTCCCCCCTTCTAATGAGATAAAATTGACATATAGCATTGTATTAGTTTTAGGTGTACAACATAATGGATTGATATATGTATTGCAAAATGGTCAGCACAATAAGTTTAGTTAACATCTGCCACCACACATAGTTGGGTTTTTTTTCCTTTGTGATGAGAACTTTTAAGATCTACTCCCTTAGCAACTTTCAGATATACAAAACAGTATTGTTAACTATAGTCACCATGCTCTACATTATAGCCTAAGGACTTATTTTTCTTATAACTGGAAGTTTGCACCTTTTGACCACCTTTACGCATTTCACCCACTCCTCTCCCTGCCTCTGGCAGCTACCAATCTGTTCTCTGTATCTATGAGTTTTTTTTTTTAAAGATTCCACATGTAAGTGAGATCATATAGTATTTGTTTTCTCTGACTTATCTCACGTAGCATAATGCCCTCAAGGTCCATCCATGTTGTCACAGATTGCAGGATAACCTTCTTTTCATGGCTGAATAATATTTCATTGTATATACCACATTTTCTTTATCCATTAATTCATTTATGGACACTTAGTTTCTTTCCATGTCCTGACTGTTACTAATGCTGTATTGCTTCTTGATTATCATGCTGTAGATTTATTCTTTTAATATGTAAATAAATAAACTGTGTAAATGTGGCTTAAGTTTGTACAGTTTTTCATATCATCTTATTGGTATGGTATTCCTGAGAAGCACTGGTATCTATTTTATAGCATTGCATAGTGGTTTCAGATATGGACTGTGGAATAAAGTAGATTTGGGTTTGAAGTAAGGTAACTTTAATTGCTTCAGTTTTCTTATCTGTAAAATGGGGATAGTAGTATCTGAATCATGGGTGGTTGTGAAATTTTTATTCTCAGTTTTTACATTTTTATAAGTCACTAAGCATAGTGCCTAACACTGAGCATTCAGTAAATAACAATAGCAATTCATATTACCAATAAACTAAATTTAGAAGGCAAGTAAACTAATGTTTAGATGTTTTGTGAAGGACTAAAATCATTTTTTACCCACTGTGTTTACAAGCACTCTCTGGCACTTAGATTTCTATCAGTAAATATTTGCTGAACATTGGTCATGCTACTTTTAAATGTCCAAATTAGGACTGGAACTTAGGGTATTTTGTCATCCTAGATATCATGTGGATACCTTTAGCCTTATTCTTAATTTGCCTCCAACTTTTAGCATGCTAATATTTAGATTAAGTTGAGAATTTTTGAGATTGTTATGAACACCTCTTTTCCTATGTGTGAATTTTTCCTTTTCAGGGCTAATCACCATTGGTCCTTGATGTGCAAATGCCTGCTTTTGTAAGGAACTATGATGAAACAAAAGAGAAAGGAAAGGGTTGGAGGGAGAATGTTTTCTTTCTGTGTTTGTGCTTTGTTATTTGTTAATTTAGTGTAAGTCCTAAGGTACCTTGTACTTGTTTCAGGAACAGGTGTATACTGGGAAATCTGCTAATTTGGTATATTGTGAGCTAAGCAAAAGAGAAACCTATCTTGTATAAAAATAGATGGTAACAGGACAGAAGAAATCTTAGCGAGGAAGAAGAGAAGGAAGGAGCTTAGCTTTCTTAATCCCATCTGCTTACAACTTCCTCTACTTTTGCAATATGCTTTGGGAGCTATGCTCTATGTCTTAGAACTATAGAGTTCTCCTTTCTTATGGCCAGGAGGTAACTTTGGGAGCATCCGATGGAGAATTGTGTAATGGACAAGGAGGAGACATGTCCCAGGGTCTGTCCGAAACTGAGTCAAGCATATTCCTACAGAAACATTGTAAGAAATGGTGGCACTATGAATAATGCTGTTTGGGGCTCACCTGCCCACCTGACTCCCCGTTTCTGATGGGGAGAACTGTGGTATAGATCAAGTAGAATGACGTAGAATCAGGAGTCAGACAAGCCTGAGTATGAATACTCGTTCACAACTGTGTGATTTGGGACAAATTAATGTCTCTAAGCCTCAGTTTCTTTACTTAGTCCCTGAGCTAACAGTTGATTAGGGCAGAGATCTTTATTTAATCAACAAGCATGAGGATTTAAAGGTTAACCAGAAACAGTAGACTATTTTTCGGATCCCCTAGAGATTATTTTGCTCTCTGGTAACAATATTCTTATATAAGTATATGCAGCCATCCTGTAATTTTTTACACTTTAAAAATGTACCACTAGATTATATTGGCAGTGCTATAAGGTTGTTTTGGGTTTTTTTTTGCATCACAGTTTTCCAAATATCTCCCTTATTTATATTAAATACATAGGAAAATATAGTTAATAATAGCTTATTGAGCACTACTATAGGGTTAGGGTTAGGCTTTCTTCTAAGTGCTAATCAAGTATTAACTAATTTAATCCTTTATGAGATAGGAGTCATTACTATCCTCATTTTTCGTAATAGAAAATTGAGGCACTTTAAGGTTAAGTAACTTGCCTAACAGCACAAAACTAACAGGCTCTAGAACCAGTATTTAAAACTAACTGGTCAGTGCCAGAATTCACTACATTATATTGTTCTAAGATTAGTCTTATTTATAATCTTTTTCTTTTGTTTCTTTCAAGTGCAGTTTTAAACAGTTAAATCTTTGTTCTTGACACTGTGAGCTGTTAAATTATTCTTGCTTGAGTTCACCTTTTTGCTATTGGAAGTAAATTTTTTCCCTTTTGGCTTTTCTGAATCTGCAGAATATAGGGTAGTGGTTCTTAAATTATTTGGTCTCAGGGTCCCTTTTCATTCTTAAAAATGACTGAGGAACTTATGTTTATATGGTTTTGTTATTTTTGGGTTTTTTTGGCGGTACGCAGGCCTCTCACTGTTGTGGCCTCTCCCATTGCGGAGCACAAGCTCTGGACGCACAGGCTCAGCGGCCATGGCTTACGGGCCCAGCCGCTCTGCAGCATGTGGGATCTTCCTGGACCGGGGCACGAACCCGTGTCCTCTGCATCGGCAGGTGGACTCTCATCCACTGCGCCACCAGGGAAGCCCTATATGGGTTTTATCTATTGGTAACTGTTTTTGAAATTAAAACAAAAATCTAATAGTATTTTTAAAGATGCCTCAGTTTTTTTAACAGCTTTATTGAGGTACATTTTACATCTTTAAATTCAACCTTTTTAAAATATATGATTCAATGATTTTAATAACTTTACCACATCATGCAACCACCACCATAAATCCATTTTAGAGCATTTCACCTTCCCCATTAAGATCCTTCATACCCATTTGTAGTAAACCCCATTCCTAGGCCCTGGTCCAGGCAACCACTAATCTACTTTCTTATGAATTTGCCTTTTCTAGAAACTTCATATAAATGTCAATATATAATATGAGGTGTCTTATGTCTGGCTTCTTTCACTTAGCATATTTTTGAATTTCATCTATGATTTAGTACGTTAGTAGTTTGTTCCTTTGTGTGGCCAGATAATAGTCTATTATACGGCTATCCTACATTTCTTTATCCATTCACCAACTGATGGAAATTTAGCTTGTTTTCAGTTTTTGGCTGTTATGAATAATGCTGATACGAACATTATGTGCAAATCTTCGTTTGGGCATGCTTTCATTCTCTTCCGTAGATACTTAGGAGTAGTAGAATTGTTAGGTCATATTGGTAGTCTTATATTTAAAATTTTTGAGAAACTGCCAGGTTTTTACATCATTTTATATTCTCACCAGTAATCTCTAAGAGTTCAGATTTCTACGCATTCTTGCCAATACTAATCCTTTTTCTTTTATAGCCATTCTGGGATGTGAAGTGATTTTGATTTACATTTCCCTAATGATTAATGATGTTGAGCATCTTTTCATGTGCTTGTTAACCATTCATATATTACCTTTGTGAAATGTGTGCTTAGATCTGGTGCCCATTTTTTGGTTGGGTTGTTTGTTGTCTTACTGAGTTGTAAGAGTTCTCTGTAAACTATAGTTACAAGTCCTTTATCAGCTACGTGTTTTGCAGATATTTCCTCCCACCCTGTCATTGCTTGTCATTTCATTTATTTAGTGGTGTCTTTTGAAGTACCAAAATTTTTAATTTTGATGAAGTCCTATTTATCCATTTTTGAAAATGTAATGTGCTTTTGGTGTCATATCTAAGAAATTTTTTCCTAACCCAAGGTTTTGAAGATTTTCTCCTATATTTTCTTCTAGAGGTTGTATTGTTTTAGCTCTTACAATTAGGTCTAGAACCTCTCTTGAGTTCATTTTTGGCTGAGGTGAGGGTTTAAGTTCATCTTTTTTTGTGTGGATATCCAATTTTTAAAACATACATTAATAAATTTAAAGTAATAATGACTCATTATATGATAGATAAATAACGTGTTCTTTTAAAAAAATAACTAATTTCCAAAACAAATAGTGAGGAGTGATGTTGATTTATGTTTTTTTTTCTGTCTGGCTTAATAGGAGACTATTTCTCCTGCCTACTTCTTAATTCATTCTGTTGCAGTATCACACATCATATATATAGCCTCTAGAAAACTCTGTTGTATCCTTATGAGAGGATTAGAATAAAAAAGTCAAATAATGCCTTAGTAGTGTAGTAAAAATAGTTTAATCTCGTGGATCCCACTAAAAAAGTGTGTTTTGGGGGGGTCTGCATATAACACTTTAAAAAGCTCTTGTATAAGTTTACTGATTAATTTCTACTTTAAAGTCACTTTTAGGATTTCAATTAGGGCATGTCATTTCTTGGTATCTCATTTTATCATCTGATTTGTGTTTTATTTTATTATCCTAGAAAGCTTTTAGGGTGTCTTCTAAATTTTTGAAAATATATAGTATTTTAGGATGATGATTGAGAAATTTTATAGGCCAGGGATTAGCAAACTGTAGTCAGTGGACCAAATCCAGCCAATTTAGGATTTTGGTAAAGTTTTGCTTGTTTTGGTAAGGGAAGTTTTATTGATACACAGCCACACACAATCATTTATGTATTATCTATGGCTCCTTACACTCTACAAGGACAGGGTTGAGGACGTGTGACAGAAACCATGTGGCCTGCAAGCCTTAAAATACTTACCTTCTGGCCCTTTAAGTAAAGTTTGCTGACCCCTTTATAGATTACAGTTTCTAATGGCTGATGTTTCAGCAGCAAGATCGAAAGTAGTTTTCTATAATTAATTAATTCTATAATTAATCACACCATCAGCTTTATAGTTAATAATTAGAAAAGATACTGAACTACCACATCATACTGGGAAGTTAGACTTAGTCTTCTTTTTTTTAAAAAATAAATTTATTTATTTTTATTTATTTGTTTTTGCCTGCGTTGGGTCTTTGCTGCCGTGCACGGGCTTTTTTTAGTGGGGGCTTTTTTAGTGGGGGCTACTCTTCGTTGCAGTGTGCGGGCTTCTCGTTGCAGTGGCTTCTCTTGTTGCGGAGCATGGGCCCTAGGTGCGTGGGCTTCAGTAGTTGTGGTGCATGGGCTTCAGTAGTTGTGGTGCGTGGGCTCAGTAGTTGTGACTCACGGGCTTAGTTGCTCCACAGCATGTGGGATCTTACCGGACCAGGGCTCGAACCCTTGTCCCCTGCATTGGCAGGTGGATTTTTAACCACTGCGCCACCCAGGGAAGTCCCTAGACTTAAATCTTATTGACTTGACATTCTTTATATTTTCTTAATTATTTTTCAAAGGATATTTTCCTCATAGTCAAAAAGTTAATTTCTTGTTGAGGAGAAAGAATGTTATTAATTGTTATACACATCAAATTAAGTAAGATACATTGTAAAGTGCATCTTTCAAATGAATATCTTAAATATAAAAAGATGTTAAAGGGATTGTCAAAGTCAATCTCCTTGTCCCATTTTGTGTTTTTTTCAGGATGATCTTGAAGACCTTATTGTTAATTGGGATGAGAGCAAAAGTATTGGTGATATCTTTCTTAAATATGTAAGTATTTTATTTCCTTTTTAAGTTTTCAGATTAAAGTATCATCTCAACAAGGACTGACAGGGAATAAAAGTTACCTGTTTAAATGTGAGAGCTTTTTAAACACTTTGACATAGTTGTGTTTGTAAAATATATTGCAAGTGTTCTTCTCTTCTGAAACATGCCTTCTCTATACAGTCTAACACTTTCTTGATAGCTCAAGGTCATCATTAGGAACACTAATTGTTGTATTGTGCTACAAACATTTTACTATATATATGTTATTTGCCTCTTATAAATAGCCACAGATTAATGATTTTTTTGGAATTTTCAGTAATCGAGTTTTAGTCATTTCTTTCCTTAGTTGATAGCAGTTTTTACTGTCTTTGTGTCTGCACAAAAGTTTCTAATGAACTGTTTCTTCTCTAAGATAAGAACAACATAGTTTATCAAATAAAGTATATTAATTTTGGATGAGATGCTGTGAATAGGATTTATAAATTTCTTTCAGTCTCTTTGGATATGATTTGTAAGTTTCACTGCCTTGGATTCTTGCCCATTTACTTTTGTTTTCCGAGGTCTCCTAACTTTAATCTTTACCCTATATCCCTTAGATGTTTTTTTTCTGGTTGGTTGAGAATTCCAAATATGCAAATTATTGTCCCATATCTTTTTGATACCTGTTAGTCTCAATTAGTCAAGACATTTTCCTTTTTTTTGTTTTCATTTTACCTAAAAATTACCCAGTACAGTTGGTCTTTTAATGGTGGTTTGGATCCTTCAGTAGATAATAGCATGTTCTTGGATTCTGTATAGATCAACTATAATTACTATATTCTGAACTTACAGAAGTTTTAAAACTTTGTCATGTTTATATCAATACTATAAGCTTTAATATACTTCTTTTTCTTTTTGAGTCTTTATTTGCTTTTCAGGCTTTAGGCTCTGGGTACCAATTGATGCATTTTGTTTAGCAGTTAACACAGTAGTTAGTGAAAAGTTTATAAAATAAATTCCTGTATTTAACTTGAGAAGAAACTTATTTTAAACTTTTATTTTGGGTCCAGTATGTCAGATTTTGACTACTGATTATTCAACTTTAAGTTTCATTGACTAAGGGTAACATCCATTACCAATTAATGTGTTGTTTTTTTTAATTGTTGCTAGTCAAAAGATTTGGTAAAAACGTACCCTCCCTTTGTGAACTTCTTTGAAATGAGCAAGGAAACAATTATTAAATGTGAAAAACAGAAACCAAGATTTCATGCTTTTCTGAAGGTAATGTGCATTTCTTTCAAATAAAAATCTAATGAGTTCATTAAAATTATACTTTTAGTAAAAATGTATCCATGTAAGAACACCTTAATGTTATCTGTTAACTTTAGCTTTACCTGAGAGTGGCAGTGATGTTTGGCTTCACAAGTTTTGACATGCTACAAGCAGGATCCAAGAGACAGCTGAATGAATATGAATGTTGTCTGTGGTTTTGTTTATTTTTCTAATTTATTCATGTTTTAGTTCTCAAACACCTCTAAAAATTTTCCAATGAGTTTTGTTTTGCTTTTAATGATTTTTTTTTCTTACCAGTGCCTTACTTTGTTTATCCAAATGGTATCAGCATAATTAATATTTTAAATTTGTTTTTTTTCTTTTGAATGGTGTAGTGTAAGAGAAACTCAAATGAAATGTATAAGAGTGCTTAGAGAACTCACTCTCTGTTTAAGGTGTTAATCCTTGGCTTGCCAGGAGGCCATTTCAGGCCTTGGGAGATTATTTAGCCACAGTAATCTGCCAGAGAACAACTGCCACCCTACTTCTGTTAGTTCTTATCAGGGCACAAATGATAAAAGTGTAATCTAGTAAATGTAATGTCTAATCTTTGCAGAAAACCTTTTAAATAATTAATGAATAAATTAATTCCTTTCAGATAAACCAAGCTAAACCAGAATGTGGGCGGCAAAGCCTTGTTGAACTTCTCATCCGACCAGTACAGAGGTTACCCAGTGTTGCATTACTTTTAAATGGTACTTGTCTGATCTGTTTCCAGACAATTTTGGATGTTTCTATGGAATTGTTTTGTTCTAAAAAATTTGAAAAATTTCTCATTTTCAAAATCCTCTTAGGTTTCAGCTTTAAAGCTTATATCTTTTACATAGGAAATGTCTTTATGGATAATCTGAATAATCACTGGTGCTACAAAAATTCACTCTGGCCTAAAATGCTTTATTTGTTGTGATGTCAATTATATTGACTAGTATTGTACTTTTTGTCTGTCTACTAAAAGTCTTCTTATATTTCATGGTGCATCACTAATTTCACGATCAGTTTACATCCACACGAAATTCACCCACAAAATTACAAGATCAGAGATGATTAATATGTCTCAAGTGATTTAGTCTTTTTCTGAATCTTAGTAAAAACTCTTTATGCTTCATTTTATGCTTTTTTTTCTTACATTGTGCAGAACACTCCTGAAACATACATCCGTTTATTCTAAAACTTAAACTACAGATATAAATGAAAGGGATTTTTATAGCAGAGTTAATTTTTATGAATAAATATGAATAAATTATGCCTGCATGAAAAGAAAGGCATATTTATATGCTTTTATATTACCTGACTAAAGTAGTGAATAGTTTTAGGACAGTCAATTTTTTTTTTATTATTTTTATTTTTTTTAATTATTACTATTTTTTTTGCGGTACGCGGGCCTCTCACTGTTGTGGCCTCTCCAGTTGCGGAGCACAGGCTCCAGACGCACAGGCTCAGCGGCCATGGCTCACGGGCCCAGCTGCTCCGCGGCATGTGGAATCCTCCCGGACCGGGGCACGAACCCATGTCCCCTGCATTGGCAGGCGGACTCTCAACCACTGCGCCACCAGGGAAGCCCAATTTTTATATTTTTTAAATTTAAGTATGAAAATTAAATTACAAATAGGAATAAGTATAATAAAGCATTTTGGTCCCCAAACCTTAACTACAATAGTGTGTGTAGCAGATAAGGAGGCTAAGTTTGTGACTGTTTAATCTATTGTCTTTAAAGTATATTGATTAAACTATGAGTTATGGTTGTAACTACAAAAATTGAGCATTTTTATTCTCTTTGAGGTTATCTAATGTAGTTTAGAATTACTAACATATGAGATGATTTCCCCAGTCTTTAAAAGCTATCCTGTTTTACAGATTATAAGAAGAATATATGAACACATGAACTTTTAACTTTACAAAGCAGGGTATTTTTTTAATTTATCTTCATTATTGTTTCCTTAAGTACTTATAGGAATCCCATCAAATGTTGTCATGACTAAAATGAACTTGATTTCTAAGCCTTTCTTCTATCATTCCACTTAAAAGATTAGGTGGGCCTGGTATTGGGGAACAAACAGTTAGATGGAACATTATAAGCAACTTGGATAAGAAGAGTCAAAGTGTAAGCATCTCATGAACCTACAAACTAAACAAAACCATCTCTTGAGGACACCAACTGCTTTCTGTGATGGAGCCATGGACCCCGCTATGAAATATGGCATATATAATGATTTCTTAGCTAATTGAGAATCATGTGTTTTCCTTCAGCACTATGGAGAGAGTTTGAAGAATCTAGGAGTCCTCAAGCTTTACTAGAAGGGAATTGAAATAGTGTAAGAAAATCTGTTACATATTCTGGAAATTTAGTCAATGAAAAAACATGGAAACTTTAATACATTTAAGAAGAGAGCTCTTAAAAGGGAACATTGCATAAAACATTTTTTTTTTTTTTTTTGCGATACGCGGGCCTCTCACTGTTGTGGCCTCTCCCGTTGCGGAGCACAGGCTCCGGACATGCAGGCTCAGTGGCCATGGCTCACAGGGCTCAGCCGCTCCGCAGCATGTGGTATCTTCCTGGACCGGGGCACGAACCCGTGTCCCCTGCATCGGCAGGCGGACTCTCAACCACTGCACCACCAGGGAAGCCTGCATAAAACAAGTAAAAGATATTATTTTTAAAAAATTAATCAACCTGTATCTATCAAAGTGGACAGCATTTTTAAGTCATAGTTGGAGAACCAATGAATTTTTTTTAATTATAGAGAAAACATTTTATCATTACAGATCTTAAGAAGCATACAGCTGAAGAAAATCCTGACAAAAGCACTCTAGAAAAAGCTATTGGATCACTAAAGGAAGTAATGACGTAAGTACATTATTTCAATTTTTTATTGCTCCTTAGATTTAGATTTAGAATGGAATTGGTAGAACAACTAGAATCATAAATGGTGAGAAAAATATCAGTAGCATAATTCTGTAATAGTATCTAAATTATTTTATAGTAGTGTAGTCACACATTAAAATGTTAGAAGTATTGTTAAGCATACAATAATTAATTTAAAACATATTTCTGAAGGTATTGAACTATTATGCAGAGAGTAACAATGGTTTAGAAATTTGAAAATTGTAAAAAATACACTAGTAGACATTTTCTTCATATACCTCCAGTCTTAGCTTGTTTTTGTCTTCATATTCTTATAAACTACCCAAATGGAAATTGGGAATTTGACCATGATGTAAAGAAGAAGTTTATAATACTTTTTTCACATTAGCTTTGACTTTTTGTTTCTTACTTTGAATTCTATGGAATTAAATTGATACGGTTTGTTGGAGATGTATTAGAAGTATAAACTTAAAGAAATTTACTAGGGAACTTGATTGTTAAACTTAAGCTGTTTACTGTAGGTTTAACTTGAAGACATAGCATTGATCAGAAATGATTTTTTCCTGACTAATATGATCAAAATTGAAAACTCTGTTGCTGTTAATTGTTTTGCTTCATGAAGGGCGAGGGCATTTCACTTCTTTGAGCTTTACATAATAAGCATATTCAATAGATTTAAATGATTTCTGAGATTCCGTGAGGTGCTTCTATGTGAAATAGCGTTTGTTAAAAATACTTGCAAAGGAGCTCCTAGAGCGAAAGATTACTATCTCTAGTGAAAGGATCCAGCAGTAGTATAATGCTCAAATTAATGAATACCAGCTTCTGTTGCTGCTGAAAGCATTATGCATATTTTGGCTTTTGCTTATGTTTATATATTATATGTTAATCAGCCAGCCTTCATGCTTTTGCTTTGTTATTTTGGGATCAGGATAATAGTGTTTTTCAACACTTTGTGGTTTAACGTACTCACACGTTATTTAACTTGATCCTTTCTACAAACTACGAATTAAGCAGTGAGTGTTAAATTTTCATAAAAGAAAAAAGCTTTTAGTTTTGTTGATTTTTTTTCTATTCTCTATTTCATTCATTTTCACTCTGATCTTTATGATTTCCTTTCTTCCTGCTTGCTTTAGATTTAGCTTGCTCTTTTTTTTTTCTCCCCAGTGTCTTACAGTAGAAGGTTAGGAAACTGATTTGAGATCTTTTTTTTTTTTTTTTTTTTGCTGTACGCGGGCCTCTCACTGTTGTGGCCTCTCCTGTTGCGGAGCACAGGCTCCGGACGCACAGGCTCAGCGGCCATGGCTCACAGGCCTAGCCGCTCCGCGGCATGTGGGATCTTCCCGGACCGGGGCACGAACCTGTGTCCCCTGCATCGGCAGGCGGACTCTCAACCACTGCGCCACCAGGGAAGCCTGAGATCATTTTTTTAATTGTACACTTTTTTTTTCCCACTTCTTTAAATTTATTTATTTATTTATTTTTGGCTGCACTGGGTCTTCATTTTGTCTTCTTTGCTGTGCGGAGGCTTTCTCTAGTTGCGGTGAGCAGGGGCTACTCTTCATTGCGGTGTGCGGGCTTCTTATTGTGGTGGCTTCTCCTGTTGTGGAGCACAGGCTCTAGACGTGCAGGCTTCAGTAGTTGTGGCACGTGGGCTCTAGAGCGCAGGCTCAGAAGCTGTGGTGCACAGGCTTAGTTGCTCCGTGGCATGTGGGGTCTTCCTGGACCAGGGCTCAAACCCATGTCCCCTGCATTGGCAGGCAGATTCTCAACCACTGCGCCACCAGGGAAGCCCCTAATGGTATACTTTTATAGCTATAAATTTCCCTTTAAGCATTGTTTTAGTCATATTCCATAAATTTTGTGTTTTTGTTTTTGTTTATCTGAAAGTATTTTCTAATTTCCCTTGTGATTACTTCTTGACCCATTGGTTGTGTAGGAGTGTTTTGGCTAATTCCCACATATTTGTGAATTTTCAAAGTTTCCTTTTGTTATCAATTTCTGATTTTACTTCATTGTTTATGGAAAATATACTTTGTATTATTTCAGTCCTTTCAAACTTTTTGAGGCCTATTTTATGGCTTAACCTGGAGAATGTTCCATGTACACTTGAGGAGAATATATTGTGCTCTTTTTCATCATTTTACTTTCAGTCTATTTATGTCTTTGTATGTAAAGTGTATCTTTTGTATACAGGATATAATTGGCCTTGCATTGTTTCCTGTCTCACAGGAATTGACTTCCAGTGACTTGAGAACCCTGTTTCGTTATACTTTGATTGTTTTTATTTTTTTAGTTGTTTCAGGCAGAGTATATTTTTTTCCTCCTTATTCCATCTTGTCCATTAGTCTTAATTTTTATTTCAGTGAAATGATTAGCATATGACTTAGGAATGATTTGCATAAAACCTTACCTGAACTTACACTTAGATTATGAGAACCTGAAGTTTATACCATTGTAACTTATTTTAGGAAGTGAGTGAGTATAGTTTAAAAAAAAGACACAATATAGTAAGGACTAAAGCAAAATATACTTCTGAAGGGTTGTATGAAATTTTTTTTAATGTAGTGGGATACTTTTAGGGAATATTTTAACTGATACAGGTATCAAAATTAAGATAGACTCACATGGAAGGATTTTTGTTTGTGACACGAGATGTATGTATATACAGTTTTTATAATCTTGTTCTAAAAGTAACTATTAATTTTTCAGCCATATTAATGAGGATAAGAGAAAGACAGAAGCTCAAAAGCAAATTTTCGATGTTGTTTATGAAGTAGATGGATGTCCAGTAGGTATTCATTTTTGATGATTGTCAACTTATTTTCTTTTTCTTGTTAACAGTTGACCCTTGAACAACTGGGTGTTAAGGGCATCAGCCCCACCAGTGCAGTAGAAAATCTGCATATAACTTTATAGTTGGCCCTTTGTTTCTGTGGTTCTGTATTCATGGATTCAACCAATCATGGATCGTGTAGTACTGGAGTACTTATTTACTGAAAAAAAACTGTGTATAAGTGGACCAACACAGTTCAAACCTGTGTTGTTAAAGGCTCAACTGTATTTAGATTCTGCAGTTATAATATAAACAGAATCTCAACACAACTTTCTTTTAAATTATAACTTTTACAAATTATTTGCTATAAAGTAATCTTTTTTATTAATATTTTCAATCTATTCAGGCTAATCTTTTATCTTCTCACCGAAGCTTAGTTCAGCGAGTTGAAACAATTTCTCTAGGTGAGCACCCCTGTGACAGAGGAGAACAAGTAACCCTCTTCCTCTTCAATGACTGCCTAGAGGTAAAGTTGTCCTTAATACAGTATAATAACACTGCTGTTTTGTGTGACTTCACTGAATGTTTAAAACCAAACTTTGATTTAATTACAATAACTTTAAATTAATTTAATTAAGTGATTAACGTAAATAGCTTAAAGTGAACTTAATCACATTTTTTTGATGAGACTGGTTGTTGACTTAATACTATTAATTGAATGCTTTTAGGAGAAGGCCTAATATTAAGAAATGTGATGATTTTTTATGACTTCAGATCCAAGTCACAATGAAAATTTAGTTTATTTCCATGCAAATAAATGCTTAGGTGAAGAATTTTAGGAACTTCTTATATCTATGTATATTTCTTCAAGATTTACAAAATAATTATGAGTTCTTTTTGAAATTTAAGTAGATTTTTCCAGCAAAGAAATCAGTATTTTGTTGAAGAAGGAGATACGTTGATTATTTAATACAATGAATTTATAATCCCCTGATTTCTTCCTTAAGTCTACAGGTTTTAGAGTGAGTTAATGGTCAGTTTATCAGATGCGGTGCAATGATTCTAATTCTAAAATTCTTATCTATCCAAGTTAAATTTTTTCCCCATATTACTCCTACAGGCAGATTGAATTATATTTATGTACTTTTTCAACCCCTTTCTTCCATTATTTTATTCGTGTATTTTTAATAACTAAACAGTCTAATTGGGGGATATAATGGAATGTATTTTCCTTCATCTCAGAAAATAGAACACATTCTATCTTCTAATGATAAAGTCATTAACCAGGAGACTCATTTGACATTTGTGTTATTGGGTAACTTTTTGTTGCATTCATTGAAGTGATTTTGATGAGTTGCCTTTTTCTTTAAAATTTATACTTCTTCCTTTTATTCCTTTCTACTTCATTTCTTATCTAGTGCTACCCTCTTGTATCATGCACATTAGTATTTTTTTTTTTAACATCTTTATTGGAGTCTAATTTTTTTTTTTTGCGGTACGTGGGCCTCTCACTGTTGTGGCCTCTCCCGTTGCGGACCACAGGCTCCAGACGCACAGGCCCAGCGGCCATGGCTCACGGGCCAAGCCGCTCCGCGGCATGTGGGATCCTTTCAGACCCAGGTACGAACCCGTGTCCCCTGCATTGGCAGGCGGACTCTCAACCACTGTGCCACCAGGGAAGCCCTGGAGTATAATTGATTTACAATGGTGTGTTAGTTTCTGCTTTATAACAAAATGAATCAGCTATACATATACATATATCCTGATATCTCCTCCCGCTTGCATCTCCCTCCCACCATCCCTATCCCACCCCACTAGGTGGTCACAAAGCACCAAGCTGATCTCCCTATGCTATGTGGCTTCTTTCCACTAGCTATCTGTTTTACATTTGGTAGTGTATATATGTCCATGCCAGTCTCTCACTTCGTCCCAGCTTACCCTTCCCCCTTCCCGTGTCCTCAAGTCCATTCTCTACGTCTGCCTCTTTATTCCTGTCCTGCCCCTAGGTTCTTCAGAACCTTTTTTTTTTTGTATTCCATATATATGTGTTACCATATGGTGTTCGTTTTTCTCTTTCTGACTTAACTTCACTCTGTATGACAGACTCTAGGTCTATCCACCTCACTACACATAACTCAGTTTTGTTCTTTTTATGGCTGAGTAATATTCCATTGTATATATGTGCCACATCTTCTTTATCCATTCATCTGTTGATGGACAGACACTTAGGTTGCTTCCATGTCCTGGCTATTATAAATAGAGCTGAAATGAACATTGTGGCACATGACTCTTTGTTTTTTGGTTTTTTTTTTTTTAAATTTTTCAATTTAATTTATTTTTTTATACAGCAGGTTCTTATTAGTTATCTATTTTATACATATTAGTGTATATATGTCAATCCCAATCTCCCAATTCATCACACCACCACTCTCCCCCTTGGTGTCCATAACATTTCTTCTCTACATTTGTGTCTCTCTTTCTGCCCTGCAAACTGGTTCATCTGTACCATTTTTCTAGGCTCCACATATATACATTAATATACAATATTTTTCTCTTTCTGACTTACTTCACTCTGTATGACAGTCTCTAGATCCATCCACATCTCTACAAATGACCCAATTTTGTTCCTTTTTATGGCTGAGTAACATTCCATTGTATATATGTACCACATCTTCTTCATCCATTCATTTGTCAATGGGCATTTGTGTGTATTGAAGAATCCTTGCATTCCTGGGATAAACCCCACTTGATCATGGTGTATGATCCTTTTAATGTGCTGTTGGATTCTGTTTGCTAGTATTTTGTTGAGGAATTTTGCATCTATGTTCATGAGTGATATTGGCCTGTAGTTTTCTTTCTTTGTGACATTTTTGTCTAGTTTTGGTATCATGGTGATGGTGGCCTCGTAGAATGAGTTTGGGTGTGTTCCTCCCTCTGCTGTATTTTGGAAGAGTTTGAGAAGGATAGGTGTTAGCTCTTCTCTAAATGTTTGATAGAATTCACCTGTGAAGCCATCTGATCCTGGGCTTTTGTTTGTTGGAATATTTTTTATTTTATTTTATTTTTTTGTTTGTTGGAATATTTTTAATCATAGTTTCAAATGCAGTGCTTGTGATTGATCTGTTCATATTTTCTATTTCTTCCTGGTTCAGTCTTGGAAGGTTGTGCATTTCTAAGAATTTGTCCATTTCTTCCAGGTTGTCCATTTTATTGGCATATAGTTGCTTGCAATAGTCTCTCATAATCCTTTGTATTTTCTGCATTGTCAGTTGTTACTTTTCCTATTTCTTTTCTAAGTCTATTGATTTGAGTCTTCTTCCTTTTTTTCTTGATGAGCCTGAGTAATGGTTTATCATTATGGTTTATTTTCTCAAAGAACCAGCTTTTAGTTTTATTGATCTTTGCTATTGTTTCCTTCATTTCTTTTTCATTTATTTCTGATCTGATCTTTATGACTTCTTTCCTTCTGCTAACTTTGGGGTTTTTTTGTTCTTCTTTCTCTAATTGCTTTAGGTGTAAGGTTAGGTCGTTTATTTGAGATGTTTCTTGTTTCTTGAGGTAGGATTGTATTGCTATAAAGTTCCCTCTTAGAACTGCTTCTGCTGCATCCCATGGGTTTTGGGTCATCGTGTTTTCCTTGTCATTTGTTTCTAGGTATTTTTTGATTTCCTCTTTGATTTCTTCAATGATCTCTTGGTTCTCAACTAGTGTACTGTTTAGCCTCCATGTGTTTGTATTTTTTCCTGTAATTGATGTCTAGTCTGATAGCGTTGTGGTTGGAAAAGATACTTGATACGATTTCAGTTTTCTTAAATTTACCAAAGCTTGATTTGTGACGCAAGATATGATCTCTCCTGGGGAATGTTCTGTAAGCACTTGAGAAGAAAGTGTATTCTATTGTTTTTGGATGGAATGTCCTATAACTATCAGTTAAATCCGTCTTGTTTAATGTGTCATTTAAAGCTTGTGTTTCCTTATTTATTTTCATTTTGGATGATCTGTCCATTGTTGAAAGTGGGGTATTAAAGTCCCCTAATATGAATTTGTTACTGTCGATTTCTCCTTTTATGGCTGTTAGCATTTGCCTTATGTGCTCCTATGTTGGATGCATAAATATTTACAATTGTTATATCTTCTTAGATTGATCCCTTGATCATTATGTAGTGTCCATATTTGTCTCTTGTAACAGTCTTTGTTTTAAAGTCTGTTTTGTCTGATACGAGAATTGCTACTCCAGCTTTCTTTTTTGTGTGTGTGTGTGGCACACGGGCCTCTCACTGCTGCAGCCTCTTCCGTCATGGAGCACAGGCTCCGGACGCGCAGGTGCAGCGGCCATGGCTCACGGGCCCAGCCACTCCGCGGCACGCGGGACCCTCCCAGACTGGGGCACGAACCCATATCCCCTGCATCGGCAGGCAGACTCCCAACCACTGCGCCACCAGGGAAGCCCTCCAGCTTTCTTTTGATTTCCTTTTGCATGGAATATCTTTTTCCATCCCTTCACTTTCAGTCTGTATGTGTCCCTAGGTCTGGAGTGGGTCTCTTGTAGACAGCATATGTACGGGTCTTGTTTTTGTATCCATTCACCCAGTCTGTGTTTTTTGGTTGGAACACTTAATCCATTTACATTTAAGGTAGTTATCGATATGTATGTTCCTATTACCATTTTCTTAATTGTTTTGGGTTTGTTATTGTAGGTCTTTTCCTTCTTTTGTTTTTCCTGCCTAGAGACGTTCCTTTAGCATTTGTTGTAAAGCTGGTTTGGTGGTGCCGAATTCTCTTAGCTTTTGCTTGTCTGTAAAGGTTTTAATTTCTCCATCAAATCTGAATGAGATCCTTGCTGGGTAGAGTAATCTTGGTGGTAGGTTTTTCCCTTTCATCACTTTAAATATGTCCTGCTACTCCCTTCTGGCTTGCAGAGTTTCTGCTGAAGGATCAGCTGTTAACCTTATGGGGATTCCCTTGTATGTTATTTGTTGTTTTTCCCTTGCTGCTTTTAATATTTTTTCTTTGTATTTAATTTTTAGTAGTTTGATTAATTTGTGTCTTGGCGTGTTTCTCCTTGGATTTATCCTGTATGGGACTTTCTTTTCTTCCTGGATTTGATTGACTATTTCCTTTCGCATATTAGGGAAGTTTTCAACTATAATCTCTTCAAATATTTTCTCAGTCCCTTTCTTTTTCTCTTCATCTTCTGGGACCCCTATATTTCAAATGTTGGTGTGTTTAATGTTGTCCCAGAGGTCTCTGAGACTGTCCTCAGTTCTTTTCATTCTTTTTTTCTTTATTCTGCTCTGCGGTAGTTATTTCCACTATGGTATCTTCCAGGTCACTTATCCGTTCTTCTTTCTCAGTTATTCTGCTATTGATTCCTTCTAGAGAAGTTTTAATTTCATTTATTGTGCTGTTCATCATTGTTTGTTTGCTCTTTAGTTCTTCTAGGTCCGTGTTAAACACTTCTTGTATTTCCTCCATTCTATTTCCAAGATTTTGGATCATCTTTATTATCATTATTCTGAATTTGTTTTCAGGTACACTGCCTATTTTCTCTTCATTTGTTTGGTCTGGTGGGTTTTTACCTTGCTCCTTCATCTGCTGTGTGTTTCTCTGTCTTCTCATTTTTCTTAACTTACTGTGTTTGGGGTTTCCTTTTCGCAGGCTGCAGGTTCGTAGTTCCATTGATTTTGGTGTCTGGCCCAGTGGCTAAAGTTGGTTCAGTGGGTTGTGTAGGCTTCCTGTTGGAGGGGACTGGTGTCTGTGTTCTGGTGGATGAGGCTGGATCTTGTCTTTCTAGGCAGCCTCTCTGCTCATGGGTAGCGTTGTGTTCCTGTCTTGTTAGTTGTTTGGGATAAGGTATCCAGCACTGTAGTTTGCTGGTCGTTGAGTGGAGCTGGGTCTTAGCGTTGAGATGCAGATCTCTGGGAGAGCTTTCGCCGTTTGATATTACATGGAGTCGGGAGTTCTCTGGTAGACCAGTATGCTGAACTTGGCTCTCCCACATCAGAGGCACAGGCCTGACACCTGGCTGGAGCACCAAGACCCTGTTAGCCACATGGCTCAGAGGCAAAGGGAGAAAAAAAGACATAAAGAGAGAAAGAAAAATAAAATAAAGTTATTAAAATAAAAACGTTGTTAAAAATAAAAAAAATAAGAAGTAATTAAAAAAAAGAAAAGAAAGAACGACCAAAGCAAAAAACAGATCCACCAATGATAACAAGCGCCAAAAACTATACTAAAAAAAAAAAAAAGCAGACAGACAGAACCTTAGGACAAATGGTAAAAGCAACACTATACAGACAGAATCACACAAAGAAGCACACACATACACATTCACAAAAAGAGAAAAAGGGGGAAAAAATCCATGTATTAAAAAAATATATAGGAAGAGAGCAACCAAAGCAATAAACAAATCTACCAATGATAATAAACTCTAAATACTAAACTAAGATAAACATAAGACCAGACACAAATGAGATGCAGAAAGCAAACCCCAAGTCTACAGTTGCTCCCAAAGTCCACCTCCTCAATTTGGGATGATTCGTTGTCTATTCAGGTATTCCACAGATGCAGGGTACATCAGGGTGACTGTGGAGATTTCATCCGCTGCTCCTGAGGCTGCTGGGAGAGATTTCCCTTTCTCTTCTTTGTTCCCACAGCTCCTGGGCTTCAGCTTTAGATTTGGCCCTGACTCTGCGTGTAGGCCGCCTGAGCGCATCTGTTCCCACCCAGACAGGACGGGGTTAAAGGAGCAGCTGATTAGGGGGCTCTGGCTCACTCAGGCCGGGGGGAGGGAGGGGCACGGAATGTGGGGCCGAGCCTGCGGCGGCAGAGGCCCACATGACGTTGCAACAGCCTGAGGTGCGCCATGTGTTCTCCCGGAGAAGTTGTCCCTGGATCACGGGACCCTGGCAGTGGCGGGCTGCACAGGCTCCCGGGAGGGGAGGTGTGAGTAGTGACCTGTGCTTGCACACAGGCTTCTTGGTGGCAGCAGCAGCAGCCTTGGTGTCTCATGCCCGTCTCTGGTGTCCGCGCTGATAGCCGCTACTTGCACCCGTCTCTGGACCTCATTTAGGCGGTGCTCTGAATCCCCTCTCCTCGTGCACCCCAAAACAATGATCTCTTGCCTTTTCGGCAGCTCCATACTTTTTCCTGGACTCCCTCCTGACTATCTGTGGTGCACTAGCCCCTTCAGGGTGTGTTCACGCTGCCAACCCCATTCCTCTCCCTGGGATCTGACCAAAGCCCAAGCCTCAGCTCCCAGCCCCCGCCCACCCCGGCAGCTGAGTAGACAATCCTCTTGGGCTGGTGAGTGCTTGTCGGCACCGATCCTCTGTGTGGGAATCTCTCCACTTTGCCCTCTGCACCCCTGTTGCTGCGCTCTCCTCCATGGCGCTGAAGCTTCCCCCCCACCCACCCTCCTGTCTCCACCAGTGAACGGGCTTCCTAATGTGTGGAAACCTTTCCTCCTTCACAGCTCCCTCCCACTGGTGCAGGTCCCATCCCTATCCTTTTGTCTCTGTTTATTCTTTTTTCTTTTGCCCTACCCAGGTACGTGGGGGAGTTTCTTGCCTTTTGGGAGGTCTGAGGTCTTCTGCCAGCGTTCAGTAGGTGTTCTGTAGGAGTTGTTCCACATGCAGATGTATTTCTGATGTATTTGTGGGGAGGAAGATGATCTCCGTGTCTTACTCCTCCACCATCTTGAAGGTCTCCTGCACATTAGTTTTTAAAGTATAAATACAACGGAATCTTAGAGAACAAGCCAGGTACAGTTACAGCTGCAATAAAATCTCACCAAAAATTTACTTGTGTTAAAGAGTTTTGTTGTTGTGAGGTTAGTGAAAAATGGTATTTTCATTTGGTCAGTACTGTCACAAAACACAAAAGTAAAGGCAGTGAAAATACTGTACACAATTGACCTTACCCTGAACTGAGAAAGTTATAAAAAATCATGAGGCAGATAATTCTGAACTACTTGTCTCCCCTGTAATGAGAGCTTTAGCGTGCTCTGCTTTTGAGAACAGGGACTAGGTAGAGTCAATTTTTGATCATATTTTATTTGAACCTGCAGTATCATGCTCACTGAGCACCATGTAGCTGCTTAGTAGTTCTGTTTGTTTGTTTTCATTAAAGCTTTTGTAAGTTTTTCCTGTTGAGGTTCATAGGTCAGCTGGCTCCATTCATCTAATAGGTTAGGTTATCTGTACTTCCTTTGCTAATCCATTCTGGTCTTTATCCTCTTAATCCTTAGATAGTTGAGACTTACTTTAAATTTTTAAATTTTACATCCCCTTCAATTTTTGTAAAGTCTTCTACAACTGGCTCATTGACTTACCTTCCATTTTAATTCCTGCCATTGGTCATTCCTTGTAGCCTCCAAGTCTGTTATCTGATACCCTGGTTTCTTACTTCCTTCATCTTCCTGAATTCAGTGACTTTTTGTTCTACTCTCTCTTAGTCTCCATGTCAGAATCACATTAACTGTAACATTTCTATTTCTAACATTAAATTTGAACTCCAAATTTATAATTTGGACTTTTAGATTTATAAACTCTTATTCTTTAGCTTGTTTGTTTTAAAAAAAAAACAAAACTTTGAGCAAATTTGGAATGAAGAGAATGGTAAAAGTTAGAAGTATTTAAAATAGATAAGATCTAAACTGACTTCACTTAAACATGACAGGTGATGTATCTGTATTTTGAGTTTTTACCTTGATGGACTAGCATTTGTATCATCAATATTAGCACTTGTCATTGTTTTTCCTTTTTAAAAATGAACCTTAAAATTATTTATTTTGCTTAGCTAAATTAAAAGTATATTCAAATAGTACAGTGGAAATAATTATTTAAAGAATCAGCTTTTTTCATATATTAATGTAAATGGGCCTTTAATATTTGATATGTATCATAGATCTGCATCATATTTCTGCATCAATGTGAATATGATACTGACTGCCTTTTGATCTTGTCTCATTAGCCAACACAAGCTATCAACAGTACATTTTTCAGCCTTACTTTGTCATATTCATGATGATGACCAGTCAATCTCAATTCATTAGGTAGCTTAATCTAAATCATTTTGTGTTAATGTCTTTCAGTTGATGATTATAACCCCCAAAGAAATGTTCTTTTAAAAAGGCAAAATAATATACTAGGATTTCATGGAAATGAAAACAATAAATTTAAAGACCTTATAAAATTCACAGAACTCAAATACATCATGAGTCACAGGGTCCTTTCTGATTTTGCTCCTGTCTTCTCCAGCATTACTTTACCTATGTCTTCCTTTGCATGAGTTTCCAGTTTAGGTAAAGTTATATCTTAACATAGCACCTTGACTTTATAATTTGTATCAATTTTTAATGTATTATTTAGTTACTTTAATTTTCCTGTTTTTCAATAGTATGTAGGTATCATGAGAGCCAGAACCATTTCTGTATTATTCACTCCTTTATCCTCAGTGCCTTGCAAAGCATCTGAGATAATTGTGTATTCTGCTCTTACACTGAAATCAATTATCTTTTGAACCCAAGGCAGCAATCCCAGAGCAACTATTCCCCTTTCCGAATTCAAGGCCTTTTATTGAAGGTTCCTTCATCCTTTGATCCTGTTACTTCTCACAGTGCTTCTAAGTTCTTTCACACCTCTGGGATCTTTTCCATATATCCTGTTTTCCTGACTTTTGAGCTCTTCTCATATAAACATGAGCATTCCTGCTACATAGTTACATGTATGAATTTGTCACATAGTAACTATGCTTCTTATCAGATAGTAATTTTGGAATGACTGGTAGTTAAATAAGCTGCATATAGATTTATGTGATTAGTGCCATTTAACTTTTAAGCATTTGGTGTTTGTTTTTATGTTACTGACGATGACTTTTTTTTTTTTCTATAATCAGATAGCAAGAAAACGACACAAGGTTATTGGCACTTTTAGGAGTCCTCATGGCCAGACCCGACCCCCAGCTTCTCTTAAGCATATTCATCTAATGCCTCTTTCTCAGATTAAGAAGGTGCTAGACATACGAGAGACAGAAGGTATGGTCATTGGATAAACTATTGGCTAGATAAAAATAGTTTATATTCATTGAAAGTTTGATTCCCTTATATATATTTTTTAAGCTGGTATATTATCTTTAAATATTGTTGGTTAGTTCTGGCAAAGTGATTGTTCTTATACTTCAACTACATCTCTAGGAACTGGGAGATTTTTAGTTTTTTTCAAATGAAAATACTATCTCAGTCTGAAGGATATCTTCATCTCTTAAGGGACAGAGAGCTTTTAAGTGGTTACATGTCAAAATAGTGCCCATTCCCACACCAAAACTTATTTTTATTCCTTCAGAATCCAAAGACAATTGTAGTCTATTACCTGTGCCCCACAGCTTATAACCTTCCCTGTTGCCAATGGCTGTATTGTTAGGGATACACTTAGGATATGACCAGGAATAGATGTGCATGAGCAAGTACACCCAAAGTAACTATGGTAGACTCAACATGGGCTCAAATGTGTATTAAGGAAAGCTTTTACTCTATACTTTGGGAGTGTTAGAGAGGATTCTTTGAAGGCCTGAAATTGGGAAAAGTTTATACCTACTGGCGCAGTATCAGTTTTTAAAATAGTACCTAGTGATGTGCATGCCTGGCAATATTTTGCTTGTTTAGGCATATATTTTTACAGTGTAAACTGGTTCCATTACTGATCCTATCCTCAAATGATGGAAAGCTTTTAATTTATGAGAAACAATAAAAAAACCCTTGAATGGCAACTTATATTGCTATCTTTACTCAGCTGTCAAATTCTGGATTTATTAAAGGTTACCTAGAACATTCACTTAAATGATCTCTATATTTTTGGATTATAATTATGGAAGACTTCATTGTTTAAAATACATTCTGTTTTAGCATCTTGGTCATAAAACATTTTGTAACAATTTTAATATTTGAGTATTTTATTTATTTGAACTAGATTTAAATAGGTTGAATTATTGAATTATTCTTACAATGTCACTTTATTTTAAAACTTAAATTCTAGAATTCTAAGAAATGATATAATCTAATTTTTTAAAACTCCATCAAAGAAAATATGAAATGTCATGGAAAATACTGTTTACTTAACAATATCATTGTTGGTTCCTCACATGGTACATACTGTTATAATTCTTTCCAGTGTTTCAACTTAATATGATGCTATTCTTTGTCCAGTTAAAAACAGAGGGGAGGGCTTCCCTGGTGGCACAGTGGTTGAGAGTCCGCCAGCCGATGCAGGGGACACGGGTTTGTGCCCCGGTCTGGGAAGATCCCACGTGCTGCGGAGCGGCTAGGCCCGTGAGCAATGGCCGCTGAGCCTGTGCGTCCAGAGCCTATGCTCCGCAATGGGAGAGGCCGCAACAGGGAGAGGCCCGTGTAACGCAAAAAAATAAAAAGAGGGGACAGAAAAGGTAGAGAAGAGATAATTTTTTGGAATCTCATTGCTCTGAGGGAACTTGTGTTAAGTCTGTCATTTTCCAAGGAGTAACATTTAATGTTTGTGATTATTCTGGAACCCTAGATTGCCATAATGCTTTTGCCTTGCTTGTGAGGCCACCTACAGAGCAGGCAAATGTGCTGCTCAGTTTCCAGATGACATCAGAGGAACCTCCAAAAGAAAACTGGCTAAAGATGCTATGTCGACATGTAGCCAACACCATTTGTAAAGCAGATGCTGTAAGTTCTTAAACCACTATTATAATGAAAGTTTAAACTCCATGGTAATACACAGACTAAACGTGTACGTTTCTAATGACTTGTTAATTATGGATGAAGGAGAGTTTGTGTTGTGTTTATTGAGGAAAACTGATTTAAAAGTTGTTTTGGAGGAAATTTTTAAAAATATAGACACATGAAACATTTCTTTGAGTCCCTAGCTTACAGACAGGGCCTCATATATAAGGCCTCATAGCCTTACAGCTCCTTTGGCTCTGCTGTAGTGAAGCTTTTGGGACTTATAATGTATTTTCATTAGTGCTCTGTGACTTGGCTATCTGTGAGAGAGTATTTTGATCTATTGTTCTTTTATCTTATTGAGAGCAATAGGTGAATTGTAGCAAGTTGCTTTTCCTGTCAGGCAAGTTGCCAATGCAGTTTTCTTAGTCCAATCTCTTAAAATCAAATGCCATTATGAATATATAACCATTTTTATCCTGTACAGATTAAAGTGAAGATATATGAGAAAATCAAATTCTTGAAGTTAAATGACTCACCAGAAATCAGGTAGCTTGTAGTAGATCTTGGGTGAAATCTAGGTCCATTAAAAGATAATTTGGGGGCTTCCCTGGTGGCACAGTGGTTGGGAGTCTGCCTGCCGATGCAGGGGACACGGGTTCGTGCCCCGGTCCGGGAAGATCCCACATGCCGTGGAGCAGCTAGGCCTGTGAGCTATGGCCGCTGAGCCTGCACGTCCGGAGCCTGTGCTCCGCAAACGGGAGAGGCCACAACAGTCAGAGAGGCCCACATACCGCAAAAAAAAAAATAATAATAATTTGATTTCTTCATTATATATGGGAGAGACTTGTGATAGATATAGATCCCTTCATCTTTGCACAAATGACGTAGATGGAGGAGAATGTATAGACAGATAACCTTTTCCAGTATAGTACTTGGACATTTCCTGTGGGAATAAAACATTCAGTTTATTATAGTTAAATCTGATCTTAAAGACATTGAGGTATAATTATTATTGCTTATAAAGTAAATACTTTATTAAAAGTATTTACCTAACTGTTTAGAAAAATTAACAGACTTTCAAATTTTATGTTTTTTAATTGAAATATAGTTGATTTACAGCATTGTGTTAGTTTCTGGTGTACAGCAAAGTGATTCAGTTATACATATACACACATATTCTTTTTCATTATGGTTTATTATAGGATACTGAATATAGTTCCCTGTGCTATACAGTAGGACCTTGTTGTTTATCTATTTTATATATAGTAGTTTGTATCTGCTAATCCCAAACTCCTAGTTTATCCCTCTCCCACCCCCGTTCCCCTTTGGTAACCATAAGTTTTTACATTTTCTATGTCTGTGAGTCTGTTTCTTTTTCGTAAGTAAGTTCATTTATGTCATATTTTAGATTCCACATATAAGTGATATCATATGGTATTTGTCTTTTCTCTTTGTGATTTACTTCATTTAGTATGATAATTTCTAGGTCCATCCATGTTGCTGCATGGCATACTTTCATTCTTTTTCATGGCTGAGGGGTAGTCAGTCCATTTTTAAAAATTTTTTTCTTTTTAAATTAATTAATTATTTATTTTTGGCTGCATTGGGTCTTTGCTGCTGCGCACGGGCTTTTTTCCTAGCTGTGGCGAGTGGGGGCTACTCTTCGTTGCTGTGCACAGGCTTCTCATTGTGGTGGCTTCTCGTTGCAGAGCATGGGCCCTAGGCACGTGGGCTTCAGTAGTTGTAGCTCGCCACCAAAGAAGTCCCTATTCCATTTTGTATATATACCACATCTTCTTTATCCATTCATCTGTCAATGGACATTTAGGTTGCTTCCATGTCTCAGCAATTGTAAATTGTGCTGCTGTGGACATTGGGGTGCATGTATCTTTGAATTATAGTTTTCTCTGGATATATGCCCAGGAGTGGGATTCCTAGGTCATACGATAACTCTATTTTTAGTTTTTTTAAGGAACCTCCATACTGTTTTCATAGTGGCTACACCAGTTTACATTCCAACCAACAGTGTAGGAGGGTTCCCTTTTTCTCCACACCCTTTCTGGGATTTGTTATTTGTAGACTTTTTAATGATGGCCATTCTGACTGGTGTGAGGGGTACCTCATTGTAGGTTTGATTTTCATTTCTCTAATAATTAGTGATGTTGAGCATCTTTCCATGTGCCTCTTGGCCATCTGTATGTCTTCTTTGGAGAAATGTTTATTTAGGTCTTCTGCCCAGTTATTGATTGGGTTGTTTTCTTGTTATAGAGTTGTATGAACTATTTGTATATTTTGGAAGTTAATCCCTTGTTGATTGAATCGTTTGCAAATATTTTCTCCCCTTCTGTAGGTTGTCTTTTCTTTATATGGTTTCCTTCCTATGTGAAAGCTTATAAGTTTGATTAGGTCCAATTTGTTTATTTTTGCCTTTATTTCTATTGCCTTGGGAGACTGACCTAAGAAAACATTGGTACAATTTATGTCAGAATGTTTTGCCTGTGTTCTCTTCTAGGAGTTTTATGGTGTCTTGTCTTATATTTAATTCTTTACCATTTTGAGTTTATTTTTATGTATGGCGTGAGGGTGTCTTCTCACGTCATTGATTTACATACAGCTGTCCAGCTTTCCCAGCACCAGTTGCTGAAGAGAGTGTCTTTTCTCCATTGTATATTCTTGCCTCCTTTATCAAAGATTAATTGACTGTAGGTATGTTGGTTTATTTCTGGGCTCTCTGTTCTGTTCCATTGATCCATATGTCTGTTTGGGGGCCAGTACAACACTGTTTTGATTACTGTAGCTTTGTAGTATTCTCTGAAGACTGAGAGGGTTATGCCTCCAGCCTTGTTATTTTTCCTCAGGATTGCTTTGGTAATTCTGTTTTTTTTATGGTTCCATATAAATATGAGAACTATTTGTTTTAGTTCTGTGAAAAATGTCATGAGTAACTTGATAGGGATTGCATTAAATCTGTAGATTGCTTTGGGTAGTATGGCCGTTTTAACAATATTAATTCTTCCAATCAAGAGCATGATTTCATTTCTTTGAATCATCTTCAGTTTCCTTTAACAATTTTCTAGCGTTCTCAGCATATAAATCTTTGACCTCCTTGGTCAGGTTTATTCCTAAATATTTTGTGTGTGTATGATGTGGTTTTAAAAGGGATTTTTTTCTTTTTCTTTTTTTAACTTTCTGATATTTCATTGTTAGCGTAAAGAAATACAACAGATTTCTGTATGTTAACCTTGTATCATTACCTTGCTGAATTTATCAGTTCTAATAGTTTTTGTGTGGAGTCTATAGGGTTTTTTATATTTAGTGTCATGTCATCTGCATGTAATGACAGTTTTACCTCTTTTCCAATTTTGATACATTTTATTCCTTTTTCTTGTCCATTGCTGTGGCTCAGACTTCCAATCCTATATTGAATAGAAGTGGTGAGAGTGGGCACCCTTGTCTTGTTCCAGATTTTAGCGGGGAGGCTTTCAGCTTTTCACCATTGAGTATTATCTTGGCTGGGGGTTTGTCAAAACAGCTTTTATTATGTTGCAGTATGTTCCCTCTATACCCACTTTGGTAAAAGTTTTTATCATGAATGGACATTGAATTTTATCAGATGCTTTTCCTGCATCTATTGAGATGATCATGTGTTTTTTGTCTTTTCTTTTGTTGATGTGGTGTTATCACACTGATATTTGTATGTCGAACCATCTTTGTGACCCTGGGATGAATCCAACTTGATTGTGGTATATGATCTTGTTTTTATGTGTTGTTGGATTTGGTTTGCTAATATTTTGTTGAGAATTTTTTCATTTTTATTCATCAAAGATATTGGCCTTTAATTTTCTTTTTTGGTATTGTTTTTGGTTTTGGTATCAGGGTGATGGTGGCTTTCTAGAATGCCTTTGGGAGTGTTCCCTTTTCAATCTTTTGGTGGAAGAGTTTGGGGAGGGTTTTTATAAGTTCTTCTTTGTATGCTTGGCAGAATTCCTCAGTGAAGCCATCTGGTCCTGACTTCGGTTTGCAGGGAGTTTTTTCATTACATATTGTATTTCACATCTAGTGAATGGTCTGTTCAAATTTTCTTTGCTCTTCATTCAGTTTTGGTGGGTTGTATGTTTCTAGAAAATTGTACATTTTTTCTAGGTTGTTGAATTTGTTGGCATATAATTGTTCATAGTATTGTCTTATGGTTTTTTAAATTTCTGTTGTACTGGTTGTTATTTCTCCTCTTTCATTTCTTATTTTGTTTATTTGGGTCCTCTGTTCTTGATGAGCCTGAAGAGAGGTTTGTTGATTTTGTTTACCATTTCAAAGAACCAGCTCTTTTCTTCTGTTTTTTAATCTATATTTTATTTATTTTCTCTCTGATCTTTATTATTTCCTTCCTTATAAGAACTTCTTTTGCTGCATGCCATAGATTTTGTATGGTTGTGTTTTTATGTCATATGTTTCAAGGTATCTTCTGATTTCCTCTTTGATTGCATCATCAACCCATTGGTTTTTGTAGCATGCTTTTTAGTCTCCATGTAATCATTTTTTTCTTATTTCTCTTTTTGTGGTTGATTTCTAGTTTCACGCCTTTGTGGTCAGAAAAGATGCTTGAAATAATTTCTATCCTCTTAAATTTGTTCAGGCTTGTTTTTTGTCCTAGTATGTGGTTTGTCTTAGAGATTATTCCATGTGCACTTAAAAAGAATGTGTATTCTGGTTTTTTTGGATGTAATGTCCCGAAAATATCAATTAAGCCTAACTGTTCTATTGTATCATTTAGGATCTCTCTTGCCTTACTGATTTTTATACCTGGAAGATCTGTCCATTGGTGTGAGTGAGGTGTTAAAAGTCTCTTACTATTGTATTCCTGTCAATTTCTCCCTTTATGTCTGTTACCATTTGCTTTTTGTATTTAGGTGCTCCTATACTGCATATGTTAACAAGTGTTATGTTAATGAGTGTAATAGCCTCTTCTTGTATTGACCCTTTTATCATTATAGAGTGTCCTTTATTATCTTTATTACATTAGTTTTAGAGTCTGTTTTGTCTGATAGGAGTATTGCTAGACCCACTTTCTTGTCATTTCTGTTTGCATGAAATATCTTTTTCCATCTCATCACTTTCAATCTATGTGTGTCCTTCGCCCTAAAGTGGGTCCCTTGTAGGCAGCATATTGTAAGCTCCTGTTTTTTTATTCAATCTTCCACTCTATGTCTTTTTATTAGAGAATTTAGTCCATTGACATTTTAGGTAATTATTGGTAGATATGTATTTATTGCCATTTTAAATCTTGTTTTCTAGTTGATTTTGTATTTCTTCTTTGTTCCTTTTTGTTTTTCATTTTGTAGTTTGATGGTTTTCTTTTGTATTACGCTTTTGTTCTGTTCTTTTTGGTTTTTGTGAATCTGTTGTATATTTTTCATACTCTCTTCCCCCACATTTTATGATTTTGATGTCCTCTTTTACATCTTCATGTTTATTCTTTTGGTGTTCATTGTAGTTATCATTGTTTTCACAAAAATTTATTTTTTTAATCTGTATACTGGCTTATTTAAGTGATTTACTTTCCAGTTGAGATATTTCTCTTCCCTCTAGATTCTTGCTTCTTTTCTATTTAAAGAAGACCTTTCAATACTCCTATTAGGATAGGTTTAATATTGCTGTATTCTTTTAGTTTTTGCTTGTCTGAGAAATTCTTTATCTCTCCTTCTATCCTAAGTGATAATCTTGCTGGCTAGAGTATCCTGGGTTGCAGCTTCTTCTCTTTCAAGACTTTGAATATATCTTGCCACTCCCTTCTGGTCTTCAGTGTTTCTGTAGAGAAATCAGCTGATAGCCTTATGTGGTTTCCCTTGTAATTAACGCTTTGTTTTTCTCTTGCTGCCTTTAGAACCCTCATATCTTTTAACTTTTGCCATTTTAATTATAATATGTCTTGGTGTAGGTCTGTTTGGGTTCTTCTTGTTTGGGGCCCTCTGTGTTTCCTGTACCTGGGTATCTGTTTCCTTCTTTATATTTGGGAAGTCATCAGCCATAATTTCTTCAAATAAATTTTTTTTTTTTGCAGTACGCGGGCCTCTCACTGTTGTGGCCTCTCCCGTTGCGGAGCACAGGCTCCGGATGCGCAGGATCAGCGGCCATGGCTCATGGGCCTAGCCGCTCCGTGGCATGTGGGATCTTCCCAGACCAGGGCACGAACCCATGTCCGCTGCATCGGCAGGCAGACTCTCAACCACTGCGCCACCAGGGAAGCTCCAAATAAATTTTTGATCCCCTTTTCTCTTTGTTTTCCTTCTGGGATCCCTATTATGCATAGATCTGGATACTTTATATTATCCCATAGGTCTTGTTTATTGCTTTCCTTTTTTTTTTCATTTGTGTTTCTGTCTGCTGTTCTGATTGGGTGATTTCCATTATTCTATCTTCCAGATCACTTATAAGTTCTTTTGCATTATCCAGTTTGTTGTTGATTGCCTCGAGTTCAGCTTTTGTTTTGGCAAATGAGTTTTCTAATTTAATTGCCTCCTTTCTATAGTTTTTAGTTCCTTTTTACAGTAATGTGCATTTCTATTGATAGACTTGCTTAATTACTTCAGTATTTTCATTACCTCCTTTTTGGACTCGGGATCGGCTAGACTGCAGATGTCTGTTTCATTGTTCTTTCAGGGGAATTCTCTTGGTCTTTTAATTGCGAGTGTTTCCTCTGCTTCATTTTACTTCTATTTCTCTGACTGTGTGAATTAAGGAGAAATAGTTATCTGCTGTGATCTTGAAGGGCTGTTTTTTGTGTTTCCCTGTGTAGCCCTCGTGAGTGTAATATTTTTGTGCAAGGGCTGTTTTTATTATGGATGTCTGCCACATTTTTCTTTAGTGTGTGTTAGCTGTTATCCCCTTGATAGGGGGTATGATTGTACCGTGATGATCAGAGCCTGCACTGATGTTGAGCATGGCCTCCTCTTTGCTCTTTGGTTGTCACAGCTCTGTCAGGGGCAGGGTCTGCACCCCAGTTGTTGGAGTAGATGCCACCAGCTCTCTTTCTGGACTGGTGTGAGGTAGTTGGGCTTGAATGCCCCTGCTGGGAGAGGAACCCCTGATTATTCCTCTGCAGAAGCTGTCTACTGGGAAGTCGCTCTGTGGTTTTGCTTGTTACCTGTCGTGTTGGCTCACCAATGTATACTGTCTTTGGCACTGCCCTCAGTCTCACCTCAACCATGGGAATTCAGACAGTAAGCTGGGGTATCCCTCAGGTGCTGTGCTCACAAAGCCACTAGCATAGATCTTTTGACATGGAACCACTGAGTTCAAGCACTGGTATACCATGGTCGTGCACCTGGACTGGGTCAAGCACCTGGACCCACCGTAGGAGCTACTGAGTCAGCCCAGACCCCGACCCTGCCTCTGTGTGTGAGCGCCAGCAGAGCCTGCTACCGCCAGACCTGCCCCAGCCACAGGAGCGCCAATAATCTACTCTGATGTCCTGCAGGCACTGAGTTTACAAAGCTGTCTCAGATGCACAAATCTGCAGATATCACAGCTGCTGGAACACTCAGATTTCAACCCTGCTTCTGAAGTTGTGCGGCCGCTGGCCATAGGCTAGGGTTTCAGCCCTGCCTCCATGTGTGGGCAGCTCACCCAAGCTTGCTCGCTCCCAAATCATAGAGGCAGAGCCTCACCCTCTGTGAGCACACCGAGAATGAGGCTGCTGTTCCAGGCCCCGCCCCTCCCTTCGAGCTTGCAGGTTAACAATGGGACATCAGTGACAGATCTGGGCTCCTTCTTGTGCGTGCCCCTGTTTGCACCTGTGGACCACACTCCAGCCTCTTCAGGCTGTCTCCATGCAGCCAATGCCAGTCTTCTCAGGTCTGTCCTCTGAAGCCCAAGTTTTAGCACTCAGCCCCTGTGTGTACCAGCAGATGTGGGTCCTAGGCTAGGGATTGCAGTGAGATGGCCAGGGCCTTCTGTGCAGGTCTCTCTATGTTCTTCTTGTTGCACACTGGCTGCAGCACTCTCCTCCAAGCTTCTGAAGCTCCCTTTCTCTCCCCACTGATCTCCCCTGCTGGTAAAGCGGCTTCCCATGGTGAGGGAACCTTTCCTCTTTCACAGCACCCTCCCAGGGGCACAGATCCTGTCCCAATTCCCGTTTTCTTTCTTTCACCCTACCCTGTTAGGTGGTCATCTTTCTTGCATTTTGGTTTTATGAGATCTTTTGCTGGCATTCAGCAGGTATACTGTAAGAATTATTCCACATGTAGATGTATTTGTGGTATATTTGTGGGAAGAGGTGAGTTCCACTTCCTTCTATTCCACCACCTCCTCTGGCCCTTGATTTGTTTGTTTTTTAAAAATTTCTGTGGGGGGCTTCCCTGGTGGCACAGTGGTTGAGCGTCCGCCTGCCAATGCAGGGGACGCGGGTTCGTGCCCCAGTCCGGGAAGATCCCACATGCCGCAGAGCGGCTGGGCCCATGAGCCATGGCTGCTGAGCCTGCGCATCCGGAGCCTGTGCTCTGCAACGGGAGAGGCCACAGCAGTGAGAGGCCCGCGTACCGCCAAAAAAAAAAAAAAAAAATTCTGTGGGCCAAGAATATGTTGTTATAAATAAAGGATTGTTCCACAAAAAGGTTCATAGAAGGAAATACAGTGCTAGTGTGTACAACAGAGTGCTGATGAGAAAAGAGATGCAGACAGCTTTTTGTAAAGCCAAAAAACTGCTCATTATAAGGAAGAATTTTTTCTCATAGTTCTAGATATCCATATATAAAATGGATTTCTGCAGTATAGTGATTGCCTATTATAGAGATTACTCCTGCATTTTTCACAATGTCTGACTACATGGCTTATGCAGTCCTTTCTAAATTTATAACCATGATTCTGAAATGTAAACGGTTAATGGAAAAATTTCCTTAAAATAAAATCTATTGAATTACTAGCCACAGGATGGCTAATAATTCTAGAACTGAAATATAAACAGTTAATGAAAATATTTCATAAAGTAAAATTAACCACAAGATGGCAGCAAACATTTAACTATATCCTGATTTATACTGTGTTAAACCACAGAATTCTTCCCAGTTGTGAAATTTTGTTACTAAGAAATGTTTGTAAATTCAGATATTAGGCAACTGCAGTTGAGCTCTTTCCTACATTTCAAATATTATGCATAGTAAATTTTTTAAAAGCCCTGAGTCAGTGCCTTATCATTTGAGAACTTTTGCCATGTTGAAGAGAAAATATTTCTGTACTCACACACACACACACACACACACACACACACACACACACTGTAAAAAATATAAAAATCTGATTCTTTGAATCAGTTCTTGTTCTTCTGTTGTATACTTTTTGAGGCCTTAAATAAATTTCAGAGTAGAAATTATATCAAACACATCAGAAATCTTGAGTAGCTTCATTTATATATGCTCCCTATGTGAGCATATAAGTTCTTAAAGGTTTGATTTTAGGAACAGTTGTGTATTTTTATTTTGTTTATTTTAAAATAAAAATATTAATTTTCAACAGGAGAATCTTATTTATACTGCTGATCCAGAATCCTTTGAAGTAAATACGAAAGATATGGACAGTACATTGAGTAGAGCATCTAGAGCAATAAAAAAGACTTCAAAAAAGGTGAGTCTTAGTGAAATTATTATTCAGCATATCTCCAAAATGTATTTTTCAGAGTATATTAAAATAGTATTGCCATAGACATCAGGTAGTGTATAAAATAAAGCTGTTTTTGGTTCTAGGCAATGGCCTACAGAGATAATAGTTTAGCTCAGTGAATTCTTTGGCACAGTAATTATAACAAATTGTTATCCTTCCCATTTTAGTTACTATGATACTTCTGATGGTGTTTTAGGTATAGATACGTGTGCATTCATGTTAGAAATTGCATTTAACATGAATTGCATTCAGGTTAAAAATCAGATATTTTTCAGCAAAGGGCACACAGTAGAGTCAGGAAACCTGGGATCTATTCCTTACCATAAGTGTGTTTCAGACTTCTAATGATGAAGATAGCTTTGTTACTTACCTTACAGCATTGAAGTTGTTGAGGACTACACAAGTATGTTGGTAATAGGGCTTTTTAAAAGTAGAACTAGACTTTTAATTTTACAGGTAAAATTTTGCAACTGTAGTCTACTTGCTAGGTTTATTAGTCTTGGTGTTTTCCTTGCCTTTGAGGGGAGGCTTTATACTTTAATCATCATTTATCTCTGCATTTAACATGTATGATGTATAATAGATAAACATGTTAACAGTGATGATTCAAATAAACTCCTACACTTTTTCAATTAAAGAAATTGAGGTTTAAGTGACTTTGGATCAAAGATCTCACAACTAAATTGTAGCAAAATCAGATAACACCCAGGTTTCTTCTCTCATGCCAAATTTTCCCTCCCACTTTCTCCTGCTGGACTAGTGTAGGTGCTCTATGAAACCAAGATGGAGTAATCTACAATGTACTACATTTTCTCACTGCTTTGTCCAAAGAGATTCTAATTTTGCTATATACTTTTTATAGAAAAACTTTTGGTGTGAATTTGGCTTTGTTTACATATAATTGTTCTAATCAGTTAGATTTGTCTAGGTTTTTTAATTAATTGTAATTTAACTCTAGGTTACAAGAGCATTCTCTTTCTCCAAAACTCCGAAAAGAGCTTTACGAAGGGCTCTTATGACATCCCAAAGTTCGGTGGAGGGAAGAAGTCCTTCTAGCAATGATAAGCATGTAATGAGTCGTCTGTCTAGCACATCTTCGTTAGCAGTAAGTGATTTTGATTTAATGGGCTAAATGACCCCAAATTTATGAAGTTGGTGTGGAATTTGTTAACTTTTTAAAGACGGAAATATTAATATCTCCATCAATTTTTTGGATATATCTAAGCATCTGACCTCTTTACTGGGTTAGGTAACTGAGAAAACCTCACTTAATGAACTAGAGACTTACTTAATGTGTAGTTTGATATGAAATTTTACTGGGATTGAGTTGTAGGTCTCTAAGAAACATGTTTCAATCTGGCCTATCACTTTACTGATGTAAATAGCCATGGTTCTATTTATAGATTGGCTCCAGTAATATAGCAGAGACTGAGTTTTATTTCTTTCATTATTTCTGTGATGAGTATATAATCTCTGAAGCTGTGAATATCAAAGGATGATATGGGTTCTAAATTCATGTATATATTTTTAAATGTTTCCTGAGCAATCCAAATTCCCAACAGTGTCAGAATTTTAGTCATTTAATTAATATTAAGGGCATTTCTAACATTTATTACTGTCACTAAATAGTGATGTATCTGTCCTTTGTAAAAATTATTAACCTTACCTACTAAGGTTAAGAAAAGCAAGTGACTGTCACTTCTTAGCTGTATGTCCTTCAGCAAGTTTCCTATTCTCTCTTATCCCCATTTTTGCAGATGAGAGAAAAGAGGTTAATAGTACTTACCTATGGTGTTATTGTAGAGAGTAAATACACACACACACTCACGTATAATGTGATTTTGTACTCAAAGGCAGTTTGAGTAGTGGTTAAGAGCATGAACTCTGGAACTCACATGTTCAAATCCCAGTTCTGCTATTTGCTAGCTGTGTGACTTTTGTCAGCTTATTAGAGATCTTCCTGTTTCAATTTCACTGTCTGTAAAATGAATCTAAAGTAGTAGTTGTAAGGATTAAATAAGTTAATATACACAAAGGGAGTGCTTTGGTGTTTTATAAATGGTTACCTTTAATTGTTAAAGTTTATACAGAAAAGGCACATAATGCTTAATAACTTATTTTTTATAAAGCTAGTTAAGTCGTTAGTTAATATACATCAAAGGTTACAGCTAATATGAGTATGTTTATACAGAACTTTTAATCAAGATTAACCTTCCAGTGAGAGAGAAGTTGTACTTAGTTGATGATATAAATTTTTGCAAAGAAATTTGATTAATGAAAAATATATTGAAATTGACAAAGTTTAGCATTCATTTACTAAAATCGGACTGTAAGCTTTCTGAAGTCCAAAGTACTATCCCTTGTTTATTTTCTGCATTTATAGTAACTATTATAAACATTATTGCTTTTCAAATGAAGATAATTGGATTTAATAGAAGAATTTTGGAAAATTAATATATATTATTTATGGTTTTGTCAATTTTATGTAGACAACATAAATAAGAAGTACCTAAAATATCTTTAAGACGTTCATGTCCTCTTCTCAATTGCCTATTTCTGTTCTAACAGATTACCCATTCTGTTTCCACAAGCACTATAATTGGATTTACTAAGCATGGTTATGTTCAGCGCTCAAACTCTACTGGTGGGCGCTCTCAAAACTCCTGGTTTCGATCTATACGTCATTCTGCCTCACGAGCTAGTTTTTCAGAGATGCTAGAAGGAAATACTGAGTTTTCAAATTTCAAAAAAAGTTCTATCCAAGTCATCTTTGACATTTGTGAAGAATTAGGAGATATGCCAACCAGTAATGGGAACAAGCCTCGTGAAGTTTAATGTGAGCTTATTAGCTATTTGAAGTTTGCATTTGTGAAAAAAGAAAGTATTTTTCTCCACTGAATTACTTATTAGGTGGGTGGGGACTTTTGAATTCACAACTTTATAACTGCTTTGAATTCACAACATAGGCTTAATAGAGTTTCTTTGCTTATTGGCACATAAAGATATGTTTGCAAGGTAATTTACTCATAAGTCCAGAAAAAATCAGTCCCATTAGAGATTTTCTTATTTATGAAAATGATTATTTAAAAAATAGTAGTAATTGTCCTGTGAAGTGGATTTATATTACAGATCTGATTCTTAATCTTAGATTTATGACATTTATGTAAAATTTATGCTTTTAATATGGCAAATCGTAAAGGTTTTACCTGAGGAAAATGTAAACTATTATACTATCTACTTAAATCATTTCTTTGCTATCACTTGAATGGTAATACTTTACCAACCTAGCTCTTTAAACACTTCATTTTATTTACTACCTAATTGATGAGAATTTATAGCTACTACCTTGCTGGCTCTAAGTTTAGTTACAGTTAGCCATTAATATCTCTAAAATAAAACAGTACCTTTATAATTTGTTTTGATTTACACCCCCTCTTGAGTGTTTGGTATTCATGTCTGTGTTTCTTTGTTATTAAAAATCTGATGATATTTAACTTTGACACTCTGAAACAATAAGTTTAGACAGCTTAGTATATTAATAATCTCTATTATCAGAAGCACTGCTGTTTTGCTCAATTTTTACATGGAGCAAAATCATACATACACACAAACACATACAGACATAAAAATATGGGTTGCATACATAATATAAAAACTCTTTCGGAGTTTATGACTTTTAATTTAGAAAATTATTTCCCATGAAGTAATTTTACTCCTCTTAATTCTGCTTTATGATTAAGAAGAAACCACTAGGGTTTGTCTTTTTAACCTCAAAACTTATACTCTAATTTATAATTTAAAAAAAATCTGAAACACTAAGCATATATCTGTTTCAACTGAGTTCATATGTAGTAAACTAGTCTATCCATTTGTTTCTTGTTTTCAGAATGCTAAAATAGTTTTAATTATGTGTTCTCCCCACCCTTCCCCCTAATTTTAAGTTTATTTAAAGAGTTTAGATTTTTCAGATGTCTTAATTGTTATGATAATTTGTAAAATGTAAAAATGACATGTATGATAACTAAACTGTATATTACAATTTTTAAAAGAAAAAATTTTAAATACACAATATTTTGTCTTTACAGGGCATCCCATCTCCTTCCCTTGTCAGCCTTCCTTCCTTCTTTGAAAGGAGAAGTCATACTTTAAGTAGATCTACAACTCATTTGATATGAAGCTTAAAAAAATCTTAATTTGTAGAAACTTTTAAACAACCTCATATTCAAATAAGAAACTGACTTAAATGGTACTTGTCGTTAGCACTTGGTGAACGCTGGAAAGAAGGTAACACTAAACTATGCCATTTTATTTTCTTCTTGAAAGAGTAAGATTAACCTCTTACATTTTTTGAGTTAATTCATGTAAAAAATTATATTGATTTTGATGTAATTTTTCTCTTTGTTGAATGCAATTGAAGACCAATCATTTAAGTTATTCATGATATTAGTAACTTTGCCACGTGATACAGTAAATAAATTTTATTGGCTGACGCCAAATACTGCTGTGAATCTCTTTGTATAGTGTCCATGAATGAATTTTTGGAAATAAATATCTGTGTATCTCAATTTGTTCAGAAATTAAGTGATACCACAGTACTTACTAGATAAAAACCTGCATAGATCTCTGAATAGTGGGTTCTTGGTCCACATGTGCTGTTTAAAGTAGTTATTTAACTGCTCCTTTTGCAGTTTATTTTATAAATAAAGATACAGCATGTGGATTTTAAAGATTTGCCACTATTAACAAGAATAACAGTTAAAGGAGATGGTTTCAAAATACGCTTGCAAATTGAGATAAGGGCAGAAAGATTAGAAAATAATGTATATTTTGAACAAACATGATACTGGTGTATACTTGTAGCTGTTTAAGGGACAATATACTTATGATGATTTTAGCCACTAGCAAATCTTGATTTAGTTTGACAGTGTGTGGAATTTCATTTTGAAGGATAAGACCATGGGGAAATTGTGGTAAAGATTGTTTATATTCTTTATGAAATAATTCTAAAGTTGGCTAACCTGCTGTAAAATACATAGATATGTGTATGGTCAAATTTTTATCATGGCCTCATAATTAAGTGTAAAACTGAAATGCATTTATTTGCTTTTGTAAAATACTTTTCAAACCCTGATGTTATCTTTCACAGTAGTCTTTTTTTTAGTCAGTAATACAAATTAATCAAGTTCCTATGAATAAATGCATTTTTATTTCCTACCTGTTTAAGGAGTACTGCAAATGTTTAATTGTCACTTAACAATTTTCAGTTATCAGTTATAATAGTTTAACTGACTATATAGATTTTTTTCTATGCCACATATGTACCACTTTTAAATAGTAAATGATCCTTTATTGCTATATTTTAAAAGCAGTTGTATTAGGAAGAACTTTGTAAATAAATACTTAAAACTCAAGTATATTTTATGTTTCATGTTTTAAACAGTTCTTTCAGACAAATTTTCATAAGCCAGTATGAATGCTTATATCAACCTTTGCTCTGTTGTGTATTTGCTTGCATATTTATTGCTTATTCCTCCCTCTATTAGTATTTGTAAGCATTATGTATACTGGGCAATGTGTAAGTTAGGAGTCGTTAATCTGGAATCTACTTTGCAGAATGGAGGTAGTGAATCCTATGATAGTTTATATAAAATTTTGAGTTTATGTGCATGTATGCATTTTTTCTGGCAGAAAATACACAACTTTTATCATTGTATTGGGATGGAGGGAGCTATGGTTGCCTCCAAAGATGTGGGTTTTCCAGGGAGAGGAAGTGATGTGAGAAAAGGCATGAACTTGGAAATGTATTGGATGTTCACTGGCAAAGCGTAGCAGGTAGTTAATTTTAACTTTAAAGGGAGCTTTAAAGTCCATGTGGGAAGGTACTATTACCCAGGAGTGTGGATGCAGGAAGATGTGAGCAAATTGGAACTCGTTACTGCAACAGAATACCACAATTCTCACAGACATATTTCTAGAGGAATGTAACTTATTAATACTGATACAGGAAGAAATAGAACACATATAAATGTTCCTATAAACACTATAGAAATGGAATCCACATTTTAAATTATTCCTAGAAAAAAATCACCAGGCCCAGATGGCTTCACTGGATAATGCTATTCAATATTTAATGAAGAATTAATACCAATCTTACACAAATACTTAAAGAGAATAGAGGAAGGAAACGTCCCATCTCATTTTATGAGTTCTGGATAACTTTGGACATTTTAAGAAATGTTAATCCTATTTGTGAAAATACATGCAATATTTCAAAATGTTAACAAATGAAATATTGTAATATATAAGAAGAATAGTATATCATAACCAAGTTGGGTTTATCCCAGGCACACAAGGTTATTCTAATTTTAGATAATTTATCAGTATATTTTCCTAATAGGTTAAGGGAGAAAAATTATATTACCTCTGTAGTTGCAGGGAAAACATCCGATAAATTTGTCTCTTGTGATCAGACTTTTTGCAGATTAGGAGTAGAATGGAACATCCTTAAACTTACAAAAGATTATCTACCAAAAAAACTATAACAAACATCATACTTAATGATGAAACCTTGGCAACATATTCTTTGTGATCAGAAAGGAGTGGGGTGCCTACTTCACCTTTAATCAACATTTTAATGTAGTCCCTCCCAGTGCAGTATTGTAAGAAAAAGAAATGGTAGAAAAATTAGAAAGGAAAAACCAATACTGCTGTTATTTCACAGATGATATGATTGTGTAGATAGGAGATCCTAAAGAATCTACAGATAAGTTACTAAATTAAATTCTGATACAAAATCAGTATACAAGTATGAATTATATTAACACCAGCCACAAACAGGTTGAAAATGCTTTTTCTTAAAAGATACCTGTTACAATAGCATAAAAACCACTGAAGTACTTAAGAATAAATCTAATAAAAGATGTACAAGAGAAGACCATGGGACTTTATTTACGTTAATTAAAGACCTTAATAGAGATATTATACCATAGTCATGGATTGGTTACTTTACTTTTGAAAAATGTTTCCCCCAAATTGAATTATAGATTCAAACAAAGCCAGTCAAAATACAAAGTGTGTGTGTTTGTGTGTGTGTAAAATAACAAACTGTTTTAAAAATTTATATGGAAATACAAGAGTTATGAATAACCACTCAGTTGAGGAAGCTTTATTAGAAACAAGGTTTATTATAAAGTCGTAGCAATCAAGACGTTGAGGTGTTGGAAGTTTTGGTGTACTGAACACAAATAGATTAATGGATTATAATTGAAAATACATAAACAGAAAAAAGTAGCACTTTAAAACATTGGGGAAAAGACAGTCTGTTCAATAAATGGTGCAGAGAAAAATGGGTATCTCTATTAAAAAAAGAAGGGAAGGAAATTAATTTCTTCACATGCTATATACAAAAATGAATTTTAAGGGAATTGTAGACCTAAATATGAAAGGTAAAACTATAAAGATTTTACTAGGTAATATAGGAGAGTATGTTTAATCTGTTGGGTTGGGAAAGATTACTTAAACTTGTTACTTTGTTTAAGCTAATTATAGTGGGAAAGATTGATAAATCTACATTAAAATTAAGAACTTCTAGTCATGAAAAGACATCATTAAGAGAGTGAAAGTCACAGAGTAGATGTTTGCAATTTATGCAATTGACAAACGACTCATATCCAGAATATGTAAATAACTTAAAAATCTGAAAAATCAGACATCTCTATAGAAAAAAAGGCATTTTACAAGTGAGAAACCCAAATGGCTAATAAGTTTATTAAGAGATGTTCCTCATTCATAATGCAGAAAATGCAAGTAAGATACCATTGCACATGCACCATATTTGCTTAGCACAAATGGGAAGCAGAGAAGTCTCTTCCACTGCTTGTAGGAGTGTGAATTGTGTAATCATTTTACAAAACACTTGGGCATTAAGCAGTAAGGTTTAAGATATGCATACCTTAAAACCAAACAGTTGTAATCCCAGATATTTATTTCAGGAAAAATAGGCACACAAATACCAGAATCCATGTACAAAAGAATGTTCATAGCTACATTATACATAATAGCCTGAAAATGAAAAACCAGAAATTTATATCAACATTATAATGGATGAATATACTGTATTATAGTCATGCATTGAACGAACTCCTAAACATGCAATGACCTGGATAAATCTTGAGAGTATTGAGTGAAAGAAAACAGATATAAAAATAACTATTTTTAAAATTCTATTTATATAAAGTTTAAAAATTGACAAAGTGATACTTTATTGTGTAAGGTTGTAGAGTTATCTGGTAAAAGTTTAAAGGCAAACAAGAAAATGGTTACTCTAAAAGCCAACATAGTATAACCTCCCTGGGGGAAAATGAGGAAGAGGCACATGGGAATTTAGGTACTCTGGCAGCATTCTATTTCTTAACCTTTATGTTATATACTGGTTCACTTCATAGTAATTTATTGTTTTATTTAGCTTTTTAAGAAGACCAATAATGTTGACAAACATCTTTCAAGGTTGAGAGAGCAAATATAAAATGTTAGACGTGATATAATACACTGACACATGCATATTATATTATGAACAACTTTCTGCCAGTCAAATTGCAGACTTAGTTGAAATTGATAAATTCTGAAGAAAATACAAAAAAAAATGACTCAGTAAGAAAAAAAAATCCTGGTTGGTTCTATAATTATTAAAGAATAGATTCCAAAGTTAAAATTCTTTCTTACAAAGAAAATGCTTGGCCTAGATAGTTTCAGGGTAAGTACACCCCAAATTCAAGAAACAGATTGAAGAGAGAACATTTTCCATTTATTTTTGAATATTTATTTACCTATTTGTTTTTGGCTGCGTTGGGTCTTAGTTGCGGCACGCAGGGTTTTTCATTCTGGCACACAGGCTCTTCATTGCAGCGCGCAGGCTTCTCTCTAGTTGTGATGAGCGTGTGGGCACCAGAGTGCACGGGCTCAGTAGTTGCGGCACACGGGCTCTCTAGTTGCGGCACACGGGCTCTCTAGTTGTGGCACGCGGGCTTAGTAGTTGTAGTGCAGGCTTAGTTGCCGTGTGGCATGTGGGATCTTGGTTCCCTGACCAGGGATCGAACCCATGTTCCCAGCATTGTAAGGTGGATTCTTAACCACCTGGACCACCAGGGAAATCCCAACATTTTCCATTTTCTAATGAGTTTTTAACATAACCTTGATATCAGAACAAAGAGAAAAGGAAAGGAAAATTATAGTCTAATCTCATTTAAGACTATCAATGGAAAAATTCTAAAATTGCTAATACTCTATTAGCAATGTGAATTCAGCATTGCATAAAAAAGATTATGCATCATTACTAAGTTGAGTTTATCTCTGGAATGCAAGGTTGATTTAACAATGCAAAATCAGTTTTTAAATACAAAATGTAATTCACCACATTAACAGATAAAGGGGAAAATCATAGGATCATCTAAGTAATAAATAAAAAACATCTGAAAAAAATTTTTTTTTTTTTTTTGGTACGTGGGCCTCTCACCGTTGTGGCCTCTCCCGTTGCGGAGCACAGGCTCCAGACATGCAGACTCAGCGTCCATGGCTCACGGGCCCAGCCTCTCCATGGCATGTGGGATCTTCCCAGACCAGGGCACAAACCCGTGTCCCCAGCATCGGCAGGCAGACTCTCAACCACTGCACCACCAGGGAAACCCTGAAAAATTTAATGTATAAAAAAGCACTTCCTTAAGGTAGTAAAGGACTTTCACCAAGAAAGAGTACAGCACACATCTTACTTAATGATGAAACTTTAAAAGCATTTGCTTCAAGATCAGAATACAAGGATGTCATTATATTGGAGGTCCTAGCCAGTGCACTGACAATTTAAAAAAAAAGAAAGAAAGGTCTAAGAATTTAAGAGGAGGGACTTCTCTGGTGGCACAGTGGATAAGACTCCGCGCTCCCAATGCATGGGGCCCAGGTTCAATCCCTCGTCAGGGAACTAGATTCCCACATGCATGCCGCAACTAAGAGTTCGCATGCCACAACTAAGTAGCCCTGGAGCCACAACTAAGGAACCCGTCTGCTGCAACAAAAGGAGCCCACATAGGGCAACTAAGACCTGGTGCAACCAAATAAATAAATAAATATTAAAAAAAAATAATAAAAAGAATTCAAGAGGAAAAAATATATTCTTATTCACAGGGGAGTTATTGTGTGCATAGGCCCATCTTCCTCCCCACCTCCACAAAGAATATGCAGATAAATTGGTAGAATTAATAAGAGTTTAGTAAGGTTCTGGAAACAAGTAAAAATCAATTTTATTTCTATGTACCAGCAAAAATCAAAAGCTATAATAAAAAAAAAAGTAATTTGCAAGAGTTTTATGCAGAAAATTAAAACTTTATTAGAAGTCATTAATCTAACAGTACAGAGTATATTCTTAGATAGAAATTCCCCAAATTGATTGTCCATCCTCAATAAGAATTTTTAATTTATTAAACTGGCTTATTCTAAAATAGACTTGGTAGAGCAAATAGCCAATAAAGTTAAGATACTCGTGAGGAGGCACAAGGTGAGAGCATTTGATTTACAAGATACCAAGACTTATAAACGAAATGGTATTTGGTGCAAGGATAGGTAAATTGACGTATTGATGAATTGATTTATTGTAGAGAAGTCAGTTTGTCATTATGTAGTAAAGTTGTACATGACCAAACCTATATCCATTCTTACTTAGGGAAGCCGTTGCACACGTGTGTCTGCTGGTGTACAGGTGTGAGAATGCCTACAGCAGCATTGTTTATAGTATTCCCAAACTGGAAACAACCCAATGTCAACAGTAGAATGGATATGTAAATTATAGGATAGTCATACAATTTAATGACGTACAGTGATGACATGAATGCATTCTATCTATGTCCAATAACAATTTCAGGAACATACTGAGTGAAAAAGCAAGTCAGAAAAATAGATACAGCATTATTCTGTCTATATAAAGTTCAACAACAATATAAACTTCAAAAACAAGGACAGTTATTTAGGGATAGATAGCTGGTAACATTTTAAAGAAAAGCAAGGGCATAATAACTAGCACAAAATTCTGGATAACAGGTAACTTAATACGGCATGGTGTATACATGGGCGTTTATTTTGTTATAATATTCATTTTAAATTTTAAGTTGTATTATATATTTCACAATAAAAGTTTTTAAAGAGGAAAAAAATCCTCAAAATAAAATAGCAATAGAGGGAAATCATCTAAATGTAATACTTTGTAAGAACTGACAGCAAATATCATGTTACACGAAATACACATACCATTGCATTAAATTAGAAAAGATAGATTTACCCTCCCCCACAATTGTTTATTCGGTTTTTAAAGCTTTAGCTAATTCAAAATACAAAAAAATTAAGTGATTGGTATACATCATAAAAAAGAATAGGGAAATTATTAATGATGTGGCTGTATACTCCAAAGATTTCCCTAAAAATCTTAGAATTAATATTTGGCTGGTTACATGATATGTAATACAGAAATCAAAAGCTTTTCTTCAAGTTGGCAATATCCAGTTAGCATTTGAAGCAACAGATAAATTCTCCTTACAGTAATGACGGACTTTATAAAATACCTTGGAATAAATTTAATAAGAAAGGAACAGACCCTGTGTAAATACAGACCCTTATTAAATAAAGGGCATAAAGCAATCTTGAATGATCATAGAGACTTCTTTTTCCTGGATGGGAATACTTAGTACTTAAAATAGGTCTAAATTAATATCTAAATTCACTGCATTTCCATTTAGAATCTTGTTTATAAATTTTTTATTGAGATATGATTGGCATATAACATATTAGTTTCAGTTATAAATATGATTCAATATTTGTATATACTGCAAGATGATCACTACAATATGTCTAGTTAACATTCATCACCACACATTGTTACCCATTTGTTTTCTTGCGATGAGAACTTTTAAGATCTAGTCCCTTAGCAACTTTCAAATATACAATACAGTATTACTAATTACAGTCACCAAGCTGTACATTACATCCCCATGACTTATTTAATACTGGAAGTTTGTACCTTTTGACCCATTTCGCCCACCCTCCACCCCACACTCCCCACCTCTGGCAACCACCAATCTGTTTGTTCTCTATGTCCATGAACTCGTGTTTTGGGGGTGTTTGTGTGTTGTGGTTTTTGTGTTTTTTTTAAGATTCCACATATAAGTGAGATCATAAAGTATTTGTCTTTGTGTGACTTACTTAAGTTAGCATAATGCCCTTAAGTAGTTCCCTCCATGTTGTCAGAATGGCAAGATTTCCTTTTTTTAATAAAATGGCTGAATAATATTCCATTTTGTTTGTGTGTGTTTGTGTCACATTTTTTAATCCATCTAATCACTGGACACTTGTTTCCATGTCTTGGCTTTTGTAAATAATGCTACAATGAGCATGGGGGTCATATATATTTTCAAGTTAGTGTTTTCTCTGTCTTTGGGTAAATACCCAGAATGGATCATATGTAGTTCTATATGTTTAATTTTTTGAGGAACCTTCATGCTGTTTTCCACAACAGCAGCCCCAATTTACATTTCCAACAACAGTGTACAAGCATTCTCTTTTCCACAACCTCACCAGCTCTTCTTTTATCTTTCTGATAATAGCCATACTAACAGGTATGAGGTGGTATTTCATTGTGGTTTAGATTTGCAATTCCCTGATGATTAGTGATATTGAGCACCTTTTCATGTTGCCTGTTGGCCATCTGTATGTCTAAAAATGTCTGTTCAGATCTTCTGCCCAGTTTTAAATTGGATTTTTTTTTTTGGCTCTTGAGTTGAATGAGTTCTTTACATATTTGGATATTAGCCCCTTATCATATATATGATTGCGAATATTTTCTCCCATTCAGTAGGTTGCCTTTTCATTTTGTTGTTAGTTTCTTCTGCTGTGCAGAAGCCTTTAAATTTGATGTAGTCCCACTTGTTTTTTTAAATAGGTTTTTGTTTATTTTTGCTTGTTTGTTTGTTTTAGAATAGTACAAAATGATTCTAATACTAATGTCTGTAGGGGAGAGTAGACATCTGAGACTAGCCAAAGTTCTTTTGCAAGTTAGGGAGGACTTGCCTCCCAAAGTTTCTATAATTGAACCCACTTAGTACTGGAATGGTATAGACAACTAGATTAGATAAATACTATAGAAGATCCAGAAAAAAAAAAGATCAGAATATATATGAGAAACTAATAAATGATAAGAGTGTCATTTCAGTTTGGATGTAAAGGATGGTTTATTTATAAATATACTGGCATAATGGCTATCCGTTTGGAAGAAAACAAAGTTATATTTACAGCTTATATCGTTTTGAAAATAAGTTCCATTTTTAAATATAAAAGCAATAAAATATAGGAAAATATCGTCATAACCTGTGTGTGGGGAAAAGAAACAAGACAAAAACGTCAAGAGAGACATGTTTTACTTTGTAAAGATAAGTTGTTTGTATATGGTGAAAAGTTACATATACAGGTCTACCTTGGAGATATTGCAAGTTTGGTTCCAGACCACTGCAATAAACTGAGTATTGAAATAAGGCAAGTCACATAAATTTTTTGGTTTCTCAGTGCGTGTAAAAGTTGGTTCACACTATACTGTAGTCTTAATAAGTGTGCAATAGCATTATGTCTAAAACAAAAAGACAACGTACATACCTTAGTTAAATAATACTTTATTGCTAAAAAATGCTAACCATCATCTGAGCCTTCAGCGAATCTTTGTGCTGGAGGAGAGTCTTGCCTCGAGTTGATGGCTGCTGACTGATCCAGGGTGTTGTTTGCTGAGGGCTGGGGTAGCTGGCAGTTTCTTAAAATAAGACAGCAATGAAGTTTGCCCCTTTGATCGACTCTTTCTTTAAGGAGCGATTTCTCTGCAGCATGTAATGTTGTTTGATGGCATTTTACTTCAGAAGTTTCAAAATTGGAGTCAGTCCTCTCAAACCCTGTGCTGCTTTATCAACTAAGTTAGTGTAAATCCTCTGTTGTCATTTCAACAATCTTCACAGCATCTTTACCAGGAGTAGAGTCCATCACAAAAAAACACTTCTCTTTGTTCATCCATGAGAAGCAACTCTTCATCTGTTAAAGTTTTATCATGAGATTGCAGCAATTCAGTCACATCTTATGGTTCCCCTTCTAATTCTACTTCTCTTGCTTTTTCTACTATATCTGCAGTTATTTCCTCCACTGAAGTGTTAAACCCCTTAAAGTCATCCATGAGGGTTGGAGTCAGCTTTTTCGAAACTCCTGTTAACTTTGCTATTTTGTCCTCTTCCCGTGACTCATGAATGTTCTTAATGGCATGTAGAATGGTGAATCCTTTCCAGAGGTTTTCAACTGACTGCCCAGATCCATCAGAGGAATCACTATCTATGGCAACTATAGCCTTACAAAATGTATTTCTTAAATAATAAGACTTGAAAGTCAAAATTACTCCTTGATCCGTGGGCTGCAGAATGGATGTTGTGTTAGCAGGCATAAAAACATCATTCATCTCATTGTACATCTCCATCAGAGCTCTTGGGTGACGAGGTGCATTGTCAATGAGCAGTCATATTTTGAAAGAAATCTTTTTTTTCTGAGGAGCAGGTCTCAGTAAACCATGTTGTAAACAGATATGCTGTCATCAAGGCTTTGTTGTTCCATTTATAGAGCACAGGCAGAGTTGATTCAGCATAATTCTTAAGGGCCCTAGGATTCTTGGAATGGTAAATGAGCACTGCCTTCAACTTAAAGTCATCAGGTGTATTAGCCCCTAACAAGAGAGTCAGCCTGTCCTTTGATGCTTGGAAGCCAGGCATTGACTTCTCTCTAGCTATGAAAGTCCTAGATGGCATCTTCCAATATAAGGCTGTTTTATCTACATTGAAAATCTTTTGAATACTTAGAGGCCATTGTAGGGTTATTAACTGGCGTAATGTCAATGTTCTTGTGTTTCAGAGAATAATGGCCTGAGGAGAGGGAGAGAGGTGGGGGAACAGCTGTTCAGTGCAGCAGTCTGAACTCATACAACATTTATAGACTAAGTTCACTATGAACATGGACTGTGGTGCCCCCAAAACAATTACAGTAGTAACATCGAAGATCACTGATCACAGATCACCATAACAAATATAATAATAATAATGAGAATGTTTGAAATGTTGCAAGAATTAGCAAAATGTGACACAGAGACACAAACTGAGCAAATGCTATTGGAAAAATGGCGACAATAGACTTGCTGGATGCAAGGTTGTCACAACAATTCAATTTGTAAAAACTGCAGTGTCTGCGAAGCGCAATAAAGCCAAGTGTAATATAACAAGGTAGGTCTGTATTAAAACTAATGAGGGGAATGGAGTCAAGATGGCGTACTAGGAGGACGTGGAATTCACGTCTCCTCACAACTAGGGCACCTACCAGGCACTGGTGGAGGACCACAGACACCTAAGGGGACAGGAGGAACCCTCAGCGACCGGGTAGGACGTGGGGCATGAGGGGAGAGAAGGGGGAGGAGAACTGGAGGTGGGACGGGACTGGTGCGCCTGAGGGGTGGCTTGGGGAGGGGAAGGGATCCCACACCTAAAGGGGGAAATTGGGGAACCACTGGGAGGGCAGAGGATCAAAAGGGAGCATGGCCAGGTTTCCCCTGCCCACTGGGGCCCCCAGGAACCTGCTGAGATGCTGGGCCTGATCCTCTGCCCACCTAGGCCCCCTCCAGCTGCGCGGATCCTGAGGGAGTGGGAGGGAGGGAAGGGGGAGCAAAAGTAAAGGCTGGACAAGGGGACCGGTGCCCCTGTGGGGTGGCTGGGGGAGGGGAGGAGTTCCTACACCCAGTGGAACCCACGCACGGTTAGGGGTCCAGCAGCAATGGGGAGACCCTGGGGGAGATGGGGAGGGGCACGAGGGAATGGAAGAGAACAGGGCCAGTGCCTTCCCTGTCCAGTTAGGCACCCGGGAGGCTGTTGGGCTAATCCTCTGCCCTCGGAGACTCCCTCCTGCCACGCAGAGCACAAGCCCCGTCCCTACACCCCAGCCAGGGACCCACCTCTACCCTTGGAGACCCTCTCCAACGCTCTGGGCCTAAACCCCACCCACACACCCTCACTCAGGGCCCTACCTCCAAACTCCAGAACCCCACACTCCAGAGGCCCCCCTTCCACGTGCTGCCTCTCCGCTCTGGGCAGGTCCTAAGCAGAGGCCCAACCCCACACTCAAGCATCACCAGCCCCCCAACCTAGGTCCCGCCCCACCCTAAACCCTGCCCCTGCCTAAGTTCCACCCCGGCCTAAATTCCGCCCCCATAGCCAAGGCTTTTTTTTTTTTTTTCGTCTTTTAGATGGGGTTCTGTTTTACCTTGTTGATTCATTGTTGTTGATTCTTTTATATTTTTATTTTTCTTAATAAATTTTTTATATTTCTAATTTTATTCTTTATACTTAGTTCGTGATCACTCCTTTTGGCTTGCTCCCCCCCACCCCTTTTCTCTTTTTTCTGTTGCGGTTTTAACTTGCCTTGTTTCATTTGTTTCAATTATACTTTTATTTTTCCTAATATATATTTTTCTTTTTTTTTAACATTTTTATTAGAGTATAATTGCTTTACAATGGTGTGTTAGTTTCTGCTTTATAACAAAGTGAATCAGTTATACATATGTCCCCATTTCTCTTCCCTTCCTATTTTTTATCTTTCTAATTTTACTTTGATTTTTATTCTTTGATATTGTACTTCTCCTTTTTTTTCTTTCTTTCTTCCTTTTTTTTTTTTTTTTTTAAACTGCCCCACAAAACTTGCAGGATCTCAGTTCCCAGGCTGGAGGCCGGGCGTGAGCTCCGAATACAAACCGCTGGACCAACAGAGAACCTCAGACCACAGGGAATATCAGTCAGAGTGAGCCCTCCCGGAGGTCCTCATCTCAGCACCAAGACCCAGCTCTATCCAACTGCCTGCAAACTCCAGTGCTGGACGTCTCAGGGCAAACAACCAGTAAGACTGGAATACAGCACCACCCATCAAAAAAAAAAAAAAAAAAAAAATGTTACAGACAAAGGAGCAAGGTAAAAACCTACAAGATCAAACAAATGAAGACGCAATAGGCAACCTACCTGAAAAAGAACCCAGAGTAATGATAGTAAAGATGATCCAAAATCTCAGAAACAGAATGGAGAAAATACAAGAAACATTTAACAAGGACTAGAAGAACTAAAGATGAAACAAACAGTAATGAACAACACAATTACTGAAGTTAAAAATACTCTAGAAGGAATCAATAATGGAACAACTGAGGCAGAAGAATGGATGAGTGAGCTGGAAGATAAAATGGTGGAAATAACTGCCAGGGAGCACAATAAAGAAAAACAATGAAAAGAATTGAGGACAGTCTCAGAGATGTCTGGGACAACATTAAATGCACCAACAGTCGAATTGTAGGGGTCCCAGAAACAGAGGAGGAAAAGAAAGGGTCTGAGAAAATAAGAGATTATAGTCAAAAACTTCCCTAACAGGGGAAAGGAAATAGTCAATCAAGTCCAGGAAGCACAGAGAGTCCCATACAGGATAAACCCAAAGAGAAGCACTCTGAGACACATATTAATCAAACTATCAAATATTAAATATGAAGAAAAAATATTAAAAGCAGCAAGGGAAAAGCAACAAATAGCATACAAGGGAATCCCCATAAGGTTAACAGCTGATCTTTCAGCAGAAACTCTGCAAGCCAGAAGGGAGTGGCAGGACATATTTAAAGTGATGAAAGGGAAAAACCTACAACCAAGATTACTCTACCCAGCAAGGATCTCATTCAGATTCGATGGAGAAATTAAAACCTTTACAGACAAGCAAAAGTTGAGAATTCATCCCCACCAAACCAGCTTTACAACAAATGCTAAAGGAACTTCTCTAGGCAGGAAAAACAAGAGAAGGAAAAGACCTACAAAAATAAACCCAAAACGATTAAGAAAATGGTAATAGGAACATACATATCAATAATTACCTTAAATGTAAATAGATTAAATGCTCCAACCAAAAGACATAGACTGGCTGAATGGATACAAAAACAAGACCCATACATATGCTGTCTACAAGAGGCGCACTCCAGACCTAGGGACACATACAGACTGAAACTGAGGGGATGGAAAAAGATATTCCATGCAAAAGGAAATCAAAAGAAAGCTGGAGGGGCTTCCCTGGTGGCACAGTGGTTAAGAATCCGCCTGCCAATGCAGGGAACACGGGTTCAAGCCCTGGTCTGGGAAGATCCCACATGCGCAGAGCAACTAAGCCACAACTACTGAGCCTGCATTCTAGAGCCTGCGAGCCACAACAACTGAAGCCCATGCACCTAGAGCCCATGCTCCGCAACAAGAGAAGCTACCGCAATGAGAAGCCCACGCACCACAACAAAGAGTAGCCCCTGCTCACCACAGCTACGGAAAGCCTGCACAGAGCAACGTAGACCCAATGCAGCCAAAAATAAATAAACTTATTAAAAAAAAAACAAAAACGCTGGAGTAGCAATTCTCATAGCAGACAAAATAGACTTTAAAATAAAGACTGTTACAAGAGACAAAGAAGGACACTACATAATGATCCAAGGGATCAATCCAAGAAGAAGATACAACAGTTGTAAATGTGCACCAACATAGGAGCACCCCAATACATAAGGCAAATGCTAACAGCTATAAAAGGGGAAATTGACAGTAACACAATAATAGTAGGGGACTTTAACGCCCCACATTCACCAATGGACAGATCATCCAAAATGAAAATAAATAAGAAAACAGAAGCTTTATGTTTTTTAATTTTTTTTTCTTTTTTAATTTATTTAATTAATTTATTTTTGGCTGCATTGGGTCTTCGTTGCTGCACACGGGCTTTCTCTAGTTGCAACGTGTGGCGACTGCTCTTCGTTACATTGCGCAGGCTTCTCACTGCAGTGGCTTCTCTTGTTGCAGAGCATGGGCTCGAGGTGTGTGGGCTTCAGTAGTTGTGGCACGTGGGCTCAGTAGTTGTGGCTCGTGGGCTCTAGAGCACAGGCTCAGTAGTTGTGGTGCACGGGCTTAGTTGCTTCACGGCATGTGGGATCTTCCCAGACCAGGGCTCGAACACGTGTCCCCTACATTGGCAGGCGGATTCTTAACCACTGCGCCACTGGGGAAGCACGGAAAACAAGCTTTAAATGACACATTAAACAAGATGGACTTAATTGATATTTATAGGACATTCCATCCAAAAACAGGAGAATACACTTTCTTCTCAAGTGCTCATGGAATATTCTCCTGGATAGATCATACCTTGGGTCACAAATCAAGCCTTGGTAAATTTAAGAAAATTGAAATCATATCAATTATCTTTTCCAACCAAAACACCTTAAGACTAGATATCAATTACAGGAAAAAAAACTGTAAAAAATACAAACACATGGAGGCTAAACAATATGCTACTAAATAACCAAGAGATCACTAAAGAAATAAAAAAATACCTAGAAACAAATGACAATGAAAACAGGGCGACCCAAAACCTATGGGATGCAGCAAAAGCAGTTCTAAGAGGGAACTTTATAGCAATACAATCCTACCTCAAGAAACAAGAAGCATCTCAAATAAACAACCTAAACTTACAGCTAAAGCAATTAGAGAAAGAAGAACAAAAAATACCCAAAGTGAGCAGAAGGAAAGAAATCATAAAGATCAAATCAGAAGTAAATGAAAAAGAAATGGAAACAATAGCAAACATCAGTAAAACTAAAAGCTGGTTCTTTGAGGAGATAAACAAAATTGATAAACCATTAGCCAGACTCATCAAGAAAAAAAGGGAGAAGACTCAAATCAACAGAATTAGAAATGAGAAAGGAGAAGTAACAACTGACACTGCAGAAATACAAAGGATCATGAGAGATTACTACAAGCAACTATATGCCAATAAAATGGACAACCTGGAAGAAATGGACAAATTCTTAAAAAGTACAACCTTCTGAGACTGAACCAGGAAGAAATAGAAAATATAAACAGACTAATCACAAGCACTGAAATTGAAACTGTGATTAAAAATCTTCCAACAAACAAAAGCCCAGGACCAGATGGCTTCACAGGCAAATTCCATCAAATATTTAGAGAAGAGCTAACACCTATCCTTCTCAAACTCTTCCAAAATATAGCAGAGGGAGGAACACTCCAAACTCACTCTACGAGGCCACCGTCACCCTGATACCAAAACCAGACAAGGATGTCACAAAAAAAAACTACAGGCCAATATCGCTGATGAATATAGATGCGAAAATCCTCAACAAAGTACTAGCAAACAGAATCCAACAGCACATTAAAAGGATCATATGCCATGATCAAGTGGTGTTTATCCCAGGAATGCAAGGATCCTTCAATATATGCAAATCAATCAATGTGATACACCATATTAACAAATTGAAGGATAAAAACCATATGATAATAGATGCAGAAAAAGCTTTTTTTTTTTGTGGTACGTGGGCCTCTCATTGTTGTGGCCTCTCCTGTCATGGAGCACAGGCTCCGGACGTGCAGGCTCAGTGGCCATGGCTCATGGGCCCAGCCGCTCCACGGCATGTGGTATCTTCCCAGACCGGGGCACGAACCCGTGTACCCTGCATCGGCAGGTGGACTCTCAACCACTGCACCACCAGGGAAGCCCCCAGAAAAAGCTTTTGACAAAATTCAACACCCATTTATGATAAAAACCCTCCAGAAAGTAGACGTAGAGGGAACCTACCACAACATAATAAAGGCCATATATGACAAACCCACAGCCAATGTCATTCTCAATGGTGAAAAACTGAAACCATTTCCTCTAAGATCAGGAACAAGACAAGGCTGCTCACTCTCACTGCTATTATTCAACATAGTTTTGGAAGTTTTAGCCACAGCAATCAGAGAAGAAAAAGAAGTGAAAGGAATCCAAATTGGAAAAGAAGAAGTAAAATTGTCACTGTTTGCAGATGACATGATACTATACATAGAGAATCCTAAAGATGCTACCAGAAAACTACTAGAGCTAATCAGTGAATTTGGTAGAGCAGCAGGATACAAAATTAATGCACAGAAATTTCTTGCATTCCTATACACTAATGATGAAATGTCTGAAAGAGAAATTAAGGAAACACTCCATTTACCATTGCAACAAAAAGAATAAAATACCTAGGAATAAACCTACCTAAGGAGACAAAAGACCTGTATGCAGAAAACTGTAAGACACTGATGAAAGAAATTAAAGATGATACAAACAGATGGAGAGATATACCATGTTCTTGGATTGGAAGAATCAACATTGTGAAAATGACTATACTATGCAAAGAAATCTACAGATTCAATGCAATCCCTATCAAACTACCAGTGGCATTTTTCCCAGAACTAGAACAAAAAATTTCACAATTTGTATGGAAACACAAAAGACCCCGAATAGCCAAAGCAATCTTGAGAAAGATAAACGGAGCTGGAGGAATCAGGCTCCTGACTTCAGACGATACTACAAAGCTACAGTAGTCCAGACAGTATGGTACTGGCACAAAACCATAAATATAGATGAATGGAACAGGATAGAAAGCCCAGAGATAAACCCAAACATATATGGTCACCTTATCTTTGATAAAGGAAGCAAAAATATACAATGGAGTAAAGACAGCCTCTTCAATAAATAGTGCTGGGAAAACTGTACAGCTACATGGAAAAGAATGAAATTAGAACACTCCATAACACCATACACAAAAATAAACTCAAAATGGATTAAAGACCAAATGTAAGGCCAGAGACTATAAAACTATTAGAGGAAAACATAGGCAGAACACTCTATGACATAAATCACAGCAAGATCCTTTTTGACCCACCTCCTAGAGAAATTGAAATAAAAACAAAAATAAACAAATGGGAGCTAATGAAGCTTAAATCCTTTTGTACAGCAACGGAAACCATAAACAAGATGAAAGGACAACCCTCAGAATGGGAGAAGATATTTGCAAATGAAGCAACTAAGGATTAATTTCCAAAATATACAAGCAGCTCATGCAGCTCAATATCAAAAAAGCAAACAACCCAATCCAAAAACGGGCAGAAGACCTAAATAGATATTTCTCCAAAGAAAACCTACAGATTGCCAACAAACACATGAAAGGATGCTCAACCTCACTAATCATTAGAGAAATGCAAATCAAAACTACAATGAGGTATCACCTCACACCAGTCAGAATGGCCATCATCAAAAAATCTACAAACAATAAATGCTGGAGAGGGTGTGGAGAAAAGGGAAGCTTCTTGCACTGTTGGTGGGAATTTAAATGGATACAGCCACTATGGAGAACAGTATGGAGGTCCTTAAAAAACTAAAAATAGAACTACCATAGGATCCAGCAATCCCACTACTGGGCATATATGCTGAGAAAACCATAATTCAAAAAGAGTCATGTACCAAAATGTTCATTGCAGCTCTGTTTACAATAGCCAGGACATGGATGCAACCTATGTGTCCATCATCGGATGAATGGATAAAGAATATGTGGCACATGTATACAATAGAATATTGCTCAGCCATAAAGTGAAACGAAATTGAGATATTTGTAGTGAGGGGGATGGACCTAGAGACTGTCATACAGAGTGAAGTAAGTCAGAAAGAGAAAAACAAATACAGTATGCTAACACATATATATGAAATCTAAAAAAAAAAAAAAAAAAAATGGTTCTGAAGAGCCTAGGGGCAGGACAGGAATAAGGATGCAGACGTAGAGAATGGACTTGAGGACACAGGGAAGGGGAAGGGGAAGCTGGGACGAAGTGAGAGAGTGGCATGGACATATATACACTACCAAATGTAAAATAGATAGCTAGTGGGAAGCAGCTGCATGGCACAGCGAGATCAACTCGGTGCTTTGCGACCATCTAGAGGGATGGGATAAGGAGGGTGGGAGAGAAACGCTAGAGGAATGGGATTTGGGGATATACGTTTGCATACAGCTGATTCACTTTGTTATACAGCAGAAACTAAGACAACACTGTAAAGCAATTATACTCCAATAAAGATGTTAAAAAAAAAAAACTAATGATGCACTATTTTCAAAGGTATGTGGAAACAGTGCTTTTATGGAGCACTTGTGGTGTATGTAAACTTTTGGTGCATAGTTCTATCAGAATCTTTAAACAAACCAAACGCATCTTTTGATAGAGTCAGACTCCTTCCAGAAATTGATCATAAGTAAATAGGCATGCATAGCTGTATTACAGGATTGTCAGTACAACATGTTTTATGCCCTTTAATTGGGCATTGGTTATGTAAATTGTGATACATTCATGCAATGGAATACTACACAGTCATTAAAAATGATGTTTTAGATATAGATTTATGGACATGGAAAGATGTTTATTACCTATTATATGAAAAAAGGTTATAAAATGGTATATAGAATATGATCATGTTTTTGCTAGAAGTATTACATATGATTAGGAAAATGTCTAGAAAGAGACATACCAAAATAATAGTAGTTAGTATCTATGAATGAAACAAAGTGATTTTTTAAAGTTATTTCTTCTCTATTGTCTAAATTTTCAAATAATGAACAGATGATCTATCTATCACATAGGTAGAACAGATCATCCATCTATGCAACTATGTGTCATCTTTCTATATATCTCTGGTGGGGGAAGGAGCTAATTCTATGTTGTTATTTTTTCTGACTCTCTTACTGCTGTTCCAGTCACCCTGTAACCCACTGCTATTTGGCTTTTGCACTTACTTTGCTGCTGAAACTTTGCCAAGGTCACCTGTGACTTTCCATTTGTCAAATCTAATGTATACATTTCAGTTCTTATCAGTTGGACCTCTGGTTCTGTTCTTGTAAACCATCCCCTCCTTTTAAAAACTTTTTCCTCCTTTGGTTTCTGTGTCATCTGGTAGTTTTTTTCTTCTCACTTATTGAACTAGATCTCAGTATATTTCCTTGAATATATAGAGAATCATCGTCCACCCCTTATGTATAGATGTTCCCCATTTGTTCCTCATTTCTTTGTATTTTATGGTGCATACTATACTATTTTATGTATATCTCTATATCATATATATATCTATATCTATTTATGAAACTGCTCACAAGACATCATCCCCTGGATGATTTAAAACCATCTCACATTTCGTATATTCACATCTGAAGTCTCTTCTTCCTTTACCCCTCCGGTACTGTTTCTCTTTTTTCTCTACAGCTTTCTGTGAAAGGCCACCCTACCACCTGAATCAGACACCTGGAATCATCCTAGGCCTAGTCTTGTCTCTTCTCCTCATTCCTCACAGCCATGCTGCTGATCCCACATCCTTAAGGTCTTATGAATGAGTCCATTTCCTCGTCTCCATTCCCACTGCCAGGCTGTATTTCAGGCACACATGACTTTCTCCAGAATTTATGTAGTAGTCTTTAGTCTTAGCCTGGGTTCCACAAAAGCAGAATCTGAGAACAAGGCTTGTGCTCAGGTTTACTTGGGTAGTTCATCCTGGGGGGTAGGAATGAAGAAACAGAGAAGGAGGGAAAGCCAACACAGTCTGCTTTACCAAGCTGGCTACCACCACAAACCACTCTTGCTCAGTCGTGTAGAAATTTTCCATCTGTTATGTGAAAGGAGGAAGCTGAGCATTGATTTCTCAGCTTCCATTCCAGTTTTCAAGGGTGGTGCCATGGACATAGGGTGGTCTCATGGTCATCAAGTCCCCAGCAATTCCAGGCTGCACTTGGCATGAATGCCCAGCAGCGATTTTGACATCCCAAAGCCTCAGGAATCCCTGGTGCAGAAAGTGAGAGGTAAGCAGCACATACTCCATACTCCAGCAGTGGCTTCCAGAAAAAGTGGTGGGTCTGAGAGGGTTTGAAGTGGCCCAGAGGAAGTGTCTGATTTACCTTCTAACTAATATTCCTGTCCTCCTTTTGAAATCCATCCTTTAGAGCAGAGTAACCTTCCTAAAACAAAATGATTATTTTATTGTCCTGCTTAAAATGTTTCAATGTCTCTCCTAGAGAATTCCAGAAAAATATATGTTCCTTGGCATATCGTAAAGGCCCTCTCTTTATGACCTAGCTCCTTCTTACCTCCCACTTCCCCAAATAAACCCTTCCCAGAATATGTCTGACTCTTATTCCAGCTCCTTATCTATAATATCCTGTACCTTCTCCCGAGAATGCCCTTCCTCTCCTTTCTTGCTTAACTATTCTTTCCTTCAAGAAACCCTACTTGTCACTCTACTATACTTCCCAGGCTGGATTAGTCCCCCTCCTAACTGTTCCAGCAGCACCCTGTGTTTTCCTTCATCATAGAACTTATATTCTGTTACGTTTTGGGGGCTCTAATTTATCTGTTAAACTAGATTGTCAATTCCTAGCACATAATAAGTGCTAAATAACTGTTAAAATTGTTCCAAAATCTATGGGAAAGCTGCATATCAGGGAAAGTGAACCAACTGCATTACTGAAATGAAGAATAACCACATTCATGTATGTCTAAATACCTTTGATGTTTTAGTTCCTCTCAGAAGGTGTTAATCTAACGTGTGTCTGTTAGATGTGCCTTAGCGAGAATGCAGATTTTAAGCATTGCATGAAGGAGTAGTAGGTGAAGAGATGAGAGAGGTGGCAGCTCTGATATGCTGGAATGGTCCAAAGAGCAGTCTTGTTATTACTCATGGAAACACCACTTCGTGGCTCACCTGCCTGCAAGAAGTGTGAAAACTGATAACCAGTGTAACAATTTGCTAGAGGAAGCAGTTCAGCCCTGCAGATACGTTGCACCCACACACTGGATCTGGCAAAGCTGTCACATGAGTCTGGATGAAATTGGGCTATGGGCCAGGATAATTTTTGTAGAGTTCAAAAATGTGACAAAAGGCACTAATACTGTACTTCCCCAAGAACTGAGTCTTGCCGTCAAGAGGTGTGGCATTGCTATAACCCTGGAAAGTGTGGCAAAGACTCAGGAAAATATCATAGGCTGAGAGATTATTTTTCACTTCCCAATAAATCTGCCAGGCTGAATTCATTTGCAAAAGAATAGATTCGGCTTGATTTGTTTGGCTTTTGTAGTTCAGCTTTCGTAGAATTAATTTGGGCCAAATATAACTCTATTTTTTAAATGAATAATTCTTCACTTGATTAGAAAAATAATAAAATGCTTATAAATATTTCTGGTTTTAGTGTTTCTAATGGTTGCCTTTCTAACTTCAAATAATGCAAAACGGTGCTGTTTCTTCAACTGTAAACTTCAGGCATTATTTATTAGCTGAACTTCTGAGAAGCTGAAAGGTATTGTGTCTACTTAAGCTATACTTTCCACCTCCAATTTAAAACAGCTGTTATTTTTGTTTTATTTTTAATTTTACCGTGACAGCATCTCATAACTCCCAATGATGTTAGATAACATTAAACATTTATTTAGTGCTTACTGTATGCCAGGATCTGTTCTAAACACTTTATATAAAGTCATTTATCCTAAATTGGACCTATGAAATAGAGAGTATTATCCCCATTTTTCAGACATAGAAACTGAGGCACAGAGCAGTTTCTTGCATAACTTGTGAAAGGTTACCAGTTAATAAGTGGTAAAGCTGGGATGACTCTATTAACTGTGCTATTAATTATTATGCTCTACAGTTTCCCTTGGAGGAAACTATTAGAATCATGTGTCTACTGACCCCCTTGCATCTAACAGCTCTTTTTCCCTTTTCACTCTCCACAGACATCCTGTTCACCTTCTAGAGTGGGAGTATCATTCTTCCTTCTTTTCGCTCTCTGTCTCTTCTCCCTCAGAGCACACCCTCTCTTCTGTCTGCCTGTAGGTCCCTGAAGCGAAAGGCAGCCCCTTCGAGTCCTGGGCACTGAGGGTGGGAGAGGTCGTGCTGATGGTGGGCGTGCTCTCTCGTGCACTGTCCAGGCTCCAGTGCAAGGGGTGTCCTGGGGCAGGGGGCCTCATGGAGGCCAGTGCGGGATGGCCATGTGGGTGGAGAGCATTAAGCTGTCTGCTCTGAAAAAAGTTTTAAATTTTATGTTGTCAAAATTGATAACATTTTCCTCTGTTATGTAACATTTTAAAGTTTTCCAGGTTCAGTTTATAGATGAATTCAAAGGTTAAACTTTGATAAGCAGCATTCACATTATTATGACCAAGTGAATACCATCCAGTGTAGAGACAAGTAAGTCATGTGTTAGGATTCAAAACTCGATGTTTCAACTTTGTTACCAATCAAAGCCAAATGATCCTTGTATCCAGTTCAAATGGATTTCCATTTCTTATCAGCAAGCCCTCTTCCAGATGCTCAAAGTCAGGTCACATTTTGGTTTACATTGTTCTGAGGACCTTCTTTCCTTCCTTCCTCTCTCCCTCCCTCCCTTCCTTCCTCACAAAAAACAAAACAAAACAAAAACACTTTTAATGTTCCTTTAAAAAAGCACCATATAGTGACAGAGTCATTTCTTGCCCCACTTCTCCCCCCATCCCCTACCCTATCCCAAGAAAAGGGAAGAGGGTGACCCACAGCTGACTGAGTCTAGACACTGCCCCCTGGCTCAATAGGGATTGCAAATGGAAGTTGTCTTCTGATACAAATAGTTACAAAATGCACATGCCTTCTAGACAGCAATTTTGCAGTTCTCATTCTCATCTGTCTAATAGAAACAAATTTAGAATTTACAGGATTATAAAACCACAAATCAATACATCACAACTTAATCATCCATATCCAAACAACTCACCACTTGTCTGGATCCCCCCCACTTCCTTCAGTACTCAGTGTCTCCACCTCTCATTCTGTATACCTCTCTCTCTCTCTCTTTCCGTCGTTTTTGTTCCCCTCTACTCTCTGGCTCTTCTTGCCCTTTTCTCTCTTTCTGTCTTACGCCGCCGGTCCTGCCTCTCACTCTGCAGACTTGTTGCCCTCTTGTTGATCTTTCTCCCCGACCTTTCTGATGGGACATGACTTTCTTGTAAGGTTCCTTCCCCTCACCCGCTGCCACCTCCCAGAGTGTTGTTTATAGAGGAATTTTAATCTCTTTTCAGCCCCCTATCTTCTGGTCTTCATCCTTACCTCTGACCTTGAATTCGTTGTCTCTCTGGGGTTCTGCATCAAGATCAACAGTCTTTTTTTCTCTGCTTTTCTTCCTTCTATGAATTCGAAGTCTCTGCTTCCTCCATTGATTTTATCCTTCAACAGGCTTTTATTCTCTTTCCATCTTTTAGGAATGTGTTCAAACCTCTCCTCTATTGATGTTTTCCCTTCTGTCTGTCCACTTTTATTACATTATTTCTTCACTCTTTCTTGTTGAAGTCTTTATTGGGTAATCATTTGTGATTAAGCTGCATTTTTAACTAGAAATCCTACTTGGCCCACATTATAAATGTAATAGTCAAAGTGACTATATCTATATATCTATATCTGTATGTAAAATCTTGCACGTGTACAAATAGGACTGTTAGACAAAAACAGCATTGTTTCTTTCTTTCTTTTTTTTTTTTTTTTTTTTGCAGTACATGGGCCTCTCACTGCTGTGGCCTCTCCCGTTGTGGAGCACAGGCTCCGGACGCGCAGGCTCAGCAGCCATGGCTCACGGGCCCAGCCGCTCCGCGGCATGTGGGATCTTCCCGGACCGGGGCACGAACCCGTGTCCCCTGCATCGGCAGGCGGACTCTCAACCACTGCGCCACCAGGGAAGCCCAGCATTGTTTCTTTAAAACTAAATGCCTTTGATATAGATGAACGTTTACTTAGAAATACCTAAGAATTAAAGATGATTTCAGAATAGTATTCTTCACCTCCCACCTACCCCAGGCTAGTAATACAGAGAAAACTTTGTTATTGGATCAACCATTAATTAGACTCCTTAACAGCTCAATCACATGTATAGCACAATAATAACTGATGTTCATATTGATGGCCTTCAGGCAATGTAAGATGCCAAAGCACCTTCATAATTACCAGAACAAAGTTAAATTATGTTCAAGATTAATTTTAGTGCAAATTATTTTTATTATTTGTGATAAGTATATTTATTGCTCTACCAGATTACAGAAAGAACTTGAGGTGGTTTGCATAAAAGCATGCTACACAAAAAGATAAAAGAAAACCATGGGGAAGAGAGTAGGAATGGTAAGTGGAAGCTAGGATTGAGGTTGGCACTCAAAGTGCCTGCAGAGTGTCTGGTGTATTGTTAGAAGAGCACCACACGTTTTATTCAGGATGCTCAAACCGCTGAACAAAAACCAGTTCCACTGCCAGCAGGACTAGTTCCTTGATTTCCAGTGAGCATAATACAAACACTTCGCTGTGGAGGACAGCTACTGCTGGAACGGGGCTGGGGCAAATTACTTCCTGTGGGCTGTGGTTAAGAAGTTATGCTTGGTGTAGAGTGTGATGTTCTCCATAACTTCTTCACAGTAACGGTAGCAGTATGACACATATGGGAGCTTTAGTAAATACGACAAATGGAATTCAATAGGGTACAATTATAAGCAACTTTATTCTCCCGCTCCCACACTACCATCATTTAATACCTGTTGATTTCCCCCACTCCTTGTGTGAAATTTAGGACAGTTCCCTCAGGTTTTCTTAGCATTCTCAAAAGATGAAATGTTTCCGCTCACTTCTGGTCACCAGAATAGTCTCCGTTTTGTTTTTATTATGTTCAGGCCATGAAAATAATGAAAACTCTGAACTTCATTTGAAGTTGAACTTTTCTTCTCCTTCCGGGCTGGGCTGGAAGTCTGTGGTGATAAAGGAGGGCAAGGTCTTACTTCTTACTTCCTTCTAGGTTTTGCAATGTTCTCTCTCTCTTTCCTTACTATGCCCTCCCTTCCTACCACTGTGACTAAGTTGTCCCGGATTCCTCTGCTTTGGGGAAGAGTGGGGAAGTCAGCATCGGGAAGCATCTTATCAATACTTCGCAGGTTGTGCTGTACCCTCACTAGTAGGACAAGAGTAGCCAGAGCCCCCTGCCGCCTGGTCTCTTTCCAGGCTCTTCTCCCTCAGGTGGTGGATCCTTTAGGGGGTGCCAGACACCAGTCTCCTGTGCCCTCCACATTCCAGAAAACACATATCAAGTTCTTGAAATGTTCTCCTTAAAGCCCCTTTCTCCAAGCTGAGGTAAAGCTGAAGGAAATATCCTTCTTCCTCCCAAGGGAGGGGCGAGTGAAAAATGTCACAGCACTGCAAGTTTTCTTTCCCGCCTCTTCTACGAAACCTTCTTATACCCATGACATATGGGGTTCAACTAAAGGTTGAAACAACTGCTTTCTGACACCTCCTTTGTCATCTATTGTTTGGCTCTCAGCTTCTTGGTGGCCTCTGCTGAAACTGATTCAAAACAGAGTCCCATTTTAATATCTTGCTACATTTTTAATAAAGCTTGGAAGGAAAAGTGGATGGGAAATATTGTTAAAGTGCTTTTCTGCTTAGAGGACCATAACAGTGTGTTTCAGATGTGAGGTGCTCTGCTAGTCCAGGTAGATGGCATTTTATTCTATTATCTACTTTCCCCATTTAACTATAAAATTGGTAGATATTCATTTTCAATAGATTAGAAGCATTGATAAACAAAAATTGTTAAAATTACTCTGTCCCATCTTTCAGGGATAGTTACTATTAACCTTGGTTACTATCCTTTTATAGTCTTCTTATAATGGATAATCCTTGCCATCTGAATCTCACTATCCAAATCATTGTTTAAATGGCTTGTAACATTTTTTCCCAAAATTCACCATCTGAAAGGAAGACTTGTTATAACAAATCCACATTATTACAGCAGCAAAACTGTTTGATTTGTGCACAAATTCAGGAGAGAAAATAGAATGTTGCAGTCGATTCTCAGCTCTTCTTTTGTCAATACTGAATCTTGTCTTACACAGTTTAAACATGTTGTGCATTATCTCATCAGACTCCCCACATTATTACATGAAAATGTTTTCTAAGAATGCTGGAAAGCCTATGAAGAAAGTAGATGAGCCCACGAATTGGAGGAAACTATTGACAAAGGTGATTGAACTGCAAAGCAAATTTTTAATGTTGATGAAATTGGGCTATTTTGAAAACAAATGCTATCTTGTACGTTCATTTCAGAAAAAGGAGACAAAAGTCCTAGAACATAAACCATCCCAAAGAGGCTAACACTGCTTTAAAGTGAATTTGTTTCTAAGCTAAAACCTCCGTTGGCGTATCACTTAAAAAACCCCAGTACCTTTTAGGGACTATTGAGTAAATTGTCTGTTATGTGATAATCAACTCATAAAGATTGGGTGACCAAGGCAGTATTCAGTCATTACATGAGGATCTAACTGTCTCTATTCATCAAAGGGTACACAAAGATGGAAAACTTGCAAACAATGCTTTTTTGATAATAGACAATGTTCCCAGATGTCCTTCTAGTGTGGACAATTACAGAGATAATACCACAGTGGTCTTTATGTTTCCCAGCATTATGTCTTATTGTAGCCTCTGAGAGTCCTGCAGCCTTCAAGGCATATTGTTTACAGATGGTGATGCACTATGTGGCACTTATGTGCTGATATATAGTCTGGTGATGCAGGCAACACTGCTTCGATTAAGGATTTATGGAAGAGTTTTGACATTCAGAAGGTCTTCAAATTTATCAACTGGGTTTGGCATGTATCGTAACAAACAATGAATGGAGTATGGAAAAAAACTGGTCCTGCAATTGTTGCTGACTTCCAAGGTTTCAAGGAAGTGATTAACACAAAGCAAAGATCCTAAATCTTGTGCGGGAGGCTAGATTTAGTGAAATGGATGGTACAAAGAACTTACAACCAAGAAACTTGTTCAACCTGATGTTCATTCTAGGTCAAAGGAAGAGAAAGAAGGGGAGCCGTAAATACCTGTTGCTGGATCTTTCGAAAACTTGGAATTATGCAGATAAAATATTTATTTTTGTAAGTTTTTGTTTGTTTGCTAGTTTTGGTTCTTGGCCATCTGCTATTTCAGATAATGGTTTATAGCCACCCACTTCTAGAGACTCAAGTGCCAAAAAGAGAAGGCTGTCCACAAGATCCTTGGATTTGAACATAGGTGCACCTCAGGTGTGTGCTGTTTTACCTGCTCTCTGCTAGCTAACTCCCTCACTGCACCCACCCCTGAGTAGCATCACTGTCTACCTAACTGAGGCTCCATCTTCCTCTCCATAAATCCCTCCTTATTTGGTAAGTAATCATTTTTAAAATGTTTCATGTTTGCTTATTTAAGTTCTATCTATATTCATTTCATAACTTTAAATATATAGTAGTTTTTAGTTTACATTATAGTATATGCTTGTTGTACAGAAGAAAAGCTAATTTCTACTGTATTGTTGCCTATTACATGAAAATATATCCACTAAAAAGCCCATTAAATAATTATGTGTTTGACATTTTACCTAATAGATTTATGCAGAAATCCTTGGGGTTATTATTATATAGGTGTTTATATCATGAGTGTGCCCCTCCTACCGTCTCGTTGGATTTCTTCTTTATGTCTTTGGATGTAGAATATCTTTTTTGGTAGGTGCCAGTCTTTTCTTTTCGATGGTTGTTCAGCAGTTAGTTGTGATTTTGGTGTTCTCACGAGAGGAATTGAACTCAAGGTCTTTCTACTCCACCATCTTGTCTCCCTATATAGGTGTTTAAGAATATCTAGTTAAATTTTGGAAAATTGGTTGGGGTTTTGGGATGGTCTTGAAACAGATATAAGGCCCATTCTCCACTCCGTCCAAATTTGATATCCAACATATCAAACCAAGAAAAGGATTAGATTCAAATCACAAGCAATGCCTGTATATAAATTTGTTATGAAAAATGGTTACTCTCTTACTGATTTAAACCTGCTTTTTCACAATATATTGTGACCATATCTCTATGTAATTTAATGGTATATGTTGAAATTTATAAAAATAGATGACTTTCCCTGTTTATGTAATGGATAAGCCAAGCCTCAGAATGTCTGCCACACCCGTACCTCCCTTCTGAAGGTTTTCTATATCCATGGCCCCTGCTGAGGGAGCAGAACCATATCGTTTCTTACAAACAGGGAGCAGTTTCTTGTCACCTGACTCCACCTCTCTGGTCACAAATGATTGGAGCAGAGGAGGGTACTTCCTCAAGGATTGCAAACTCAAAAGCCAACAGAGGCCAGGCAAGTGAGCAGGCAGATGCGTGAGACAATAGGGAGAGTTCACTGGAGACAGCAAAGAACTGGGGACGGCATGTCCTATCTTCAGGGAGAGGATGATACTCAGCTCTTGCCAACCGTTGTCATCCAGGAATAAAGACTAAGGATAGTCCAGATCTTTAGATTTTCAAGAAAAGCTAAAAATTCCTATTTTAGATAAAATTCCCTGAAGCGAAAAATGATTTTGTGTTTCTTTAATTTCTGGTTAGGCTAAACTTCTTTTGGCATGTATGTTTTTCATTTTTTAGTAAATAAACTGAGCTCTTGATAATTATCGAAGAGCAAAGAGACTGAGATTTTAATCTTCTAACAGGTACTTTGAGCCATTCTGTGTTTCTAGTGAAATGTGGAGACCTGTGCTTTCATAGTCCCTGAGAAGGGTCACTGCCGATGGTTGTGGAAATTATGTTCCAGTTGGCCATGAGAGGCGAGTCAAGACTGAAGAACAGCCTTATACTTATCAAGGCACATGCCCTGGCATGGAGCTCCATCAGGCTGGAGGAAGGGGAACTTGCTTGTAACTTTTTAGGCTGTATTTCTAATAATTTGCTTAAAAGCGTGTTTTGTTCTAATGACTTAGTTTATTTAGGGATGGGAATACTGTTCTCCCTACCTCTCCCACCTCCCATAGCTGAGTCATCTGAGAAAGGGGACTTTTCCAGATTTCTGCAGGGGCCTCACCACCCTACCCTAAGGTACTCAGACAGGGTGTGAATTGGTGGAGCAGGGAACGAAACCACTGTTACTGATATCAGTGTATTGCATCCCATAGGGATGTTGGGACAAAATACAAGATGAAAACTAATGCCATAGTGTATGGCAGTAATAATCTTAGCCTTGAACATTGTTCTTTTGTCAGATATTTTATAAATACCCATAAAACCTCCTTCCCTAGACATACCAGGACATAGAGCAATCATGGAGCATCCTTTAGAGAGTCCCTACGTGTTGCGAACTCCCCAGGGATGCCTCTTCCAGAGAGAGATGCCATTTATCCATCTTCTACTTATAACAGTTGAGTTTGTTCCCGTTTTGTGCAGAAGCCCAGTATTTCCAAAATAACGAATACAGATACATTGTCCATTTTGTGAATTACGTAATTTAAAATATTGGAATAATTCATATTAATATGAAACATATCATTGATGGCAAACATTCCATGTATTGGAATGAACATGTTTTTAAAAATCAAAAGACCAGAATTCAAATCTCAGCTCTACCAGCTACTGCCTATGATATCCTGAGTAAGTTTCTTTTGTAATTTTATCTGTATCCCCATTTAATTTGAAAAATGAGGATAATAATGTTTTCTTCTTTTGGCTGTTGTCAGGAATAATTAAAATTATGCATGCAAAGACAATAGCCCCCAAACGTTAATTAATTCCATTCCCTCATATGTGTAATAAACATATCAGTACCTTCAAATGGTGACCAACTTATGAAAGCTTCACTGGTTAAGATCATAACCATGATCCACCAGAAATAAATATTGGGAGTCACAAAGGAGTAACAGGTACTTGTATAATATATTTTCATTTTTATTAATATTCTCACTCAGATCATCGTGTGTCATAAAGTCCTCGTTTCTCTTAAAGCCATGAGACATTCGTCCTTTAATAATTTGCCTGACTAGACATATGTAATTTTGTTTTTCCTAAGGGGTAAGGAACTTTTCAGATCTTTCATCCTCACCAAGTACCTAGGGCACAAGGCATGGGTTAGGCCAGAGGCCTCATTTTACAGATGAGGAGATTCAGTGATTTATTCCTAACTGAGACCAATCTCATAAATCCTCATAATGTGGGCAAGGGAGTAGGACTTTCAGCAGCTTGACCAGAAGAGAATCTGATAGGCTTGTGTATTATGTGAAAAATTTGACTAACATTTTTGCTACAGTGCTCTAAAGCTTTTATCACATTAAACTATGAATTAACACTAATGATGCTCATTAGGCAGTGTTCACCTCTTATTCTCAGTATACATATAAGGGATTAAAAAAATAAAATTTACATGATTACTCCACAAATTTCCTAGGACAGCTTTTTTTTTTTTTTTTTTTAACTTCACAGATTTGAATTACTAAATTTTTTGTTCTCTCTGAACCTCAGTAGTCTCTCCTGGGAGTAAAAGAGCTAATATAACCCATGTTTCCCCACTTTGCTTTCTCTAACGGAATAGGTGAATGATTAAAGAGATAATGAATGTGAGAAGAGCTTCCTGGAGGAAAGACATTTCATAAACATGAAGTGAAGACTTGGCTGACTCATGAATTCTATCAGCTCAGAGATATGGATAAATCTTTTGGTATGAACCCTCGCTACTTAATCTACCCACCTCACAAACACCTTAAAAGTGGATTCTGGAGAGTTTCCAAAATGTCAAACTGATCCTACTTACAGCAAAATTCATCATACAGTTTGTAATTAACACCAAGTATTTATGAAATTCAATGATTCATCTCTCAATGTTTTTACTGATTGGGAAGCAGATTAGTACTCAGGTCTAGCATGGAGTTGGAAGGCCTATGTAAGGTAGCCAAACCTGCTTACTTGGCTTTTTATGGTCTTTTAGAACAAAAAGTGCTGTCCCAGAACCACTCCCTTTAAAACAGATTGATGTTTTTATTTTCTGAAGCTTTTCTAGGAGAATGGAAGTGAATTGGTAAAATTTTGAAATGCCAAAAGCAAAAGATAAAAACTCACAGCTGGAAAAATTGAATGACTACTATATCCAGCTGTTTCCCAAGGACCTAGAGTATGTTGGGGATGTCAAGATGTTATTGTAGATGTGGCTGGAAGCTCCTCATTATGCTTCTGGCCCTGTGGGGTGAAATGGAAAACAATTTCAGCAGAACAAATAAAGAAATGATTTTCCAACCCAACTTTTGTGTTAAGTGAGAGCCATAGCATTTTGTTAGATTAGAAAATCAGTCAAGAGACACAGTACAGTTACGCACATTTAAGATTGTTATGTATTCTTGATGAATTGGCTTTTAAAAAATCATTATAAAATGTCCTTCCCCTGTATGAACTTCCTTAGCTTGGCCTCCTCTGTCAGTGCTCTTCTATCTGCTTTTTGTAACAAATAATTTTTTGAAATGTCTTGTCTGTTGCTGGTTTTCATAACCTCTTCATTGTTGCAGATTTAGAAATTATCAGATGGCATCTCCAATCATTGGGATAAAGCTGGACTTTTTAATGGTGCTGGACAACTGGGTAATCATTTGGAAGAAGTTAAAATTAGATCCACGTCTCACATTATACCCAAGAAGAAGCTCCAAAGGAGTGAGGGATCTAAATGTAAAAAATACAAACATACAAGTATGTGAAGAAAACATGGATAAATTCCTCTTTAACATTATTAAAGACACAGGGGCTCTAACTGTGACTCAAAATCCAGGGTCAATAAAAGCAAAGATTAAGAAATCTGACTACATAAAAGTTTAATAAAAAAAGATTTGTGACCAAAAAAAACCACATATCATAAACAAAACCAAAGGAAAAACTAGGAGAAAATATCTGTAACATATACCACAGACAAAGATTTTATATATATATATATATATAAATACATATATATATAATCTTTGTCTGTGGTATATGTATATATGAGAGAGGAAGAGAGAACTTGTAGAAATTGAGAAACAAAGGACCAAAACCTATTAGAAAAATGGGAAAAAATCATGAGTAGACACAAAAATATATAAGGAGCATTTGAACATATGGAAAGATGTTCAGATTCACTTATAATTAGAGAAATGTCCATTCAAACAATACTGAAGTATAATTTCTCACTATCAAACTGGCAAAAATAAAAAACTATGTCAACATGTTTTGTTGGTGATGCTGTGAGGACACAGACACTCCCTAGTAAGTACCTGGTGAGAATGTGCACCAGTACAGCTCTTCTAGAGGGAAAGTTGGTAATACTTAAAAGAACTACATATGCACTTGGTCTTTGACCCAGAAAATCCCACTTCTAGGGCTCTACCCTGAAGATGTACTTCCAATATGTACAAAATACATATGCCAAGGTTATTTAAGACAGCATTGTTTGTAATTAGAAAATATTGACAAGAAGTAAATTCCAACACATTGGGGAGTGATTGGATAAATTATAGTACACCTAGACAATGGAGTACTCTGCTACTGTAAAAAAAGAATGAGAAAGATCTCTGTGAACTGACATGCAGTGATTTACAGGACATATTTACTAGTAAGTGAAAAGGAAAAGTACAAAAGAATATATATAGCATGATACCCTTTATGTGAGAAGGAAGGGAAATAAAAAAATACACATGTATCTGCACATGTATACAAAAGAGATACAGGAAAGATAAACGAGAAACTAAAGAGACTGGTTATCTACAGAGATTGGTAGGAAAGGTGCAGGAAGAAGGAATGGATGGGGACAGGTTAGTAGGGATGAAAAGGAAGAGATACTTTTCTGAGTATTTTTTTTATAGGTTTGACTTTTAGAACCATAGTCATATTTCACATACATACCTTCTCCCCATTTAATAATTAAAATCAACCAGGAACTGGGAGAAAATCCAAAATGGAATGTAATCAGTAACAAATGAACCTAACTGTATTACAAATGGGTGACATTATTGCACTGAGGTTGAACGGACAGAAAAGCACAAACCTAAATAGCTTTGGAAAATAATATTTTGGCTGGATTCTGTGAGGCTAAAGATAAAAAGAACTGTATGCAAATACTGTTATCTAGTTAGTAAATCTGTTTCTCATAGGGGTATAGATGAGCAATTGTGTAACTACTTTCTGTGTATACTAGTATTGAACAAACAAATGAATATATTGTAGAAAATGAGAGCTGGATCTGTCACTGTTGGGGAAAGAAGTTAGAGATAAATCAAGGGAAAAAGGTGGAATGAGCCTCATGGTGTTGGATTGGAATCATAGGTATGATTCATGAATATGAATTTACAGATTTTATATATGTATAGACACAGATCGATATATGTAGAAATAAATGTAGATGTGTGTATGTGTGGGTTAGTATTCATATGTATATTTCCCATCTTTGTCCACTGAGAGAGCCCAGGAGTAATGATACTCTAGTAGCCATGAGTACTCCTAGTGGCAAAATCTCGGTTTATAAATTCGCTTGTCCTGTGAAAGAAACCAAAACTCTTTGGAAAAGCTGGGGAGGAAAAAAATAAAAGATGCGACTGGAACATCTTGTGATGTCAGAAAAAAGAAGTATTCAAAAAAAGGATGACAGTGTGTCATAAGGACACAGGAGCTAAGGTGGAACTCCCAATGGCCAAGAATGGAATGATTCAAACAATAAAAACATATAACAGTAACATTGGATTATGACCAGTAGAGTAAAATAAGTATCCTTGAGTCAATACGGATATAAATACATAATAAAATAAATAAATTTCATTTATTTATGAAAGGAAAACTCTTTATGTAAGGAGAAGGGACAACTCTTCCCTATAGAAAAAATTTCAATTAAAAAATGTTGAAGGAATGAAGGAAATATAAAATCATTACTGGGCAAACTCAATAGAAAGAACCACTAAGTAAGATAGATGCTAAAATCATTGGGCAAAAGTTTAAGGAGAAACAGGGTTTTAGCACAGTCTCAAACCATCTCCATTAATTACAAAGGGAATAATAGTAACTTCAGAGAGGAAAAACTTCACAGACACCACCTTGATCAAGGTTAATATGACCAGTAATAAGGCATGACCCTCTGATATGTGCTGAGAAGGACAAAACATTACTTCATGTAGTATTCTTGCCCAAAAGGCTTAAGGTCAATCTAATTATGAGAAAACATGAGAAAACAACCAAATTGAACACCTGTGAAATGTATCATGTATTCAAAGAGTACATTATATATATACACAGACACACATATGAAGCACAGATTAAAGAATAATAAAACAAATATTCACATCTTACCATTAGGCTTAAATAGTACCAACACCTCAGAAGTTCCTATGATCCCTTCCTCAATTTTATCCTCCATATTCTTCTACCAAAGGTAACCGCTTCTCTCAATAGTGTGTTAATAATTTCCCTCTTCTTTTTTTATGGTTTTACCACATGTATATATATTTTTCCTAAATAATGTACTGTTTAGTAAACAATGAATTCATATGGTATATGGTATATTAGCTGGATCCAGCTCTGCAAAGTTACAATCAAGGTGTTTGGAGCTGAGCCATCTCAAGGCTCAACTTGGGGAGGATCTGCTAACAAGCTCAGTCACATGGCTGTTGGCAGGACTCTGGTACTCCTTGGTTGATGACATCAGTTCTTTATCATGGGAGCTTCTCTGTAGGCCAGCCCATAACATGGTGGCTGGCTTCCCTCTGAGTGAATAAGGGAGAGAGGAAGAGAGAGGAAGCAAGAAGGAAGTCACTATCTTTTTTTGCCACGTAATCTTGGAAGTACATTTTGCCATATTCCATTTGTTAGAAGCAAGTCACTAGCCCACACTCAAGGCAAGGGGATGACACTAGGGCCTGAACAGGAAGTGGAAGTCATTGGGGCCCATGGTTGGGGCTGCCTCTCCCACAAACAACGAATAGCAACATGGAGGGCAAGAGGAAGAGCAGGATTGGAAGCTGGAAGGATAAGCAGTTCCATTTTGGACATATTGAGTATAAAGTGTTGGTGAATATTTAGGTGAAGAGGTCCATCTGGAAATGAGATGTTGTGCCTGAGGCTCAGGTATAGAATCAGAACAAGAGGTAAAGATTTAGGTATCTTCAGCCTGCCAGTGGCAATTAAAACCAGAGGCTAGAAGCAAGTAACACTCAGGGAAAACGTGCAGGCTGAAGTGGGGAGCACCAATATTTAAGATACATACAGATAAAGAGAAGCTCACAAAAGAGATAGAAACAGGATGATCAGAGAGGCAGAAGGAGAATCGAGAGCTAGGCACCACAGAAACGAAGGATGAGAGCTTTTGAAGAAGAGGGGAGAAGTCATCAGTGGCAACAGCCACAGGGCCGTCTGTTAAGATGAGTACCAGGAAGTATTCACTGAATTGGAAATTAAGAGGTCACTGGAGGCCTTGGTAAGGCTAGTTTTGATGGAATGGTGGTAATGGAAGACAGATTCTTTGGTTGAGAACTGAATATGAGCTGAGGAAGTAGGGAAACTAAATGAGTTTAGACTACTCTCTTTAAAAGGCTAGAAAGAAGTTATATACTACTTCTGTTACTGAACCAAACTTGGGTCCCCTTGCCCACTGTGCAGCAAAGCCAATCTACTGACACTGGGCTGTGGTGAAGGAAAGTATAGCATTTATTGCAGGGTGCCAAGCAAGGAGATTGGGCAGCTGGTGCTCAAAACACCTGAACTCCCTGATGGCTTTCTGGAAACAGTTTTTAAAAGGCAAGATTTGGGGTGAGGGTTGCAGCTTGTGGACTTTCTTCTGATTGGTTGGTGGTGACGTAACAGAGTGATGTTTTAGAAATCTTGATCATCAACATTCTGGTTCCAACCAGTCTGGGGTCTACCTGCTTGTGGTCAGCAAGTAGTCACCTGGGTATGGGTGGGGGGCAGGTCTCAGTTTCTGCAGAATAACTCAAAGTTATGCATCAGATTGTTGTGTATATCCCTTGAGGATGAACTAGGACTCTGTTTTATACCTGAGCTCTTATTTAAGCTATCATTACTTTTCTTGCTTGACTGCTTTTCCTTTGTTTCTGTGTTCCCTCACTTCCCTAATTAGTAACCTCTTCAGTCCACTCTTTGGAAATCAGGGAAGGCCTAGGAGACTAAAGCCTTTTTCTACAAAAACAAAAAACAAAAAAACAGACTAAAGCCTTTTTCTAGTGTCATCCCCTTGCTTTGAGTGTGGGTGGGGGACGTAGAGAGGTTTTTATAGCTGGGAGGTCCCTGCAGCATCCTGCTCGGTATTGATCCCCCCTTTTCTTTGATACTCTTCAATCCTGAGGGGGACAGGAGTGGGACAAGAAAGGGAATAAAATTTTGGATAAAGAGGCTTCCATAAACTCAGCAGGGGAACTCAGTTTTAGAGGGCCTTGGTTTTGGGGGGGACTCAGTTTCACTCTTGTGTGAGTGTGTTATTTGAGATAGATGAGAAATTCTCATTCTGCCAATTACCATCCAATAAAAAGGCTAGATTTAAAAACATCTTCTGTTAACTCCTTATATGTAAAAGATGACTCTAGGGCTTCCCTGGTGGTGCAGTGGTTGAGAGTCCGCCTGCTGATGTGGGGGACATGGGTTCGTGCCCCGGTCCGGGAAGATCCCACATGCCGCGGAGCAGCTGGGCCCGTGAGCCATGGCCGCTGAGCCTGCGCGTCCGGAGCCTGTGCTCCGCAACGGGAGAGGCCACAACAGTGAGAGGCCTGCGTACCGCAAAAAAAAAAAAAAAAAGACTCTATATTTCTTGAACATGTACTTGTTCCTATGCTCTTTATAAATGGTAGAATATTTCCACAATTGCTGACTATATGAAATGCATTTCCCATCATCAATCTCATAAATATTCAGCTATTGTACTTTTCCCCAAACAGCCAGAGTTTTATTCATTATATTGAATTGCAATCTCACCCTTCCTTTCTGCTCCTTTGTAAAGAGAAAGATAATATTTCGGCAGTTTTTGCAACGCCTCAGCATTGAGTGAATATAAATATAAGCATGATTGATTTTCTGAACTTGCTTTTTTTCCATGTTCCAGTGTTTTATGCATTATAGGTGGGATGACTGACAAATCAGGTCTGATTGCTAATTGGAAAGCAAAACATATTAAAAGCATAGCACATATATCCAGTTTGCTCTCAGTGCAAACCCTGAAAATGTGATGCTTCTAGTGCTCTAGTGCATGCTATCTAATTACCTGCTCTTTTGCTTTGATTCAGCCATTCAGGAATTACACTAGCAGTGTCTGGCAGGTCAGGGGTGATTGCTAATTAAATGGTGGAATTCACTTTGCCTCACCTTGACTCGTCTTCTTCCCCCTCCCCACTCTGCAGTGACACTCTTCCTCAAAAAGCATTAGTCTCGGGCTTCCCTGGTGGCGCAGTGGTTGAGAGTCCCCCTCCCGATACTGGGGGACGTGGGTTCGTGCCCCGATCCAGGAGGATCCTGCGTGCCGCGGAGCGGATGGGCCCGTGAGACATGGCCGCTGAGTCTGCGCGTCCGGCGCCTGTGCTCCACAATGGGAGAGGCCACAGCAGTGAGAGGCCCGCGTACCGCAAAAAAAAAAAAAAAAAAAAAAAAAAGCATTACGTCTCTTCACGTGTAGGCCAGAAAATGAAGGCTGGTGCTCTTATCCCTGTTTGAAGCCCAAATTCTCAAGGTAATTTTACTTCAAGGATTGGTGAAATTGGAATTCTGTCCTCTCCTCTTTCTAAGTCCTGGTATAAAGATGTCTTTTTGTGTCAGTGCCCTTAATGGCAAGGCAAGACCCCTGTGGTTTCTATTCTTCCAGCATCACCTCAGCAATCAACTAGTGGCCCTGAAAGGAGAGGCCATCTTTGCCTTTCTGTTTGAAATGAGAGTTCACGATTCGCACCAGGAAATCAGTGGGCACGTGCAGGCTGAAAAGGAAGAATTGATTTCCTTTTATCCTCCCACTAATCTGAGTGTCACCTCAGAAATGCCCAGGATTTAATTGATCTGTGACAACTTCGTGGCAACCACAGCCCCTTATTGAATGATGAAGCATATTAAGGAGTTTGGAGGCACTAGCAACACTGAGAGGTAAGGATCTGCTTCTCCTCCTGGGACCTCATCACTAAGCATTTGAATAGAATTTGATTCTTATAAGTGCTTTAAAATAGTTTCTCTCTGTTTATCTGAAGGTGGCTTAGAAGCATCATGGGAGACTGAACCATATAAAATTGCCAAAACCTGTGTGTTTTTCCACTTTGAAGATGGCACTTTCATATGGTTCAGCTTAATATTAGCTTCTGTCGGAGAAATGCAAGATTGAAGCCCGGATAGATGAAATGAATTCTGAGTTCCCATCCAGAACTTTTGCCCTTATACCTAATGGATTAGTAAAGTCACTGGTCTATTCATGAAGAAAACATCTGTTGCCTGTCTTTTCTTGTCTTGAGCATTGAGACAAGAATGCCAAGGGTTGGGTATGTACTAGCTCTGCTTAATTACACAGTAGGCAAATTAGGCACGCCTGTAAGGCCCTGCAAAACAGGATGTTATATAGTTCGTAATTTAGTTTAAAAATATTCAACATAGAAAGTGTAATACATATGTGTGTGTTTAGTTAGTTTAACCTACCTCTACGGGCAGATTGCTGATGTTTGAAGTACCTTAATCCGAAATACACACTCCAAGGGAGGTTAGTTAAGCACCTGAAAGACTCTACTCAGGTAGCTACTGTAAATGTTTAACTCTCTGCCATTTCAACTAGCACTAGAGGGTTTATTAGGTAGCCTGAGGGATGCTAGCAATAATTTTAAAGGAGTGAAATAAGTACTATTCAAGATAAATATATTGGCTAGGAATGTGGCACAGGCACCGCTGCCCTTGCATGAATGAAGCAAAGGAATCTAGGGTGCTCTTGACCTAGGGCTCTGATTCCTATTAGAGAATGTTGGCTGAATCCTGTTACGGGGTATGGTTGCATTTGCCTTGAGTGAATCTTTCATGAAAGGTGCCTGTTGCAGTGCTTTTAAGGACAGAGAAAAGGGAAATTCGTGGACTTTTGATACTGGATATATAACTGTACGTGATTAGGTTTGTTTTCAGAAGAAAAACATTCTGACAGCAGTGTAGAGGCTGCATTGGGGTGATCTGGGACTGGAGAGAGAGTGAGAGAGGGAGGCCATGGTAGTTGCAGAAGGATGAAGGCCTCAACTAAGGTTGCGGCCGTGTGAGTAAGTGGAATAGAGAAGATAGACTTGAACGATTTATAAGAGAAAAATAAATGGATTTAATGAATAATTAGATATGGGGGGAGGGCATGTAGGTGAAGAGGTGGTCATAAAGACAACCTCCAGTGTGTCTGATTTGCATGGTGCCACTTACTAAAACAGAGAATCAAAGGTAAGGAGGAGGTTAGGGGCCAGTAGAGAATAGCTATTTTTGAAAAAGATAAATGTGAGATGCTTGTAAGACATTCAGGTGGAGTAGTCCAATAGGTAGGTATATAATATGTATGCCCACATATACATATATACATATTTATTGTCTGGGGCTCAGGGGGAAGACCTGGGCTGGAGATGGGTATTTAATGCATTCAACAAACACCTATTAATTTTTTTTTTTTGCGGTACGCGGGCCTCTCACTATTGTGGCCTCTCCCCTTGCGGAGCACAGGCTCCGGACGCGCAGGCTCAGCGGCCATGGCTCACGGGCCCAGCCGCTCCGCGGCATGTGGGATCTCCCCGGACCGGGGCACGAACCCGCGTCCTCTGCATCGGCAGGTGGACTCTCAACCACTGCGCCACCAGGGAAGCCCAAACATCTATTAATTATTTTCTGTACTTCAGGCCAAGATTAGTGGGATCCTTGCTTTCATTATGATTAGAGTATTTGGTAGACACAGTATAATGGACCCATTTAAAGTCTTGGGGATGAGGTTACCTAGGAAGAGTATCCCAGGAATCCCAGAATCCCAGGAATGATTAATATTTAAGATGCAGGAGAAAGAAGGATGAATGATATGAAAGATTTTATATGAATAAAAATGAGGAGGATTGGCCAGACAGGAGGAAAATGAGAAGAGAAGAAAATTATACCAAGGAAGTCAAGGGATATAAAAGTTTCAAGGAGGGAATGGTGAACAGAGTCCCATACTGCAGAAATCTAACAAATAAGGAATGGAAATATCCATGCTACGTGACTCTTTGGAGGTGCAAGTGTGAGATCATTTTCCTGCAGTAAGGGGAATAGTGGATTGAAGGCTGAGTACTGAAGAAAGAATGAGAAGTGATAGAGTAGAAAAGAATCTTTAAAAAGCTTGGCCAGAGAGGAGTACTAGAAATTTTGGGGCAGGGGGTTTTGGAGAGAGAAAGTGTCCAGAGCCCTGCTTCCTGCTCTGTCTGATAGAGGACAGAACTCTATAAAAATGACTTACACAAATGGGAATTCCCTGGTGGTCCAGTGGTTAAGACTCCGCGCTTTCACTGCTGAGGGCCTGGGTTCGACCCCTAGTGGGGGAAGTAAGATCCCACAAGTGGCGTGGTAAAACAAAACGAAACAAAACAAAACAAAACAGAAACTTGCACATCAATGAAGTAGGGTAAAATAACCCCAAAAATGAAATGCTAAAATTAGTAAAGGAGACAAAATAAATTATTAAAAATGAGCAAACTTTGTTCATTTTGAAGAAAACAAATGCCCTGGTAGCTACATAGTTTAGGATACAACCTGAGGAGTGCTGGGTTCTCTAACACAAACCTGTCACGTGAGCATCAAGCAGACAGAAGGTGTCCCATGAACACTGTGGCTGGAGTGAAGGGGAAGAGGTGCTATGATCACAGAGGCCTCTTGTGTCTGCTAGAGCTCTGAGAGGCCACTTTATATGGGACATGGTTCCAGGAATGATGTTCCATTACAAGTGAGTCAGCATTTCTGGGACTGTCCCAGTTTTACTGGAAGTAAGTACCACCTTATCTTTCTGAGCAATTACTTTCAAGAAATATGATGGGAAAAAATTTCAAAGCTCTGACCTCTTCAAATTTCCTCTTCATTTTTTCAAATTCTCTGTAGAGTTGTTCAGAGTTGAGAATTGTTTTCATTAGAAAGTGCATGTAGAGTCTACTGGCAATTAAAAGCAGCCAAATCTAGCCCCGGGACCAAAGATGAGATGCTACCTACTAGTCTGGAGCCAAAAACAGGGCTTTGAGGTCAGATAGACTTGGGCATAAGTTCCAACTCTAAAATTCATTAGCTGTGTGACCTAGGGCAAGTTACTCAGCCTCTCTGAGTCTCAGTTTCCTCAGCTGCGTAATCAGGGATAATAAAAGCAAGTTTTACAGGAATGTTGTAAAATAATATTTGTAAAGTGTTTTGGAAGAAGTAGTTTGCTCAGTAGCCTATATATATATATGTATGTGTGTGTGTGTGTGTGTGTGTGTGTGTGTGTGCATGTATAAATCCACTTGACCTGATTGGTTAAATTTGAACAACATTTGTTCAGCATAAATGATAAGCAAAGTACTCTGTCCACATACACTGCAAAAAGGTAAGGCAGGGCCAGTATAAAAGATGGTAAATGACTCTTTGTTTCTATTTACACCAATAGGTCAAGAAAGAATGGAGTGAAATTGATGCAGGAGGGATTTAGATTAAAGTGCAGCAGAATACAATTTCAAACCACAGTGAAATGCCATTATAAAGAGAGTCAATAAGAAACCTTTAGTGAAGATTTGAAAGGAAAGAGTAGTTACTCTGAGATGATTTAAGGGCTAGAAAACAATGATGTCATTTTGGTTTCATGCTATCTTTATTATTTTATACTCTGAGACGCCTGAGCTACTTCCACATTTTGAGGTAGCCAGTATGTTTACAAATGGAGAAATGTTAAAATCGGGCTAAAAACCATAGAGTATTAAAAATATGTGTATACCTATTTATCTATGATCAATTAATTCTGTTAAGACAAAAATACAGTGCAATATAAATAGGGTTTTCACAAGATAGTCACAAGATTTATAAAAACTTGTTTCAAAGTCCATTACAGGTACTATGAAGAACATCTTTCAATCTTGCCAGTGTATCCTTGGGAAGATACCACAGCCCACATTTGTCTGGACTACATTGGCCTTAGTGCATGTGAATTTTGGGCCTGGGGCATTTTGCCATAAACTCTTAGTAATGGACTCTGTCCAGCACCTCTGAAAGCCCAATCCCTGACATAACATAGATGCTCAAGAAAAGTCTGTTGAACTAATCAGTGAATTCTTTTGCACTGATTACCACCAAGGAAGCTTGCTGAAGATCTTTAAAACTGGTTGCTGCTAGATTGGTTAAAAGCTTGAGATTTCATTCATTGTGCAAAGGGAAAGAACACATTACCTGTGCTGGGCTTATGCATTCTTTTTTTTTTTTTTTTTTTTTTTTTTTGCGGTATGCGGACCTCTCACTGCTGTGGCCTCTCCCATTGCGGAGCACAGGCCCCGGACGCGCAGGCTCAGCGGCCATGGCTCACGGGGCCCAGCTGCTCCGCGGCATGTGGGATCTTCCCGGACCGGGGCACGAACCCGTGTCCCCTGCATCGGCAGGCGGACTCTCAACCACTGCGCCACCAGGGAAGCCCTCTGCATTCTTTTTATAGGTGACTGCCTTTTAATCAGAGAGTGCTCGGTGCAGAGCAGAAGAGGGGAAGTGGAAGATGGTGATGTGGACAAGGGAGCTCCTTCAGCTCCAGTTTACTTAGGCTGTTACTGATCAGAGCACTTAAGGATTTTGGATTTTTATAAAGCACAAATGACACAGCATCAACCTGCAGTACGCGAATAGAAGTTAATTCTATCAGCAGCGGCATCTGGGCACTCCTAACTTTCCTAGAAATTAAGAGAAACCCACCTGTTTTGAAATGCAAGGCTTCTTTCTAATCCCTGTTCCTAATAACTCAAAGGTGCACTGACTGCAGAGACCCAGTTGCCATCTTCACATTTCAAGTATCTAGGATAGACTATGCCAACAGACCTCAAGCCAGGGCTTGCTGTCATTGCTAGGCTTCCTTTTCATGGCAATGTTATTCATTTCTGACAGAGAGAAAGCTGGGTAGAGCATTTAAATCTTCCTTAAGTTGATGCAGTTTAGCAGGCTCAGCTTTGGAGCCCTCTGAATCCTGAGGCCCTGGTTTTCCCATTCTAGATGGGATAATGCTTCTGTTAATTCCCCCCAGGTAGGTAATTAATTCTTGCTGGTGTGCTAGAGAGAAGGTGAAGGCTGGTGCTTTAGTTTTGAGTCTTTAAAAGACTCCAGTCTCCTTTACCCATGGGAATGTTTAAATACTCCTGGGCACAAGAGACAGGAATAGCAGCAGTAGTAACAGTAATAGTAGTAACAGTAATGCTGCTGCACTTCCCCCTACTGAACCCATTATAATTTTGAATTTAGCAGTTACCTATCTACAAAAATCTGTGGATTTTAAAAATTATGGCTAGCCTACCCATCACCCTCCCTAAAATGAAAGAAAAAAGCAGACTCATCGCACTGAGGAAATTTAATTTAGTGAAGCTTTATTGTGTTTGATCCCATATTAGGCATTTTGGCTGGAAGAGTATATAGAGGATTCTAGATTACGATCTTTGTTCTTAAGCTCAAAATCTAGAGTGGAGGCAAACTTGCACCCAAGTAACAGAGCCTGGCAGGTCTTCGTGCCAAAGTTCTGTGCCCTGCCATCCCGCTGCCCCCTTCTCCCTCCCTTTTCTCCTTCCCTCCATCCCTGCCTTCAGCCACCATTCGTTGAGCACCTATTTGTGTCAGGCCCAAGGCCAGGTGCTGGGGTGTTGCTTTGCAACCTTGGGAACTTCGCCGGGTGAAGTCTGAAACTGGCCCCAGTACAAGGAGGGCAAGGAAAGACTGAAGAAGGAAGCAGCCGCCCACTGCAGACTGGTAGGTGGCAGGCTTGGGCTGCCTCTGGACGAGCAGATCTCCACACCCACTCGCCAGAATCTTAAAAGTTTATACAGTGGCTTTACCTGGGTTCAGTCACGTACACTGTCCAGATGGTTTCAACACTACATTGCTCTCTCCAGGCTGCATCCCTGAAAATGGCTCTGGTTGTGAAAAAGGGGGACAGAACATACATCCCAAGGACAGGGGAGGGCGTGAGGAGCCTTTGATCGCCTGGGTTCAGCTTACAGGTCAACTGGTGGTCGGGTCCTCTCGATGCCCTCTTTCAACACTCCTCCCCTTGTGCCCGGCTCTTACAATCTCACATGCTGCGCTCTTCTGCAAGGCGCCTTGAGCGATCAGCAAGGGGTTTCACTAGCCTGGAGGTGGCTCACTTGGCGGCTGTCTGGCTGCACTGGAGGCAGACACCACAGTGACAATACAGGCACATGCAAGAGAAAACACAGATTAAGATAATAATTCCCCAGTAATAGTTCTTTCCACCTAGAGCCCCATGATGGGAACCACTGATTGACTAAGTCCCCTAGGCTGGGGGTCAGATCACTCTGGGCCTTCACTTGTGTCCTCATATTTAATAAAGATGATACCTGAGCAGACTCATCAAGTACGAACACTCAACATTCTGCTTGGACAACGGCACAGGTGCCGCCTTGCAACGAAGTAAGTTCAAGGCCCTTCTGTTTTGGAGGACAGCCTTTCTCATTAGAGACATTTCAGTGTTCAGTAAGGACCAGCTTTGCTGGCTATTAATGAAGTGTTACTGGGTGAATTAATAAGGGCTTCTATGTGTGCTATAATGTCCTCCAGGCCAATGGAAGGAATAAAGGTGGTGGCCAAATGATTGTACCAGTGGAAAACAGAACATGCCCATCCGGCCCTGAGGAGAGGTAGGTGGGCAGTTTCTGTTACCATGGGGTGGATTCTCCCCTGTGCCCAGGGAAAACCCAGGGTGCAACAGTCCAACCAGGTGGAAGCCATGGCCAAAGATTTGTGCCACACACCCATTGGGCCCCATCTGGGGCTACCTAATAAATACCTGGGTAGCATGACCAGTCAGTGCCAAACCAGTCATCAGGTGCCCATTCCATTACCCAACACCACAGGAGAAGCAGAAGTCTAAGGTCAAAAAGGCAGTTAGGGACTTCCCTGTGGTTAACAATCCTCCTGCCAATGCAGGGGACATGGGTTCGAGCCCTGGTCTGGGAAGATCCCACATGCCGCAGAGCAACTAAGCCCATGCGCCACAACTACTGAGCCTGTGTTCTAGAGCCCGTGAGCCACAATTACTGAAGCCTGTGTGCCACAACTACTGAAGCCCCTACGCCTAGAGCCCACGCTCTGCAACAAGAGAAGCCACTGCAATAAGCCTGTGCACTGCAACTAAGAGTAGCCCCCACTCGCCGCAAGTAAAGAAAGCCTGCATGGGGCAATGAAGACTGAACGCAGCCAAAAATAAACAAACAAATAAACAAATAATGTAATTAATTATAAATAAAAACTCTTCCCTGAAAACCAAAAAGAAAGATAGTTAGTAGGAGCTTGGATGGGATCTTCTTTCCTTTCTATAAGAATTACACTATGGCCTGATCCTTAGATGTAAATATGGCTGCAGCTTTAGGAATTTGACCCGGTTGTGCACACCATACATGTTGGCCAGGGGAAGCAACACTGTCAGGCTTGAGGAGATGGATGGGGATGCGATATGCCAGACCAGGACCCCCAATAGTATGTGTTCAATTCTAGGCACAGTGCATTTCAACAGGTCCGGCCTGCACCAGGACAACGGGATCCCAGCGGAGTCTGAGTAGGTCTCTCACCCAGTGGTGCCTAATAACTCACCCATCCCATTGCAAATTCCAGTAGATAGGTTGCCTTTCCCAGTCATGATGGGGCTTGGTATTCTCAGCAGCATAGCACATCCAAGGTGAGAATCAGGGCAATGGCTGTTTCCAGCAACTTCCATACCTTTACAGTGTTGAGTGCCTCGGCAGGGGTCCCCAGTCTGGTGTATGAGGCAGCAGGTCCCCCTGGTTGATCATTCAAATGTATTAAAGCGTGAGATAGTGCTTTAGTCCAGCTGGCCAAAGTGGTTTTACCTGTAATTTAATCTGCTGCTTTAATATTCTGTTCTTCCTTTCTACTAACCCTGCTGCTTGTAGGTTACAGAGGGGATGAAAGCTCCATCTAATGTCATGTTCTTTGCCCTTTGCATATCATGACCTTTGAAACGTGACCCCCAGTCGTTGCTGATTCGATAATGGTATCCATACATGGTGCTCAGTTTCTCTAAACCCCTTAGAGTGGCAGCCTGGTTTGTGCAGCAGCAGGGGAAAGCTTGGGTTAGGCTAGACACAGCGTCCACACAGATCCAGGCATATTTAGAACCCTCACCTAGAGGGAGGGGGCCAATATAATCAACTGGCCAATCCCTCACCAGTTGGGAACTCCAGTGGACGGCCCTAGACTCCTTTGGCTGTGGCCTTGGGCCTTGTTTAGAACACATAGGACATGCCATTACTGCATTAATCAAGCCAATGTATTTCAAGGGCAACACAGCATCCTTGGCAGTATGCCATCCCACCCAATCTGCTGTATCTACCGAAGGGTCAGTCGCTAGGGCTTGTACCCAAGCTAGGACGTCAGCTTCCTGATTGCCAGTGGGTGTCGGTACTTTATGAACGGGGACGTGGAAGACAGTGAGGACAGTTTAGGCCCTTGGAGGCAAACCCAAATGTCTTCCCACATATCCCAACCCCCAAGGGCTTCTTCATTGTTATCCACCCCTCATTTTCCCATTGTGCAAACCATAGGGTTAATCCCTTTAGAACAGCCCAGCCATCAGTGAAAAGAGTTAACAGTCAGGGCTCACGAGTGATCACCAGTTTATTCCTGTTTCAGCCAGATGGCGTCAGTGTTGGGCTGAATAGTGACTGCAGTCCATGTGCAGAAGCTGTTTGCCCTACTAGACCCATCTATATACCAGGCATCAGTGGGAATTTCCCCCAGTCCCTCCCTAACAGGCCGCAGGGGCTGCCACCGGAATAGGGCTGGAGGCATCTGGAGGATCTATATACTCTACAGGGCCAAGTAGCCCCCGTATTTCTAGAGAGAGTGGGCTGGCAGACAGGATGTTCCTCTGTTGCAAATAGGCATGCCTCTTAGACTGGGAGTTTGAGCCATGGCAGAGGTGGGTCATTGGAAGATATTCTCAACTTTCCCCTTGCTAGGAAGGGACATCCTTACACGATACGCTGTTCCTTTGGGAGAGGCTCTACTTGAAGGAGCACTGTGTACCCTGTCAGGAGCTGTGCCCTATGGTGGTTTATCAGGTTCCTGCCCCCTTCCAGAGCTGGGACCCTCTCTTTTGTGGTCTCTGCCATAGTGCCCAACCCATACCTCCCAGATTCACAGACACATCTACCTCAAATGGTGGCCCTGCCTGGGAGATGATGCCCAGGTCTGTTTCACAAGTCTTTTTCTCTTCTCAAAGGCAGCTTGATGCCCTGATCCTCAGTCTCTCCCATGCCCTTTCTTTACTAGACAGTAGAAGGGATAGAGGCACTGTGCCAGGTGGGAAATAAAAGTCCTCCCAAACCCCTAAACTTCTACAAAAGCTTGTACTTCTTGTGTTCTTAGGGGCCATTTAGGCTTGCACCTTATCAACACAGCTTCTGGGACAAGACACATCTTACCTGACACAAATGACTCCTTAAAACTTTGCAGTGGTGTCCGTGCCTTGAATTTTCTGTGGGTTCACTGCCCATCCTCTCCCTCACAGGTGTTCCAGTGAAGCCTGCAGAGTGTTCTGCAGTACAGGCCAATCTTCATGTTAACACTTTAGCATCAATGTAATGGGCTCATTTTACTGACGTGGGGAAAGAGAACAGGGACAGATCTCAAGCTACCGTCCCATGCCATTTGGTGGGGCTGTGTTGGTAATCTTGGGGAAGTTCCTTAAAGTCCCTTGCTGCCCCTCCCGTGTGAAGGCAAATTGATCTGGTGACTCAGCGGCCAGGGGCACACCGAGAAAAGCATTTGCTAAGTCTAGTGCAGCCTGGTCCACTCCTAAGGTGGCGGCCAGGTATCTAAGATGGTGCAGTGCTGGGTACAGCCACATGGATGACTTCTTCAATTCTTGGGGGGCTTGCTGAATTCTTGGTAGTCCATGGTCATCCTCCATGAGCCATCTGGCTTTTTTACTGGCCATACTGGGCTGTTGAAAGCACGAGGGGCAGGGCGTACAATACCCACTCAGTGCAGTTCTTGGATAGTTTCTCCTATTTCCTTATGCTGTGTCCTTGGCAATTTATATCGTTTGACAGTTATTACTCTTCAAGGGGGCAGTAGACTAACTGGTTCTCAGCTGGCATTTCCCCTCAACACTGGTTTGATTACTTTAACCTGGATGTGGAATTCACTGATAGAGGTTTGCAAAATTCGACCTTGTAGGATATCAATGCCCAATATGTTCTCTAGTACTGAAGAGAAAAAACCCTCGTATTCTAGTGCAAGAGAACACCTGATTTCCAGTGCCAAAGGGACCTTTCTGACCATAACCATTTGCCCTCCATAACCATCAATGGCTGCTTCTGAGGGTTACCATGATATGAGAGTACATTTGGTTCCAATGTCAACCAGAGCCATCACCTTTTGCTTATTTCTGGGGAACAGTGAATGTGAGCTCAACATGAGGCCTCCAAGGGCCCTCACCTGGAGGCAATCTTGGCTTGTATCATGTATCCAGAGCGTGAATCCCCGAAGCCTCTGCAGGAGCAGGCAGGGCGTCAGGGATAGCAGGGGCAGGTGAGGCAGATCTGAATTGTTCACGTTTTAAAGCTTTCCATAGGCTGACCAAACAATGTTGTGTTGCCTCTATCTTTTCAGGTGGGGCCCCTGCAGCAGTGAGGTCAAACCACTTTTGCTTCTGGGTTACTTTTACCCAACCCTTTACAGGTGATTGGGATAGCTTTTTGAGTTCCCTCCATCTTGGGTCTTGCCCACAGCCCGGACCTGTTCCGGGGATTTGTCAGTTCCCCCCCCCCCCCACACACCCAGACCAGCGATGAATTGCCCAACACCATAAATGTCTTCTCCCACGACTGGGCTCGGCATGGATATCCGCACCCCAAAGCAGGTACGGGGGTTGGATTGGAGTATCTTGACTAAAATTCCTGTAGTGAATGTGGCCAATTCAGGACCTTCAAAGACAGGGGTGCAGATAGCCTGTCTCATTCCCAAATCCCTAAGAATTTGTTGTACCTCCTCTATAGATTTCCAGGGTTGCACAGGCCCAGGGAGGTTCCCCCCCCAACCCCCGCCACCCCAATCATTGGGCCAAGCCTCCCTGTAGGCTAGAATAAGCCAATCTATGAGGGAGTGAGTTCCTAGAACACCCTCCTCCCCCAACCTTAACACCAGGCAGGCACTGCTGGAAGACAGGGTGTGTGGTGATGTTGGTCATTTTTTCTGCCTGCTGCCCAATGACATTAGAGAAATGTCACTGTCCCCTGTATAGCACAGCCCCACGAACCATGCCTGGATAGTTTCCCTGGCCTTTGGCTGGAACTTGGTAGCTAGATCAATAAGCTCAGTGGGAGAACATTCTCTCATCATGAACGTGTCCTGAACTGGGGGATGCTGGCTGATGTTGTTGTTGCTGTGCTTTTGGTTTCCTTTGTTTTAGGGGTTATACCGCTCGAGGCGTTTTGTGCGTTTCACTGTCAATCACCGTGTCAAACACTGTCAATGTTTTGCTCTCCTCACTTTTCCAGGGATTCTGCCTCTTACCGTCCCAATCCGCTTTGTTACAAACACTCAGACCTTAATTCCCGGCAGCTTGCGCCCTCCTCACTTCACAGAACCCTCACCGCTAAGGCCTCCAAATTACTACCTGGCTCTCCCACCTCGCCTGCCTGCACTGAAGCTAGCAGAGCCGTGGACACTGCACGTCCTTCTCTATCCTCAGCTCTTCTTCCAATTTTCTAACCTGAGCTTCAGCCTCCAGTTGGGCGTCGGGGTCCAGCCCGTCTGCCCACAGTTAGAGGCCTGCCCACTGGGGCAGCCGTTTCTTTCCCTTCTTTGCGGCGGTTCGCCCTGCGCAGTTCCTCAAACAAACACATTACAGCAGCCAGCGTTTTGGGGTTTCTCCCCTGACTCACTCGATGGCCCACAAGCATCTAACATACGGGCCACCCTTCCCCATATAGAAGTAAATGGCCAAGTCGGCTTCCCTGCCCCCAGGATGTCTCCTTCCCAAGGCCCATTTCTTCCGTCCCCTGGCTGCCTCAACAATTGTTGGTTCACAACCTTGAAATTTCCCCGGTGAAATCTGAAACTGGCCCCGTGTACGGAGGGCAGGGAGAGACTAAAGAAAGAGGAGACCACTCCGGTTGGTAGGTGGCAGGTTTAACGAGCAAGGAAACTTGCGTAGGAGACTTGTCTCCCGCAGCTGCGGGTAGATCACCCCACCCGCCTGCCAGATTTTTTTTATTTTTGCGTTACGCGGGCCTCTCACTGTTGCGGCCTCTCCTGTTGCGGAGCACAGGCTCCGGACGCGCAGGCTCACCGGCCACGGCTCACGGGCCCAGCCGCTCAGCGGCATGTGGAATCTTCGCGGACCAAGGCTCAAACCCGTGTCCGCTGCATTGGCAGGCGAACTCTCAACCACTGCGCCACCAGGGAAGTCCGCCTGCCAGATTTTAAGTTTCTGTAGAGGCCTTAACTGGGTTCAGTCACTTACACCGTCAAGATGGTCTCAACACCACAGCGCTCTCTCAAGCCTGTGCCTCTGAAACCGGCTCCAGCTGTGGGAACCGTGGGCGGAACGTACAATCCAAGGACAGGGAGGGGCTGCGGAGCCTCCGGGCGCTCAGGTTCAGCTCCAGGTCAGCCGGCAGTCGCATTCTTCCCGTGACCTCCGCCCACAGCAGGGCACAGGCCTGAATAAGGAACTGGGCGTGCTCTGCAGAGATTCGCAGCCTCTGAGGGGAGCAAGAGGCAGAGGTGCAAATGCTGGTGAAGGAGACGCGAGGTGTGTACGTGTCTGTGCTCTGGAACCTCACAAACTTCGGCTTCCACAGTCTTCCTCTGATTCCTCTTCCCGAATACCTTCTAAAGGTTCTTGGTAAGTCACCTCCATGTTTTAGCTTCTCTTTCTTTCGCTCAATAACTGTTACGGACTGTATATGGAGTACTGTCATAGGCCACACTGCATATAGGAGTACGAGCAGAATTGAGAAGAGCAGATGTTTCTGCTTAATCTTTCTGAGGAAATTCTGAGATTGAAAGCTAAGGTAGTTAAAGGCGGGAGATGGTTTAGTTTTCCAGAGATCAGGAAGAGTTCTGGGATCTTGGACGACCTGGTTGCTGAAGGAATTGCAAAAGGGTTAATGCCAGGAATTAGGCACCTTAAAAGTCAGCACAGCTGGGCTTCCCTGGTGGCCGGGGACACGGGTTTGTGCCCTGGTCCGGGAAGATCCCACATGCCGCGGTGCGGCTGGGCCCGTGAGCCATGGCCGCTGAGCCTGCGCGTCCGGAGCCTGTGCTCCGCAATGGGAGAGGCCACAACAGTGAGAGGCCCGCGTAGCGCAAAAAAAAAAAAAGTCAGCACAGCTGATAAAAGTTTATTTAGATATTTGGAGAATGAAAGGGTCTGAGTAAATCAATTGTGGATGAGGTGAAAGCTGGTTATCAGTGTGGTAGTGATTCACCACTTACTACTATCAATAAATCAAGTTCAAGTTCTTTTGGGGGGGCAGTTTTTACATAAAAATTTTTTCCAGCTTTATTGAGGTATAATTGCCAGTTTAAAAATGTGTATATTTAAGGTGTACAACTTGATGATGTGATATACGTATACATTGTGAAAGAGTCACCACAATCAATTTTATTAACATATCCATCATCTTGAATAGTTACTAGTTTCTTTTTCTGGTGAGAGCATTTAAGATCTACCCTCTTAACAAATTTCAAGTATTCAATACAGAATTATTAACTATAGTTACATTGTTGTACATGAGATCTCCAGAAGAAATTCATCAGGCATAACTGAAACTTTGTACCCTCTGACCAACCTTTCCCCATCTCCCTCTCCCCTCAGCCCCTAGTAACCACCATTTACACTCTCTGCTTCTGTGAGTTTGATGAGTATTTTATATTCCACATATAAGCAAGATCATACTGTATTTGTCTTTCTGTGTCTGGCTTATTTCACTTAACATTGTGTCCCCCAGGTTCATCCATGTTGCTGCAAGTGGCAGGATATCCTTCTTTTATCTGGCTGAATAATATTCCATTGTATGGAATGTAGGCCACATTTTTTTATCCACTCATCTGTTCATGGACACTTAGGTTGTTTCCACATGTTGGCTATTATGAATAATGTTGTAATGAACATGAAAGTGCAGATATATTTTCAAGATACTGATTTCATTTATTTGGGTATATACCCAGTAGTGGGCTTGCTGGATCCTGTGATAGTTCTATTTTTAATTTTTTGAGGAACCTCCATACCGTTTTTTATAATGGATGTATCAATTTATATTCCCACCAACAGTGCAAGTGTTTTTTTTTCCATATGCTCGCCAACTCCTGTTATATTTTATCTTTCTGATAATAACCATTCTAACAGGTTTGAGGTGATATCTCATTGTGGTTTTGATTTGTATTTCTCTGGTTATTAGTGAAGTTGAGCACCTTTTCATATATCTTTTGGTCATATGTATGTCTTCTTTTGAGAAATGTCTATTCTGGTCCTTCATCCATTTTTTAAAAAATTGAAGTACAGTTGCTGTACAATATTATATAAGTTACAGGTATACAGTATAGTGATTCACAATTTTTAAAGGTTATACCCCATGTATACTTATTATAAAATATTGACAATATCCCCCATGTTGTACAATATATCCTTGTAGCTTATTTTATATCTAATAGTTTGTTCATCTTTTAAATTGGGTTGTTTGGGGTTTCTTTTGCTATTGAGTTTTATGAGTTCCTAATATATTATGGATATTAACCCCTTATCAGATATATGGTTTATAAATATTTCCTTCTGTTCTGTAAGTTTGCTTTTCATTCTGTTGATGGTTTCCTTTGCTGTGTGAAGCTTTTTAGCTTGATGAAATTCCATTTATCTATTTTTGTCTTTGTTGCTTGTGTTTTTGGTGTCATATCCAAAAAATTGTTGCCCTGACCAATGTCAAACTTTTTTTCCCTGTTTTCTTCTATGAGTTTTATGGTTTCATGTCTTACTTTTAAGTCCTTAATCCATTTTAAGTTGATTTATGTTGTGTAAGATAAAGGTCTAATTTCATTCTTTTGCATGTAGATATCCAGTTTTTCCAGCACTGTTTATTGAAGAGACTATCCTTTCCCCGTTGTGTGTTCTTGCCACGCTTGTCAACAATCAGTTGACTATAGGTTTATTTCTGAGCTCTCTATTCTGTTGCTCTTCACGTGTGTTTTCCTGCCAGAACCATAATCTTTCAGTTACTGTAGCTTTGCAATATATTTTGAAATGGCTCCAGCTTTGTTTTCTTGCTCAAGATGATTTGGCTATTTGGGGTCTTTTATGGTTCCATGTGAATTTTAGGATTGTTATTTTCAATTTCTGTAGAGAATGAGATTGGTGTTTTGATAGGGATTGCATTGACTCTGTGGATCACTTTGGGTAATGGACAATTTTAACAATATTACTTCTTCCAATCCAGTAACAGAGGATGTCTTTCCACTTATCTGTGTCTCTTTTAATTCCCTTCATCAATGTTGTATCAAGTTCAAATTCTTTAATCTAGATTTTAAGATCCTCTGTGGTTTGGTCTTTGATACCTCTCTAACTTGATTTCCTACTATTTTCTAATTGGCTGTCCATGCTTTGGCTGAACTGAACTGCCCCCTGAATACATTTTCTCAATTCAATGCTTTTTCTTATGCTAGAGGAACGCCTCTATGAGGAAGCCTTTCTCTACCCTCTTCCACATCTTACTGTTTATCTAAGTCCACACCTTCCTATCTATCCTTCATGCTCCATCCCTCTGCCTCCATGAAATGCTAATTTATCCTCAGCAAGAAGCCATCTCCCTTTTTTGTGAAAATTTATTGCACCTAATTTGAATCTCTTTCAAGCTTGAGTGACAATTTCCTTTTTATGTCCTCATCCATAATGGACCATAGGCACATAAAGACAGGGATACCATATCCTAACCATTTTTGTATCCCTTATAGTCCGTGTCTTGCATAAAAACTCAAGAAATATTTGGTCAATGAATACATACTCTGAGGATTTTGAATTGGGGAGTTTGGATATTTTTGGCCATTATCTTAAACTCTCAATTGTTTCATTTCATTTCCTAAAACTCCTAAAACCGATTCTCATCTTCTGGTGTCTTTTTCCCATCAGTTCCTTCCCACCTAGGCTCCTTGGAGCTAACTCTGACCATTTCTTTCTTTTTTTTTTTTTTTTGATTTTTTTTTGCGGTACGCGGGCCTCTCACTGTTGTGGCCTCTCCCGTTGCGTTGCGGAGCACAGGCTCCGGAGGCGCAGGCTCAGCGGCCATGGCTCACGGGCCCAGCCGCTCCGCGGCATGTGGGATGTTCCCGGACCGGGGCACGAACCCGTGTCCCCTGCATCGGCAGGCGGACTCTCAACCACTGCGCCACCAGGGAAGCCCATGACCATTTCTTCTTATCACCTCCATATCTAGTCAGTTTCTATATCTTGTTAATTTTTCATTTATTGGGATCTGTCTTTGTCTGATGTTTTCCAACGGTCTGCTTAATGATCCCCTTGACTGTAGTCTTTCACTTTCTAGTCTCCCTTCCTACCACCCCACAAAGCCAGTCTTACTCCTCTAATGAGTAATGGTAATAATATCTAATATTTATCGAGCACTTGAGAAACACTAGGCGTGGCATTTACACACTGTGTCTCATTCTATTTTCCTGTGAGATAGTGTTATGGATTGAATGTTTATGTCCCCTCAAAATTCATAAGTCCTATCCCCAATGTGACTTTATTTGGAGATAGAGCCTTTAAAGAGGTAATTGAGGTTAAATGAAGTCTTAAGGGTGGGACTTTGATCTGGTAGCATTAGTGTCTTTATAAGAAGAGGCATTAGAGAGCTTGCTTGCTGTCCCTCCATGCCCACACACCGAGGAAAGGTGATGTGGAGATGCAGTGAGAACATGGCCATCTGCAAGCCAGATAAAGAGCCCTCCCTGGAAACTGACTATACTAGCAACTTGATCTTGGACTTCTAACCTCCAGAACTGTCAGAAAACTTGTTTAAGCCACCTAGTCTACGTTTATAATGGCAACCTGAGCAGATGAACATACGTAGATTACAGTATAAATCCATTTTCCTCATTTATGAATGAGCATAATGAGGCTTAGAGTAGCTAAATGACTTACAGCTTGTAGATTGTACAGTTAGGATTTTAATCCATCTCTCCCCAATTCCAAATCCCTGTTCTTAACCACTACGCTGTATTTTTCATGCTTTCGTATTTTTCAACGGTGTGCTACAAAATGGGCTTTCGGCGGGGGAGGGGGGGAAAGAAAGGCTGATTTATAGTGCTTGGCAATTTCTGAGGTGCAAATACTCCCATATTTCAACTACCAATGGTTTAGCAACTAGTTCTGAATATTTTATTAATTGGCTCTTGCAAGTCAACACACACTGCCTCTGGCACACCATTGGTTGCTCCCTTGCTCAAAAACCTCTTGAGGGGGAAAAAAACCCTATAAAAAGTAAAACTCCCTGAAGACAGGAACAATGCTTCTCTTTTTAATTAGTGCAGTACGTTTCCCATAAGCATTTGTTGAGTATTAGCTACTTAAAAGATTTCATGTTTATTATTTCAACCAGCTAATGGTCCGTGGGGTAGGTATTATTATTATTATCATTTTAAAGATTAGACAAATGAGGTTTAGTAGAGTAAGTACCTTGACATCTTTCCATTCTTATCCTGAGGCAAGGATTTTGTCTCCCCTGTGGTTTCAACAAAAGCAGAGTTTTAGGTAAGAGCACTTAAATACTTGATGGACGATTGCTTGCATCATCCTGAGAATTCTGGCTCCCAAATCTGTGAAATGACAGCCATTCCTGTTAAAATGGTGAAATCTGTTTTACCTTGATGATCTAAATGTGTGTGTGTGTGTGTGCACGTACTCATACCGAGAGCAAAATAATAGTGGTTTTCTTAAATCCACCTGGAAATATTAAATCTAGAAACAGAGCAAGAGATGTTTTTCTTGGCTCTACTCTAAGGGTTAAAAACATACTCTTCAGTATCCCAAAGGAGCCAGATCCAGGGGGCCATCTCCTTTTAAGGAGAAAATAAAAGATACTGTTAATTGGAACAACACTTAAGGCTACTCCAGGGATTTGCCTGCATTCTCTCACCCAATCTGAGAAAGATTTCTGTGCCAGACATGGGGAATCTGGAGTGAAGACATTCAAACCTGATTAATTTATAGACCTGCATTAAAGTATGTATCTTAGGGACCCAGAACCAGGTCTAGAAGAGGAAGTGCTGGGCCTCAAAAACGAACTCCAAGAGGAACAGCTCAGCTCAAAGGGCTGTATGCAGTGAGTGGGAAGTCTGATGCAGGAGGTAACTACTACATGTGTATTATATTTGAAAATACCATTGAACTCTCTTGAATCTACCTAATAAATGGAAGTTTACTAAAAGGTTCAAGGATAAAGCTGGGAAAGACATAGTAGTGATGTCTCAAATCCAGTCATAATGTCTTCTTTTTTTTTTTTAACATGGATTTCTTTTTCTTTAATTAATTAATTTTTGGCTGTGTTGGGTCTTTGTTGCTGCGCGTGGGCTTTCTCTAGCTGCGGCGAGCAGGGGCTACTCTTCGTTGTGGTGCGTGGGCTTCTCATTGCAGTGGCTTCTCTTGTTGCGGAGCTTGGGCTCTAGGCGCACAGGCTTGAGTAGTTGTGGCACGTGGGCTCAGTAGTTGTGGCTCGCAGGCTCTAGAGCGCAGGCTCAGTAGCTGTGACACACGGGCTTGGTTGCTCTGCGGCATGTGGGATCTTCCCGGACTAGGGCTCGAACCCGTGTCTCCTCCCTGCATTGGCAGGCGGATTCTTAACCACTGTGCCTACCAGGGAAGTCCCCATAATGTCTTCTTAATATCTTTGTGTGAAGTAGAAAAAGGTACCCTTTCCCCAAGACAGTTTACTGACATTTTGTCTGGAAATTTTCACAGTGCATGGACATATGTATGATAAACAGGATATGAATGTCACCCCCTAGAGTAGTACGGTGCATAATCTATACACCCACACATTGTGGTAATAAAGGGATTATCCAAAGTGTATAAAAATATGATGGTGTGGAGGACAAGGAATTGATCAGTGAGGGATACAAATTTAGTTAAATGAAGAAAGGATTCTTATCTAGAATCTATAGTAAGATGTAATATTTATATAATCTCCTTCATATTCTGAGTGGCATGAAAAAGTTAAAATCTAATTATCATTTAATGTACTGATCTGAAGGTTATTCTATCAATTTTAAATGGATCAGGGTGAAGCAGGGAGGGCAAATGCCTGGCCCAGGCTGTTGAGTGGGTGGCACAGGTACAATTTAAATGGAACTTTCTCCAGTTCTCTGTTGGAAGGATGAGTTTTTTTCTTTTTTCCCTAGCCATCTAGGTTAAAATTTAAATTTTAAAGCAAAGCTTTAATACAAGTGGCAAGTGGCAAAGACTAAACATACAAATAGATTTGAAGAAGATTTAGATAAATACATAGATGACAGACCCATAATGGTAACCAAGGGAGATAAGGATGCCTGAGGAGCATCCCTAACTATTGCACAGGGTATCGCCAAGAATGGCTCCTAAGGGGGCCACTGTCAGAGTTGGTAAACTGGGTCGGGGTGGGGCGGATACCTGTTTCCTATCCCATGGGTCACTCTAAATTTCTTATTAATGTTTGCCCACTGCCTTCCTTCTTTCCTTCCTTCCTTCTTTTCATTACCCATTTTAAAATCTCCTACAGACAGAGGCTATTACAGCAAAAGAACAGAACTGGGGCTGTATTTCCAACTGCCTCAGAACCACAGAATGTTCAATGGAAAGCTCTTTTCCTATCTGTTTCTTGGAACATCTGTGATAATCCTTGCTCTTGCAGTTGGGGTCTCCTTATTGGATGGTAAAAGTAGAAAGGGAAGGCCTACTGAAATCCCAGTTTCAACTTCAGCTTCCGGAATTTTCTTCCTTCATTAATTGATTACTTTATTGAGTCATTCTTTCACCAGAAGTAGCAAACAGTTTTGTGTGCAAAATATTTGACTAGGGTCCATAAAGACGAACAAATCATGGTTCCCAGTCTAAAAGTGTTAATACTGATAATAATGATGATGACGACAGGCTAATAAAAATAACAACCACAACATGTCAGACACTAAACTAATTTCATTACATATGGATATTAATCCTACTCACAATGATTATGTGAAATGGTTATTATTATCTCCTTTTTGTAGATCCAGAAACTGGAGCATAGAGAGGGGATGTGACTTTTCTCATTACAAAGCTAGTGAGGAAAGGGATACAACATAAAAACTATGAAAGAAGGAAGAAAGTAAGGAGGACTGAAAGAGAGGAGCACATTCTGAACTGGAAGCTCACAACGAAAGAGATGGGCTCTGGCTTCAAAATGATATCTCAGCTGGGTCTTGAAGAATGGGCAGAGAATGGTAGGTAGAAAATGAATATTCCAGGTGGAGATAATGTGTCATAGGTATTTGTTGCTTTTGGTTGCCAGGCCTCTATTATTTGTTCTTCCGGCACTAACGCTCTGACTTACTTTTTTTTTTTTTTTTTTGCGGTACGTGGGCCTCTCACTGTTGTGGCGTCTCTCATTGCGGAGCACAGGCTCCGGACGCGCAGGCTCAGTGGCCATGGCTCACGGGCCCAGCTGCTCCGTGGCATGTGGGATCTTCCCGGACCGGGGCACGAACCCGTGTCCCCTGCATCGGCAGGTGGACACTCAACCACTGCGCCACCAGGGAAGCCCATGCTCTGACTTACTTTTGAAGAATTCTCTTCTCCCATTGAATAGTGTTTGTAAAATGATCTATCAAGGTGTTCTGATTGCCTCCAGCCAAAGCCAGTTCCATTCGATGCTCTCTGGAGTTGGAATGTGAGTAGAGCGGCAAAAAACAAAAAAAACAAAAAACTCAAAAATCGGGGGCTCACCTATTCACTTTGTCTGTGCCTCGAAGAGATTGTCCAACAGTTCCCACTACTGAGCAACCCCCTGAACAACTCTGGTTCCTGTCCTTTCTGTGCTTTGCTCTTCAGAGTCTGTGAACTTCCACACATCCTTCCAGCCCATCCCCTTGCTCCCAAGGTAGCCAAAGTCAGTTTCTGTGGCTTGCAACAAAGAACTCAAAGTGGCAAGAATAAAGGCATGTGTGGGGTACATTGCAGAGTGCTGGACCATCCAGATCGTCAGCAGTGCAGAATGCATGAAAGAGCGTAGTGAGAGCTACATCTGGAAAGGGAATTCGGAGCCTGGTTGTATGAGGTTGAATGCCAGGTTGAGAAGACTGAACTTCACCTGGTGAAAAATGGAGAACTATTGGAGCATCTAAGCTGGGGCAATATGATTGTATCTCTCCTTCAAGAGTAATGTGATGACAGTGTGCTTATTCAAATTGTCGAATGTGGATAATGGAGGCAGGGTGATTAGGTAGGAAACTCTTGCAGTGGTCCAGGTGGGGGGTCATGAAGGCCTGGAGTCATGATGTAGAGGTGGCAATGCAAAGGTGTGCATGTAAGAAAGAGCTTCTTGTTCTTCTAGACAAGAACCAAGATGAGAGAATGCGGATTTGTAACCGAGTCAGTGGGGAGCACATCCCATAGGCATATAGAGCTGATGAATGCTGTTGCGTTGTACCTTAAGCATCCCAGAGAAGGAGGTTGGGCTCGTAAAGAGGGATGCAGAAACTCAGTCTGGAGAGTAAGTCAGTTGGATTTGGACCAAATGAATATCTTGAGTTGTTATGTTGAAGCTTTGACCAGTCCCTTGACAGATAATTTTTGATTGAGGCAGCAGACAAGAAAAGTTCCCATTTGGAAGATTTGGTATTTCTGTGGTTTCTTCTGTAAAAAAATTAAAATACAATCCCCATTTTTTTTTAGTGTTTCATAAGAAGTTGCAAAAGTGAAAGCATTATTGAGCAATAAAAGTTACGTTTGTGTGTATTCATACGAAGTGGGCTAGAGGCCAAGTCCCATAAATGTGTTCGACTTGAACCTCAGTACTGAACAATTACAAGAACACTGGAGGTTCCTATTTCACTCAGAGGATATAATAGAGGCAGCCTTTGCAGCCCTTCCAGGCTAATCAACTTTTAAAGACCGAATTGGGGAGCCTGCTCCTTTAAGTGTTGAAAGTAAGCAAAATTGTGATATTAGCAAATATCGCCTTGGAGCCCAATTCTCTCTATTTTCCTCCCTGGCTTGGAAAATACCTGTGTCTCCATGCATCCCCTTGTGTTTCCAGCCAGTACCATTGGCTCTGAGCCTATCTTAGTTGGCAACATCTGATGCTTATCAGGTTTGGAGACACCACTTTCAAGTGACATTTTGTTGTGCAGGCACTACAGCAAGTGGTTTTCCATTGTGAAAACTAGACCCTTGATATCCATAGATATAAGATTTCCTTATAGAAAGCAAGGAATGGTACCCTGTTCAACTGGCTGCGATACTACTTTCCCTGTTCTCAGGGCCCAGTGAGGAAGGAGGAGGGACATTTTTGGGGAAGTAGGTTGGGAAACCTTATCCTTCCCCATGAAATAACACTACAGAGGCAACTGTTCATTTCATATGAGAGCAGGGCTAGCTCTGCCTTCCACAGTAGGTATTACCTGAAACATGCAAGGGCCTTGGAGGCCAAAGATTTTGCCGTATAGTCACTTGACTCCTTCTTAGTCCCTATCACTTAGAAGCTTTATGGCCAAACAGGACTGAAGGCCCTCTTCAAGGCAGAAACTCTCAGGAAGAAAATGCCTCAATATTAAACCTTCCTCTCTTTTGTATAAGTCAAGGATAGTTGAATCTGTTTTTTTATGGCTTCTGCAACAATTTTTCATAAATCTGGTGGCTTAAAAACAACACAAACTTATTATTGTTCAGAACTAAGCTAAAAGCAAGGAGTCAGCAGGGCTGCATGTCTTTCTGGAGGCCCTGGAGAATTTTTCTTGTCTTTTCTAGCCTCTACAGGCGTCCCACATTGCTTGGTTTGTGTCTCCTTCCATCTCCTAAGCCAGCAATGGCTAGCAGTCTTTCTCACATAGCATCACTCTGACACTGTCTTCTGCTTCCTGCTTCCACTTTCAAGGACCTTTGTGATTATGTTGGGTCCACCTAGATAATCCAGGAAAAATCTCCCTCTCTTAAGGTCAGCTGATTAGCAACCTTAATTCCATCGGCAACTTTAATTCCCCCTTGCCATGTAGCATAACATATTCGCTTGGTTATCTTTGGGAGTAATATCATTCTGCCTATCCCAGTAAGGAAGGATTTTAAAATCTGCCCCCTTCTCTTCTGTGTTCTGGTTACTCTTAAAAAGTTTTTAAAGTTCTTAAAATGCATTCGAACTAGTTCACAGGCTTCAGAAGTAGCACAGCAAAAATTTTTTTTCAAATGACTTCAGGGTGGAAGGCCCTGTGCTAGGAGCTATTGGAGATCCAAAGGAGAGTATGTGCCTTTAAGGAATTTTTACACCCTCCTTGAGTGGATGAGGTAGACACACACAGAGAACAGCAGAACAGGATTTGATAACTGCCAATGACTGGTTTAGCCAATTGGCTGAACCCTGGCGCCACCGGAGTTCAGAAGAGGGAGCGTCACTCTGAATCCCATTGACCGAATGTTTCCCCTCCTGACCTACAGTCGCTCCTTCCAATGGAAAATTTCAATAAGACTTCACGGGAGCAAGTTTTCTCTACTATTTTTTATTACAGCAAGTATCCTCCAGCACAGGGGGGAGAGATGGGGAGAAGAAGGAAAGAACAATGCTAAGTATCTGCACAAGTTGACCCCAGACAGCTATAACTTACGTGATCCTCTCCTTATACTACATAATGCTGGAGAGGTTGCTTCCCTTTCCTCCTAAAGCAGCCAGTTCCTGCAGACTGATAACAAGAGTTGGCAGAAATCTGAAAGAGTGCAGCTCACTTGCACAGCTGCTGTGGTGAATGAGGAGAGAGAGAATCATTTCATGGAGAAATAGGAGGGAAAGTTGGAGGATTTACTAGAAACCTGTAAATGTGACCACTAGAAAGTAAACAGCTATAAATAATTTCCACCAGAAATATTTGGGGTCTTTTCAGCTGCCCTCATCTTTGAGTCTTGATATAGTTGGTGAGGAGATCATTGAAGAGGGGATGGTAAGTGTCTTTGGGGATAGCCCGTGTAACCACTTTAAAATTGGGGGTTTTTAGGACTTGCTCCTGTCCCTCCTTTATTTGTAGAACAGTATACCTGGTAATGCAGGAAATGTGCTGAGATGACTGCTGAGCTTGACTGATGTGGTGATGGGAGCACCTTGCCCCCAGACCTGACTTCCTTGGCCAGTTTCCTGCAGCAACACCTTCTCCAGAATAACAGGATGCAGGAATGCCTTTTCTTCTCCTGACGCAGCAGCTCCTTCCTTAATCTACCCAAAGGTACATCCTCTAGAACTGAAAATATGGAAGCATGCAGACATTTCAACCCTCCTAAGGAACACCAAATAAATGTACACACATGGCTTTACTTCACCATTAAAAACATTTCGTGGTGTGGCATTGTAATATGTGAAAATGGAATGATTTCTGAAAAGGAATTCTTCTTCATCCAGAGTGCTTCAGTTTGAGAATTTTTCATTGCAAGTAAATAACCCTGCTAAAGGATGAAAAAGCAGCTTTGGAGACTTGACCTCCAATGATGTTGAGGAGAGTCAACAGAATAAAGCAAGCAGAAGAGGTAATCTCATAGGTGTCTCCCTTTCCTTTCCACTGTGACCACATAGCCTCATAAAGAACAGTAGAGGCTGAAGGTCTGCCCCCTGATTAATACCTGTGGGCCAGACGGAGAGCCTCATTTTAAGTCTGTTTAAGTCCTTGGCTTCCTTTTGAATCTTTCCTGACTTCTTCCTATGATAGCTTCCTGGTGATGCTTGAAGCCAAAAACATATTTCCTTCATTATTCAGAGTGTAAACTGTATTTAGGAAGTCGAGTGCATTACCTAAACCATAGCTGTATATGTGATGATTTCCTCTTCTATAACTAGTATTACTGAGCTAAGGTTTGGCTGTTTGCTGCTTGAAAGCCAATACTCAAGAGACAAGTGTTAGCTGGAAAGGAAAGGTTACTTAATTCAGGAGGCTGGCAACCTGGGGAGAAGGCAGACTTGTGTCCAGGAACCAACTCCAAAGATTCTGCTTTCCCATGGAAGTTTTTAAAGGCGGATCGTTTGGGGAGGGGGTTAGAGTCTTCATTATCTTCCACTGTGTACAGACTTTCTTCTGATTGGTTGGTGGTGAGGTAACAGGGTGGTGTTCCAGGAATCTTGTGCTCAGCCTGAAGTTGCCATCCTCTACTTGGGTGGGACACTGAAAGGATTTGAACCCGGGGTGGGGGGGTGGAGGGTACAGGTCCTGCTCCATTTTACTAGCAATAGTGCCCATTATAGAACTGTCAGTCAAAGACAAATTAAAGTATGATGCGTTTTTGTCATAGAAAAGTAGGCCTATAATCACAGACCTGGCCAGAGGGGAGGACATTTAAAGGTAACCATTCTCTCTTTTAAAGACCATATTCCTTCCACATCCTGGACAGACCCAGCTTCTACTTGAGTATTTCCTGCAATGGAAATCTCACAACCTCATTACTAGACCAGGGGCCAGCAACCTTTTTCTGTAAAGGGCCAGATAGTAAATATTTTAGGCTTTACAGGCCCTAGGGTTTTTTCTTTTTTTGGCTGCACCACGAGGCTCGTGGGATCTTAGTTCCCTGACCAGGGATGGAACCTGTGCCGTTGGAAGTGAAAGCATGGAGTCCTAAGCACCGGACCACCAGGGAATTCCGCGTCCTTGGGTTTTGTTGCAACTATTCAACTCTGCCTTTGCCTGTGAAAGCAGCTATGGACAACATGTAAACAAATGGGTGTGGATGTGTTACAATAAAACTTTATTTATAAAAACAGATGGTGGCCTAAATTTGGCCCAAAGACATAATTTGCCTACCCCCAGAGGGAGCACTCTTTTGTGGGACAGCCCTAGGTGTTAGAAAGTTCTACCTTGAGGCAAAATCTGTCTCCCTTTAAATTAGTCACAACTCTTTATCTCCTTTACCATGCATTACTCTGTTTAAAAAAAATTTGATTGATTTCCCATAACTCTGCCTTCTGTATTTAAGTTATTTATAACATATAACTTTTCCAACCTGAATCCTTTTGTTCTAAAGACAGTATGGTTTATTGATTGTTTCATTCGTCTATTTATCAATCACTTATTGAATAGGGGTGGGGGATATAGAAATTAAACAAACAAACAAAAAACTTTGTCCACTAGGAGTTAACAGTCTTGTGGCAGAAGATAACAAGCAAATGGACAAAAAAACAATGGTAGAGATATTCACTGGGGTCTGTGGGAGCACATCAGAGTAGCACCCACCCAGATAGAGAGTCGGGACGATGGGGAGGCTTCCTCAAGGAAGTTGCGCTTTGAGCTGAGTTTTAAGCAGTCAGGTAGAAATTAGTGCATTCTGGGAGTCATATGTGCAAAGGTCTGCAATTGAGAGTGACTGCAGCTCTGTGTTTCAGAAACCATAGGTCATTTCCTATGACTGGAGTGCAGTGGATTGAGTGAGTGTCAGGTTGGGGATGAAGGTGGCAATGTAGGCAAGGGAGGGACCTTGTCTGTCGTCTTAAAGGGACTCAACCCAGGGAAATGTAATCCTGCTACTGTTGCTGAAAATATTTTAGCAAAGAGTTCTCTGAATTGGTAAAACTTTTTTATAAGCAGGACATCCTGACCTTAAGTGCCTAGCCTATGCTCTGAAAATATTGTAAGTTTGAATAACTATGACAGAATATATAGCATATACATTTACAGCATAATTTGTTGGATTTTTAGTTTCGTTCTGGAATGTTGAAAACAGACATCTACTGGCCCTGTCTAAAAACAAGTTGCAGGGAGTTGCCTGGAACTTATCAGAAGACTCCAAACTAGGTGTCGGATGCCTGCAGGTTCTCTGGTTCCATGCCGTGCCAAACTATGTTGGGGTGTATGCAACACAGACACACAAGCTTTCCTGACACATTCTCTGACATCCCTGGAACCTCCTTATTACAGATTATACTTTTGACTTCTGTGGAATGGTGCCTTAGGTCTTTGCACCTATTCCCTTTCTCTTCCAAGGAATCTTTTTCCTTTCACTTTACAACTGTCCAGTAAACTTGCACGAGTCCTGCAGTGCTCTGAATGGTTCCTCAGCTCTCCTCTCTTCCTTGTTCATTCCCTGACTTGCCCCTGGGTTCCCAAGGCTCCCTGTGCACACACTGGAAAAGAATTCAAGGCATTGCACCATTATTGTTTTACTTGTTTCTTCTCAACTAGACTCTCAAAAGCAGAGACCTCTTATTTCATTTTGTGTTTCCACAAGAAGCACTTAACTTGGCACACAATAACAGCTGCTGAACCAATGTTTATTAAGTGAATGAATGAATGAATAAAAGAACCAAGGATAGTTACTATATGTCCTCAGCCAGAGTCTTGATTAACCCTAGCTAATGCTTTGGTTATTTGGGTATTACTATCAATGCAGAGTGTGCAGGGAAGGGAGGACCACAGACAGCTAGCTCCTTTGGTGGTAGAGCTATGCTGTCCAGCACCATAGCTGCTAAGACACTCATGGCTATTGGGCACTTGCAGTGTGGCTAGTCTGAAGTGAGATGGGCTGTCAGTGGAAAATACATACTGGATGTCAAAGACTTAGTATGAACAAAAAAAGTAAAATATCCTAATACTTTAAAAATACTGTTAACATTTTAGAATTATAATATTTTGGACAGATTAGGTTAAATAAAATATATTATTAAAATGAATTTTACCTTTTTTTTAGTTTTTTTAATGCAGCTATAAGAAAGTTGAAAATTACATGTGGTTCATGTTGTGACTTACATTGTTATTGGACAGAAATGGTATAAAGAGCAACTCCTCAGAGAAATGGTTGCTGCGCCCTTCCGTCTTGGCAGTTTTTCAAGGTGGTCTTGCCTTCAGATACTAGGTGCTGTTACCAGACCATATGTTTTCATTTTATCTTCAGAATATATATACAGCCCCGCTGCAGCCCTGAGAAGGCAGGAACCATGTCCTCTAGTCCCTGCAGTACAGCTGCACAGCTGAGGTCACTGTGGTTTGAAATCTTGACTGACCCCCTTGAAAACTTCTCATGCCCTGGCGCAAACATTTATTCCCAATTCCAAGTAGGCCTTAGTCAGCTGACAATTCTCAGTAAGCCTGGTCTGATTATTTCCTAAGACCCATAAAATCAAGGGAGACAGTGATGTGAAAGAGCATGGGACCCAATTTAGTTGCTGTCTTTGTGATTGTTAGTAACAAAATCTTATCTTTGTTCATGAGAATGGAGAAGAACAGAAGCAGAGTCCCAAATTATTTGTATTGGAATTTGCCTGTGTCATGTGATTTGGGGAAGGGGCAGCAAAGGAAAGTGGATTGCCCCTACTTAATTAATTTTAACTTAATTAATTTTAATTTAACTTAATTTTGCTGAGGCCAGAACTAACGCTGCATTCTATTTATTTATTTATTTTTGGCTGCGTTGGGTCTGTTGCTGTGCGTGGGCTTTTCTCTAGTTGCAGTGAGCGGAGGCTACTCTTAGTTGCGGTGCGTGGGCTTCTCATTGTGGTGTCTTCTGTTGCAGAGCACAGGCTCTAGGCACATGGGCTTCAGTAGTTGTGGCATGTGGGCTCAGTAGTTGTGGCTCATGGGCTCTAGAGTGCAGGCTCAGTAGTTGTGGCTCACGGGCCTAGCTGCTCCGTGGCATGTGGGATCCTCCCGGACCAGGGTTGGAACCCATGTCCCCTGCATTGGCAGGCGAATTCTTAACCACTGCGCCACCAGGGATGTCCCCCCTGCATTCTCTTGACACACATTTTTTCTATGCCTCTGTTCTTTCCTCTATCAAGTATGTCCTTTGTGCTGTCTCCATTTGGAAATGTCCTGCTCATTCCTCAAAATCCAACTCAAATAATATCTCTGTTAAACCTGCCTGCTTGGGTCTCCTGATACAGAATTTTATTTGTACCCAAATTCCACCACTTAACAAACAGTGCTTGTAATTTATCTACTTCTCTCCCCACTAGACATATGCTCTTTGTGGGAAGGGACTATCTCTTTATCATTTTTGTATATCCCATGCCTGTTACCCTCTCACACTGTCTAGTGCATAGTAGAGTAAATGTTTGTGGAATAAATGAATGGATGAATGAATGAGTTAGTTTATTGTCTGAGAAGAGTAGTGATTGGTAAAAGAAGTGGGTGACAAGACTTTTTTTCAAATACGGCTTGCCAAATTTACATGTAAATGAAGAGCAGAGTGTACATTTCATTTACATTTATATAATGACCACAATTAGAATAACAAACAAGAGGCTGTTTATATATCCAACTGGAATTCCTGAGGCTTCCATATCCAGCATAAAGCACTGTGTGGAAATGCTTTCATGAGCTCCTAGATAAGCCACATGTGACATAATTTACCCCAAGCTTTGCAGCCTTCCAGGGGAAAATCCCCACAGATCCCAACTGTCACCTGTGTACAAAGCCACCTAGGTGAAGTTGGATTATGATATATGTGATAGGGATAGGGGTGCAATTCCATAAGGTTAGGTCAGCTGGGGGCATGCTACCAATTTCTAATGCTCCATAGATTTTCTATGCTATAAAAGCCTAGGCAATCTAGCTGGATCAAGAGTGAAAAAAATAATCAACACAGAGAAGAAAAATGAATGTTTCCTTTTTAATTTAGAAATTACTGGATTTTTATGTCCTTCCTGCATTTACCCAACTGGGGGATTTGAGTAACATCTGAAAAATTGTAATCCATGTCTTTCTTTTTTTCACTTTTTTTGCATTGGTGCAGCTATAGTTTTCCAGATGGTCACACATATAGCACGATAATACAGGTAGGTGTGCACTGTGATGGCCCTACTATAGGCCATAATACTTAATAGCCAGGCTAGAGCCCAGACGCATTGGTTCTAAAAGTTTTGCATTTGTTTTTTGCATATGAGCTCCAGCATCTTCACACTGTATTTCATGAATTTCTAGAAAAATAGAGAATTTGGTTGCTATAGAGGTTCTTATCAATTTTATAGAAGTTTCTATAATACAAAGGAAAACCGACTGAGCTGAAAAAAAGTCCCTCCTGAGGAGTAAAGGCCATTCTGCTGTAGGAGAGTTTTATAGGGAAGGGAGGGTAGACATTTCCACCAGACTTATTGACATATAAACTACATAGGGCCAGAAAGCATTAGAAGAAGAATGTCATTTTAAAACAATTCGGGGGCTTCCCTGGTGGCGCAGTCGTTGAGAGTCCGCCTGCCGATGCAGGGGACCAGGGGTTCGTGCCCGGGTCTGGGAAGATCCCACATGCCGCCGAGCGGCTGGGCCCTTGAGCCATGGCCGCTAATCCTGCGCGTCCGAAGCCTGTGCTCCGCAGCAGGAGTGGCTACAACAGTGAGAGGCCTGAGTACCGCAAAAAAAAACAAAAACAAAACAAAAAAACAATTCGGGAAGAGCCTTGCTTTGTGCCATTTCTTATGAAACAGTCTGGGACCCTGTAACAAGTTATCAGAATTTAATATCCCAGCTAGTTTATGAAAAGCACTGAGTAGCAGGCTTTTTGCTTTAACCTTTAAAAATTTCCAGAAGCTCATTGTCCAGACCATCTCACCCTCCTAGGTTAATGAGGTAGCTAACACGCCACAGTAGAAAACAGCTGCCCAATCAAGTTATGACAAACAAGCAAAAAAAAAAAAAAGAGGCCTGAAGTTACACAGGCTTTTATTGTCTTTCAAAGAATGTAAGAATGTACAGTGGCATCATCATTCTGTTTCTCCTTGTGATGGATTGCAAAATGAATCAGAAAAGGCACAACACGAATCTGCTCTCAGGACAATGCTTGTAATCAAAATAGGAAATGGTACAAATGTAAGCCATTCTCCTTGCAGTTTAAAGATTATAAATCCCTATTCACCTGTTATGATCCGGAGCCTACTTGTGATTTTTATAGTTCTTTATACGCACAGAATTTGAAAACCGCAATGTAAAGGGGCTACAGCTGTTCTTTTTCCGATTTGGATGTTTAACCTGCGCTTGGCGCGTGGCACCCTGGTCTCCGCTGCCTCTGCCCATCTGCAGCCTGAGCCTGCTGCTGACGCCTCGCACAGTTTAGCCCACCAGTCTCTTCCCCTCCCAGGGATTAAAACACAGCACTGACTCCTCCAAGGGGCTCTGAAAAAATTTAGGAGCACTTGTCAAAGGTTTTGTTCTTTCTCAGAGAATTGAACCATCCTCATGTTCGTTATTTAGTTTAAAATGGAAGTGGGAGGTACAGTAGGTTTGGACCCAGAAGACTTGGATTTTTATCTTCAGTGTGCCTCTTTTTAGGAGTTTGACCTTCTTTCTCCGAGACTGTTTTCTCAAACAGCACGTAACTGCACTACTTATTGCATGGGGCTGTGTTGAAGATCAAAGGAGCTAATGTGTATGATCGTGCTTTGGGAACTACGACGAGCTTTTATTTGAAAATTTAATATTTGTTGAAGTGGTGTTCTGAGACCAGTTGCGACATGTATGGAGGGGAGAGTTACCCACAGCAACAAACAGTGCTCCAGACGCCAGCTGGGTGTCCTCCAATTTAACTGAATTCTGACACTATGTACCTGGAGATGGAATCAGACTCCACAGGTGAAGCGTTCGGTCCTATGAGACTGCCCCCTACCCACCATATCTTCAGATGCCAGTCACAAGCCCGAGGTTGATACCTTTACTTCTGATCAACTGGTTATGAATCAGAGTTTCTCAAGATTCCCTCCTTGGGTTTGATTAATTTGCTAGGGTGGCTTACAGAATTTACTAGGTTATGGGTTTATTATCAAAGGCTGTAACTCAGGAGGAGCCAGAAGGAAGAGATGCTTAGGGCAAAGTATGGGGAAAGGGTGTGGAGCTTCCATGCTCTCTCCAGGCTCACCACTCTCCCTGACCTTCACATGTACATCAACCCCATAGCTCTTCTAATAACATCCATTTTGGGTTTTTATAGACGTTTCATTACATAGGCATGATTGATATAATCATTGGCCATTGAGTCAACCTCCAGTCCCTTCCCCCTCCCAGAAAGTCAGGGGATGGTGCTAAAAGTTCCAACCCTCTAATCACATAGTTGGTTCCATTGGCAACCAGCCCCCATCCTTTGGTGCTTTCCCTGTCACTTCATTAATATACCAAGAGACACTTTTATCACTCTCCACACTTAGGAAATTCCAAGCGTTTTGGGAGCTGTTAGACAGGAAATGTGGATGCAGACCAAATATATATTTCTTATGAATCACAATATCACAAATGTAAAATGTTGTTAATAGTGATTTGTGACTGTGTAGATTTCTTAAATACACTGAATACTTTGAGCTAGATTTTTCTTGTTTATAAAAGACTCTTAGCAGTGAATGAAGTCCCTTGGGAGACCCAGTTCTTCTAGTGCACTTGGGTGACGTTGGGTGTAAGAAAAGATATTTCCTTAGCTGTGTCCTAGGGGACAACAGAGGTGATACACTCTCCAAGGTGCTCAGCTTATATCCTGGAAGAATCTTTGTTGGATATTTTGTTGTCACATACATTTTTCATTGTTTTTTCAAATTGAAGTTCTCCAGGGATGACCAAGATAAATATTCACATCCCCCAAATATTTACAGATACAATGTATGAAGTGTTATACTTATTATCTCAACACTTCTCAATTTGAAGTGCTTTCTATTCATCACTGTAGTCGTATCTTGAAAAAGACATCGAGGCTTGCCTATTAATACAAATTTATCAAAAGGATCCTTTTCCTATGCTTTGAGGAGCCCATTTCCCTCTGAAGTGACCGTCCTTTCAAAGTTATTGTACTTTTTGTCTACTGTGACTCTTTCTCATGGCAGGTACCTTGTTGGCAAGTAATTCAAGTTTTTGACTGTGCTATGATGTCACAATTCCTGTTTTCTAGTCACTTTGTCTCTCCCTTGCAGTTGTGCCTTCCTGCATAACCCACGCGGTCTTTCCACTCCAGCAGAACTTCTCATTCCCATGGTTACTGCTGACCAAGAGTCCAATACTCTTAACTGTGGGCATCTTTGAGTTGGATATCCTGACACTTCCACATTTGGGGCAGTGAGAGGCCTGTGTACCGCAAAAAAAAAAAAAAAAAAAAAATCCCATTTTTATGTAATATCATTTTAACAGAAATGCTCATTTTATGGAGGGAAAATGATAAAAATTTGAATGATTCTTAGGAGCCCCTTATACCCTTTTTATTGCATTTTGATGTGGCTTAATTCATTAACAAAGGGGGATGAGTTGGAACTGTGGCATGTTTTTATCTCCTATCATTATTCAACAAAAGAGAATATTGTTTCAATAAAAATTTTAGAGCAAATTTCCAATTTTCCTTTTCTGAAAAATACATTTTTAAAAACGGAGTAACCTTGGACTCAGTTCAAAATTGGAATTTTACAGGCACTCTTTCAACTTATTTGTTCCTGGAGCAGTACCAGGGAGGTAAGATCTACTATTAGTATTTCTATTTCTATTTCGCAGATTAGGTGAGTGATAGAGAAACAATGTGGGTTGTCTTTGGTCACAGCATAGCTACTTCATCTGTAGGAACTAGGCTAATAAACCAATTGTGTTGAATTCTAAACTCAGTTGCTAAACATCCCCCTTCTCTTTCATCACCCCTATTTTTCTTCTCTATGTAAGATTTTTGGAGAATTCACTCTCCTAGACACTTTTTTTTTTTTTGCGGTACGCGGGCCTCTCCCTGCTGTGGCCTCTCCCGTTGCGGAGCACAGGCTCCGGACGCGCAGGCTCAGCGGCCATGGCTCACGGGCCCAGCCGCTCCGAGGCATGTGGGATCCTGCCGGACCTGGGCACGAACCCCTGTCCCCTGCATCGGCAGGCGGACTCTCAACCACTGCGCCACCAGGAAGCCCCGAGAAAGTTTGAAATATGTCAGGAATTAGTGAAATGTGACACAGAGACATGAAGTGAGCAAATGCTTTAGAAAAATGGCGCTGATAGACTTGCTTAAACACAAGGTTGCCACAAGCCTTCAAGTACAATGTCAAGTCCCAACTCTGGAGTAAAGCTGCCTGGGTTTGAATTGGAGCTTTGATACTTTCTAGCTCTAAGGAAGTACTTCGCCTTCTGCTCCTCAGGTTACTTATCTGCAAAAGGAGATAATAACATTTCCTGTCTTAGCACTGTAGTGAGGACTAGAGGGCAATGCCTAGCTTATTGTGAGTTGTCAATAAAGGCATTATTGCTTCAGTGTTTAAAAATCATTTCATATTTCATGATCTATTTGCTCCTTACTGAGACCCCATTACGTAGGGAACAAAATTATTATCCCTCATTACAACACAGCTAGGACTGAAACCCAGGTCATCAAAATCAAAGTGCATTTTGCTTTCCATGTCATGATTACCACCATGGTCAGCTAACTTGAACTGAGCAGTACCTGTGAGAGGTACTCTTCTTAGGGCTTTACATTTAATAGCTGTACTACATCAACTTCGCCTTCTGGTTTTAGGGAATAGCCTGTAAACCTACTGAACAAGGCTTAGAGAAAGACTGGTTTGTTATCAATATCAGGGATTTAGTCTTCCCATTTCTCAATGAATATTTACCTTTGTACTTCCCCAAACACTTATTTAAGAAGAAAGTTAAAGTCTTGACTATTAATGCATATTAGTTCTGCACATTGCCTTTGATCAATAAAGGGTCACAACAAAAGAGCATATCCAGTATTTAATTTTCAAGTTCCCATACCATTTATTAAATAATGTACGTAGAGAGTAATTTTAATCTCTATTTCATGGAGTCTGAGTGTTTCTGGCTTCTTTTTATTGAGGCACAAGCAGGATATGCTTACATTTATAACTTTTGTTATGCTTTTTGGGTCTGTTTTCTGATTTTCCCTCCCTTTGATGACTTGTCAAAGATAGGTGCCTGCCCCAGGTGTGTCATTACATTCTATTACATCTTGACAATCTGCTGCTTGTCAAGGCTGCACAGTAGTCCTTTGTATCCATGTCCCGAGAGCCCAGGGAACTGCTGAGTGGATCAGGCAACTTGTGAAATATCTGATTGAACTTGGACTCCATCACCCCATCTCAGTGAATCAAGCCACTATAAATCAAAGCTTTGCTCTGCCAGTGGCCTCTGAACTTTCAATACATTTTGTTTTAAAGGACTTTGGTCTGTGATCGTCTCATATTTTATAGGGTGATATCCTGTGAGTACAGGGAAAGAACGAAACAAAACAATCAGGAGAAAGTTATGAGGAACACAAGCAAGGGAAATAGGGACAACTCATATGTGGTATCAGTTATTAATTAATTAATTAATTAATTTTTGGTTGTGTTGGGTCTTCGTTGCTGCGCACAGGCTTTCTTTAGTTGCGGCGAGCCGGGGCTACTCTTCGTTGCCGCGCCGGACTTCTCATTGCGGTGGCTTCTCTTGTTGCGGAGCACGGGTTCTAAGCGTGTGGGCTTCAGTAGTTGCAGCACGCGGGCTCAGTAGTTGTGGCTTGCAGGCTCTAGAGCTCAGGCTCGGTAGTTGTGGCACCCGGGCTCGGTTGTTCCAATGCATGTGGGATCTTCCCAGACCAGGAATCAAATCCGTGTCCCCTGCATTGGCAGGTGGATTCTTAACCACTGTGCCACCAGGGAAGTTCCAGTTTTGTTACTTTTATGGTTATGGTTATGGTTAACGCCATAATTGGTGCTCTGTGTAATAGTTACTTCAGTGACCTTCTGGACTGTGTATCCCATGGATGTTTGGTGGAGGTAGTCATAAAAATTTTTATGCCACCTAGAGTTCTGCAAATAAAATGTTTCCACTGGCTTCTGTCTATGCAACAGCAGTTATCTGAGATGCAATTTTTCAGAATATATAATTTTTTTCCTGTAAACAGGCAAAGAAAAGCTGATATGAATTGGTCTTTCTCTGCAGAGTGATACTAAATAATAATATTTTAAGGTTTTTTCTTATTATCAAGGAACATATACTTATTGTATAATATTAGGGAAAAGATAATAAAATCACCCAGAACTGTCTCCACTAAATATAACCATTTTTAATATCTTATTGTATGTCCTTCCAGTCTTTTATATGCATATATTTTATAACCTAGTTATAATTGTGCTTATATAGTTTTATATCTTACTTTTTTCTTTTAACATGATAAATTTTTTATATTGTGATTAGGTTAAGCATTGGATAGACTGTCATTAATCATTTAGTCTATTACCTATGTTGGAAAATTTTGGTTGAGTTCATTTTATTTTTCTATTTAAAATAACCCTGTGATGAATATAAACTTTTATAACATGTATTTGATTATTCCTCTAGTATAGTTTCCTAAAAGAAATTTTGGGGCAAAGGCTATAAACATCTTTAGCGCTCACGATACACACTGACAAATTGCTTTCTAGAGAGGTTTTTAAATTTATCCAATTTTCTGTTCCATCAGAAGCAAATAGAAACAAACATACTATCAATAGCGTGTAGATACCAAGGTACACCTGGTTCTCTTCAGAGAAGTCACTTGGAAAGCTCTTCTTATTTCAGTGCAGTTGCCTTTGTGCCTGCCATTACTTCAGAGAGGCACACAGTCTTGGACACAGAGTAACATTACTCAGTTGACCATGTACTGTAGTCACTGATCTGGGTTCTGAGTAAAATTTGGCTGTTTTCAAAAATTGCAACATCTGTGCTCAAAAAGATTGGCCATCCTTGAAGATACAAAAAAGTATGAATTACCAGTTCTGAGGTTGTACCTTGCTAGCAAGTAACAAACAGCATTTGTTACTTACTTTTCCTTCTTCAAGAACCCTGCCCCTGCTGAATGCTCTTGTGATCATTAAAGCAATGCTCCAGAAAGGCCGGCAGGGAGGAGGAAGACAGAGACAGTGTGGTGCGTGCTGTCCATAGCCACTTGCCCCAGCAGTTTATAAGTAGCTGTGCTCACTTGTCTGATTTGATGCAGAGAACAAATGTAGACCTGCAAATGAGGGATTAACATAGTGTATTCATGATAAGGTAATTCTACTAAAAGAAACAATTTGGTTTTTTATGGAATGCGTTTTACTTGATGACAGAGAGAGAGAGAGAGGGAGAGAGAAGGGGAGAAGGTGAGAGAGAGACAAGGAGCAGAGAGAACGCAAATGCACGTGAGACAAAATGATAATAATTGGGGAAATCCACGCCAAGGGTATATCAGTTATATTGTACTATTCTTGCCACTTTTCCATAGGTTTGAAAAATTTGAAACTGAAAAGCTGAGAAAAACATCTGTAGTGGAGGAAAAATAATTTTCCTTTTACTCTTCTAGGTTATTGGTTCAGATCCACCTGTAATAAAAAGACAGATTAGCAGGAGAAAAACATATTTAATTTACATATGTATGTGCAGGAGCCTCACCAAGATATGAGACTCAAAGAAGTGACCAAAGCAGGAAGCTTTTGTACCTTTTAGACAAAGAAACAATAAATTTGTTTATAATTACCAAGACAGAGGTGTTTGGGCTGGGGTTAGTAAACAGTGAAGAAATAACAAGGTTTGTTTAATATAGCCTGTTATGGCCCCGATTTCCCTGTCTCTGGCAGTAAGGATGTCTTTTACCTCCTTTTACAGAGAAGCGTACCTTTCATATGGGAGATTTATTTCCTGCTTTCGGGGGACAAAGGAAGTTCAGAATGTTCTTCTTGCATTGGCAGTTTCTCAAATACCTTTAATTCAAAATAGTAAGTATGCCAATGTAGCATATTTTAGGATGACATATTCTGAACCCCTACACATACAAACAATACCAAAGTGCCTTGAAGAATGATGAAGGAATGACTGAGAATGATCAAGTACCTGACATTAAGGAAGACATGGATCAGAACACACAGGATTTTCATGTGATCATAGGTGGCCTCCTTTGGGATTCCTCCTCTGGGGGTGGGACTCCTGAACTTGAGTTATTTCTTACAGAATAATACCCAGTGGCAGTCTCCTCAAATACATTTTATGGACAGAATTAATCACCCTGATGTAGACAAGTTGGAAAGAATCTGTTTAGATATTTTGAAAGATAAGTTGCCCCTAGCTCTAGAGATCAGCAGAGCTCTGCTTCCCATCTAGATACGTCAGTAAATGATGGAGGGACATAGGAGAAATGATAGGGGAAGACAGAGGAAACGATTGAAGCATTTAGGTCATGGACTAGCTATGCAATTAATAATATTTAAATTGGTCTGATCATCAAGCGTATACCACTTCTTTTTGGCCCATATGTCTTTCTTTTGTTTTGCTTCATGTTTTTGAAATGTTACAGAATAAAATCCTATCTATCTTAGAATAAAATGGCAGAGGAAAAACACATTTTCTATAATTACTGAACTTTTAATTTTTCGTTCTTTTGGTGCATAAACCTTTGCAGAAATGATCATACTAGGAAATATTTTTGGACCAAAACCTAAGAGTATCATATCATCAGGCCCTGTGTCATGTTAACTTTGAACAGACAGGAAAATATTTTCCAATATGATAAAAGAGCAATTCTCAAACTTTAATGGGCATATATAAATTACCTAGGGAGCTTGTTAAAAGTACAGACTTTGAGGTAGTAGGTTTGGGGAGGAGTTTAAGATTCTGCATTCCTCATGAATTCCCTGGTGACGCTGGTGCTCCTGCTTCATGGACCACATTTCAAACAGCAAGTATGGGACAGAACAAGTCTTTAGAGTCAAGCAAGGCATTAACCTCTTTGGGTGTTGGTTTCTTCAACTGTAAAGGGAGAAAATGCATGCATGAAGAAATTCTTATGAAGTTGATATAAAATAAGCATTCTGAAAGTACTTTGTAAACTTTGCTTTCTCTGGTATTAATTTTTTTTAAACTAATATCATATTGCTTTACAAATCCTTCATCTGCATTATTGCTATTCAAGGCTCTTGACACTAATGTTGAAACAATGAGCGAAATTCATTCCTATGGACCTTGCTATTACACCTATTAAGAATTCTGATTATTTGATACCTTGTTGAAGAGCTATGAGTGTTGATTAATTTTTTTCTGAAAAAAAGTTTCTTTTGAATTTTTTGGATTTCCATTTTATATCATCTTTCCTAAGACCAGCTGGAACTGCCTTCCTTTCCCTACCCAAGCCCCAGCCAAAAACAACCAATGGATATTTAGTATTGGATTTGGGGGAAGTGGTCAAACAGTGAAACCATAATCTAATAATTGTAACTATATTATTTTCAAATATAATCTTTTAACACTGTGGAATGAGAGAACACTAATTTTTGAAGAACAAAGATAAAGCAATTGAACAGCTACTGAATATCAACAGGGCTTTCAGAAAACAGGCAGTGCTAAGATTCCATCCCAATTAAAAAATTAATTAAAATATTACAGAACATAGAAATTCTTTTGGAAATAAAATTTTAACACTGAAGTTAAATTCAAAGCTCAACAAGTTCTGTTTCCTAGAGATGTTATAAGGATATATATATATATATATATATATAAAATGTTATAAGGATATAAATATATATATATATTTATTAATAGGAAGTTCCTGGACAGTGGTCAAAAGGGATAACAGCAGAACTGGCTGGATGGGAGGCTGAGCCATTTGTCTTAGACTCCCACATTTGGTTACAGACTCAAGTGTCCATAGAAAGAAATTATTTTCCAGTACTTATGAGAACAGAACTGAGATGCCTTGCTGGTGTGAGTCTAGAAACAAAAAGGAGTTTCTTAAACGCCCCTGTCTTTAACTGACTACCATTATATTAATAACTAACCTGAGGGAACATGATGGCAATGATGATGATCTCTGGGTGGAGTGGGGTAAAAGAGGAAACTATTTGATAAAGGTGAGAATTAAGCAAATGGTCCACAGGGAAATCAAGGTCGTAATTTATTTCAAAGTTTCAAAATATTTATATCTTGCATAATTATGACTACACAAATCTAACATATACGTAAGGCTAAATTATTGATTCCTTTACAATCTCACCGTATAATGAAAAATTCAGCACTAAATATTTTATTCCCTTTTTTCCTTTTCATGTTATTAATGTACTCTGAGATCTTATTTTTTCCATTATTTTTAAAATTTACATTTTCTTGTTTATTTTACTCTGTATATGGGTCCCATCTTCTTACTCTATCTTCAGACCTCCTTGTTGTTAACTGAGGTCTTGAGTAATGGCTCTTGACTCATTATCTTGTCAAATATATGCATTTGTGTTGAGTCATTTAAGGGGAGGGGATATGAAGGATCCAGAGGAAAGAATACAGATGTTAGTGAAATAACTGATGATATCAGCCATACCACATAGGGCTATCTCTATAAGGATTGAGAAAGTATATTATCCATTTTATAATTTAAAAAATCTGCATTTATATTATCCATATCTGTATATGGTATGTGACTAATCCTTAGTGAATACACATGAATATGCCCATATACTGTAAGTGGACTTGGGTAGACCTGGTGTACTTTAGTCAGCGTTGAAAGAGCAAGACAGGTGAAAGAGGCGGCAATGGTTGTTTTATAAGCTGTTTAACTAAGTAAGACGAATTTGAGCAAGAGTCAGGCCAAACTTGCTGAGAACATTTATTGCTGCCAGTTGAGATTAACGAAGTGTAGACCCTCTTTGCCAAGAGGGGCACCACCTCATTCTTTTGGCATAGGCCTTTGTTGCTGGGCTGTCACAGTCAGGCTGGCGAGATGCCATTGGCCCTTTTTCTGGAACGTCTCGGTGGTGTTGCCTGCTCTCCAGTGACTAGCTTTTGCTGCACAGTTTGAAGCCGCTTCATTTTTGTTTTTTGCCTTCGAGCAGTTCTCTGTTTTTTAGTTTTTAAGAAACTATCCTCTAATTGGTATAGAAAGTCTTCAATTCGTCCAACCTAGAAGAAATAAACAGATACAACAAGATTCGTTGTTGTTTCCCCAGGTTTTGTGTACTTAGGAAAATGGTGAGGAACTTAAAAGTAAACGGCACATACAGGTCCAGGTTGGAACAGAACTGGCGGAGACAGACACAATTAAGTGTAAAAGCCCCCTTTTTGTTTTAATTTCAGGGTCCTTTGTTTTACGAACGTGAAGCAGACATGCAGGAATTTGCTTTACCACTCAGTGGTAATGAGTGGTATCCCCATATTGGGGATGGGACTGGGGATTATCATCACCTGCTGTCTTTACTGGTCAGTAAAACCAGGGATTTCGAAAAGGAATAAATGGTGAAAAATTATTCAATTTTCTAAAAGAATAACGAAACAAAATCTACTCCCCTCAAAACCAGAGATTCTAGCACTGGTATACCCCAGGCCAACTTGGGAGAAAAATGAATATTCCACATTGTCTTAGCAAGAGCCAAATCAAAAGTTGAAATAAAATAAGATAAAATAACGATATACAAAACAATAGTTCTTAGAAATAAATTATTTGTCTTTCTCCAAAGAAAACTTATCATTATTCAGTGACAGTTGGTTGAATGTATTATACTATTTGTCAGAGTAAAACAGTTTACATATCTGCTGAGTTGGGCTTTCATGATGAAAAACAATTCATACGTAACCCTGATTCCCAAAACCTGCATATTGTATTAGTCTAAAATCACTCACTGAAGAACCTGTTGTCGTAAAGTTAGCTCAAAGCTAGAGCACTTACTCTTCAAGGTATATTAACATATTGTCTACTTAAGATAAAAGCACTTACAAGTTCAATTTTCCAATTTTGAGCTCTACTTTTAAATCACTTGATTTATCATTCAGAGTAATATCCAAAAGATAATTCAGATTGTCAAAAAGAGTAATAAATGGTAGCACTCATTTATATGTTATAGTTAGGTCTTCTATCACACAAGGTGATGAAAACTGTCCATTGGTTTCCTTAAGAAAATAAGATAATTTATTTATGTGAAAACAATTCTTTTTGAAAACCTAAAATTACTTCAGGTAAATTTTTCCAAAAGTACATATTTACGATATCTGATTATTGCAGCAATCATCAAAATGATTTGACAGAATATTTTGGGATCCTGTCATGAAGTCAATGCATTATTCTAGGTATTCCATCCACTTTTACTATCCAACTTACACCAAAACCATAAGTAAAAAATTAACACAGAACACAATCAAAATAAACACGATGGATAGCACTTTACTGTTGCTTCGATAGAGTTGATTACTCACTCATGTTATTTGCGCTGAAAATGTATGGTTTAAGTCAAAGCTCTTTACAGTGATAATGTTTGCAGTTAGTCCAAATACAGTTACAATTACAACCCTAATGCAACAAGAAGAGCTTCCTTCAATGATACAGAAAAATAATTGCTTTAAAATATCCATTAGGTGGCTGCTATCTTTTTTAAAGATTGTGTTTATTAAGAGCAGTGTTGACTAACTGGTTTGCCTTTCATTAAAAAAGGCAAAGAAGAAACACAAGCTATGTCATTGGAATAGAGAGTACTGCTGAATTAAACTGGGAGGTCTAGAGTACAGACTGTGTACATGTCTCACCTGGCCTAAGGTGTTCACCTCCTGCCTGGTCTGTCTACATGCTATCCTTTTAACCCATTCTCCTAATAATACTGGAATGATCTTTTTAAAATGTATATCTGGTCACATTTCCCCCAGCTTAAAATGCCTAAGTGGATTCCCAAGCCCTTAACATGATCTACACAGCTCTGGGTGATCTGGTTACACTTCTGTCTCTAATTCTGTCTCCTGTCACTACATTTGCCTTAGCCCTGTGGTACATCTCTCAGTTTTCTAAACACAACCGTGCAGCATTCTCTGCACCCTTGATCTTCCTAATTCTATGTCCTCTGATGGAATACTCCCATTGGAACCCTTACATATCCTCTGGATTTCAGGTTCAACATCAGTGCCTCAGGGACATACTTCTTGATAACCCAGACCAGGTTGGGGCTCTCAGTAACATATTCCCACAGCAGCCGATTCATCTCTTTGCATATTGTAAGTTTTTACTTAATTGTTTATAATGATTTATATAATATCTATCTTCCCGTCTGGGCTTGCTCCATAAGGCAGGCAGCTAGGTCCATGGTGTTCACTATTCCCAATAACTAGAATATGGTAGACCCTCAACAATCCTACTTTCTGATAATAGAGCTGAAGACATCAGTGTGTTCAGAAACCAATGTGTTTTTCCATACTCAAAGTGATGACTGGTATGAAGCATATCAGAAGGCTTTCTTTTCTCTTAAAGATTAATCACTTTCATATCCCATCATTCTATTACCATTGTTTAGCTTTGAGTCTAGGCAAGGTAATAACAAGGTGTGGTCTCCATACTTGAAACAGCCAAAAGTAGAAAGGGCACTGGGAAAGGAGTCAGGAGTGTTGAGTTCTGTTCTTGGCCTGGCTTATAATCTTGATCTGTGACACCAGAAAAGTCACTGGCCTTTCTGAGCTTCAGTTTTCACCAGCCTTTAGTAAAGAAAGGGTTAGCCCGGATAATTTCCAAGGACACACCAAGCCAAAAAATTCCATGACTTGTACTCACATCAGATTTAAGTTTGTCCAGTCTTAAGATGTGCCCTTATAATTTTCAAACCAGAGGTTATTCTCTTAGATTATACCATTAGATGAATGACAGAACATGCAGTAAAGTAAGTCAGTTTTAGCTTCTGTACTTACTGAAGTGTAGGAGAGCTGCAACATGTTTTTAGTAAAGCTGGTTCTTTATTTTCTTTTTTTAAGTCAAGGAAAGAAAAATGATGGTTGAAGAGAAAATAGATTCATATAACTAAGAAGAACAGATTGCAAATGATAGAAATTTCTATAAAGCCCTTAGGGAAATAAAACACAAAGAAATATGTAAGGAAGGAAATGAGCCAGTTTTTGGAGCAGAGGCCTTATTAGACCTTCTTTTTAGTATAGGGTCTACTTGCTTAACTATATCAGATAGTCTCCTTGGTCATTCTGGGTCTAATTTTCCCATTTGCAAAATGGGCAGATAACATTTTCTTGTCTATCTGTGCGCCAGTGCTGACTTGGCATTACTGAGATGTGAATATCAGACCAAATGGGTTTGTAGAGAATTTGGGGATTCCAGATGATTGAGGGGAACTGAAGTTCTCAGTAAAAGGGCAGATTCTCACCTATCATATGGTTGTCAATCATAATCCTCATCAAAGAGTTAGGAAATTGTTATCGACTAGTTTCTGAGGATTTTTAAATTCTTATGCACAAAAGTCTGTCAGTCATGACTTACTGTGGAGTCAAAAGTTCATAACAAAGATGACTTTGAAACCATAAAAGAGAAGACAGCCTGAGAAGTACAGGAGATTTCAAAGTTGAAATTCTAACAGTACAAAAACAAATAATACCAATTAAGAAGAAATGTGGAGGTAACTAAACAGACCAATATGTATTACAGGAAAATTTCTAGTCAGCTCAGATCTCAAAGGAAGTGCTTTCATTCTTTCATGAAAATATTTATTAAACATCTACTGTGTACAATATTTGGCACTGTACTAAGGTGATAAGCAAAAATATCGAGATGGTTGTTTATGAGGAACTCATTCATGTAGGAGAGGCCGTTAATGAAAACATGATTGCAACAAAGCATGAATGTTTATATAAGAATTATGTACAAAAAGTTGTGTTAGCAAAAATGTCAGAACAGTGAGTTCTATCTGAAGGAATGTGGAGGTGTATTGGAGGTGATAGGAGCTGGGTCTTTGCCAGGACAAGAAACTCATTCCAGACAGAGGAAATGGCATCCAAAAAAGCAAGGTTGTGAAAGAACATGGACTATTTGATAGGGGTGGGTCACATAGCATAGATGTGGGCATGGGGGAACAGAGAGTAGAGATATACACAGCAGGAAATATAGATTGGGGTCAGCTTATAAAAAGTTGAAAAATACTTAGCTATGTGGTTAGGAAGATAAATCTGGTGCATTGTGTGGGGTGGAATGCAGCCAGGGAGACTAGAAGCAGGTGGGTCAATTAGGGCCCAGTGCAATATGATATGAAAAATACTATTGGGGCCTGCATCAAGGATTTAAGAGATGTTTGGGAAGTAAGAGCTATAGTCTTGATGAAAAATTCTGTGTTGGGGTTAGAAGGCAAGCAGAATTAGTAATGACTCTGAAGTTTCTCATTTGAGACATTGATGGTATCTTAATGAGGTAAGGAATAAAATTCAATGAACAGTTTTAGGGAAGAAGGATGAGTCTGATTAGTGAGAAATGTAAGAGGTAGAAAAAGGTCCCATAATCAGGAATGTGTTAAAAAAAATGGACCTATAATAATAGCCTAGTACTAGGCTAAAAGTCAGAATGATGAAAACTCCTAATAGAAAAGAAAAAACCCACTATTTTGTAGTTTACCATGTGAAAAGCATTTTGGCAGTTAAACAGTCCTAAGAAAGACAAACAAAAAATGACGCTTTCAGTTATTCAGAACAAAAAGGTGGTCATGGCAGAGAGACAGCCTGCTGGGTCAAAGTCAGATATTTCTGGGTTGGAATCCCAGCTCCAGCATGTTCTTGGTGACTTTTGGGCAAACTTATTTAATTTCTTGGAACAAAAGTTTCTTCATTGTCAATTGCTTCACAGGGTCCTAATGAGATTAAATTAAACAATTTATGTGAAGTATTTGCATAGGTTTGAATTGCTATTATTTAGTGGTAGTATTAATACTTGAATCTGGAAGTGTATGCCCAGTAAATAGAAAAAAATACAAATAAATAAAACATACCTATAAAAGTGAAATAAAATTAAAAGCTAAACAACTTTATCTAATAGTTCTTGTGTTTTTGACCTCCACTCTGTGGAGGTTGCTGCCTCAGTAACTGTGCTAAGTGTAGGTGTTTGACATACTTTAAAGTCTTGTGATTAGGTCTCAAAATTCCACTATATAACAGACAAAATTAAGAGGGGGCAGAGAAAGGAGTGGGAAGATATGAGTTTCTGATATTACATATTAGCTGCAAATTCAATGTAAATCAACAGTATTCCCTGGTTACCCAAAACTGATCTGATTATAGACTACAATATTTAAAATGTGTCTCAAAGAGGGCAATAGTTTTTTCCCTTTTCTGGTCAGGTCCTGTTTCATATGGGCTATCATGCTCGGTTCTGGGTATGTCCAGGGTCTTAACTCCAATTTGTATGATGAAACGTTGGAGGATCTGGAGGTGTTTACTGGGGAGAAGAGAATACATAACAGGAATCTGTGATATCTTTAGGTATATCAGAATTGTTATGTGAAGGGGTGATGAATTTGTTTTGTGTTAGTTTATACATTGGAAAGAGTACTATCTAGAATTACGAGTTTGATTCTCAGTTCTTTCACTGGTGATGTGACTTAAATTCTGAACTTTAATTTTCTCATCTCTAGTGGAAATAACAAATTAATAACCAGAGTCTATTTACAGGGTTTTTGTGAGGATTAAATGGCTTGATGTTTGTGGAAAGCTCTTCATAAATGTCTAAGTCCTCTACAAGGATTATAATAGCACATTGTGTAGTGCCTGGTGGTTTCATAATAGGTTCTCAATAAATATTTGTTGAAGTGATAAACAGCTGAATGAGTAGTTAAATGAATAAAAAAGTAGATATTATATTTTCACAACTGTATAAAAAATGGAAGGGGTTTTAGGGTAAGGTATAGTGACCCCTCATCACCAGAGATTGGAAATCAAACATTAGATGACTTTTTTGGCAGGTATGAATTATTTGGGTCATGTGTGAGCTGAGGGTTGGATTAAAGAAGCTTTTAACATCCATTCCAACTTTAAGGTACTACTTTAATGATGTTTAGTTTGGCCTGGATTCACTGTATAGAAATGTGCTCAGTGCAAGAAGGACCCATTGCAATTTGCCTTGTACCACATTGGAGAAGCACTATGGAAATGAGAGGGATCCAACCACTTCTGTTGTTGTAGTTTTGTATATAAAGAAAGGTATCGAACTGGTTGATATAAACCCCCATGGATACTAGGGTTCTCAGTACTTCGTTGTATTTTACTTATAAAATGATCATATCTATAAGACCTATATCTTTTTCTCCAGATGTATCAATATTTTATCTTGCATCCAAAGGACCCCTATTACGGATTAGCTTAACACTAGAAGGTAGTTTATAGCACACTTTCCTTCTTACCCTATTAACTGCTTCAGATTATTCAATCATCAGATTATTCGTTTTCTCAGTTAATGATTTTTTTAGCATATCGAAACTTAAGATTTTTCTACTAGATTCCAGGATAAAATGCAACGTTTTTACAGATTAAAATGTTTTCCCACATAAAACCACTTCATAGTCACTTTCAGTATAGGCATGATAAAACGTACTTGAATATTTTCTCCAGTAGTCTTTTACTATAAAATTGGTTTGTATCTTTTGTGTAGGTGGGAAGTATGGGGATGCCCTGAGGTCAGGAGACCCTCTGTTCACTTGAGAGCTTTCTTGTGAAGGAGGATTGCTACTGACTCACTCTCATTTTGTGGGGCTGACTGTGGCTTCATTTGCACATTGATCCAACCTATTTTCATTTGGTAATTGAAGGCATGTGAGCCAGAGGTGAAAGCAATAGTACCAGTTTCCATTTCTTATGCAAAGGCTGGCCATGAGACCAAGGGCATTGCTGGGGGAGAAACTGAGTTTTAGAACATAGAGAGTTAGAAATGGGGACAAACTAAGGAAAAAAATGACAAGAAGCTCAACACAAGCAAAGCTGATAAGAGATGATAACAGAAAGGGACACACAGCCATGGCCTAATAGAGCTTTGGAAGGGGAGTCATTCAGATGTGGTGAGGGGGAGGAGAGTCACTGTGAAGATCTGGGTGGCCCTTTCCCTCCCAGAGTCATTTAAAATGAAACACTACTGGGATGAGTTGAATTTCGTTCCCTCGAAATTCCTGTGTTGAGGTCTTAACCCCCAGTATTTCAGGATGTACCCTTATTTGGAGATAGGGTTTTTATAGAGGCCATCAAGTTAAAATGAGGTCTTTAGGGTGGGCCTTAACCCCAAATGACTGGATAACAGGATATTTGGACCCAGTCACTCACACAGGAAGACTAACTTATGAAGATGAAGGCAGTGGTTGAGGTGATCCTCCTACAGCCAAGGTATGATAAAGATTGCCAGCAAACCACCAGAAACGAGGGGAGAGGCATGGAACTGATTCTTCCTCACAGCCCTCAGAAGGTACCAATCCTGCTGACACTTTGAATTTGGACTATCAACTTTCAGAACTGTGATGATAAACTTCTGTTGTTCAAGCCACTCAGTGTGTGGTACTTTGTTACAGCAGTCTTAGCAAATTAATACAGCTGTAGACAGTCCCTGACTTATGATGGTTCGACTCAGAATTTTTCAACTTTATGATGATGCAAAAACGATATGCATTGAGTCGAGACCGGATTTTGAATTTTGGTCTTTTCCTGGGCTAGCAATATGGGGTCTGATACTCCTGTGATGCTGGACAGCCGCAGTGAGCTGCAGCTCCCTGTCAGCCCTGTGACCCGAGGGTAAACAACCCATACACTTATAACCATCCTGTCCCCATACAACCATCCTAGTTTTCACTTTCAGTACAGTATTCAGTACCATAAATTACATGAGCTACTCAATACTTATTATAAAATAGGCTTTGTGTTAGATGATCTTGCCCAACTGTGGGCTAATTTCAGTGTTCTGAGCACATTTAAGGTAGGCTAGGCTAAGCTATGATGTTCAGAAGGTTAGATGTATTAAATAATTTCCAACTTACAGTATTTTTAATTTATGATGAGTTTATTGAAATGTAACCCCAGTGTAAGTTGAGGAGATCTGTACTAAGCCATATAGCTCAATTAAGTTCTAATTTTCCCCTCATACGTAACTTTGATAATTTCTACCTTTCACTTTTCCTGTCGGTTGATGCTCCCTACTTTGTTGGTGTCCCCTGCACAGGCTTAGTATATACCTTGGGAAACAGTGTAGTTTCTTTCCAATAATGGCAATTAGAGGAGGTTGATCTCAAACATAAACGCATGGGTAGATTACGCAGAGAAGGAAGACACTGGGCTTGAAATGGGACTTCCTATTGGATTTCATGTAGTCTGGATTTAGGAGAGAAGATTAGGTATGTTTGTACCTGTTCATGCCTCAGGAATTGGGTGCACAAAGGATTTTTTTTTTTAATAAAGCTTTTAAAGATGTCTTCTAAGAAGACAAAAGATAGATGAAATAAGAATTGGATCCTCAGGAATAAATATCATGTTTCTCTGACTGTAGTGGTGGTTACAGAACGAGGATGTTTTTCCAGCGGTTAGCAGTGTGGACCACAGTGGATTTGATAACATTAGTTTCCTTGCTCTGTTCCAGTTTAGTTTCCAGACCAAATGCTTTTAAATATTTATCATCCAAAATGGTTTGAATTTTAATTCTTATTAGAATGACAATTGTTTTCAAACAGGCTTGAAATTAATTTCTAAAATAAACTTAGTTTCTGAAACAGAGTTGTTTCTGCTATTCATAGTATAGCAGTTTCCTTTAGCTTTTGGCTAGCATTCAAATAGGCAAACAAGCCTCATATTTCTCCATTTAAATTTAGTGAATTTTGTATGTTAGTTGGTATTTTAGTCATAAAAAAGTACAATGTGGAAATCTAAGTCATCTACTTGTGATATGTTACAAAATGTGCAAAAAACTTCCAGCTAAACTGTATTACCAAGTCCTAATTGAAAATTCCCATAATGATAGCACTTTAAAGAAATTATGTTTAGTATACAGTTAAAGCGCAATTATGAAACCTTGCTATCACTTCGTTCATGAAACAATGTATCATGGCTTTTTAAAATTTTAGTTTTGGGGACTTCCCTGGTGTTCCAGTGGTAAAGAATCCGCCTTCCAATGCAGGGGATGCAGGTTCGACCCCTGGTGGGGGAACTAAGATCCCACATGCCGTGGGGCAACTAAGCCTGCGCGCCACAACTACTGAGCTCTTGAGCCTCAACTAGAGAGCCCGTGTGCCACAAAGTACAGAGACCACGTGCCCTGGAGCCCGCGCCATAACTAGAGAAGAGAAAACCTGCACGCCACAACTAGAGAGAAGCCCGCGTGCTTCAGTGAAGAGCCTGTGTCCCCCAACGAGCGCCGCAACGAAAGATCCCATGTGCCGCAAGGAAGATCTTGTGTGCTGCAACGAAGAACCAACACAGCCAAATAAATAAATATTTTAAAAAATAAAATAAAATTTTATTTTTCCACATTGAATGGCATAATTTATTTGGAGGTTTGAGTATATGTTTTTTAAACTTTTTATTTTGAGATAATTGCAGATTCACATGCATCAGTAAGAAGTAATACAGGAAGAATCTGTGTATTCTTTATCAGTTTGCCCTAATGGTAACATCTTGCAAAACTGTGGTAGACTATTACAGCCAGGATATTAACACTGATACAGTCAAGATATAGAACAGTTCCATCACCACAAGATCTCTTGTGTTGCCCTTTTATAACCACACCCACTTTCCTCCTGGCTCCACCTCCTTAATCCCTGGCAACCACTAATCTGTTGTCCATTTCTGTAATTTTTTCATTTTAAGAAGATTATATAAATGGAATCATATAGTATATAACTCCATTATTCTCTGGGGATTTATTCAGTTTGTTGTGTGTATCAACAGTTTGTTCCTTTTTATTGCTGAGTAGTATTCCATGGTATGGATGCACCACAGTTTAATGATTCACTCTTTGAAGGATATCTAGATTACTTCCAATTTTTGGCTATTATAAATTAAGTTGCTATGAACATTTGTATACAGGTTTTTGTGTGAACATTAGACTTCATTTCCCTGGGATAAATAAATGCTCAGGAGTATAATTGCTGAGTCATTTGTTAGTTGCATAATTAGTTTTTTTAAAGAAACTGTCATATTGTTTTCCTCAGTGGCTGTATTGTTTTACATTCCCACCGGCAATGTGTGAGTGACCCAATTTCTCTGCATTCACACCAGCATTTAATGCTGCTACTAATTTTTATTTTAGCCATTTTGATAGGTGTGGAGTGATTTATCGCATTGAGGTTTTAATTTGCATTTCCCTAATAGCTAATGATATTGAATATGTTTTAATGTGCTTATTTGACATTCTCTTTGGTGAAATGTCTGTTCATGTCTTTTCCCCACTTTCAAATTGAATTTTTAAATTTTTACTGTTGAATTTTGAGAGTTCTTTATAAATCGAAATACTTGTCTTTTTTTGGGCATGTGGTTTGCAAATATTTTCTGTCATTCTGTAACTTGTCTTTTCATCCTTTTAAACAGAATCTTTCACAGAGTAAAAGTTCTCAATTTTGATGAAGTCTAATTTATCAATTAGATTTTTAGGGATCATACTTTTGGTGTCACGTCTAAGAATGCTTTGCATAGACTAAGATTCCAAAGATTTTCTCCTATGTTTTTTTCTAAAAGTTTTACATTTTGAGTCAATATTTGTATCAAGTGTCAGACTTAGGTCAAATTTTTTGTTTGTTTTTTGGTTTGTTTTCACCTATGGATGTACAAATACTCTTGCACCATTTATTGAAAAGCCTATCTTTGCTTTATTGAATTGCTTTTGTGCCTTTATAAAAAAATCAATTGAGCATATTTATGTGAATTTACTTACGGTTTTCAATTTTGTTTCATTGATCTTTGTGTCTACATTCCACTAATACCACGAAGTCTTGATTACTGTAGCTATATAAAAAGTTTTGAAATCCAGTAGACTGATTCCTTTCAGTTCACTCTTTTTCTAAAGTGTCTTAGCTATTCTGTTTACTGTGGCTTTCCATAAATTTTAAAATAGTCTTGTCTTTATGAAAATTCTTACAGAGATTTTAATAGGAATTGCATTAAATCATCAATTTTGAGAGATTGATGTCTATACTATGTTGAGTCTTCCAATCCATGAACACAGCATGGCTCTCCATTTATTTAGATCTTTGCTTTCTTTCGTTACAGTTTCGTAGTTTTCAGTATACAAGCCCTGTGTATGTTTTGTTAGAATTACACCAAAGCATTTCACTTTTTCTGAAATTTGTAAATGGTACTATATTTAACATTTTACTGTCCCTGATTATTGCTAGTATATTGAAATACAATTGAGTTTTGTATGTTTACCTTGTAACCTTAATGAACTCACTTATTTTAAGATTTTTTTTTGGGGGTTTACTTTTTTTTTGTTTTTCTCTGTTGACAATAATACTTACATTATTGACAAAGTTTTATTTTTTCCTTCCTGATATATATGCCTTTTTTTCCTTTCTCTTGCCTTTCTGCAATAGGTGGAATTTCTAACAACAGTGTTGAATAAGAGTGCTGAGAGCAGACATCCTTGTCTTGTTCCTGATTTTAGGGAGAAAGCATTCAGTCTTTCACAATTAAGTATGTTAGTTCTAGGATTTTTGTAGATGCTATTTAACAATTTAAGGAGATCCTCTTCTATTTGTAGTTGTCTGAGAGTTTTTATCATGAATGGGTGTTAAGTTTTGTCAATTTTTTAATGCCTCAATTGATATGATTATGTGACTTTTTTTCTGTATTTTGTTGATATGGTAGATTACATTGAATTTTAAATATTCAGATAGCTTGTTTGCATCTCTTGAATGAACCTCACTTGGTTATGGCATATAATTCTAATATGTTGCTGAATTCTATTTGCTAACATTTTAAAAATTTAAAAAAAGATTTTTACAGGTATATTCATAAGAGATATTAGTTTGCAGGGTTTAGGGGTGTTTTTTTCCCTTCGGTTTTGGTTTTTTTTTTGGTACTGTTTTTGTCTGTTTGGTATCAGGTAATACTAACTTTATAGCATGAATTGGAGAGTGCTTCCTTTCTCTTATACTTTTTGAAAGAGATTGTGTGGAACTGGTGTCAAACCAGCTGGGCTTAAAGATTTCTTTTGGGGGAGTTTAAAAATTATGAATTAAATGTCATTAATAGTTACAGAGTGCTTCAACTTATTTCATATTGGGTGAGTTATGGTACTTATGGTACTTTGTGTTTCTTGAGAAATCGGTACATTTCATCTACATTGTTAAATTTTTATGCGTAGAGTTAGTTGTAGTAGTCCCTTATTATAATTTTGATTTCTGCAGGGTCTATAGTGATATCCTATTTCATTCCTGATATGGATGATTTTGTCTTCTCTCTTTTTTTCTTCATTAGTCTTACAAGAGGTTTGTAAATTTTACTGATATGTTTAAAGACCAGCTCTTTGTTTCATTGATTTTCTCTATTTTTCTGTTTACCATTTCATTGGTTTCTAGCCTTGCCTTTATTATTTCCTTTTATATTTCTGTTTTGGGTTTATTTTGCTCTTCCTTTACTAGGTTTTTGAGTCAGGGCTTCAATTATTATTTTTTTATTTTTATTTTTTGTAGTGTGTGGGCCTCTCACTGTTGTGGCCTCTCCCATTGCAGAGCACAGGCTCTGGACATGCAGGCTCAGCGGCCATGGCTCACAGGCCTAGCCGCTACGTGGCATGAATCCGTGTCTCCTGCGTTGGCAGGAGGACTCTCAACCACTGTGCCACCAGGGAAGCCCCAGGGCTTCAATTATTGATTTGAGATTTTTTTCCTCTTTTGTAACGTATGCATTTGGTGTTCTGAGTTTCTCTTTCAGTGCTGTTTTTGCTGTATCCCACAAAGTTTTATATGTTATATTTTAATTTTTATTCAATTCAGTGTATTTTTTCATTTTCCTTGATACCTCTTTGTTCCATGGACTATTCAAGTATTTAGAACATTTACTGTTATCTTTTTATTATTGATCTCTAGTTTGATTCTGCTGTAGTTGAAGAAAACCTTCCTTAATATTTGTTTTTAAAAATCTGTCAAAGTTTATTTATGGCCCAGGATATGGTCTGTTTTGGTGTATGTTCTATGGACACTTGAAAAGATGTGTATTCTGCTGTTAGTGGATGGATTATTTTATAAATGTTGGTTAGATCCCATTGGTTGATGGTGTCATTGAGTTCTGATTTTTCTGTTTATTTGTTTTATCAACTGTTGAGAGAGAGGGTTTGAAATCTCCAACTATAATTGTGGACATGTCTATTTTTCCTTTTAGTCCCTTGAGTTTTTGTTTCATATATTTTGCAGCCCTGTTGTTTGGTGCATACACATTTAGGATTGCTGTGTCTTCTTGGTGGACTGATTCTTTTACTATTACATAATGTTTCTCTCTATAATGTCCTCTCTGTCTACTTTCTTTTCTCTGAAGTCTACTTTGTCTGATATTGATATAGTCACTACTGTTTTCCTTATATTAATATTTGTATTTACCTTTGATTTTTAGCCTGCCTATGTCATTATATTTGAAGTGAATTTGTAGACAGTATATAGTTGGATTATAATTTTAAATCAATTTTGCCAGTTTGTCTTTTAATTCTTGTATTTAGACCATTTACATTTAATATAATTGTTGGTATGTTAGGACTTACTTTGTCATTTTATTTTTTGCTTTCTTTTTGTTCTCTTTGGTTTTTGCTTCTCTTTTTTTTCCTTACCTTCCTATGGATACTTGAACATTTTTTATAATTTCATTTTAATATATTTAGAGTGTTTTTAGTGTATTTTTTGTATAACATATTTAGTAGTTGTTCTAGGATATACAGATATTTTCAGTCTACTGATGTCTTTAAGTTCTGTTGAAGTTAAGAAACCTTGCCTTTTTAGCATGGACACATATACACTACCAAACATAAGGTAGATAGCTAATGGGAAGCAGCCTCATAGCACAGGGAGATCAGCTCGGTGCTTTGTGACCGCCTGGAGCGGTGGGATAGGGAGGGTGGGAGGGAGGGAGACACAAGAGGGAAGAGATATGGGAACATATGTATATGTTTAACTGATTCACTTTGTTATAAAGCAGAAACGAACACGCCATTGTAAAGCAATTATACCCCAATAAAGATGTTAAAAAAAAATAGATAAGCAGCAAGGATATATTATACAGCACAGAGAAACACAGCCACTGTTTTGTAATAAATTTAAATGGAGTATAATCTATAAATATTGAAAAAAAAAAGAAACCTTGCCTTTTTAAATGTCTCTTTACCTTCCTTCATTTATTTTTTCTCCTTTCTTAGTATATTAGTTATACCTCTTTTTTTTTTTGACTTTTTTTAGTGGTTGACCTAGAGTTTGCAATATACATTCACAACTAATCCAAGTCTACTCTCAAACAACACTATACCACTACACAGGTAGTGTCAGTACTGTATAATAATAAAATAATCCTAATTCCTTTCTCTAGTCCCTTGTATCTTTGCTGTCATTTTATTTATATATAAGCATTTGTATTATATATACATATATGTATATTATATATGTATTATATATATTATATATGTACATATATATGTATTATATAAACACACGTGCCTAAAACATATACATAAGCATATGTAATATATTGTTGCTATTCTTATTACACATCTTTTCTTGCATGCTGTCTACTTTATCCATTAGAGTCCTTAGTGTATTAATCATTGTTGTGTTAAATTTCTAGTCTGATAATTACAACATCTCTGCCATATCTGCTTCTGATGATTGCTTTGTCTCTTCAAATTGTGTTTTTGGCCTTTTGGTATGTATGCATTGTAGTTTTTTTTTTGTTAGCTGGACATGATGTACTGGGTAAAAGGAACTGCTATAAATAGACCTTTAGTAATGTGGTCCTCAGCTGTGAGGGGAGGGGAAGCATTCTATAGTCCTATGATTATGGTTTAGGCTTTTATTTTTTTTTTTTGTGGTAGGTGGGCCTCTCACTGTTGTGGCCTCTCCCGTTGCGGAGCACAGGCTCCGGACGCGCAGGCTCAGCGGCCACGGCTCACGGGCCCAGCTGCTCTGAGGCGTGTGGGATCTTCCCGGACCGGGACACGAACCCGCGTCCCCTGCATCGGCAGGCGGACTCTCAACCACTGCGCCACCAGGGAAGCCCCCCCACCCCAGAGATTTTAATACTCAGAGTTGTTGGCACAGCAATTTATCAGTTATAATTCCGGCTTTCCAACCCCAACACTGGTTCCCATGGCAGTTTCTGCTCACGAGTCTCTGCTCCAGAAAGCCACATCTCCCTGCATTCACCTCTTAGTCTCTCCCTTCTTGGGAGCAGTGATTTGTCCTGTGTTGTCCAGTCTCTTATTTGCCCAAGAAGAGTTATTGATTTTTTCAGTCTGTTCAGCTTTTTACTTGTTTTTAGGATGGAGTGGTGAATTCCAAGCTCCTTATATGTGGAACTGAAAAACAGAACTCCATGTATATTTAGAATCACATTACACGGTGTTATTATTTTTGCTTGCACCGTTAAACATAATGAAGAGGACAGTCTATTGTTTTTACTCATACTTCTGCTTGCTGTGTTCTTTCAGTTTTCTTGATATTTTACAGTTCTTTCTTTTATTGTTTCCTTTCTATTTAGAGAACTTCCTTCAGGCATTTTTTAGGGTAAGTTATCTGACGACAAATTCTCTTAGTTTTCCTTCATCTAAGAATGTCTTGATTTTCTCTTCATTCCTGAAAGATTTTTGTTCAGTATAGCATTCTGTGTTGACAATTCTTTTCTTTCAATATTTGAAAAATGTGCCACTTATTTTTGGCCCCCATATATTTTACTGAAAAATCCACTGTCATTCAAATTGTTTTTCCCCTATAGTTAGTGAATCATTTCTTTTTTTGCTGCTTTCAAGATCTTTCTTTGTCTTTAAGGTTTAAAATTTAGACTATGCTGCATCCTGGTGTGAATTTGAGTTTATCCTGTTTGGAATTCACTCAAATTCTTTTTTTTTAAAAAAAATAATTAATTGATTGATTTTTGGCTGTGTTGAGTCTTCCTTGCTCCTCACGGGCTTTCTCTAGTTGTGGTGAGCAGGGGCTTCTCTTTGTTGCAGTGTATGGGCTTCTTATTGTGGTGGCTTCTCTTGTTGCAGGCACGCGGGCTTCAGTAGTTGTGGCTCGCAGGCTCTAGAGCACAGGCTCAGTAGTTGTGGTGCACGGGCTTAGTTGCTCTGTGGCATGTGGGATCTTCCCGGACCATGGCTCAAACCTGTGTCCCCTGCATTGGCAGGCGGATTCTTAACCACTGTGCCACCAGGGAAGCCCCTCAAATTCTTGAATCTATAGTTTTCTGTCTTTTGCCAAATTATGGAGGTTTTCAGCTATTATTTCTTTGGGTACTTTTTCATTCCTGTCCATTTTCTCTGGTCCTTCTGGGATTCTGTTATCATGAATATTAGATTTCTTGTTTTAGACTCACAGCTCCTTGAGGATCTTTTCATTTTTTTTTTTCAGTCTATTTTCTCTGTTGTTCCAATTGGATAATTTATACTGTCTTATCGTCAATTCATTGATTCTTTCCTCTTTCCCATTCATTCTGATGTTAAGCCCCTCCATTGAGTTTCTTATTTTGGTTATTGTATTTTGCAGTTCTAAAATTTCTATTTGGTTCTTCTTAAGTCTTCTGTTTCTTTGCTGAGATTCTCTATTTTTTTTATTGAAGTATAGTTGATTTACAATATTATATTAGTCTCAGGTATACACTATAGTGATTTGAAATTTTTATGGATTATACTTCATTTATACTATAAACTATTAGCTATATTCCCTGTGCTGTACAATATATCATTGTAGCTTATTTTATACGTAGTAGTTTGTACCTGTTAATCCCCTACCTCTATCTGCCCCTCCCCTTCCCTCTAGTATGTTTTCTATGAGTTTGTTTCTTTTTTGTTATATTCATTTGTTTTGTGTTTTAGATTCCACATATAAATGATATCAGACTATTTGTCTTTCTCTGACATTTCACTAAGCATAATACTCTCTAGGTCCATCCACGTTATTGTAAATGGCAAAATTTCATTCTTTTTGATGGCTGAGTGGTATTCCATTGTTTGTGTATATATTTATACACACACGCACACACACACACACACACACCCCATATCTTTCTTATCCATTCATCTGTTGATGGGCACTTAGGTTGCTTCCGTATTTTGGCTATTGTAAATAATGCTATGAACATTGGGATGCATGTATCTTTTCAAATTAGTGTTTTCGTTTTTTGGGATCTATACCCAGAAGAATGGAATTGCTGTATCATATAGCAGTTCTACTTTTAGTTTTTTGAGGAACTTCCCTGCTGTTTTCCATAGTGGTTGCACCAGTTTACATTCCCACCAACAGTGTACAAGGGTCCCCTTTTCTCCACACCTCACCAACACTGAACACATATTTGTGTTCAAAAAGAACACAAATAACATTCTGACAGGTGTGAAGTGGTATCTCATTGTGGTTTTGATTTGCATTTCCCTGATGATTAGTGATGTTGAGCATCTTTCCATGTGCTTGTTGGCCATCTGTATGTCTTCTTTGGAAAATGTCTATTCATGTCTTCTGCCCATTTCTTAATCAGGTATTCTTTTATATTACGTTGTATGATCTGTTTATATATTTTGGATATTAACCTGTTATCAGTTATATTATTTGCAAATATGTTTCACTTATTCAGTAGGTTGCCTTTTTGTTTTGTTGATGGTTTCCTTTGCTGTGCAAAAGCTTTTAAGTTTAATTAGGTCCCATTTGTTTAGTTTTGCTTTTGCTTCCTTTGGCTTAGGAGACAGATCCAAAAACATATTGCTACAATTTATGTCAAAGAATATTCTGCCTATGTTTTCTTCTAGAAGATTTGTGCTTTCCAGTCTTATATTTAGGTCTTTAATCTATTTTGAGTTTATTTTTGTATATTGTGTGAGAAAATGTTCTAATTACATTGTTTCACATGTAGCTGTTCCAGTTTTCCCAGCACCACTTTTTAAAAATTATTTTTAAAATTTTTATTGAAATATAGTTGATTTACAGTGTTGTGTTAGTTTCAGATGTAAAGCAAAGTGCTTCAGTTGTACATATGTATGTATAACTTTCAGATTCTTTTCCATTATAGCTTATTGCAAGATACTGAGTATAGTTCCTTGTGCTGTACAGTAGGTTCTTATTGGTTATCTATTTTATATATAGTAGTGTGTATATTTTATTTTTATTTTATTTTATTTTTTTTGTGGTACGTGGGCCTCTCACTGTTGTGGCCTCTCCCATTGCGGAGCACAGGCTCCGGATGCGCAGGCTCAGCGGCCATGGCTCACGGGCCTAGCCGCTCCATGGCATGTGGGATCTTCCCGGACCGGGGCATGAACCCATGTCCCCTGCATTGGCAGGCGGACTCTCAACCACTGCGCCACCAGGGAAGCCCAGTAGTGTGTACATTTTAATCCCAAACTCCTAATTTGTCCCTCCCCTCTCCTTTCTATTTAGTAACCATACGTTTGTTTTCTGTCTGTGAGTCTATTTGTCTTGTAAATAAGTTCATTGGTATCATTGTTTTAGAGTTCATATATAAGTGATATCATATGATATTTGACTTTCTCCATCTGACTTACTTCACTTATTTTGATAATCGCTAGGTCCATCCATGCTGCTGAAAGTGGCATTATTTCTTTTTTATGGCTGGGTAATATTCCATTGTGGATATATATATATATATATATATATATATATATCCCCCACATCTTTATCCATTCATCTATTGATGGACACTTAGGTCACTACCATGTCTTGGCTATTGTAAATAGTGCTGCAGTGAACATTGGGGCGCATGTGTCTTTTTGAAGTATGGTTTTCTCCAGATATATGCTCAGGAGTAGGATTGCTGGATCATATGTTAATTCTGTTTTTAGTTTCTTAAGGAACCTCCATACTGTTCTCCCTAGTGGCTGCACCAATTTACATTCCCACCAGCAGTGTAGGAGCATTCCCATTTCTCACACCCTCTCCAGCATTTATTATTTCTAGACTGTTTGATGATGGCCATTCTGACCGGTGTGATGTGGTACATCATTGCAGTTTTCATTTGTATTTTCTAATAATTAGCGATGTTGAGCATCATTTCATGTGCCTATTGGCCATCTGCATGTCTTCTTTGGAGAAATGTCTATTTAGATTTTCTGCCCAATTTTGGATTGGGTTGTTTGTTTTTTTGATATTGAGCTGTATGAGCTGTCTGTATATTTTGGAAATTAACCACTTGTTGGTTCCATTGTTTGCAAATATTTTCTCCCATTCTGTAGGTTCTCTTTTCGTTTGTTGATGATTTCCTTTGCTTGTTATTTATTAAGTCCCAATTTTTTCTGGCTGTGTTCTTGTTTCTTTCTGACTCTTTAGAAGAGTGCTCTGCAAGTTCCTTCTCTTATTAGCTTCTTGCTCTCAAAGGAAGATTAATAAAAGGAAGTCATTTTTAGAACAGTGGCTGGCTCTCTGTGCCAGACACATTGAGGAACATGTGAGTCAAGGGTGAGGGTAGTCTTGACTCCAAATCCAGATAGTAGCTCCTTAGACATCGTACCAGGGATGTGGAATGGGTGTCTCCTTGGGTGTCAACCTCAGTCTCTCAGGGGTGGCTGATGGGCTGGAGGACTTGGGAGCTTAAAGCTCAAATCAAATCAGCTGGGTCCAAGCCCAGATCCCATTTCTAGGGCAAGTGGTGGTGGTTATTTAGGAGACTGGAGAGATGCAGGAAGCAGAGGACAGCTGAGATGGGGGAGCTGACAAGCCTGAATGGCAGTGTGCATATCCTTCACTTGCTGAAGCCTCCATGGACTGCGACCCATGGAGATGTTGCCGCCATGAGGTCGCAGAGGCGGGGATGGGGGGAGGGGTTCACCGCTGCCTCAAGGCCTGGGCCCAGCTGGTGGGTGGCTATGGTGAGGGCTCTGGGGCTCCATGGGACACAGCCCTCAGCCTGTCCCCAGACACCCAGCTCACCTGCTGGCCCCAAGGCCAGGTGGCCTGGAGGGCCTGGGGAGAAGGCCACGGTTGGCCTCTCACCCTGCTCTCTGCTACGGGGACCCCCAGCACCACTTACTGAAGAGACTTTCTATTCCGCATTGTATATTCTTGCCTCCTTTGTCATAGATTAATTGATCATAAGTGTGTGGGTTTATTTATGGGCTCTCTTTTCTGTTCCATTTATCTATGTGTCTATTTTTGTTCCAGTACCATACGATTTTGATTACTATAGCTTTGTAGTATAGTCTGATGTCATATTTTAAAATTTGGTTTAAGGTGTCTCTAATTGCTCATTAGAACATTTTTATGGTGGCTGCTTTAAAATCTTTGTCAGATAATTATAATAGCTCTAACATCTTTGTGTTAGCATCAATTGATTGTCTTTTATTATTCGGTTTGAGATCTTCCTGTTTCTTGGTATGATGCATGACCTTTGATTGAAATCTGTACATTTGGGGTATTAATGTTATGAGAGTCTGGATCTTATTTAAGCCTTCTGCTTTAGCTGGATTTTCTGAAACTGCTATGGCAAGAGGTGGGAGGGACATTGCCTCATTACTGCCAGGTGGGGATAGAAGTTCAGGTTCCACACTCAGCCTCCATTGACACTTGAGGGAGGGGTTCCTCATTACTTCTGGCTTGGCATGAGCATTCAAGCTCCTCACTAGGTTTCCACTGATACCTCTCCAGCAGTACCTCATCACTGCTCCCCATGTGACCTCCACTGACATCACATTGAGGAGGCAGGCTCATGATTGTTGGTGGGTGGTGAAAATTCTGACCATCTACTAGGCCTCCTCTGACACCACACCCAGTGGGGACGAATATCTAGGCTCCCTATTTAGTTTCTTTGACACCACCCTCTTCAGGTGGGAAGGTTGAGACACCTTATTGTAGCCCGGTGAGGGAAGAAGTCTAACTCCTCACTTGGGCTTTGCTGACATGGCTGGGGTTGGATCACCATCTTTTTTCTGTGGTGTTTGGCTGGAGTAGGATGATTATTGCCTAAGAACTTTCTGTCTTGCTAGGCTGCCTTTTTCCTTGTCCTTTGGCTGGAGGGAGCTGGATTTTGTTGGGTTTTTTTGTGTGTGTCTGCACATGTTAGTGTTTCTGGGTTACCGGGTTTCGTCATCAAGAAGTGTGGAATGTATGAGGCAAAATAAATAAATTTAAAAAAATCCAGTGAACTCATCACCATGTTATTGGTCAGGTCCCCATGTCTCTAGGTCATTTCCCTTTTCATTCCACCTTTCAGAGTCTTATATTGGTATATAATGTCCAAGGTTTCACTTAATGTGAGGAATAGGGAAAAGCATGTCTCCTCCATATTCCTGAAAGTGGAAGCCCTCTATTACGGCTTTAAAAAAATGATTCCTGACCTCTGTTCCTCAGGGAGATGTACTTTTATTTCTTGTATCTGTTTTCCCAGTTGATTCTGAAAATCATCATCAGTATGATGAAGTGAATCAGTGAAGCTGAAGGGGGTCTCCTCTCCATTAGAGGTATTGGGAAGTTAAAAGCTTCTCGAATTCCTTTCAATTCAGTAAGAAAGAAGCCTAACTTTATCCTATCTGTGGGTTAGGATCTCTAACATTGGTCCATATGCATCTTTTCACCAGCCACCTCATGTTCTTCTCCAGAATCTCTTCTCCAGCAGAAAGCCATATTAGCAGAGTACACATATGTTTTACACATCCAGTTTTAATGATGCTAAGAGATATGGGCGTGTTGGTGCTTATGGCACTTGTATGTGTTTTTGACTACAGTCTTGTTCCCTCCTCCACATGCACGATTTTAAGAAAGTCACAATCGGAATGATAAATGACCCCATACCTTCCTTTAGGGCTGCATGTAAAGGTACTTTTATTTTTACCCTTCTCCAAAAGATGAAAGATATAATGAGTACACTATAAATTGACTGACAGAGTGACAAGCCAATTGCTCTGAACTCTGTATTAATCTCACTTTCAATACAGAATGAGAAGATGTCCTATTGTTCATTTAGCTACCAAGTGGTATAAGCTGGTATTTTGTTATTCTCTAGAATTATAAAGGATTGCAAAACTCAATGTGTAAAATACATGCAGTAAATGCTGGGCTGCCAAGCAAAAGAGATATTAGGTAATTTAGAGAAAGTAACTTTTAGAATGAACAGCAAACTCTTCAGTTCAAAATGAAATTGAGATATATGCTCCCCTCCCTTGCCCCAGAATATTTCACTGAACTTCTGAAAGATTCATTTTGAAAAGCCTTTACAGAGAGAAAAACACTGATAGGTTTGGAGTCATCTGAGCATTTCCAATTTATGTTTTAGTCACCTCCCTATATTATTAGCTCCCTAGTAGGACAGGCAGGGAAGGGTTCCTGGAAGGGGAGGGGTTCCTGGAAGTGGAGGAGTAAACAGTGTGCTGTCCAGTCCTGGCCACAAGGCCTCTGTGCTGTGAGGTAAGGTGTGGAGGGGTTACAGTGATATGTGCTTCTGAAACTATGTTTTCATTGAGATCCTGGTGCATTTCAAAATACTTATTCAGATATCTCACCAGAAAGTGACCCTTGGAGCAACAGTAAATATATTACAGGAATAACGAGACTTGCAAGCTGTTTTCTTGGGGTGCTGATGTTGCAGGAAGAAGGAAAATGATGACCTATCAAAGCACCCTAAACAGATATGTCTATAAAGGGAGAGGTGGTGAAGGAGGACAGTAAGAGTAACATGATGCAGGGGATAGTGGGTGCCAGGGTTCAGATTTGGTCAGGCAGCTGCTGTAAAACAGTCTGGGTAAGTCGCCAGCTGGGTCTGTGAGCTGTGATCTAGAGAAGAACAGATGCCTGCAATGCTCCTATCCCACTCACTGCTGAAAAGCTGACTCAAAGATCGTCTCTTTGGTTGTCTTACAGAAACTGAGCTTGGGTCAGGCAGTGTTCTTTGTGCCATTGACTTTTAGTAGCTGCATTTGGTTTACTATAAGTGTTCTAGCTAATGACTAGGAACAGAGACTTTGACCCAAACAAACCTGATTCAAAACCAAATACTGTCCCTAACAAACATAGGCTTGTTTCCTTGTTAATTCTATGAAGCTCTTTTCCTCGTCTTTCAAAGGAGAGATAATGACATATCTCTCATAGGATTGTTGCAGTCATTAAATGTGATAATTAAAAAAAAATTTTTTTTAAATTAATTTTTGGCTGCATTGGGTACTCATTGCTGCGCACGGGCTCCCTCTAGTTGTGGCGAGCAGGGGCTATTCGGTGTGGTGCGCGGACTTCTCATTGCGGGGGGCCCCTCCTGTTGCAGAGCACGGGGCTCTAGGTGCGTGGGTTTCAGTAGTTGTGGCACACGGGCTCAGTAGTTGTGACTCGTGGACTCTAGAGCACAGGCTCAGTTGCTCTGCGGCATGTGGGATCCTCCCGGACCAGGGCTCGAACCCGAGTCCCCTGCATTGGCAGGCGGACTCTCAGCCACTGCGGCACCAGGGAAGTCTCTGTGATAACTTCTTGAAGTGCTTGGCATATACTAAGAGATCAGTAGTCATCACTGATGATATTTGTCATCACATTATTAATTTTTTATCACATTAACTTAATTATTTACCTGAAATAAATTTTTCTATAGCATGTTTCCATTGTGATAGTTATTCAAAAGCAAACTTCAGACTAACAGAGTTTGATAATTTGTTGGATATCACAGTATTTTATTAAGTATGTGAGCACCTAATAAATGGCTGATTAGTTTTGTCTGCCCCTTGATAGCTCCTGGTAAAAAGACACAGCTCCTGGATTCATGCTCCCTAGTTGAGGGCCATGCTAGATCCGACTCCTGCACAGAAATGCTTCTGCTGCAGAAATTTCCTGCCAAATCATCAAAGTTTTAGAATAATTTCATCCAACAAAGTATATAAAAGAGGTACTCCCAGTTTTGGAGGAGAGGCCAAGTACAGGTGGAAAGTGAGTAATTAGCAAACGCAGCTGTAGAAAATGGTTAACAAATTAACCACATATTTTTTTCCTTTAAGTTAGAGGAGAAAGATATTGTTTGGTTTAAATGGTGATTGAAATTCAGCATCTGTTTGGAGCGTTGTACAGTGGCCATGGCCAAAACCAAGGCTCTTGGCTTTCTCCGCTCGCCAGGCTAGACGTGGCTTTGCTGTCCATGTGAGGATGAGGTCCTCCCTCCAGGTCTGACAGCCCCAGGGCTCAGCCTCTGACCTCAGTCAGGAGGATCTGCCAGGGCTTTGGCCGGTGGCTCCTCCACTATGATTGCCGACTTAGAAGCCTGCTGGCACAGACTCATTCGTCCCCGGAACCTCAGTGGTTTATCCCGGCACCTGTCCTCTTAGCCCCTTCGGCCTTGCTTCCCTGCCCCTTCCCCTCAGCCTGGTCAGCAACAAGAGCACTTTGGTTTCTGTGCGTGATGATCTGCACTATGCCACGGACGGAACTGCTTAGCAGTGCTCGGAGCACATGCTCTAAAGGAATTTGGGGATATGCTAACGAGGAAGCCCATAACCAGAAGCTGAGAAGATTCAGAATCAAATTGCAATAAATCTGTGGAGACTCCTTAAAGAACAAGACACACAGGAAAAGCCTGATTGCTGGACAAACTGCTTTGCAGATGAGTGGTGCGGTTGCTGCATCTTTGAAAAGACAGCAGCACTGTCAGAGACACAACTGCAGCCCCCAACTGCATATTAGTCAGCCCAGACGACTGGCTGATGAATGATAGTGCCATATGGGCAATCTCTCTCAGCGGAGCTCCTGGAAGGACTCAGGTTTGAATGCTGATGTGGAAAGTAAATAAAATGTTCCAATTTGTTCTTTCGTCTTCAACCAACTGCCCCAGCCCATCTCTGAATTTGCACTCTCCCCTTCTTGCTCTGCCTATGTCAACAGCCTTGCACAGAACAGAGTTAAGTGACATACAATTCTATCCTATTTTTATCTTAAAAGACCAACTTACTATATCAATGAATGTCACTCCTGTATGACAGTGAAGGTGAGTATGATTTATAAGTTAAGATTTCAAGAGATAAAGGAACCCCCAAAAGCTAAATCATTTTGAATAAGTTCATATGGATGGTTTAAAGATATCTACCTTAACTCCATTCATTGAACTCTTTAAAGATTATGATGTACTGTGTTATATTTTAATATTTGAAGAAATTGTAAGGTAGCATTTCTTCTCATGAAAATTCATAGGATAATGATTAGATGCTGAAGTATTTCTCTCACTACTTGTAAAGTAACAAAGTTTTATTTCCCTTTATTTAGTCTCAAATCAGAGATCTAGAGGCGGATCAGAATAAGACAATATTTTATGTCATACCAGATTAAATTCTGATCTTTGCAGTGTGAAATTTAGACTTTGTAAATTAAGAGCCAGCAGCTTTGTCTTCTGAGTTGTAGACAGTGTTGCTTAAATGTTTCTCTAAACTGAGTCTCTGGTGAGAAGAAATAAGAATGTTCCAACTTAACAGTTGGCACGTTTTTTTAAAAGACTCCTTTTTCTAAAGATTCCTTTTTCTATTTCTCTTCAGGCTTAGTTCATAATGGGCCTTAGGATTCAATGCTAAGTAACACAGAATCATAGGCTCTGTAGGTGGTAAGGGTATGAACACACTGTATTTCTCAGTAGGCTGCGACTTGCCCAAGGTCCCACAAGTGGGAACTGAATTCATGGTCAAGATTTTGTAGATTGAGACTCTGCATTCTTTCTGGTTAGAGATGGAAAACTAAGGTACAGAGGAACAGGATCCTATATGGGCAGATCACAAAGGTAGACTAAACCGAAAATTCCTTAGTGACTTCTTTGGCTCAGATTGAAAGAACTTTATTTTGAGAATTGAAGACAGACACACTGGGCTAGTTTATGGCCAGATTCCACTTTGATTGGAGGCCACCATAATTCCCCATTTGGCTTCACACCTGAACGCTCAGCCATATATAAAAATGGTGGTCAGTCGGGCTTTTTCAGGTTGCACAAAGCTTGGGCTTCTATCAAGAAAGAGATTAGGCTCTAAGGCCAGATCAAGTCCTGGTTCTACCACTTACTGGCTGTGTGACTTTAGGAAAACTGGTAAATTTCTCTGTTTAATAAATTATACCTTTTACCTTATGTGAGGGTTAGTGAGTTGCTGTATGTAAAGTGAATAGGAGAGTGTTGACCCATATTAAGAGCTCAGTAAACATGAACTCTTCTTGCATTTTGATGATCTGGCTTTCAAAAGACCCATTTATTCAGAGCTGGGAGGGGATTTTGAATCTTCTAGCTCAATATCTTTATTTTTACAGATGAAAAAACTGAGGCCTAGAGAAAGGATGTGGCTTCTGAGCTAATTTGTGACAGACCCAGTCTTTGAATCGCTAGTTCATGGTGCTTTTTACTGTACTAGCCTCCCTGTAAATAAGTCTTTGTTCTTCTTATGGATAGAAGACAGAATCAGACCACTTCTCATATCCACTGCCACTATCTAGGTTCAAGGTTCAAGCCACGCAACCTTGGGTTCCAGCCATCGTTATTACTCTCTGGTATCATTGCAGTAACCTCCTAACTGGTCTTCCTGATTCCACCGTTGCCCCCTTCCATGTCTTCTCACCTCAGCAGCTTAGAGTGTTTTTTGTTTTTCTGTTTGACAAAACATTACCTCCTCTGCTCTCTCACTTCATCTCGTATTACTCGTGTCATTCTACTCCAGTCACCTTGCCCTCCTTGCAGATCCTTGTATGTACCAGGCACCCTCCAGTCTCAAGGTTTTGAGTTTGCTGTTTCCTTTACTTGGAATGCTTCTCACCATATATTTGCATGGTTTGCATTTCTTTCAGATATTTGTTCAGTTATCACCTTGGTGAATCCTGCCCTGGGTATTCTATTGCAGTTGCAGTCATCTTGTACTTTCCATTTTCCTTTCCTGCTTTCTCCAGCCATGGCATTTATTACTTATATTCCATATTTCTTTAGGTAGTTTATTGCCTACTTTTCTCTAGCAGAATGCAAACATCATGAGGGCACTGCTTTTTCATTGCTGTATCTCCAGCATCTAGGACAGTGTCTGCCCCAGTCACTGAATGCAGGAATGAGCAGTGTGCTAACAGGACGTGTGGGATATTCAGAGGGGTGTGTTTTCTCAGGTATTTTTGTTACAGACTAAAACTAAGCAAAGTGTGATACTCTTATTTAAAGAGTCCTGTCATGGCATGGGACTTTCCAACACAAGAAAATTTACCCTTTTTTTTGGACACAATCTGCTTATTTTTGTATTTGCACAGCTAAACCAACATACATATATCTTTCTGGAATTAACTACTGGAAAGCCAATACTCTGTAAAGCCAAAGAAAAACAAGAGCCACTTTCCTAAAACTCTATAAAGAATACACAGTATTTTAGTTCTGGTGAATCAGGAAAAAAGCCCAGAATTTTCTCATTCTTTCTCTTTCCGGGTTCTTAGAGAAATCTCAAAGATAACAAAATATAGACAGGAGGTCAGCCCTCATGAATCAGGCTTCATCTTGACAGTCTTTTTATAGACCTGTAACAAAGTGGAGCCCTGAAAATTGTGTTAGGTAATAGGGATTCTGACAGACCCTTTAACTCCATGGAACTAGGAGGTGCTGCTATAATTCTGCTTCAGATGAAAATTTCAAGTGTTTTCATTAGGTACAACAGCTGTTTCTATTACAGATAACAGATCTCAGAGGTGGTGATGCTGATATCAACTTCTAGTGGGCTCAGAACACAATGTAGCTTGTACAATTAGCTTTTTAAAAAATAATTATTTTTTTTTCCTGCACACACAAATGAACTCTGTAGCAGTAAAAGGAAATTACTTACTTGCTACCGGAATCGTCTGAAAGTGATAGGATCATGCTTTGTAGAGTCACACTGACCAAATTAAAAGCCCTTGGGAAAAATTTGGCACCGCGTTCCTTCCCATTCACATCTTCTTAAAGACCTCTCAGGAGCCTCCATTTAGAAAGCTAAGGGCTTTTAATTTGGAAAGATTGGCTGCTCACCAGTAAGTCTTTCTAGATACCCAGTGGTTGGGTTGAGTGGCTCTGATGTGTTCCAGGCTCAGAGGCCTTGACTTGACTATTCTCCTGACTCCTGCTTGCTTGCAGGTATGTTTTCCAGCCCGGGGCCCTGATCCATGGCTCTACTGCTAAAGCTTATCTCCAAGATGGATGCTATCATTTCATTCTTTCCACAAATGCACATATCACTCCTCCTTGCAGAATTGGAATCTGTTTCTCCAATCCCCTGATTCTGGGCTGGGCTGTGACTGCTTTGACCGATAGAATAGGGTAGCAGTTGCTATGCCAGTTCTGGGCCTAGCCTTTTAGAGGACTGGTGGTTTTTAAATACTTCCCTTTCTCTCGAGATACTTCCTCTTGGAACCCAGCTGTTGTGCTGTTTAAAGCCTAATTCATATGGAGAAGCCACATTTAGGCACTCCAGTCAGTGTCTCAGCTGACTAGTATCAGCTTGTCACCACATGTGTGAGTCCAGTCCATTTTAGCCTTCAGGTGACTCCTCCAGTCCCAGGCACAGAAGCCACGAGATTGAACTGCATGAGAGACACTGAGCAAGAACCACCTGGCTAAGTCTAGTCAACACATAGAACTGTGAGAGATAACGTTGTCGTTCTAAACCACTATATTTGGAATGATTTTTAACACAGCAATAGATAACTGCAGTAAGGGCAAAGCGGGAAGCTGTGGGCTAAATGCTCCTATGAATGTGGGCGTCAGAACACTAGTGTAGAGTGAGGTGAAACTGGTGGTTGTCTACAAGATGCAGACAGGTATAGATGAATGTCAATCACTCTTCCACCTGTTTGGCTAGTCCTTGGAATTTCATAATTGGACTATTCTGTTCTCTCTTGGATTTGCAACTATAAATATTTACTGTACAAATGCAAATATTTCTGGGAGGGATAATGCTTTAAAGCAGGGTATAAGCATACAGCAGACTTTTTGTGTAGGGTCAGATAGTAAATATTTTAGGCTTCGTGAGTTATATGGTCTTTGTGGCAACTACTCAACTTGGCCAAGGTGACATAGATGATACTTAAGTGAATGGCATGGCTGTGTGCAGTAAACTCTATTTACAAAAATAAGTGGTTGGTTGGTTTTGACCTGTGAACTGTAGTTTGCTACCCCCTGTGCTAAACAATTATTTCTATAGTCAGCAGAAATATTTAATTATATTACTTGACTCTCATGAGCATTGGATTTCGTTTACCTCTAGCTCCAGTTCGTCTTGCCACTCCTTCTTAGTCTCCTCCTAAATTTGAAATGTGCTCCCCAAACCTCTCTTCTTCTTATACGCTCTTTCTCTGCCATGTCATCCACTCAAATGATTTCAGTTACCACCAATTTGCCAATGACTTAGAAAACTCTATCTCTATTCAATTTTCTATTCAGAACTCCAGACTCCTGTACTTCACCTTGGATATCTTGCCGGCACCCTAAGTTCAGTGCACTTTTGGCCTAGTTATTAGCCTATTGTCTCTTAATTCCAAACCCACCCTTCTGTAATTAGCTCCTTGATGCTGGGACTGGAACTCTGGAAACCCCATTTCTGTTTTGCCAGCTCTTTGTCTCCATCAATAGGGGTCGATAGAGGGACACTGTAAAACCCAAGGAGAAAGGAGGGACTTGCTGCTTCCTGGTTATTTGCTGCGGACTTCCTGTCTGCTTGGAGTTCCCGTGAGCATCTATTCAGCAAAGTTTCTTTGCTCCAGAAACATACATTCTTTTCTGTAGTAGCAGTGGAATTTGGTTTTTCCAAAAGTTGCCAGATTACCCCCATTAAAACTGCCTTCTTTCACTCCCCATCAGCACTAGTGAGTTAGTGCCCATTCCTCAGAAGTCTAAGTCTCAGCCCTTCATGACCCCTCCTCCAAGTTCAGGGACACTAGCACCAGCTAAATAGCACCTCCTAGTAGGAGATCTGAGTTTTGGCCCAGCCAGGTCCCTGCTCCAAGTTTCTAAGTTTTAGTAATTGCAACCTCTTCTCTTTGATTCTCCAGCCCTAGGGGGTGGTAGCTGTTTCCTTTAATTGCTTCCTTGGTAATGAATTATTGTTTTCCTTTTCAGTTACCTATTTCATACACAGTTAACCATTCTGTATATTAAGTTCCCTTTCAAATACCTGGTGTGGTTTCTGTGGACTCTGAAAGAGTTTATGTTCTCAGCCAAAAGCTGCTTCGTTGAAGTATTTCTTTCCTTTGCACCAGCGAACCTCTTCCTATTCCCTGCCTAGTGGCTCAAGCCCAATGTCTGGGCATCATTCTAACCTTTTCTTCTTTCTAAACTCCCATATGCAATCAGTGAATAAGGCCTGTATATTTGCTTCCCGAATATTTCTTACATCTGTCTGCTTCTCTCCATCTCTGTGCCCACCACTGTACATCAAGTCACCTCCTTATAACTGACCTCCCCAAATTTCTGTAGCCCCGATCTGTTTTCCCACTACAGCCCTAGCGATGTCTCAAAAATATTTATCAGATAAATATTAATACTTCCCCAAACATAGTTTTTAGGACCAAATCCTTAAAAAATCCTTAATGTAATTTTTAAGATCTTCTGTGATTTGACTTCTTCTGCCTCTGCACTTCATTTTGAAATATGTTCCTCGTTCCTTTGTCAGTTTTTGAATTTGCCATGCTTTCTTAGCATTCTTGGTACAAACTTATTCCTCTGTGTAGAAATCTCCCTTTTCATCTGGATAACTACTACTCTCCTTTAAATGATTTATAAATATCACTTTCTCAGAGATGGATTCTCTGATCTCTCAGACCAGATTATATTCCTGTCTTTGTTCCCACAGATCATTGAACATCCACTTTTTAAATATAATAGTTACTAAACTTATAAGTAGCTGTTTAATAACTGTCTTCTTTCCTAGATGGGTAGGCCCATATAGGCAGGGGCTTTGTTTGTCTTGTCTAGCACAATATCCTTAACATACAGTGTTCTTTCAGGCACAGTAGATATCCAACCAATATTTGCTGAGCTCTGTTGATTTCTGTTCTATGCATTTATCATAGGGCCTCTGAATTGATTACAGAAGACACACATTTCTGCAGATGCATTGGAATCCCTCATGGCTGACTTTACCTCTTAAACTGAAGGCTTCTTTGGTTTGCTCTTCTCACATCTCCTGACACCAGTTCTTCCTTTGTGGGTTCTTACCGTGATTGGAGGAGACTCAGTGGGGAGTAGATTGACCAGAATTTATCACCTTTAGCTGGACTGGAGACCCAACACTACTTACTCCTTCCTGCATTGCCAGAGGGGCCCGTGGTATCCCACAAGTCTCCCGAGTAGCTGGGGCCAGGTGCATCTCAGTGCTTGTTTTGCATAACTCAGGTAACCAATGAAGGGATGTTCTACTTCTAACAACCCGTCTGTTACTCCTTCACCCCAAACATCAATGTGCTAGTTCATTTGTAGTTCCCTGAAATGTAGCCATTATTCCTCAAGTGACCATTATGGAAGAAAGGGTTGGGGAGCAAACTAAAACATTGATGAAAGGGCTTAAAAAATATCTATAATAACCAATAATGAAGGAGCAGATAACGAAAATACAATATGAAAATGAGCGTGATAAGAGACCCATAAAATCATATGACCACAGTCAGAAAAGCAGCAGACCTTAGGAAACAGATTAAATAAATCCATATTTGATTTTGGCTACACTTCCAGGGAGAGAGCTGCATTTATTTTAAAAAGAAAACAACCAATAAAACAACCCCAGGAATTTCCTTTTCTTTTTATCTTTTAAACAGATTTGACCCAAGATGGACATTTTCTTTGAGAATAATATGTCTTTTTCCTTCAGCTGAAAGTTTTACCTTTTGAATTGTATTCCACACACGTTCTTTATCGTTTCTTCTTCCTTCAAGGGTGTCCATAGCATCTGCCATTAGTGACTGCAGCTGTGGCACCAAGATAAAAATTATCAGTGTGGAATTCACACAGAAATAACTTCTCTAAATACACAGATTAAAACCTAATTAAAAAATCATTTGTACGCTGATGATTTTATTACTCAACTTTCCGACAATGAACACTGCCACCTCATCTCTGCTTCAGTCATTACCAAGTATTATTGCAGATATAAAATACTGAAATAATGGAAAGATTCTTGAAAATTTGTAGAAAACATATAGATTTTAATGTAGTAAGTGTTGATGTTTTGTAAAAACAGATTTGGGTTGTAAAGAATGAAGGCGGTAGTTAATTCTCTCAGGGAATGGCATGTAGTACATGAACACATTTTAATATTTTCTCCTGAGGCTAATGTATCATAATTCTAGGCATCATGCAAAAGCTCACCAGAGGACCGTACTAAAATTGTGTTGTTTTATTGCCTCTTAAAGGATCTAGCTCATTTATGTTCTTTTACTATGCTTTTCTTTTCTAAAATTTCAAAATAACCAGAATTACTTTTTTAGGTTCCATTTCAAAGGCAAGTTTAAAACATTCCACCCTTTGCCCCGAACTGCCATATTCCAATTTAAAATAATCCTATACACACACTTTATATGTGGCTGCAAAGTAATGAGGCCACATGAAGCCATGTGATATTCAAAGCTAAAAAAGAAAGTTCTCTAAAAATGAACATATTCCAGCTCAGTTCACCATGGCGTCAAACATTATGAACCCTTAGATAATCTTTCTGTTCTTTAGATATTGCAGAGCTTAAACAGGAGGGTAGGGAGTTGAGTCACTCAAAACTCTTCTACTGAGTAGTCACTGTTTATATAGCATCATAAAAGGTGTTTCGAGGATTTGTATCTAGGTTAACCTATGCTTGGAAGCTGGAAAGTAAAATCTGTTACTTAAGGTGATGAACCCTTGCAAGATACATGATTTTTAAATATTTGGCTTGCACATATACATCCCTATACATTTACTTTTTTTCTAGTAGGTATATAAATTATGAAAATATCCCATGAAATCCTGTTTTCCAAGGTTTCGGGTAGTGGAATGTTGCACTAACACATTAGTTAGTGATGTTAATAATGCTAGTTTTGTGCTCTTTGTGTATATTTAGAAATATAAGTATTTCCAGGAAAAAGAAGGCTGCAGATGTGTGGTTAAGAAGACCTAAGTGCAGAAAACTCCCTTGTATTTTTCATTTAAATCTTGAATGTGCTTTTCAGGAAGACAGGATCAACATTGTGCCAGCTTCTTAAATTAACATTTTCTTCGCTTTCTTTTATCTCAGAGGAGCATTAATCATCTAAAATTGACTATAATATGCACTTTGAAAGCTCCACACTTACTGCACTCCTGAATGCCTTACGAACGGTAGGATAAACACTTAGCCTTTTAGAAGGTGTTCTGTGCACATAACCATACAGGTTTAGAAAGTATTATTGCCAGTTTTGACTTAGTAAATTCTTGACTAATAGACTTTTTTTCTCATAGTTTTAATGTTTAGTATGTGGAGTTTTATTATTTTATTATATAAAATATTTTATTATATAAAATATTTTATTTATTATATAAAACTACTCGGTTTTATATGCTTACTTTGAATATCAGTATTTATTTAATATACTTTTACAGGTTCAGATGAACATTATAAATGTTGGCGGTTCACTTCTTGATTAATTTGTAACAATTTAAAAAGTTCAAAGAGGGAGGGTTCCTTTAGTTATCTGAAAATTACAGGTGATAAGTTTGGGTTGTTCTCATCCTTGCTATGTGAATTCAATTCAGGTCTGTAATTAGTTTTCGCTACATTCAATTAGAGCCTCAAAGAGCCCTTCCCAGCAACACATTAGGGGCTTTATATGGAGTGAATTTTACCTTTCCTTGAATGGCCATCACACTGATTAATAATCGTTTTTCAAACGAGGTGCTATTGTTTCTAATATAAATTATGGTTATAATATAAACACCTGTTTGGAGATTTGTTCTATAAGATATTTCTTGAACTAGTTTTTGACAGGCTCTGTGTTTTCTGAGCTAACTGGTCAATTCAGTTAAAAAAAAAAACACCCCACCATTTGACTACATTTTCCCCTCAAGACACCTCTCTTAACTAAATGTACATATGTGTGCGAGTGTTGGCACCGCCAGCATATATGTGACATTAGAAGTAAATAAGAAAATGCTATGGATGATTTTGTAGGGTCAGTTTTCTATCCAGCAATGACTGTTTTTTCCTCTTACTTTTCCATTGAAGAGCATCCTGTATTAACATATCTTGGAGTTAAGAAACAATGTATTAAAATTTCACTTTACTTGAAACAAAAAAGCCTGACTCAAAATATGAATAATCAGCCCTCTTCCATATTTTCATACATCACAAAGGTCTTGCTATTAAAAAAAAAAAAGAAGCTAGTTAGGGTGGGCAAATAAAACACACACACACACACACACACACACACACACATTTCTACATTTTCCAGTTTCTTCATTAGAATGCTTCATGAGGGTTGGGGAGTTTGCCCTTGGACTGCATTTATTGTCACATTCTTTTTCAGACCATATCACTCTTTTATTGGCTCAGGGCTTAAACAAAGAAAAACAAATGCGTACCAATTCCGCTTCCTGTTGACTGATGTCCTGTAGATAGGGAATGGTTGCTAGCTCGGCCATTGCTTGATTGATCACCTGGGACTGCTCCTTTACTCTCTGCAGCCGGCTGAGGAGGCTGGCATATTGCAACTTCTCCATCACACCTGAGCACGCACGAAGACTCCCCTAGTCTCCCAGTAGAAGGAAATGTTTTAGAACAAAACCACAGAAATAACCTCTCCCCGGGGATTGAAGTCAGGTCAGCTAAATAATAACATATTTAGCTTCCCTGAAGTAATGGTATCTAGTGCAAATAAATGTTTTCTTCTATTATTTTAGAGAATTGTCTGTACCCTTCCTTCAAATAGATGAATGTGTTGATATATAAAAGGGAACGCTTGGCAGGACTGTTGAGAAGGATTTGCAGGTGGCCCTGCCTAAGGAATCTGGGATGAGGGGAAAAGAAGGACTGAAATTGAACCTGAGCTCCACTCTCCCAGTGGCGATCCCACAGAGCTGTGTCCATTGAGCGGGGGTGATTTTATCTATGTCACCAAGGCATCATAAGAGTTAAGAGTTGCCCACTGTCTTGTTTATACAAAGGAAGATTTCTTATGCAAGTTGAATCCTGAAAAATGTTATGCAAGTGGATTTCTGTCTAGTCCAGTGGCTTACATTAAACCTCCAGCTCTGCTTTTATCTTTAGCTCTCATTGGATGGCCATGGACTCTGGCTCCTCTCCTGTGGCAATTTAGTGATTTATTCTGGGTCCTAGGACCATTCCAGCAACTGACATGATCCATCTTGAAATAGACTGTTGTGCACTTGTCTATGGAGGTTGGTGTCCTCCATGAATCTACTGGTATTTTGGGCTTTCTTAAAATGGGGCACACTTATAATTAAGGTGGCCTACCTCTGTGTTTGCTACTGCCAGCCATAGAGAGGACATGTTACCTTCTCTAAAAAGTTTAATACAAACTGTACTGCTTGATAGGTGAGACAAAGTTTATCGTAAAATTCTCACATTTCTGTTTAGGAAAAAGTACTTCTGACATAAGGGGGCATCTGAGGGTTCCTGTCATGTTTGGAGGGTGATGAGAAATGGGAAGTCACAGGAGGATTTAGTTTGGTGATGATATTCTGAATCTTGGTGCTTAGAAGTGGAAGCCTGGATGAGCGGCATCCCTTTATGCGGTCGGGGAGTGGAGGTTTCCTCTTTGATCACCTGCACCTGAATTACTAGGCTTGTTGGTTAACTAGGAAGAGTCCTGGACCTTACTCAGTGAATCGCAATCTCTTGATATGTGGCCCTAGAAATATGAATTTTAGCTATACAAAAATTCAGATATTCAAATATCTCAAACAGAAGTTGGAGAGTAAACTACTACCTTAAAGCTTAGTATCTGCACAAGGACTATTTTAGTTTGTGCATACTTATAAAACAGATTTTCTCCCAGAAATTAGAGAAGGCAGACGTGACTTTTCCTTCTTAAAATATTCTCTTCTAAGGAGAAAAATTATTAGAAACTAGCGTTACTGAAGAGCATCGAGATTTTAACTTGAATTTAGAAGGCAGTCCTTTCTGAAATGTCATACACATATCTTGACTGACACCAACCTCTAGAATTTGGCGCTTTCCTAGAATCTTGGTAATAAAGAAAGGCTGAGCACTGTTGCATTGTATTTGCTGTATTTCTTCCTAACATCTCTTTCTGCCATTTGACTAATGTCTCTTTATCCCTGCCAATTTGTTCTTTCCAATTAATCATTTATCTGAAAACCTATAAACCTATAGGAGCAATGACTGCAAATTGTGGATTTGAGATCCCTTCTCTGAATTGAAGAGATACCCGGCCTACCCACAGAGCTTAAACATGTAGCTAAACAATGGATACTGTCAAATAGAGGAAAGCAAGTTGCAGGAGAAACAGTTTTCTTTCCCAAGAAAAATTACTTTCTTTGTCCTTCTTTAAAATAAACAGTGGGGCTGGTTGTAGGAAAGTGGTATAGTGACTCAACTCCAAAGTGCAGAAACAACTGCGGCCTGCATGGAAACATAATCTATCAGTGTAATTTTCCAAAACATCAGGACAATAAAAATAGTGGAAGGCAGTGGTGCTTTGTTAGCTGGATTGTTGGATGCATAGCAAAACAGGAAGTGCTCCTTATGGATAGGACACTAGGGAAAGGATACAGTTGACTGCTAATGGTCCTCCCCCTACCCCCCCACCCCCACCCCAAGCCAAATGCAGTTTTGGTCATCAGGAAACTACAGATTAATATTTTACCTATACAAGGTTGGGGCTTTTGAGAGATAAAGTGAAAAAGAAAGAAAAATTAATAAATGCCAGCAGGAATGCTTTAATGCTGTTGCTTTAAGAAAATCAAGGAAATAATGAAAAATGAAGGAATTAGCTCACATTTAATGCTAGCAAGGGCTAAATCTAAAAGGAAGTAGCCCTCTCAGTGAGACTTCAGAAGTGATCAAAGAGCTCCTTAGCTGCTGGAGAGAGTGTAATGAAGTGGCCACACAGGTACAATGAAGGTTAGGTAAATAGCAAGTTCAGATGAAAGCTTCAGCCAGACAATTGTCTAGATTTAATAGCAGGTATGGATGAATGTTTGGAAAGTAAGTGGCACAGCATAATATTGCTGAAAAGCAGAGCCCAAGTATTGGGAATGTATTTCCATTTGCCATAACATATAGAAACATTAATTGCAAAGAAAAGGGGTAGGAAACACATATTATTGTTCATTTCCAATGTGCATATATAAACAATTTTTGTGCTTCACTTGGAGGAAATTACAAGTAAAATTAACAAGGTATTCAAAACCTGGTTAGTTAGGTCATTTTGCCTGTGAAGGAAGCTTCATGCCTGGCAAGAGATTTTATTATTTTAACTCTTTAACACCCCAGGAAGCACAGTACATAAGGTGCAAACTGACAGCAGCCTGTAAAGTTAATACATGGAAAAGCACAGCAGCATTCAGTAGCACGTGAAATAATTAGTACAAAGAACCATAGAAGAAAAAATACCATTAGAGCAGAGCTACTGGTTGAATGGGGTTGATGTTCAGTGAGATTAAAAGACACCAGATAGGAAGGTGGGAGAATATTTTAGACAATAACTCTGAAAATGCCAGAATCATTCTTGTCACACAGCCATGTGCTGTGTGCCTAACAAAGGAATCTATAAAGGTAAGGAAACTGGTGTCAGAGTGTAAGGAGAATTATTTTCTGAGAGAAGCATTATACCAGGAATGTCTTTGTCTCCTTCACCAACTCTTTCTACCACCTCATAGCAAGAGGTGAAAATTCATGTTCCCTGACAAGCCCTACTGTGGGCAGTAGATCTACTCCATGGCTAGAGATGACACCTCTAATCCTGCCTTTGTGAGGAGATCTGAGTGGATCAGCGATCTAAGGAAAAGAATTCAAGATCCACAGGACACTTGCACAGTCTTCATTTTAGAAGAGTATGTAATTTCAAAGTATACAGCATTTATAAAGAAGAAGAAGGGTCTATAAAACAGTCCTTTTGTCATAGCAAATGAAAACCAATACAATTAATTAAAACTCTAAAAATTCTTAATACTTTACAAAGTGCTTCAATGTGGATTATATACTTTTGGTCTCACAACTCTGGGAGGTGAGCATGGCAGATAACAGCTTATTTTATAAATGAGAAAAAAACAGCTCAGAGGTTAAGTGATATCCTAGGGTTACACAGCCAGAGAGCACAGCCTTGGACGAGTCTTCATCCATAGGTGTCACAAGCTAGGGTCACAGCTAATAAGGACAATGCAATGCTTAAATATTCAAGTGGATGGCATTTGACATCTGACAAAAAACAAACAAAAAAAACACCTCAGGGGATCCTGAAAACACTGTTGAGGGATTCTTGGGTCACAATTAATTGTACCATGTAGGAATAATTTCTGCTCACCAACTCATTTCTTGCTTCATTAGCTAGGTTACCTTTGCAGCCGATTTTATTCAGTCCTGCTTTATGAAGCTGTGGTTGGGCATATAATGAGAAACCTACAGGCCAATATTTGGATATTCTTGTGGTCCCTGGGTACCTGTGGGCTCACTTGCTTCAATTTCATTCAAGCTCTTTGAGACAGTCTTCCAAAAACTATTTCCCATAGACGCAAACATAAGAAAGTTGATGAAATCCCTCACAGTTAACAAAGTGGTGCTGACTCATTCTAAAGAAGACTGAGTCATTCATTAGATGCTAAGAATCTTATTCATTATGGGTTTCAAGTCTGCTTTATGGACACATAGACATTCATGCATATACACATTTCTAAGTGGCCAGAATGCCCTTTGAAACGTGAGAGGAAAATGTGTTAGAAGCATTTAAAAAGTGCATGATGCCTAGATTGGCCTAACCTGCCTTCACAGCACACTGGGAGATGTGAGCTGGCAACAGATGATGAGGTGGCGGGTATCTGACAAGTAGCAAGCTACGGCGGGCATCGCCCCAAAGAGCCGGGGCACAGACAGATTACCTCCCCAGCATCCAGCACGCTGGCACTGCAAGGCTAACCATGTGCAGATGAGGTGAAGTAATACTATATGGTGATGGTTCTTGCTAGCAAGGCTTCCACTGCTTGCAAGAGCCTGGTGATGACAGTAATGAGGTGTGTGTGTGTGTGTGTGTCTCTAATTAGGATGGGGTGGTTGGTGAGGGTGTGTGTGTGTGTGTCTGGAAGAGGTTGTGAATTGGAGAACAGGACCCAAAATTTGCAATAGATCCAATGAGATCACTATAAACTGAATGTTTGTGTCCACCCAAAATTCCTATGTTGAAGCCCTGGTGACCAATGTGATGTATTTGGAGATGGGGCCTTTGGGAGGTAATTGTGGTTAGATGAGGTCATGAGAGTAGGGCCTGATCTTGGGATTAGTGCTCTTATAAGAATTGACAGCAGAGGGCTTGCTCTCTGCCATGTTAGGACACAGAGAGAAAGTAGCCAACTGCAAGCCAGGAAGAGGGTCTTTAGCCGACTGCAAACCAGGAAGAAGGTGTTTGGCAGAACCTGACCATGTTGGCACCCTGATCTCAGACTTCTAGCCTCTAGAATTGTGAGAAAATAAATTTCTGTTGGTTAAGTCATCCAGTCTATGCTATTTTGTTATGACAGCGCAAGATGACTAAGATAGAGATGGATTTCTTAGTAGTAGTAGTAGTATAGGGGAGATAGTTGAGTGGAACACAGTTGTGAGGAAGGGGAAGGAAGCTATGTGGTAGGAAAATCAGTAAAAATGTGCTTTTGGATTTGTAATGCATAGAATTACAAATCATGCAAATAAATTTAGGGATTTTATAGCCTTTATAAAATACTGAATAATGTTACTGAGCAGGTAAACTGCTGAACAGATATTAAGTAGCTGTTTGTGATAACCCCCTTGGTACCCCTTGTAAGGTAAGAACATCAAATCAACGATGTAATACTAAAACCACAAAAAAAGAATTCTTAAAAATTTCCAGCTTAAAGGCCTTTTGAAAAATATTTTAAAAGGGGAAATCTGCAGCCTTTAGAGCCCATTAACGAGGAGTTCCCTTTATGTACTTTCTTTTTTTTTTTTTTTTGCGGTACGCGGGCCTCTCACCGTTGCGGCCTCTCCTGTTGCAGAGCACAGGCTCCGGACGCGCAGGCTCAGCGGCCATGGCTCACGGGCCCAGCGGCTCCACGGCATGTGGGATCTTCCCGGACCGGGGCACGAACCCGTGTCCCCTGCATTGGCAGGCGGACTCTCAACCACTGTGCCGCCAGGGAAGCCCTCTTTATGTACTTTCAATACAATAGCTTAAATTTTGTAAAATAGCACAGCATAAATCAGGTCTTATTTTGGGCTTTTTTTAAGACTGAAAGTAGAAAGGGCATATTTTCCCTGGGTCACAGAAAGGGATTAGATAATTTACCTTAAGGGTATATAAAGATCAATTGCCAGGTGGAGGGCGGAGTCAAGATGGCAGACTAGGATTCGTGTCTACATACAATTAGGACACCTACCAGGCACTGGTGGGGGACGACAGACAGCTAAGGGGACGGGATGAACCTCTGGCGACTGGCTTGCAGGATTTGGGTTCCCAAGCCGGAGGTCAGGGCCGAGCTCCTGTGGTGGGAGCTCTGAGTCCAAATTGCTGGGCTAACAGAGAACCTCAGACGCCAGGGAATACCAATTGGAGTGAGGCCTCACAGAGGTCCTCATCTCAGCCCCAAGACCCGGCTCTATCCAACTGCCTGCAAACTCCAGTGCTGGACCCCTCAGGCCAAACAACCAGTAAGACAGGAATACAGCCCCACCCATCAAAAAAAAAAAAAAAAAGAAACGACAAAAAATATGTCACAGATGAAGGAGCAAGGTAAAAACCTACAAGACCAATAAATGAAGATGTAATAGGCAACCTACCTGAAAAAGAATTCAGAGTAATGATAGTAAAGATGATCCAAAATCTCGGAAACACAATGGAGAAAATGCAAGAAACATTGTAACAAGGATCTAGAAGAATGATAGAGCAAACCAACAGTGATGAACAACACAAAAACTGAAATTAAAGATACTCTAGAAGGAATCAATAGCAGAATAATTAAGGCAGAAGAACGGATAAGTGACGTGGAAGATAAAATGGTGGAAATAACTGTCAGGGAGCAGAATAAAGAAAAAAGAATGAAAAGAATTGAGGACAGTCTCAGAGACCTCTGGGACAACATTAAACACACCAACATTTCAATTATAGGGGTCTCAGAAGAAGAAGAGAAAGAGAAAGCATCTGAGAAAATATTTGAAGAGATTATAGTCGAAAACTTCCCTAACATGGGAAAGGAAATAGTCAAGTCCCGGAAGCACAGAGAGTCCCATACAGGATAAACCCAAAGAGAAACATGCTGAGACACATATTAATCAAACTCTCAAAAATTAAATACAGAAAAGAGATATTTAAAGCAGCAAGGGAAAAGCAACAAATAACATACAAGGAAATCCCCATAAGGTTAACAGAAACTCTGCAAACCAGAAGGGAGTGGCAGGACATATTTAAAGTGATGAAAGGGAAAACCCTACAACCAAGATTACTCTACCCAGCAAGGATCTCATTCAGATTCAATGGAGAAATTAAAACCTTTACAGACAAGCAAAAGCTAAGAGAATTCATCCCCACCAAACCAGCTTTACAACAAATGCTAAAGGAACTTCTTTAGGCAGGAAACACAAGAGAAGAAAACGACCTACAAAAATAAACCCCAAACAATTAAGAAAATGGTAATAGGAACATACATATCAATAGTTACCTTAAATGTAAATGGATTAAATGCTCCAACCAAAAGGCATAGACTGGCTGAATGGATACAGAAACAAGACCCATACATTTTCTGTCTACAAGAGACCCACTTCAGACCTAGGGACACATACAGAATGAAAGTAAGGGGATGGAAAAAGATATTCCATGCACAGGGAAATCAAAAGAAAGCTGGAATAGCAATTCTCATATCAGGCAAAATAGACTTTAAAATAAAGACTATTACAAGAGACAAGAAGGACACTACATAATGATCAAGGGATCAATCCAAAAAGAAGATATAACAATTGTAAATATTTATGCACCCAACATAGGAGCGCCTCAATACATAAGGCAAATACTAACAGCCATAAAAGGGGAAATCAACAGTAACACATTCATAGTAGGGGACTTTAACACCCCACTTTCACCAATGGACAGATCATCCAAAATGAAAATAAATAAGGAAACACAAGCTTTAATTTATACACTAAACATGATGGACTTAATTGATATATATAGGACATTCCATCCAAAAACAACAGAATACACTTTCAACTGCTCATGGAACATTCTCCAGGATAGACCATATCTTGGGTCACAAATCAAGCCTTGGTAAATTTAAGAAAATTGAAATCATATCAAGTATTTTTTCCAACCACACTATGAGACTAGATATCAATTATAGGAAAAACTGTAAAAAATACAAACACATGGAGGCTAAATAATGTGCTACTAAATAACCAGGAGATCACTGAAGAAATCAATGAGGAAATCAAAAATATCTAGAAACAAATGACAATGAAAACATGATGACCCCAAACCTATGGGATGTAGCAAAAGCAGTTCTAAGAGGGAACTTTATAGCAGTACAATCCTACCTCAAGGAACAAGAAACATCTCAAATAAACAACCTAAACTTACACCTAAAGCAATTAGAGAAAGAAGAACAAAAAAACCCCAAAGTTAGCAGATGGAAAGAAATCATAAAGATCAGATCAGAAATAAATGAAAAAGTAATGAAGAAGACAATAGCAAAGATCAATAAAACTAAAAGCTGGTTCTTTGAGAAGATAAACAAAATTGATAAACCATTAGCCAGACTCATCAAGAAAAAAAGGGAGAAGACTCAAATCAATAGAATTAGAAATGAAAAAGGAGAAGTAACAACTGACACTGCAGAAATACAAAGGATCATGACAGAATACTACAAGCAACTATATGCCAATAAAATGGACAACCTGGAAGAAATGGACAAATTCTTAGAAAAGCACAACCTTCTGAGACTGAACCAGGAAGAAATATAAACAGACCAAGCACAAGCACTGAATTTGAGACTGTGATTAGAAACCTTCCAACAGACAAAAGCCCAGGACCAGATGGCTTCACAGGACAATTCTATCAAAGATTCAGAGAAGAGCTAACACCTATCCTTCTCAAACTCTTCCAAAATATAGCAGAGGGAGGAGCACTCCCAAACTCATTCTACAAGGCCACCACCACCCTGATGCCAAAACCAGACAAAGATGTCACAAAGAAAGAAAACTACAGGGCAATATCACTGATGAACATAGATGCAAAAATCCTCAACAAAATATTAGCAAACGGGGCTTTCCTGGTGGTGCAGTGGTTGAGAGTCTGCCTGCTGATGCAGGGGACACGGGTTCGTGCCCCGGTCCGGGAAGATCCCACATGCCGCGGAGCGGCTGGGCCCGTGAGCATGGCTGCTGAGCCTGCGCGTCTGGGGCCTGTGCTCTGCAACGGGAGAGGCCACAACAGTGAGAGGCCTGCGTACCGCAAAAAAAAAAAAAATTACTAGCAAGTGGAATCCAACAGCACATTAAAAGGCTCATACACCACGATCAAGTGGGGTTTATCCCAGGAATGCAAGGATTCTTCAATATATGCAAATCGGTCAATGTGATAAACCGTATTAATGAACTGAAGGAGAAAAAACATATGATCATCTCAATAGATGCAGAAAAAGCATTTTACAAAATTCAACACACATTTATGATAAAAACTCTTCAGAAAGTAGGCATAGAGGGAACCTACCTCAACATAATAAAAGCCATATATGACAAACCCACAGCCAACATCGTTTACAATGGTGAAAAACTGAAACCATTACCTCTAAGATCAGGAATAAGACAAGGTTGTCCACTCTCACCACTGTTATTCAACATAGTTTTGGAAGCTTCAGGCACAGCAATCAGAGAAAAAAAAGAAATAAAAGGAATACAAATTGGAAAAGCAGAAGTAAAACTGTCACTATTTGCAGATGACATGATACTGTACATAGAGGATCCTAAAGATGCTACCAGGAAACTACTAGAGCTAATCAGTGAATTTGGTAGAGTAGCAGGATACAAAAATAATGCACAGAAATGTCTTGCATTCCTATACACTAATGATGAAAAATCTGAAAGAGAAATTATGGAAACACTCCCATTTACCATTGCAACAAAAAGAATAAAATACCTAGGAATAAACCTACCTAAGGAGACAGAAGACCTGTATGCAGAATACTATAAGACACTGATGAAAGAAATTAAAGATGATACAAACAGATGGAGAGATATACCATGTTCTTGGATTGGAAGAATCAACATTGTGAAAATGACTGTACTACCCAAAGCTATCTACAGATTCAATGCAATCCCTATCAAACTATCAATGGCATTTTTCATAGAACTAGAACCAAAAATTTCACAATTTGTACGGAAACACAAAAGACCCCGAATAGCCAAAGCAATCTTGAGAAAGAAAAACAGAGCTGGAGGAATCAGGCTCCCTGACTTCAGACTATACTACAAAGCTATAATAATCAAGACAGTATGGTAGTGGCACAAAAACAGAAATATAGATCATTGGAATAGGATAGAAAGCCCAGAGATAAACCCTTGCACATATGGTCACCTTATGTTTGATAAAGGAGGCAAGAGTATACAATGGAGAAAAGACAGCCTCTTCAATAAGTGGTGCTGGGAAAACTGGACAGCTACCTGGAAAAGAATGAAATTAGAACACTTCCTAACACCATACACAGAAATAAACTCAAAATGGATTAAAGACCTAAATGTAAGGCCAGGCACTATCAACCTCTTAGAGGAAAATATAGGCCGAACACTCTATGACATAAATCACAGCAAGATCCTTTTTGACCCACCTCCTAGAGAAATGGAAATAAGAACAAAAATTTAAAAATGGGACCCAATTAAACTTAAAAGCTTTTGTACAGCAAAGGAAACCATAAACAAGACAAAAGACAACCCTCAGAATGGGATAAAGTATTGGCAAATGAAGCAACTCACAAAGGATTAATCTCCAAAATATACAAGCAGCTCATGCAGCTCAATAGGAAGAAAACAAACAACCCAATCCAAAAATGGGCAGAAGACCTAAATAGATATTTCTTCAAAGAAGATATACAGATACAGCCAACAAACACGTGAAAGAATGCTCAACATCACTAATTATTAGAGAAACGCAAATCAAAAGTACAGTGAGGTATCACCTCACACCAGTCAGAATGGCCATCATGAAAAAATCTACAAACACTAAATGCTGGAGTGGGTGTGGAGAAAAGGGAATCCTCTTGCACTGTTGTTGGGAATGTAAATTGATACAGCCACCTTGGAGAACAGTATGGAACTTCCTTAAAAAAGTAAAAATAGAAGTACCATATTACCCAGCCATCCCACTACTGGGCATATACCCTGAGAAAATGGTAATTCAAAGAGTCATGTACCACAGTGTTCATTGCAGCACTGTTTACAATAGCCAGGACAGGGAAGTAGCCTAAGTGTCCATCAACAGATCAGTGGATAAAGAAGATGTGGCACATATATACAATGGAATATTACTCAGCCATAAAAAGAAATGAAATTTAGTTATTTGTAGTGAGGTGGATGGACCTAGAGTCTGTCATACAGAGGGAAGTATGTCAGAAAGAGAAAAACAAATACCCTATGCTAACACATATATATGGAATGTGAAAAAAAAAAAAGGTTTTGATGAACCTAGGGGCAGGACAGGAATAAAGATGCAGATGTAGAGAATGGTCTTGAGGACACAGGGAGGGGGAAGGGTAAGCTGGGATGAAGTGAGAGAGTGGCATTGACATATACACACTACCAAATGTAAAATAGATAGCTAGTGGGGAGGAGCTGCATAGCAAGAGGGAGATCAGCTTGGTGCTTTGTGATCAACTAAAGGGGTGGGATAGGGAGGGTGGGAGGGAGACGCAACAGGGAGGGGATATGGGGATATATGTATGCATATAGCTGGTTCACTTTTTTATACAACAGAAACTAACACAACATTATAAAGCAGTTATACTGCAGTAAAGATGTTACCAACAAAAAAGATCAATTGCCAATGTTTAGAGTAGCATCCAGTGTATCAGTTAATGTGGAGGAGCTAGCTTTCAGTGTTCTGAATTCTTATGTAGGCAACAAAATGGTTATATGCAGTAGCCAAATGTATGAAATAGGGAAAGCACTGTGTTCACTAAAATTTAGTTACTGATTTGAAGCAAGAGATTCAATTCAGCCTTCATTTAGATATCAGGAAGCCACAAAGAAAAGGCTCTAGCCTGAGAAATGCTGGAAATTGCGAAGTGTAACTTTATGATTAATATATTTTAAAATATAAAAGGAATAAAATCATTAGCTAAACTTTGCTTGGTTTTGCAAAGAAGGTTGACTGTGAAAGTTTCTAAAATCGTCCGACACTTGCAATATTTACACCATAAACTTTCCATACTTCTAGGATTGTCTGATATTTATATGTTGAAAAAATATAAAAGACTTATATACCTACATTCGATTGGGTGCTTCTAATAAAATCCAGTATTGGCAAGATTCGCTTCCCCATTCTCTGCATGTGTCTCACTGTGTCTTCTCTTGTCAGCAGACCGAAGGGAGTTTTATGTTCTAAAAATTGTAACAATAAACTTTTATACTTTTTTCCCCCAGACTTCCATTTCAAAATGCTTTCCTTAGCAAGCTATAAACAGATACCTCAATATTAATAGATATGAAATCTTTAGTATAGAAATGAGTCCCATCTCAAAGACCAGAAGTATAACAGTGAAAGATCTATGAGGAGACATTGCCCTTTAGAGACTATCATTTATTCCTTTTGTTGTGTTTCTTGATTGAGAGATCCACGGGACAGCCTATGACAATTCACCTCTCTCTGCAGAATATGCTTTTCCTGAGTTGTGAAAAAAATGTCATCATAAATGTGTCTGATTCTTGTCTTGTTCCTCCCAGGTATTATTCAAGTGTGCAGATTGCACTGACTTTGAATGTAGCTCGAAGCTGAGATAAGCTTCAGAGGACAGAGTGCCAGACAAAACACAAATCCTTAATTATGTGGGTAGAGCTGAAGGGATAAATTCAACCTGGTCATGAATTCAGCCCATAAGTATGAGACTTCACCTGAATGTTTACTTGATTTTTGAAAGTTTCAACTAGAATTGCTGAGCACCATTTAACTATAATACTCTTCAGGAGATCTGAGATCTTGGTTAATTACATAAGAAAAGAGTAGAACAGATATTAATACAATGGCAGATGATCCAAGTGATTTAAGGTGGTCATTGGCTATATGTTTGATTTCATACAATAGTTTTGTTGCACGATTTTCTTCTGTGTTTGCTGGTGGGTGATGACAAAAGCTTGTAATCTTTGAGTGCCCCATGATCAGGCATGGGTGGTGATGTGGTTGCAGTGAGATGGTTAGAGTGAGGGAGGTGGGCACTCTTGGGGGAACCAGAATTCCAGGTATTGTTAACTAACCCACAAAGAAGATCGGAAGGAGTTAAGTATGACCCAACAAACATTTTGGTGCCCAGGCCTTACTATATGCTAGGCTTGTGATGAATAAAGCTTAATGAATAATGCACAATTCCTAATTTAAAACAGTATTGAAAGATAACAAGTCCAGGTGACTTACCTGTAAATGTTGGTAACTTCCTACATGATACTTTTTCCAAAAACTTCCCATCTTCTTTGTTTTTGAACCCAAGAGTCAAGAGATACTGTTGAGGAGGAAAAGATGACCAGTCAGCTGTCTGAGGCAACACATGGAGTCCTTGAAGGTCTGAAATATGACAGAAAAAACTAAAGAATTTATCATTTTCTTGTTTTCAGGGTGTTTCCCCCCCAGATTTCAAGAATTATACTCGGAAAAAATTAAAGATACAAAGTAAAAGTATGTGCATCAAAAGGTCAAATAGATGATATATCAAAATCATACTTTATCCTTCATATTTTTATTAAAATATAAACATACACAAAGTATAGCAATAGAATATGGCTAGGTTATGTGTTCCTCTTTCCCCATATTCAAAATAATACAAAATTCAGGACCAGGTTGCAGGCTTAATATTTTTCTGTGTGACACCTTTCAAGAGAATTTGATTTTTCTGTCCACAGTTTGTTTAAGAAAATAATGTTATATGAAAGGAAAGAGAAAAATTACCAAGTAAGAATTAAAATATAAGACTAATTAATTTAGTTGCTCTCCGTCCTATAGTTGAAGGAAATTTTAAATGATAAATGTACTAACTTTTGTAATTAGACTTGGAAATAACTCATGCGTCAAGAAAATGGTTCTAAAACAAACTGTTCTTAATGACTAGAAGAGCTAATATTTACTTAGTACTTATTTTCTACCTTCCCTTGTGCTAAACATTTTGTGTGCATTCTGTTAAAAATTTTTTTATTGACATAGTTGATTTACAATATTGTGTTTCAGGTGTACAAAAAGTGGTTCAATTATATATATATATATATATTTTTTTTTTCAGATTATTTTCCATCATAGGTTATCACAAGATACTGAAAATAGTTCCATGTGCTATACAGTAAATCTTTGTGGCTTATCTATTTTATGTATAATAGTTTATATCTGTTAATCCCATGCTCCTAATTTATCCCTCCCTTCCTTCCCTTTCCCCTTTGGTAATCATGTTTGTTTTGTGTGCATTCTCTTTAAATCCTCATGATACATTCACATAATTGGTGCTTTTGTCCTCATTTTACAAATAACCGGGAGGTTGAGGTACACAGATGGGCAGTGACTTGTCTGGAAACACGCATATAAGTGGACAAGGCAGGATTCACACCTGGGCAGTCTGACTCCAGAGACCGTGGGCGTAACCACTGCACTCTGCTTTAGGCTTGCTTGACTTTGGATGACTTTTGGGACAGGGACAGATGTCAGCCATGGGGTCTTGGAGGCCAGATTTACTTCATTCATTTTCATTCTGCGTAATAATGCTTTGGTTTATTACAATAGACTTCTCAAATGAAGGATGATGAACAGAGGGTTTAATGAGCCCTCCCTATTTAACACTGCCAGAAAGGGAAAAAGATGAAATTCCAAATATCCTTGAATCATGATTTAAATGCCAATTTTTAATCTAGAGTCAGAACTCAAATGGCAGTGTTTCAAATACAGTCTTTGCTATCTGTAGTATTTCTTTAAGAAATAATAGACACAGTAAACCATGAGTGTTTTTATCCACCCTCTCTGACTTGCCCCCTCTGATTTTTAGCTGCAGAACCCTTTGTTCAAACTAAAATTTACTGAGAAGCCCAATATTCAAAGTTGGTAAAGGTAGAGCTGTCCCATTTGAAGCCTGGATCACTGACCACTCGCTCTCATCACTGTAGCCCATTCTGTATACCCCACACACAATAGCCACCTTGAACCCCTCCACAGAATCCCAAGTTTTCAAAGCACGGCTTGGAAAACACTGCAGTAAGCTATTTGGCACATTTTGGTTAAGTAAATAGCATACGGCTGTCAAACAGAGAGTTAACAGGTATGCTGATAATTAAAAGAAAATATTACAAAATATCTTTTAAACACAAGCACCGAACAAAAATATATTAAACATGATTTAGTCTTTGGTGACAGGATCTGGTAACCACTAAATATTATTGAGGGTTAACATTTATGTGACACTTCTTCTGTGCCATACACATTATCAGGATTATCTTTCTCATTCAACAACAGTGTAGAGCAGGACACATTATTATGACCACCTGACGGATGATCAAACTGGAACTTCAAGAAATTACAAACTTGCCCGACACAGCAAATGGAGGGACCAGAATTGAGAGTCAGGCTGCTGAACGTTGAAGCACAGGGCTTAACTCTCAGAACGATCCTACGACAGTGATTATCACTCTGACAGTCAGTGGGAAGCATGTTACAGAAGCAGGGCAATGTCAATACATAGATGGTTTTAACAGACACAATTCTAGATAGAACACTTCCTTACTCTATCTAGAAAAGTACAACAAAGGCTCAGGGGTTCCTAGAATTGATAGCGTAGCTTTTAGGCACTTTAAAAGCAGATTCTAGTATTAGATGCTTCTTTAGTTGGTGTTTGCCTCTTTTTAAAAGGATGGCTCATTTCTATAAACAAGGTAAAATGTGATTTCTGCATCTCCATCTCAAGAGTGCAGAAAGTTTCTTTGCTTTTGAAATCTGCAGATACAGACACACCCAACCAAGAGTTTACCAGTTTTACTGAAGTTGCCAATAACCGGATCATGTGAAAAGGCAATTAAGTAAAAGTAAAATGGACACTAGCTCATTCTCCTGATAAATGGTCATAACGTTTTTTTTTTGATTGTGGTTATTCTTTAGCACTCTCTAAGATGCTGGCATGTCTAGATTGTCAGTATTTTCAGGAATTAGCATACTCTGGAGGTGGAGGGCAGGAGAAGGTATGTGTTCCCTGGCTATGGTTTGCTCTTTAACCTGGTTTTGCTCCCTGACCTAGAAGGCCTCAGCGCTCCTGGCCATGCTGGTGGTGAAGTCTGGGGCCATCCTCTGGGGAGAGCCTTGGCTTTCTGGGTAACTCTGGATGCCCAGAGGCCCCCTGAATGGATGTGGGTAGGCTTTATGGATGCTCTGACTTCCCCACAGACCCATAGTATATGTAGCTTGTTGACATAGAAGCCGCTGGATCCCAGGTACCCTGAAGCCTCCTGCCAGCACCTGCTTCCAGCTCAGAGAGGGTTCCCTGCAGGACACCTCTAGGACTTTAAGGTGTACATTAAAGTGCTCTTGGAGGCCCCGGAGTCCTGAGGTTCAGAATAGTTTATGGTGTGCTGTGCATGGGCTGGTGTTTGTGGTGAGTTGCAGGAGGCATCTTGAGATCTGGCATTTTCTGATGCCCCTCTATTGCCAGAAGCAGCCGATGTTTGAGGGCTCTGTTATATAAATAGCACAAAGACTTTGAGAGGTTGACCTCTTCCTGCTCTTAAATATTTGATGGATAAAGAGGAGACCTGTATTAATAGTGACAGTGGTTAGATGAACTAGAGAAACTAATATTAGCACTATAGCTAATTTGTTATGAAATATACTTGCAAAAATGTATTTTCTGTTCCTTTTGATGCTGTATGTTTCATCCTGTTCAATCCGCTGTTGAATTCTAGTAAAAGTTTTGAAATGAGAGAGGTCCCTACGTACATACTGTTAAGTTAAAAATATTTTTAAAGTATCATTTTTATTCCATTTGTATGCAGAGTAAATTGCAGTTGTATGAACATTTAGCCTAGCAAGTGGTCTATGACCCAAAATGATGACACACTTACCAGATGTTGAATCTCATGTAACATTAATTTGAGTGCTAATTGTTCTCAATTTTATGCTTATAAACCTCTACCTACGTCCGAAAAGCCCTGTGCCTCTGATGGATATGAAAGTTAACCAGAATATATTGTCCTTTGGTAGGAAGGTTGAGTTGATTAAAAATGTCTTCTTTGCTCCTGTCACGTGAGAAGAAAACGTGAGAGAAATAAATCCCTTAATGCATTCCTTTACAATTTATCACAATTGCAGATGAAATTTAGATGACTAGGACCAAATTTATTATTAAAAAATCAATTTGCAGGTATGATGCAGTTCCAAATTTGTACCATTAGGGAAGCAGATGTTTTAAAAAAGAATATCAAAGATAGATTATGCAGATTAAGTTTCTTGTAGAAACATGATCTTTCAGTTCTTTATCCTCCAAATGAAAGATGTCCGACTCTCAGCAAAAAAGGGTAATGTTTGCCCTTTATCAAGAACCTTTTATTGTACCTCAGGAGGCTGGAGCTGACCAGCTTTAGGTACTCAAGACATTCATGCTCTTTGACCTTCTGTATGTTCCTTCCTCCCTCCCTGGAGTCACCTCCCTGGAGTTCAGTGACAGTCTCTTCTCTTTCTCTCTCTGTCTCTCTGTTTCCCTCTCTTTGTCTTTCTCTCTGCCTCTTTCTCTGTCTGCGTCTCCCCATCTCTCCTACACATATACACGCTGCTTCCTCTTCCTCCCTTTTTCTCCTGCATCTCATTCAGTGCACCTCCTAGCTGTCTGTGGCTCCCTGATATGTTCTTCATATTAACACTCTCGGGGGAATTTTCCTATTCTTTCTTTTATTAATTAATTCATTAATTATTTTGGGCTGAGTTGGGTCTTTGTTGCTGCACGCGGGCTTTCTCTAGTTGCGGCGAGCGGGGGCTACACTTCATTGCGGTGCGCGGGTTTCTCATTGTGGTGGCTTCTCTTGTTGCGGAGCATGGGCTCTAGGTGCGTGGGCTTCAGTAGTTGTGGCACGCAGGCTCAGTAGTTGTGGCTCACGGGCTCTGGAGCACAGGCTCAGTAGTTGTGGCACGCGGGCTTAGTTGCTTCGCGGCATGTGGGATCTTCCCGGACCAGAGCCCACTGTGCCACCAGGGAAGTCCAATTTCTCTATTCTTGTGGCATTCGCTATTACTTCTAATCCAGCAGTCCCCAACCTTTTTGGCACCAGGGACCGGTTTCAGGGAAGACAATTTTTCCATGGATGGAGCGGAGGATGGTTCAGGCGGTAATGAGACCGATGAGGAGTGGCAGATGAAGCTTCGCTCACTCTCCCTGCCGCTCACCTCCTGCTGTGCGGCCCGGTTCTTAACAGGCCGTGGACCGGTACCGGTTGGGGATTGGAGACCCTTGTTCTAAATCAAAAGACTAGGGATCCAAAGCCATAGTCTCATCTGCAAAATTTCACCAGTTTCAAACACAGCATTTCCAAATGCCTACTGGGTCATTGCTATATGCTCACCATTACAAACGTTACCTCAAATACAGCAAATATATTCCTTGAAAGTGATTTTTTAAATGTCCACAACATCTCTCGTCCCTACTTTTCACCAGCATATTGAAGGGATGGCCATTATTCACCCAATTATTCTGGCTTAAAAATTTGAAGTCATTGTTAACTTTTCTTTCCTCATATTCCCTGACATTTAGTGAATCTCAAAAACTCATTAAATCTGCCCACTGTAATACAACTCATATTAACCCCGCTCTTTGCATTATCATTGCGACCACCCTGGTCAAATTTCTGATCACATAGCATCTGGATTACAGAAAACGTTTCCCAACAAGCCTCGCTGCCACCAGTATGATTTCACACCAATATATCTCCACACCACCACCCGGTGAATATTTCTGAAATATCACCTTTGTCATGGTTACATCACTCCTCAGGAATTTCAGTGCTTCTTTCCTGGTATTCAGGGCTCTCAATTGTGTGGATGTGTTTCACAGTCTATTCTTCATTCCTATGTTTTCTCTAGTACAAACCTTTCTCATCAGGTCTGCTGATTTCACTAATTTGTACTAGCCTGTGCTCATCCTGCCTCTGAATTTTTCTTTGTGCTTTTTCCACCCAGAAACATCTACCTAATCTCTCAATATTTCTTTTACTCAGTCGATTACTATACTTCCAGATGTGCCTAATTTAAGTCCCACCTAGTCCATAAAGGGCTACCTGAGTATTTCAGTACTCCCCCCACCCAAACTCTTAAAGAACACCCAAACTAAAAATAGAACTACCATATGACCCAGCAATCCCACTACTGAGCATATACCCTGAGAAAACAATAACTCAAAAAGAGTCATGTGGGGCTTCCCTGCTGGCACAGTGGTTAAGAATCCACCTACCAATGCAGGGGACACGGGTTCGAGCCCTGGTCCAGGAAGATCCCATATGCCACGGAGCAACTAAGCCCGTGTGCCACAACTACTGAGCCTGCACTCTAGAGCCCGCGAGCCACTACTGAAGCCTGTGCGCCTAGAGCCCATGCTCCGCAACAAGAGAAGCCACCGCAGTGAGAAGCCCACGCACAACAACAAAGAGTAGTCCCTGCTCACCACAACTAGAGAAAGCCTGCACACAGCAATGAAGACCCAACGCAGCCAAAAATGAAAAACAAAAAAGCCCCCAAAAGAGTCATGTACTGCAATGTTCACTGCAGCACTATTTACAATAGCCAGGACATGGAAGCAACCTAAGTGTCCATCGACAGATGAATGGATAAAGAAGATGTGGCACATATATACAGTGGAATATTATTCAGCCATAAAAAGAAACAAAACTGAGTTATTTGAGAGTGGGAGGGAGACGCAAGAGGGAGGGGATATGGGGATATATATATACATATATATGTATATATATATATAGCTGATTCACTTTGTTATACAGCAGCAACTAACACGACATTGTAAAGCAATTATACTCCAATAAAGATGTTAAAAAAGAAAAAGAACACGCATACCACTCACTCTAGAGTGAATTTCCTAATGTTTCATGGGGGTATGTCTCATCTCTCCAATAAGTTTTAATCCTCTTCAAGATCACATCTTCACATTATCTTCATGCCCCAAGCACCTAGTAGGTGCTCAATCAATACTTGAGTTGAATATAAAAACAAAGTTTTCTCAATCCTGAATTTTTAATCGTCCAAATAAGAATAGAACTTTAAAAAATTCAAAGCTAATGAAATGTTCAGAGCTTCTGAGATAGGATTTATTTCTCTGTCACTAAACTTAGAAAAGGATATCACACAATCTTTATTTATTTTACCTAAACTTTAAGTGGTTTCTGTGTAATTTACGAAGGGGGAGTGAGGTAAAATAATATGTATTAGGTAACTCAGTGGAGTTGATGCTCAAATGAACAGAGCAGCTCTGCCTAGATTGAAAACTTAGTTTCACGCTCAGGTTGGGCCCTTGCTGCAGCTTGTTCTCTGGGAAATATGGACCCTTAGTTACAAAGAAGATTGGATTAACAGAGAAGCTGGCTTAATGAAACTGTCAGCAGCACCAGAAAAGCATCTGCAAAAATGTGAACTGTTGATCGTAGGTCAGCATCTCTATATATGAGGGACTGCTTATTTTTTATGCAGTTAAATATCTGTAAAATAAAATATGAGCTCTCTGGACATAAAGTAGAAAACATAGATACCACCATCATCAGTATCTTCTGTTGGACACCTCATCGTAACCACAGTCAACAGATTGTGGATAAACTTCTCAAAGCCATTTTGAAAAAAGAAAAATCATAGAGGTTTTAAAAGTCTTTTAGAAATATGCAGATTTGTTAGGGTTCTGTCATCTCCTTTCTCTGTTTCATTTCCTTCTCTATTTTCCAGTGTCTATGTCATTTCTCTGCCCTTTGTCCATAACAAAATGTTCTGACATTTTAGGCTAGAGCAAAATCTCATTTCTAAAGGTCCCAGTTGTTCAGTGTGAGATGGGACCATGTCAGTTTTATATGACTTCATCTTAGTGATCAGTTTCAGAGTTTAGCTTCTCCAGTCCCTTCATAATGCCAACACTTTGTCATTACTGCTTTCGCACCCAGTCATTTTCTGAGTTTTATCTTGTTCACTTTTTAATGCCAGTACTTCTATATCGGAAGTTATCCACAAATTCACATCAGCAAGAAAATAGCAAAAGGCAGCAACTTTGCAGCTAACATCATTATTGCTCCCATAAATAATAAAACAGTTTCCACTTTAAAAACATAGTGTATTTTGGTTTTTGCAGTTGATGTGTGAGAAAGCTATTTGTATAATGAATCTTTGTATAATAAGTTGTATTTTCCCTTTGACCTTCATTATAATTTCAGAGTTATAGATGCAAGTGGAAAACATTGGTTTTCATTCCTGAGATTCCTAATTTTCCCTTCAGATTTCTGCTCTACTTTTACAAAACTGATCTTTGTATATGTAAGTTGCCCCTCATAACCCATTTATAAGCTTTGAAAAACAAATAATTACACAAGGTTTTTATACATAGTTCATTTTTATTTCACTTGGAATTCTTATTGATTCCAAAGTTTTATGTTTAATCAGCTGTATTGTATTTATTCTGGGGAAGTTCCTTAATTCCATCCCCAACAAAGTAGGTTTGAGACAAACAAACATGAAAGATACTGCTCTTCCCTTCAATATTTATTAAATTCACAGTTAGTGAAATAATATATTGTTGCTCTAATGCCCTTAAGTGGCTGTATTTCTGCAGCCATTGGAATGGACATTGGTTGGTTGGATACCTAACATGCATTCCCACCTTCCCTCTTTTGCTACCCTTGGAGAATTCTCTCTTTCCCTACCTACTCTAAAAGTGAGACCTATTTGACTTAGACGAATCAATCCATGGCATTACCTTGACCTGTTTTGGTTCAAGTATAAGCATATAATGTAATTTGGGCCAATGAGGAAGAGTGAGTCCCAGGAATTGGGTGGAAGAGATATTCACTGCTTCTTGGGACAGTGTGATTTGAAGTTTGTAATGACATTTGGGAATTTTGCTATGACTCAAGATACTAGCGCTTGAGGTACCTTGAGATGCAGATACCACCTTGAGGTACAGGTGATGGAATACCAGGTAGAACTTGAGAAGAAAGCTGACTGTAGAAAATAGAGCAGTGAGTGAACTATTGGATCAAGCTGTGCTTAAAGGTAGTCCCCCTGTAGTTGTATTATAAATCAATGTATTTCATGCCTCCTCCTACCCCTTTAAAACTTAAATATACTGAAATCAGTTTAAGCTGTGATTGCTATTACTTGAAACAAAAGATTTCTGATAGAGGGATTTAGCTAGTAGTTCAGTATATCTACAAATACTATGGAATCCTTAAAATATCATAGCTGAGATGTAAGACATATTATAAATTCTTCAAGTTGACTATCTGAGAAGAATAATTGCCTTATTTAAGAAACATAATAGTTTGGGGATTAAGAATAATTAATTTTTACATCTAGTACAAAGATACCAAAATTGACTTAGTGATGCTACTATTATAACATTATTGTAATACTATTACTAATAACTAGACTTAAGTATATGAGATAATAAAAAATAAATGTTTATATTTGTATGGAAATATGTTAATATAAATGTTTCAGACATTACATGAAATTTCTAAAAATCTTATATGTTCTTGTATAATGTTATGTCATAATTCTAGTTATTACTTTAAAATGTATATCTCAGAAATAACTAAAAAAAATGTTTAGCATCATTTTTCTTGATCTACATCATAATTATGATTTTTTTCACTTTCGATTAGAGTCTACATTTTGCAAAAAGTGAGCCTTGGGTAGTTAACTAATACTGCATAATAAAAGTCTTACATAATCTGAAAGCCTTAGTTTTCCTTACTATCTGGACTGGTAATCTACTTATTTGTTTATATCTCACTCTGGAAGTGTAATGACTTTCCTTAAATAAATACATACAGCATAAAAAAATGTGTAAAAGAGTTCTTGAAGAAAACAGATCAGAAGGAAAAGTAAGAGATTGGTGATGAAGCCATAGGTGAGATTAATACACAGAATGTATTTTATAAGCTCCTGTATACTTTCTAGAAGTAAAGAAGATCAACTGTCTCATTCACAATGTTCCTAAGATAAAATAACAACAACAAACTACCATCCCAGAGAAGCACAGCAATTTCTTTTCCTGAGACCAGAGATTTTCTTTTGTTTTCTGTTGAAATTGGTTTTGGAGTTCTACAGTTTTTTATTTAATAAGTGCAATTGTTGAAGACAATTAAAAAAAAAAGAATTATCATGATTATCATGTACAGGAACTATTATTACTCATGAATTACCATGGCTCATAAGCAAATGATCTTATGGTAATGACTCAGTGCTTTCCTGTAGTTAATATATAAAATTTGAAAGTCAGCAAGGCTTTGGTTTTGTATTTGGTAAGTTATTGCTTACATATGGAAATCTAAAAGAGGAGGTTATCTTGATTATTAGGTATTACTCTTTACTATTCACTATTAGTAGTCAGTTTAGTTGTGGTGAATCTCCTTTTAATCTGTTTTATTCCTGTTAAACTCAGAAACAAAATGACTGCCTTTGACTACTATTATTCTCTATAGCTTTGGAATTTCAGGCCAAAGGAATAAGACCTGAAATAAAAATGAGAGATATAAATTTTGGAAGTGAAGGGACCAAATGGTCATAACTTACGAATAGATGGTTATTTATATAGAAAATCCAAGAGGATAAACTGAAAATCTATTAGTATAGACAAGAGTTCAGTAAGGGATCAAAAAAGGAAATATACAAACCCCCAAATAAACAGATATAAGATTTAAAAAGGTCAATCAAAATATATAGGTATAATATACAGTATAATGAAAATAATGGTTTAATCCATAATAGCAACAAAATGATGAAATATTAGAAATAATCTTAATAAGATATATAGCTTAGATGAAGAATTGATTACCTAATTTACCTAAAAAATATTTATAGGCTCCCCTTACCAGAGTCTATATGAATGTCAGGCATTATGATAAAATGGTAAGATAATGAATGCCATGGTGTTGCTTACCATTTGGTGCATGCAGTAGACAAATACACGGTCAATTATAATATAACATGGTGCATTCTTAAACAAAGGTGAGACTGGGGTACCAGTGAATGATGGAGACAAAAAAAAAATCCAACCATTGATGAAGTTAACAAAATAAACTTGTCTGATTTATCTGGGGTCTGGAGTAGGATTCTTTTTCCCCTCTGGGAATTTTAAGTCTAGGCATAAGGTTTGAATTTATACTACCTAGATGGCCCAGGAAATCTCAGCTCTAGAAATAGAGGCTCTCTGGTTGGTAGTACTCCATGTGGTTTGGAAAAATCAAAAGAAAATCTTCTTGGGAAGGATACAGAATCAACCCAGACTGTACTGGATTCTCACAGATAAAGCCATGCTGAATAGTGGTCTGCACCCAAGAGTAAAAAACACAAGGATATTATCTCCGATGAGTGAGAGATGGTGTGGTATCATAGAAAAATAGTTGGTCTTTCTTCCCAGTTCCTGGCACAGAGCTTCTATAACACTTGGAATTTCCTAAGTGATAGAGGATGGTAGGAGTGTCTTTTGTTCTAATGAGGTGACTCTTGGCAGGCCCCTAGGTAGCTTCTGTCAGGATGGGGGCTGGTCTCAAGAAAAACCAAGGCTTAATTAGAAACCTGGAACTTTCAACCCCATTCCCCAAGCTCTGGGGAGGAGAGGCAGGCTGGAGATTGAGTTAATCACCAGTGGCCAGTGATTTAGTCAATCATAATGAAACCGCCATAAACCCCCCGAGATGATGAGGTTTGGAGAGTTTCTGGGTTAGTGAAGTACAGTGAGGTGCTGGGAGAGTCATGCAACCAGTGAGAGCACACACCCACACCCCACCTTATTTTGCCTTATGTATCTCTTCCATTTGGCTGTTCTCGAGTTGTATCCTTTATAATAAACCAGTAATAGTAAGTAAAGCACTTCTTGAGTTCTATGAGTCATCCTAGAAAATTATAGAACCTGAATTGGGGGTCATTGGAAACCCCCAACTTATAGCTGGTTGGTCAGAAGTACAGGAGGCCTGGGACCTGTGACTGACATCTGAAGTGGTGGTGGGGCAGTCTGGTAGCATCGAGCCCTTAATCTGTGACGTCTGTGCTAACTCTGGATAGTGAGTACCAAAGTTGAACTGAATTGTTAAAACACCAGTTGGTGGCTGAGAGCTGGAGAAGTGGTGTGGAAAACCCCACAGATTTGGTGTCAGCAGTGTTGTGAGGAAAAGAAAATCCCAGAATCAGAGTCAGAAGTGAGATTTGCTAGAATGGTCCTGGCTCATGGAAACATGTGGTTTGGGAAGAGAAAGGATAACAGGGTGGAGGGTGAGGAATCTTTGATTCCTGGGTGGCCACTCATGGTGTGGAGCTGCAGCTGTACTGTGATGAGTTACTAAAGGTACAAGTTACTGATCGTAGAGATGAATCCAACTCCTGGGAAGTTGGTTCACTGGATGCATTAAGAAGTACAGACTAACAAGAAGAAAGTAAAATAGTACAATCCCTTGGTTATTGTTACCTGTTATAGCTAAAATGAAATTAAAAGAGAGTTATGCAATTAAAAGGAAGAATGCAATCATAGATGGCAAGAGACAGTAGATGAGGGAGACCAGAGGCAAATGGTGTTGTAACCTGCTACTGCAAAGGACAAGTGAGCTGCTCACTGAGACGTGTTTACTTTGATTAGATAGAACAGTGCCAGAACACCACACTTCCCATTGGGAAGACCAACGTTTTAATATTTTAAGAACAGAGACTTTAGCCCCATATATGGGGAATTTCTTTTCTTTGGGAATGATTCTCTGTTTCTGAAAAGAATTCTGTGGTACAAACATGAGATGACTTGTTATAACCAACCTAGCCGTAACACTTTCATAATGATATTGGGGATGTAGGCTCTTTAATTCTATAAACTTTTCCATTTGATAAAGTGAGTTAGAAAGAGGAAAATAGTCTAATCTTGGAAACTCTTGATCATGGTAAAATTATAACATTTTAAAGAAGAAAGAATAAAATGAGAAATTTTAACTTTATATTTTAGAGAGCATAGAATGTATTATCCTTACTGGTAAATGATGACTGAACAAGAACAAGGTTATAAATTTCAGTGAAAAGCAATTTTTAAAGGTCTGTTTTAAAACAGTATATTATTATTCTGAACATACATATTTACTCTTGGGAGTTAAATTGCACTGGAGAGACAAAATATGACTCTATCTACCTAAGTGTTAAAGTAATTGATATCTGATCCAGAAAACTTTTCTATTAAACATTCTAAGCACAGATCCATTACTGAATATTTATTTTATTTAGCAAATAAATCTTGATATTTTCATCAAGTGGAGACAGGATATGCTTATTGTATTACTTTATTATTAAAATACAATCATGCAAGAATAAGAACTGTACAAGAATTGTGTTATTTCATTGGAATATATGAATTAAAATCTCAAGCAAAATCTTTATAAATGAAAACATAATAATTCTGGGGCTGGTGAATTATTATTTGTTTTATATACCCTGACTACTCTGCATGAATCAAACTGGATTTTTCCTTAAATAAGAAAAATGGATAGCTACACTGCTAAAACTTCAGTAATTTTTTCCTCTGTGAAACATAATACAGTATAGCTCTATTATAATATGGCTTTAAGATTTTGGTGGGTCTTACCACATCCCCAAAATAGCAAAGAATGCACAGTGAGTTCCTGAGGATATGTAAGCCTGGTTGTCCTACAAGGCAGATTTGAGTTTTAACCCTCCCTTATCAGTCTTGTAGAAGTTATAAAGGCAGTATAGTCCTAGTGCCTGCCACTGAGGGTGAAGTGGGTTTTTCTCATAATAAATCACTAATTTAGTTGGTCCATTCAGTAAAAAATTAAAAATACTTAGATCTCTATACATTTCAAAATGAATTCATTTTTATAGTTTTTTCCTTTTGCATCTATTTTTCATGTGGAAATCCATGATAAGGATGACTGTGAATTAGGGGCTAGCTAGAAAGAATACACTGCCTGGGGGATCTCTATCATGAATATTCTTCCTGCTCATCACCACCACCTCTGCCAGCTATTACTGGGCTCATGGCACTGTCACATGACCAAGGAGTAATGAACTCAATACTATCTAGGCTTGATGAAGGTGACCTGGAGTTGGGCAGAGTTTCTGTGTTGGAGGGTTGTCTGCCAGCCTCTGCTGGGAGAACTAAATGTATTAGTCTCCAAGTTTTAATGATAACACCTACTTATCCAGCAGAACTTTGATAGGTAGGCTTTTCATCCAAGATCTTCAAGGTACAGATTTTCTGACCTTCATCTGTTGATTGTTTATTTAGATGATTTCTGTAATTCTTATTTATGGCCTCAGTTTCTCTAGCTGCAATGAAAACTACGTAATTGTGTTCTGTCTCCCATGGGGAATCTGTGTCTCTCCTCAAATGTTCCCTTTCTGTGAGTGGGTACAAACACATATGTATGAGAACATTTACCTGTAGTTGTCCAAGGAAGGATGAGTGAACGGGAGGTAGAAGGGAATGTACACAAACTCCGAGTGTTTCTGAGGATGAATTTGACTGCACATGGAGGAATGTTTCTCCATCCTCCCCTGAGTTCACATGAATTTTATTGTGTACACTGCAGATGGAGTAGGAAGCCGCCTACTTCACTGATGTGAGGCAGTATATTAGTTAGAGTAAAGCTACCTGATTTAACAAAGAGCCTCCAAATCTTAGGGATCTAAAGCAAGAGAATTTTGGTTTTCGTTTGTGTGGGTATTCAGTGGGTTGCCTTCCACATGGTCATTCAGGGATCCAAGCTTCTTTTGCCTTGTAGCTTCTTTAGTTCCGCAGTCCTATTTACTCAGTCAGTGGCTAGGGAAAGCGAGTTCTGCATGGCAGACGTTTATGGGCCAGGCCTGGGAGTGTCATACTCCCAGGTTATTTCTGTCCATATTCCATTGGCTGTTACTGAGTCACAAGCCTCACTGAACTGTAAAGGAGGCTGGAAATGTATTCTAGTTACATGCATGGGCGGGGGGGGGCGGGGGAAAGAGAATAGTTTGGTAAACAACTAGCCAGTCTTTGCCACTTTCGGTGGCAAGGACTTCTATTCCCAAACTGCTCCTTCATCTGTTTTCTCCTCCACCATTCTTTTAATTAGACTCAGCCTTCCATTCCACAATTAGAGCTTAGGTTTTAAGTGAAGTATTCTCTAGAAGAGAGGAAAAATATAGTCCAATTTTCACCCTGAAGTATAAATTACTAGAGTCATATTCTTTCTTAGAAGCAGGTATATTCTAGCACTACCTAGTATAGTGCCTGCTCAATAAATGTTTGATGACTAAATGAATAACTGAATATACCACCCATCTCCATTGTAGATCCTCTTCTTGTCCTGAGGATATTGGGATTCTGAAGCATGGAGAAAAGGAGAAGAGAAATGGAAGAATTAACATAGCAAGTTGGAGAGAGGACTAAAATGACTTCCAGTCTCCAGTGGAGTAGAGGGGATTTCTAGAGTAAGATCTAGAACTCCGCATTCTGGCAGGGAGAGGGAGTCTTAGAAAGTAGTTCTAGTCTGGTCCAGCTTGTGTGGTAGGGGTGGTTGGTGTACATGTAAAGAAGCATTTACACCAGGAGGTAGCATGGGGAACTCATATAGTGCCCTTGGGTGACCTGATGTGTCACATAAATGAGCCCATGAGGTCCTGCTCAAGCCAACAGAGCTGTCTCAAGTTGCACTAGCTATATAATCAGCTGTGCCAGCCTGCACAAGACTTCCAAGAGGACTCTTTCCTCACATGCCCATGGGCTTCTTTGGACCCTTGGGTAGGCTCGAGCTCTGTCAAAGTTGAAACCAGACTAGTAGGAGAAGAAAGTCCCGTGGAAAGGGGAAAAAAGCTGGTGAGTTTGATTAGATAGTTACTGAAGACAGACTAAATTTTAGAAATGACTGGGTGAGATTGAGTCCTTTGGGGTGGGATAGAATATATTTTTGGCTCTGGACAGACCAAAGATGAATATGTGTAGGTTAAAAAAAAAAGCCTGATGTTTGCACACATTTGCTGTGTGATTGTCCAGTCACACCTGCTGCATGACTCTGTTGAAATAAATAACTGAATACATTTTTGGCAACACAGAAGCTTCTTAAAGAGAAGGCAGATAAAAGGAGTATCCTGGTATTTGGGACGTGCCAACAAAACAAGGGCACTACCCTCCTAGGCCCTATCTCTCTTTGTGTAACTTAACTCACTTTCTAGCTGCTGCCTTTGGCTACTGATGCCTGCCCAAATCACCACTCTGCACCTCCTGTGAGAAATATCCAGAAGCTAAAGATCACATTTGACCTGCCCCCTTCCTCACCTTGGAATTACCTGGGGGGAAAAGAAGAGATGCCACTAAGACTTGCACATATAGTTCGTAGTAGTGGTTTCACTGTCGTTCCAGCATGGCTTTGGAGTGACCCTTTCATCATTTGCAACAGAGGCAAATAATGTCATCAGTGTAATAGCCTGTTAGTTCAAAGTACCCATTCTATAGAGCGAAGGACCTCACCACTCCTAATGAAATTTAAAATTCGAGATTGCCTTCACTACCTCCCCTTCTCCTCCAGAAACTGTCTTTCTTCTCTCTGTTCTCATATAGCACTGTCACACTCCAGCAATTAGTAATTATATAATGATAGAAACAATCATCAGTAACTTATAATTATCTTCTCTTCCAAAGTATAAGATCCTTTAGCATGAATCATCTTGCCAACAGATCATAATTCATCTTGATAACAGGATTGATGGAGTTACATGAGATGTGAATCTGGCTCATTAATGTTATTGTTGTTTTTAAACCCTCAGTGGCAACAGTGCTTCCTAAATCTTAATTAATCTTCATGACTTCTCTGTGAAGTAGGTTAAATATAACTAAACTTATTCTACCAGTCGAGAAATTGGCAAACTGGTAATCTCCTCAATGAACCTCTCTTTATTACCAGTGGATCTGAGAGTAGATATGGAAATAGCTGAATTGGATTAATTTTCCATGATACTAGATTGATGTAACTTTTGTGTGGTATTGACTCCCCTCTCTGCCCCCCACCCCCGCAAAACCCTTGAAGATATCCATAACAAAATGATAAGTGATTTATAACAATTAGCAAAAATTGTGAGTTCTGAAACATTTTTATCTCCTTCCTTATAAAATGCTGGAACTAAGTAAATCAGCATCAGTGTTCATTATAGCACGCATGTGATTTCTTTTCTTCCCTTTCTCTGCCTTTAAATTTTCATTGTTCCTTAGGGATTCACTATTTAATCATCCCTGGTTATATTTTTAAAATGTATTTCTTCTGAAGAGCTTGAAGCATTGTGGAAGAAATAAGGATTCCATAGGACCTAAATTTAATGCTTCTGTCACATCTCGGCTTCTATCAGATGGAAATAGTGTAGTTCAACGCGAGGATATGGGTTCAGATCCAAGGCCTGCAGCCACTGATTTTCTGATTTGCTGTGTATCTTTGGAAAAACTGTTTTCTCTGGTAGCTGTTTTCTCATTTCTAAATGAGAATCATCTTACTCACTTCTTAAGTTATGGGAGTGACAAGAGATAATGAATGTAGAGTGCCTGGTACCTTAAACGTGATCACTAGTGGAGTATATTATTAATCATATAAATCAGTGACTTGGCCCCAAAACCCTGACAAAAGGAATGCAGGGGCCTTAACAGGAGGATGTGATACTAGATGTGTGTATTTAGAGATTTTGCTTAATATGGTAGTCATTGCTGATTGTTAATTTATTTATTTTGAAAATAACAAAATACTCCTTTTTTTTTTTTTTTTTGCCGTACGCGGGCCTCTCACTGCTGTGGCCTCTCCCGTTGCGGAGCACAGGCTGTGGATGCGCAGGCTCAGCGGCCATGGCTCACGGGCCCAGCCGCTCCGCGGCATGTGGGATACTCCCGAACTGCGGCACGAACCCATGTCCCCTGTATCGGCAGGCGGACTCCCAACCACTGCGCCACCAGGGAAGCCCCTAAATACTCTTTAATATTGTTTTGACTCAGTGATTTAAAGACAGTGAAACAGAAACAACAAAAGCTTTTGACAACTCTTAGTATCTTAGATAACTGGAAATCTCCATCTCCATTAGAGATTGGCTCAATTTAGTATAAGAAAATTCTTGTCTTAATTCAGAATAACACTTGGAACATGGTAGATAGTAAAAAGTATTTGGAATGAATGAATGAAAGCAAGTGGCTTCCAAAGACAAAAAGAGGAAAAAAGGACACCAATAGTGTTGTGTTCTCTGTGTACACTTGGCTGGCTATCCAGATCTCACTTGGATACCAGTGGCCCGAGAACATAAAAAAAGAGGGACGTTTGAGGTGTGAGATAGATGGAGGAAGGAAAGTAGGAATAGCAGGGATTGGAGAAAAAAAAAATCCATATTCAGGAAAATACTATAATCACCTAGTTTACTGATGAAATATATGGGGAAAGGTGACATTTTACTACAGGTTATTCTTTCATTTTTTATTATCTTAGAGTTTCTCGGTTTTACCTCTCGTCTTAAAAAAAGAAACATGATGGCACAAGGAATATTATGCTAGACCTATAGGGCTAGCTCTACTTAAAACCTTAAAATAACTTTCCATTTCTGCTCATCAGATTAAAAAAAAATCCCTAAAACTGAAATAAGCAACAAAAAATCAGAAACATGCCTGTATTTGTTTTTTATGGAAATAAGTTGTTAGCTGATACTTTGAAGATATTGAATCTTACCTGTGTAGATATATTCCACATATGCAGGATGAGTTTTTATGAAAACCTCTTTTACTTCTTCTATTTTATCAGCTCTGATTTTTGTTGCAAATGGTGTGTACATAACTGAGAAAGATTCCGCCCTGGTGATGGCTTCTTCAATCATGGCCTGAGAGGAAGCAAACAACCCGTTTGGTCTCAATAACAATACATGACTTTAAGAATATAAAAAAATATGATTACCTTTATGGATGATTTAAAAATCTGTATACTGTACTGCAAAGATAACGTATTTTGGTCTTGAATATTCATTAGAATGAACTTTTAATTAGTTCTGGAAATCCTATTTCATATTAAGAAAACCAATTAAATGAAGAAAGTTTGTAAACAGACACCTCTAAACTGAGCTTGCTTTAAGATAAAAATAAAAATCCTGTTTTCTGAGGTGTCATTTTAAACTTGATCTTAAAAATCAAATTCTTAAGTCTAACGTAATTATCTTATGAACAGACACTGATGAGCAATTTTACTTTAAAAAATTAATTAAAATATCTAGATTTAAGTATTGTCTTATAAATAACATGACAAACTAGACAAACTGTATATTTTTCTTCTTCCAATACATGGCAAAGCCTTTTGGAATTGAAAAAAAAAAAAGAAAACTTTCTCAACTTCCTCCTAGCAAAGCTTTCCTTCCCTCCAGATCACAAGAGCCATTTGAGATGGATTCAGCTATTTAAGAATTTCTTTAAATTTTCTTTGTTCATGCAAGATACCATTCTTCATAAAGCCTGCCATCACCCTGAACTTCCTGCTTTAACTAGGTCCATTACTATTTGAAACAGACCAAAAGGAAAGTTATGTGAAGTTTTAAAAGGAATTTATTCCTTTCCTACAACTTTTCCTTCTAACAAGGCTTGAACATTGAATCAAAAGTAGAAGTGTCTATAGTTATATCATTTTTCTGAAAATAGCATAAAAGAATATTATAAAAATCCAAATTTAGTTATAGGAATGATTTTTTTCCCTGACAACTAAAAGTTGTCAACAACCAATAAGGAAAAATAATAGATTTGAAGTTTCCCACGAAGAAAAATCATTTAACAAACAGCAATTTATATTATTACTGGTAGAGTATATTGTAAACAAGTTTTAGACTAATATTAACAGCAATAAGGAGTTGATTTGAAACTGAGAAGCTGAATTTCAATTGTTGATTGCTTGCTTCATTCCTCAGTGACTTCAAATGACCCCTATGATCAATTTTTTAATTTACAATTAAAAAAAAATTTTCTTCTAGAAACATTTTAATAAAAATTGGCCATTTCCAAGAAATGCCCACTGCATGCCCACCAATGAAAGGGAACCATAACAAAACAGAAAATTTACCATATGGCTATGATTTAAAGAAAGATAACTAGTACACACTCAAGCACACCAGCAAAGTCCAATATTAAAGTCACATTCTTTCTTATGGGCTATGATTAGGATTCTGAATAGACAGTGAAATAAAACAATGCAAATGCTGAACTATTCAGGTCAAAGGACCTCTAAAGAAGCATCTGTCCTCAAAGGCATTCCAGTTTTAATTTACAATTTAAATTTGGTGTGGGACAAATTTCTGAATGGCTGAGGGAAAGAAATTGTCTCCAACGCTGTCCTTTCCAGGTCTGAGGAGCTAGAAGGGAAAGAATATGATTGTGATGCCAAACCCGGAGCCAGCACTTAGATGGAAGTAGCCATGGATTATGCAGCAGTGCATTCTGAGGGTGCAGCAGGTCTGGGTGCTGAGGCCTGGATGCTACTATGAAAGGCCACCAGTGGCAATGCAGGCAGTGGGTCTGGAATTCAGAGATGTGGATTAAGAACTCAAGCTGTTTAGGTACCAGGTTCTGGTCCTCCAAAAGAAAGTAAAAGATCCTTTATATTGAGTAGAAGAATGTTTTCTCCAGCTTGGTCCTTGCTTCATTGTTCATTGCTGGAACATGGAATATGCTAGAATACGTTTATTGCTGGAACCAATCCTGGGATGGCCTGTCCAGACCAAAAAAGTAAGTAGCTGTACCTGGATTCGTGTGGAGTGAGGTGCCGAAGAAGGGAGCTGTTCTAGACCTCAGATCTAAGGTCCTGATCTGACTTTACTGCCTTTTGTAAGCTGTTAGTTCCTGTATGAGTTTGCTAGGGCTGTCCTAACAAAGTTTCACAGACTGGGTGGCTTAAATAACAGAAATTTATTTTCTCCTAGTTCCAGAGGCTAGAAGTCTGAGATCCAGGTGTCTGCAGGGTTGATTTCTTCTTAGGCCTCTCTCCTTGGCTTGTAGATGGCCAGGTACCTTCTCCTGTGTCTTCACATGGGTTTCCCTCTGGGTGTGTCTGTATTCTAATCTCCTCTTCTTATAAGAACACCAGTCATATTGGATTAAATCCCACTTAAAGACCTCATTTTAACTTAATTACCTCTTTAAAGACCCTATGTGCAAATACAGTCACAATCTACAGCCTGGGGTTAGGACTTCAGCATGTGAATTTTGCGGGGGGACGTGATTCAGCCCATAACACTTCCTAACATCCAAATAGCTTTCCTTGTGGTGTCTCTGAATATCTTTGTTGAAGATATTTTGCTTTAAATTCTGGATCAAAAAATTTAGTGAAGGTATTTAATCCTCTAGTTTGCTTCCAGAAAGGTATTAACAGTATCCCAGTAAGGCCAGGACAGAAGAAAACACTCTCTCCATCCCATTTCTTTTTCAACTGCTGGCAGCTTAAGTAACTGCTGGCAGGGTAGCTTTGCTAAGCCGTCACACAGCAGGACAGGAAAACTCGTGCCCAAGAGCCTACACTAGTCTTTTTTTTTTTGCAAGTGGCTGAAGTGTGTGGCAGCTTGATCTGCTTGTTTAAGGCATTGTGCTCTTGGCTTGATGTTCAGGGCATGGCATTCAGGCTTTCACAGGGCTCTCTACTCAGGAGGGTATGTGCTAGAGCATGGCCTCCCTCTAGAGCTCCCCACTCAGAGCCAGTAGAAATGGGGTTCTTTTGTGGCTTCTGCCCTCCATCTTGAAGATGAGTAAGGAAGTGGGTGAGTGAGCAGAGTGTGTATGCAAGAATAAGAATTGAACTTTCAATGGAGATACTTTCTCAGAGGAAATTATTAGAGCCCCAAGAAGAAATATTGTGATGTAATTTTAAATATACATATTTAAACTTTTAAATTATATTTTAAATATAAATATACAGATATATAACATTTCTGGTACATTATTGAATGACTCATTTGTGAAGCAATCTAGAAAAAATTTAGCTTTAAAATATTATTACTATAATTATAAATATTATAATTATTATTATTTAAAATAGTGGGAATTTTTGACTGTTTTTGGTTGGACACCAAAATATCAGGGTTTCATTTTGTGATGGTAATAATTTGAAAATTTAGAATTGGACTTGTCTTTCATGAGCAGTCTATGTCCATTTTTAAAAAAATTATTTTATTGAAGTATAGTTGATTTACAATGTTGTGTTAATTTCTGCTGTACAGCAAAGTGATTCAGTTATACATATATATATATACACACACATTTTTTTCATATTCTTTTCCGCTGTGGTTTATCACAGCATATTGAATATAGTTCCCTGTGCTGTACAGTAGGACCTTGCTGTTTATCCATTCTATATATAATAGTTTGCGCCTATCGCTTCTCGGCCTTTTGGCTAAGGTCAAGTGTAATAGTTTGTGCCTGCTAATCCCAAACTCCCAGTCCATCTCTCCCCCCGACCCCCTCGCCCTGGCAACCACAAGTGTGTTCTCTATGCCTGTGAGTCTGTTTCTGTTTTGTAGATAAGTTTATTTGTGTAATATTTTAGATTTCACATATAAGTGATATCATATGGTATTTGCCTTTCTCTTTCTGACTTACTTCACTTAGTATGATAATCTCTAGGTCCCTCCATGTTGCTGCAAATGGCATTATTTCATTCTTTTTTATGGCTGAGTAGTATTCCATTGTATATATGTACTACGTCTTCTTTATCCATTCATCTGTTGGTGGACATTTATGTTGTTTCCATGTCTTGGCTATTGTGAATAGTGCTGCTATGAACATAGGAGTGCATGTATCTTTTTGAATTATAGTTTTGTATGGATATATGCCCAGGAGTGGAATTGCTGGATCATATGGCAACTTTATTTTTAGTTTTTTGAGGAACCTCCATACTGTTTTCCACCAATTTACATTTCCACCAACAGTGTAGGAGGGTTCCCTTTCCTCCACACCCCCTCCAGACCAGTATTTGTTGTTTGTAGATTTTTAATGATGCATGAACAGTGTAATAATATGTGCAAATTGAAGATTTTAAATTTAAAGATTTTCAAAAACTGAGATATTTTGTAAGAATGATAGATATTAAAATATAAATTTTAATTTACTTTTACTATCAGTCAAAGATTTTCTTTTGAAAATCTTTGAAAATAAAGAGAACAGATGAGAAATTGCAGCTTGTAAAAAAGTAAGCTTCACTGAAAAGGAAGGCAGATTTCAAATGATAGTTTTTAACTTGACAAAAATTTTCTGCAACTGAGTCATTCTTTCTCAATGTGTGAGTTTCTCCGGTGTCAATAAATGTTGCACATGTGCAGAGAATGGGGAAAATGATCAGTCCAGGTGTCCTGTTGTTAAGTGTATATTGCTATTAATTATGCTTTCTTTGCTGCTACACAAAAAAGAGCTTTGAAATTAGGTGTTTACATTTGCAAGTCCTACTAACTCTCTGTTGTTATCCTCCTGTTAGCAAGTTTTAAAGCTTATAGTTACATAAACCAAGAGTGTCTGTGGGCAGCTCATTTCCTCTACAAACAGTAACATAATAATTTCTCCTTATACTTCAGCTAAGCAAAAAAGAGCCCTTTGCTACCTCAGAAATCAGCTTGCCTAGGATAATTGTAAACCAGGAAAGACTGGGAGAGACGGGGGAGAGAGCTACTCCATTAAGAGTAAAGGAAAAGCAAAGTAGAGGGAAAAGATGACTAGCAAAAAAGAAAAGAAACAAAATTTGTCTCCTTCTAAATCAAGGGGCTTGATTCTTCCTGGTGAATTTTTAAGAGCACCCAAAGTTCTCAGGATAAATCTTGCAGTAACCATAAACCTCAAACATTTCCAGGATGACAGGATCATGATATTTTTTTCCCCTATCTTTTTGCTGGAGAATTTGGATAAATTGTAACTTTTAACAATGTGTCCAATGATGGTGAATCAGTAAGTAGAATTCCTGTTATCACTAATTAGAAAATGTGATAAAATTATTATATATTATTATCAAATTATTCCTTTAATGCTCCCAGTATCTGGGTTGACCATAATTGCAGTAAATTGCTTTACTTACAAGATTAGATCTGGAAGCAACCTTGGGAATTTTCCAACTCAATTCACTGAATTGCAGATGACTTAAGTGACTTGGAGAGGCATAAGTGACTTTTCTAAGGATTAACAGCTTTTTAATTTTATGGAATTTAGAATTAGGGTCTCGAATATTATATTTCACTTTCTCTTTGGAAAATTATCTTTTTACCTCCTGGGCTTTACCCTCCTGTTTAAAAACAGTCATAATAAATATAATTTTAAATTCTGAAGTATTTAATTTAGTTTTGCAGTATATGCGAGTGCTACAGAATTTTAGAACAATTTTATAATATATGTGTGTGTGTATATGTATATACACACACACACACACACACACACACACACTCTCACACATATATATCCTGTACACGTGGTTAGGCAGTTTCCCTTGCAGTTAGGTGTGGCCATGTGGCTGAGTGAAGGCCAATTTGTAGGCAGGAATGTTACTCTTTCCAGGCTTAGTCCATAAAACCCTGCTTAGAATAGAAACCTCTTCTATTTTCTTTCCTTATCAGCTGCCTAGAGAGGAAGACTCCCAGGATGTGGAGGAAGATTGAGCTGCAGGATGGAAGGAGTATGGGTTCTCCTGTTGCTGACTGGAGGAGAACCAACCAGAAACACCCACATTGGACTATAGTGTGAGTGAGAAATCAACGTTTATTGTTTTAAATTACTGAAATTTTGGAGTTGTTTGTTGTAGTAATTAGTCTACCCTAATATACAATAATAAAGGAAAATTGGAACCTCTCATAATCCATTGTTTTTTCTACTAAGCCTTATGTGTTATAAAAAAAAGTAAAGAAAGAAAAGCTACTTTGAGATAAAATAACTTTTCATTTAGCAGTGTGATAAAATTTTTTTATATATCCTACCCTTTAATCCTCCTGAAGTCCATCTAAGTAAGTATTCCTAGTGGACGAATATGACTGTGTTGTTTTATCTTCAGAATTGACATTATTAGATTTAAAGGAAGCAGTGCTATACTTGAAAGCTATAAATGATTGAATGGGAACCTTTAGCCCTTAGTGGTTAATATGGCTCTTTGTTATTATATTAATAATGATGAAAATTTGAATGATACCTAGAATTTTCTAGAAAATGGAAAAATAAAATTTTTGAGCAATATTTTTCAAACTTAATCCCTTTGAATATATATGGATTTAATTAGAAAGATTTCAATTTTCTTGAAATTTAGATTTAACCTAAAGAGCAGATTTTCCTAAGGAGCAGAGTATCTTACTTTGAGACTTACCTGTAAACCTCTTCATAGTATCATTTATGAAATAGCCTGGATTGACACTGTTATGATAATTTTATTAATATAGTGATATGTTGGAATAAAATATGTAATAATTGATTGTTTGTCCCTGCCGTGGTAATCAACATTTTAATGCTGAAATATTTCCTTGGATTTATGAGAGCTCTTTTATTAAACAACCTTGACTGTAAGTTCCATATTTTTCTAATATAAAGGAATATTTGGCAGCTTTTCCATTGCATTTATTAGCCCAGTGATATGAAAGCTATAAATATTGTCATGCATTGTAAATCAAGGTATTTAAATTTTTATTTGCATTTTATGAAAATTACCAAATATTCTATGGACAGGTTACTTGTACGAAGGTAAGCAAATTTTTATATAGCTGTTTTGAATTCTCTACTTTGCAACCTGTCCTGTTTAAAAGTCACAATATATACCATTTTAAATTCTAAAGTATTTAATTTACCTTAGTTTTGCAGTGTATAGAGTATTATAGAATTTTAGAACATATATATATACCACATATTGTGTGTGTGTGTGTGTGTGTGTGTGTGTGTACTCCACTGTTCACTCGCCAGTTGGGTTAGGGCTAAGGTTTTGATTATATATGATGCTTCCATTAGCTGAATAACTTCAGCATTTAATGCCCAAAATTTACCCTGTATTAATTTTTAATAATTTAGATTTTGTAGCAGGATTTTATTTCCATGCCCCTTCAGCATGGAACTAAAGAGATAGAAGGGACCTAAGATATTATTTTAAAATCACTCAACTTTATAATCAAGGAAACTGAGGCTTGTTAGTTCTGGTGACTCACTTGAGGTCACAAAATTAGAGACGGAAGCAAGACAAGAACACAAGTCTCTTGAACCAATGCTTTCTCTTACACTGAGAGAATTTTCATGTCTTTGTAATTAGATTGTTTCCTAGAAGTATAAGATCAAGTATTAGTTTCCATTTTCTTTTTTCATGACTGTCTAATTCCTGTCTTCAGAGACAAGGAGAATTTGACTCTAATGCTAACAAAGAAACAAATGGACCACATCAAAACTAAACCAGGTCAAGATCCTCTTCACAACAACAGTCCTAACACAAAAGAGAATATTGATCCTTCACTCCTACTGGCCATAATGAGACTGTTTTGTCCACCAGCCACTCATAAGATTTAGGATATGCTATCAATTAGCATGCCTCTCTCAAAGAGAAACATTTACAAAAATTAAATGAAAGGCTTCTTGATGGGGGAAGTTAATAATGTGCTTGGGTTGGTCTAACTTATTTAATGGCAAAGCACATATAATTTGGAAATAGAATATAAAATATGTTCTTGTTCTAAAGACCCTGAATAATTTTCTGCTTGCACATTGGAGAAACACTAGCTGATAGAAACTCAGAGCTACAAGTATGGGTTTCAGCAGCCTCCAGACTCTTTAGGATGCCACAGAGCTTTTATTCTTGATGACTTAAAATGAATCACCAAAAGGTATCACAGGAATACATAGCTGTATAACCAGTAATTATTTCATAAGCACAACTGGGTATTACTAACAAGCTTTAGCCCGTGTTCAGTGGTAAATGCCAACACAGTTTAGGACCCTTTTTGTTGTGGTTGTTGCGCATTTCATCTCTATACTTTGTTTAGTTATCTGAAAGTAGGTATTCCTTTTGCTAACTGTATGTATGTTGTTTTCTGATTGTATTTCTTTTTCTTTTATATTTTACTTATTTATTTTTTATTTTTATTTTTTGGCTGCATCGGGTCTTAACTGCTGCATGCAGGATCTTCGTTGAGGCATGCGGGATCTTTCCTTGCGGCGCACGGGGTTCTCTCTAGTTGTGGCGTGTGGATTGTCTCTTCTCTAGTTGTGGCGTGCAGGCTCCAGGGCGCATGGGCTCTGTAGTTTGCAGCATGCGGGCTCTCTCATTGAGGCGCGCGAGGTCAGTAGTTGTGGCGCGCGGGCTTAGCGGCCCCGTGGCATGTGGGAACCTAGTTTCCTGACCAGGGATGGAACCCACGTCACCTGCATTGGAAGGTGGATTCTTTACCACTGGACCACCAGGGAAGTCCCTGATTGTATTTCTTGACTGGTGGTCTTAGGGTATGGATGGCTGGCACCCACAGCATGGTAAGACTGGGACAAGAACTGGGTTCCCACGCTTGTACTGCTTTTTCTACCAAGAATTTGTTTTATCTCTCAGGCTGCTATGCAAGACAACTTTGAGTGGAAAAGTCAAGGTTGCCCTTGAAAAAAATGTATATTGTAGAAGAAGTTGAAAGAATCCTAGGATGTTTAATATGAAGACAAGACATAGGTTGTATGAACTGACTCTCACCAGAGAGCAACCTGCTCTTGCACTCTACCTATGTAGATTTTGTTTAATTCATTGATAAATCTGGAAAACTCATTTATTAATAGTGTGTTCACTGGACATTGGCTAAGTGCTGTAAATAAATTCTGTTTATTTGTTAAGGCAACACTGGAAAACAAGCATTATTATCTCACGTTACAGATGAGAAAACCTCAGTGAGAATCACCTCACACTGGTCAGAATGGCCATTATCAAAAAATCTAGAAACAATAAATGCTGGAAAGGATGTGGTGAAAAAGGAACCCTCCTGCACTGTTGGTGGGAATGTAAATTGATACAATCACTATGGAGAACAGTATGGAGGTTCCTTAAAAAACTAAAAATAGAACTACCATATGACCCAGCGATCCCACTACTGGGCATATACCCTGAGAAAACCATAATTCAAAAAGAGACATGTACCCCAATGTTCATTGCAGCACTATTTACAATAGCCAGGATGTGGACGCAACCTAAATGTCCATCAACAGATGAATGGATAAAGAAGATGTGGCATATATACACAATGGAATATTACTCAGCCATAAAAAGAAACGAAATTGAGTTATTTGTAGTGAGGTGGATGGACCTAGAGTCTGTCATACAGAGTGAAGTAAGTCAGAAAGAGAAAAATAAATACCATATGCTCACACATATATATGGAATCTAAAAAAAAAAAAAAAGGTACTGATGAACCTGGTGGCAGGGCAGGAATAAAGACATAGACATAGAGAATGGACTTGAGGACACGGTGGGGAAGGGGGAAGCTGGGGTGAAGTGAGAGTAGCATTGACACATATACACTACCAAAAGTAAAATAGATAGCTAGTGGGAAGCAGCTGCGTAGCACAGGGAGATCAGCTCGGTGCTCTGTGACCACCTAGAGGGGTGGGATAGGGAGGGTGAGAGGGAGGCTCAAGAGGGACGGGATATGGGGATATATGTATGCATATAGCTGATTCACTTTGTTGTACAGCAGAAACTAACACAGTATTGTGAAGCAATTATACTCCAATAAAGATCTATTAGAAAAAAAATCAGTGAGGAAAATACAATCATATGACTTCAAGAAAAGAGGAGAATTTATTTTTAATTGGTGTGCAACACCATCAAAAAGATGGCTGAGTATAAATACAAACAGTAAAAGCTTTGAGCTTCACAGATTATCTTATACCTGGGTGAGCACAGCTTTAAAAATTTCATAATTTCATGGAATAGTTATTCCACATCTCCAACTGCTAAAAAAATGTGACCTCAATTTATCAGCAAGTTTGTAAATCAATAACCCATATGTATCTGTGGGAAATATGAAAGATAACCATAAACCCCTCTAAATTTGGTTTTTCTCATAACAATTTTTGATTTTCGGATGCAAACAAAAACAAAGAAGGAGTCAACGTGTTCACAAATTTGAACTGGAAGGCACAGCCTCTATGTATCAATAAATAAAATAACCTCATGGCAACCGAGCAGAATAGCCACAGGACTTCTGGGAATCATAGTTATACCTAAATTTGTTCAGGTAAAAGAAGGCCCAAATTGCCTTAGATTTCTGAAACCCACATCATTCTCAAATGAAGGAAAATGAAAAGAAATTTAGAGGTTACTTTTTTTTTTCTCCCGTAAGAACTGTCGGAAACCCAAAAAACTTTTTAGGAGGGAAAAAAAGAAAAGGAAAAGCTGACTCTGTTTAATCACCTATGGATATTACTGTAAAAGCAAACCAGCACCATGAAAAAGATACACACACACACACACACACACACACACACATATATTTCTGAAGAAGAGTACTAAGTAAATATTTCTTTGGGGGTGGCTGAGGATTAATTTTCTTGCTTGGTATGATGTCACTGTTTTCGAAGGAGCTTGAATTACCAACTTGCAGATAGATAGGGCTGATGTACAGGTGAAGTGTGCTGCCCCCTGCAGGGCACATTCTGAGGCTCTGTCTCCACTCCACATTCGCAGGCCTCTCACTGTTGTGGCCTCTCCCATTGCGGAGCACAGGCTTCGGACGCGCAGGCTCAGCGGCCATGGCTCACGGGCCCAGCCGCTCCGCGGCGTGTGGGATCTTCCCGGACCGGGGCACGAACCCGTGTCCCCTGCATCGGCAGGCGGACTTTCAACCACTGCGCCACCAGGGAAGCCCCTGTCTCCACATTCTTGTATGATCAGGATGCCTGACTTGTTTTAGCAGGAGACAAAGCCGTTTATTTCTCAGTGAGAATTAGGGTTTTAAAGGCAGACAACCTCCGAAAAGTGACACTTTGACTAGAATTCACACTGAGGTGAAGTAATTGAGTGTTTGACTCATTTTTCAAAGAAGGCTTTGCCTTTTCACATGTACATGTGGGACTGAGGAGGAGGGACAGTGTGGGGAGAAGGGGGGGATGGGGCAGGTATAAAGCAACCTTACCTACTTGACAGTCTGGTCAAATCAATGCCATCAAATATATAGTACTGATATGTAGGCATGAGTTTAATATGTGTATGGTTGAGGCTCCTTCCTCCATCCCTCCCTCCCTGTCTTCCTCCTTCCTTTCTTCCTTCCTAGTCCCTGGGACACTCACAGAACATCAACAGAAAAACTATGCAAAACTATACAAACAGAAAATAATGTCACGGTCACTATCTCCTTCACGGGAACACTCAACCTTGGATCAAATACATGCCTCAATTACATCTTTCATTTAAAAGTGAACCTCTTTTACTGGCATACTACCTCAAATAGCATCAAAGCAAAATGAAACACAGGCAGCATTTAACAACGCTGGTAACCATAGAAACATATCATTAAAGAATATATAAACAGGAATGAATAATTAGATGAGAAATTCATTTCTACATTTATCTAAGACCTAGGAAAAGAAGCTCTCTTTTACCTCTCATCTCAGTTTGGACACTTCCTCTTTAGCCTGCCTTCTAACTAAAAAGTAGGAGAATTCATAAAATGAGAATTTTAATATTGCCTAGCTTAATAGACAAATCTCTTTGTAGGCAAGTGACTAAAAAATATTGCAGTACCCATTGTTGTCCAGATGAAACACTGAATGTGGGAAAGGATCCTGATGCAGCCAAGGAGTCTGCTTTCAGGATGGGACATGGGCAAGAAAACCTGACTGACATCATGGTGAGAGGGGGAGAGCAGTTGTTGACCTTTAAAAATGGGAAGCACAGTTTGCCTCATTTACTGGAGGCATCTATATATAGTGGAAAGACTGAGGGAGGGAAGAATCTGGGGCTTATGGATTATATCAGTTACATTGTCAGGTAGGCAGCATCACCTGTGCAGGTCATCTGCCACTGTACCTTTGCACCTAGGGAAGCCCTACATAAACTCTATGGTAGACTAAGTTGGTTATTAATTTAAAAAAAATTATAAATGGTCTTAGAGACCATCTAGCACATGATTATGCAGTGGAATCACCTAGTAGGGGGTCAGTAGGCAAATATGATTTTCAGGACCTCACCCGACTCTAAGGATCTAATACTTCAAATGTTTTCCCAAGTGCCTCTGATGCAGCTGGACCAGTGTTTGAGAACCATTTACCTAAGCCAGCTTCCTCATCATATAGCAGCAGAAACTAAAGTCTAGAGCAGTTGTGGTAGATTGCATTGCTGGTCTCAATTTCCCCCCTCCCTATAGCAATATCATATCAATAGCTTTGTCATGGCTTTGCAGTAAGCAGAAGAATTTATGTCCTTGGGCTTGACCACATGCTTTTCTTTGGCTAATGGAATGTTTCAGGCATGGTATGAGCAGAGGCTTGAAATGTGCTTCTGTGGTTTTGCTTTCTCTCTTAGAATCCTGCATTTTGCCATAAGAAGAACAGACATCAGGTAGCCATTGGTCTAAGGAGGATGAGAGACATGTGGATCACACTTGGGCCTCTTTGCAGCTTAGAGCTAAGCCTAACCACACCCAGCCAAGACCAGCCTAGATCAGTCAAACCCAAGTTAACCTGATGATTATTATAAGTCACTGAGTTTTAGAGTGATTTGTTATACAGCATTATTGTATCAGTAGCTGACTAATACAGAAATGAAGTGATTTAGCCACAATTGAATCCTGGCATTGGAACTAGAAGTTATATCTTGTGAATCTGAGGTTTGACTTCATTCTACTGCTCTATATTGCCTGTTTCCTTTTGCTTCTTTTCCTTCATAGAGTGAAGCACAGATATCCATTGCTTCCATAAGATCCCTCTGCTCAGTCTACATTCCCTATATTCCAGAACGTTGTCACCTTTCCTCATCAGAGCTTACCTTTCCTTCCGCATCTTTTTCCGTCAGGATTCTGTTTTCATGTTTCCAAAGAAATGAGGAAAGTCTCAAACTAATTCCCACAACTGTGTCTAGGGGTCACCCATTAATGAGTTAAGCACTTCTAGATAAAATTTCTTTTTCATATTACTTGGGGATGACTAGAGACTTAATGCCAAATGGTGGGAATTTAAGCATAATATATGGCAATTGATAGGGAAAATATTTTTAGGTTAGTAGCTTTGGTGTTTCTCAAATTATATCTAATCCAAATACTATAAGCCCTAGGGACTTCCCTGGTGGTCCAATGGTTAAGACTTTGCCTTCCAGTGCTGGGGGGTGCTGGTTTGATCCCTGGTCGGGGAGCTAAGATCCCACATGCCTTGCAGCCAAACATACCAAAACATAAAACAGAAGCAATATTGTAACAAATTCAATAAAGGCTTTATTGAATATATTTGTCTATCTATCTATCTATATATATAAAACAACAACAAAAATCAAATACTATAAGCTCTAGATTGTACTCAGGCATGCCTTGTCCAAATATTTTATAAACTCTCTGTCTGACAGGCTAAATAAATAAATAAATAAATAAATAAACTGTAAGTACAGGCCATTTAAGAGAAATGCTCATATGGTGTTTCTATTTTGTTCCTTCTGTGGAAAAAATTTTCACAAGAAGAAAATCTTTAGAGAGAACACATTTTTTCTTCTCCAGAATATGTAGGTGTTTTGTTAAAGATAATAAAAATTTTGTGGTTTCTTGACCTTACTTTGCCTGTAATTTCATATTAAAGATTTTATTTTTATTCTAAGTGAGATATCATAACTTTTTACCAGGTAAATGACTAATATTGGGATGATTTTACAATATCAAGAAGAAAAACAAAGAACTGGAGTGTAAAGTTAAGTCTAAGAGGTCAACTTCTGTTCAGTGTTAAGGTAGCCTACATCATTCTCTGGTTAGTGCAGAGAAATCCTTTAGCTTGCTGCTACCTTGATCACCACTTCTGAAAGAAGAAGCTAATAGCTAAGACCTTAGAATTTGCATGAAGACACCTGTGAGCACAGAGACCAGTGAGACAAAAGACTCTTGGAAAACTGTAACCTTCTCCAAATATTCCTATGAATCCCAAACTCAACTAAAGCACAAAGGTTGTCTGCAATTCTGAACTTAAAACACACACACACACACACACACAAAATACTTGTTGAATTAACATAAGCACTGAATTTTAAAATTGCAAACAAAACACTATACCAAAATATTCTCAGTTTTATTGGTTTGAGTTTCATGTCACACCATGATGGTTTTTGGTACTTTGACGGTATTGTGGAAGAAAAACAGATTAAGAAGTGATGTCTACTTTAAGTCCCAGTTGTTTTTCTTGGTAAGTATTTTGCACTAGAATATGTGCTTTTGAAGACAGGGTGATGTCTGTTTCTTTCACTGCTGTATATCCAACACATAGCACCGTGCTTAACACATGGTCACTAATAAGTACTTGATAAATATGTGCTGAATGAGTATGAATGACAAATACAATTTGAAAGTAAAGAAGGCGGCTATCCACTAACTTAAGAGGAATCTGGAGACACTGGATTGGAAAGGTTTCAAGCTTGAATGTCTACAGTGCAGTCTGAGGAGGCACTATATGACACTAACATTCTGGGTGCTATTTTTTGCTTTGAGTGCTGGAAGCAGTAAATGTCTCCTGTTAGGCCCAATACCAAAGTGAAAAAGGGCTGTTGGAAAGAGAAGGAGTAGTGCAAGTGTGTTATCCTATGGTCTGTGAACCCCCGAAAGCCATGGAAGTGCTTTAGGGGACCACAAACTGTGCACCATCTTCCTCAAGCATGTGCCTGGGGAAAATCTTTTGTCTCTCAGGGCAGCCAGCTCCTGATTTTTGTCCCTTGAAAGTAGACTGTTACACCAAAAAATATTTCTTTTTGGTGAGCCCACCTTGGAAACCATTTAGGCCATTGATATCTTTAAGATGGTGCACATTTCAATGCCAAGTACAACTTGAATTGGATGGGAAGTCTTGGTATTCTCTGCACAGATGGAGGACCCGAGAAGTTGGCACTTCCTCAGCCTCTGCTGCTTCACTAAGGAAAGATGCTCCACATGTCAGGCTTTTTACATGGGCCCGTGTTAGAGTCAACAGCCCTTCCAACAATCCCCGAAGAGGTCCTTCTACTGCTGTGAAAGTCTTCAACTTCCTCAGAGCCAAGAACTCAAATCATTGCCTTTTCAGTAAATCTTTGTCAAGATATAAGAGCACACCATGAGGTTCTTTCCTGTTAGAGAAGTGTGTTGGCAATCCAGAGAAGAGATTTAGGAGATATTTGGTTTGGTTACTCCTTTTAACTTTTTTTTTTAAGAGAAAAGAAACCCCTTCTTAGAACAAATTGGATGTGAGAAGTTCATTCCAGGACTAGCTTTATAACAGCTCATATCTTAGTTACATAAATGAGGCAAATCTTTTGATCAAAATGCTGAATTTACTATTAGAGATACTGCTGAAGAATGATGAGTTTTTTTGGTCGAGCTGCTATTCTGAATGAGGCTGCTGGAGTCAGACAGAAATCTGAATTTTCTAATATTGGAGGTGAGACTGATAAAGTCTGGAGAGTTTCTAGAGACAAAAATCTACAGACACTCTGCAAATGGCTTATGTCGTATGAAGGTCATTTTTTGTCCAGATGACTTTAGAGTGGAAACAAATTGCTGACATAGATAGCCTTGATAATATGAAGTTAACAAAGATAAGCTCATTGACTTGAGGACAAAGGAAATGATGTAATATGAATTTTGGTATTTCTTGATACATGCCCCATGTGAGATATTGTGAGCTACAGGAGCTCTGGCTCCATTTGCTATCAGACTTTGTGAATCAGAATTTTACCTCTTATTGCTATTAAATGAAACATTGACATTGATGCAATGTCAAATATGTTATTTCGGTTTCTTATTCCAGAAAAAGTGTACAACCTTCTCACAAGTGTGAGAAAGCCATAATTCCTTGTCAGTGCTGTTTTGTTAACTATGTTTAGATCAATTTCCAATGCAATGAGATAAATAATAGCACATTTTTTTCTGTGTATGTGTTTATGAGTATTGTTTTTAAGTGGATACTTATCAGTTGAATCAGATTCTCAGAGGGTTTTATGACTCTAAAGAAAGAGAGAGAGAGGAAGGAAGGAAGGAAGGAAAGGAAGGAAGGAAGAAAGAATGGAAGGAAGAAAGAAAGAAAGAAAAAATAGAACGAAAGAAAGAAAGAGAGAAAGAAAGAAAATTTAAAATGAACAATCAAGGTGGGGAATGAACTGATCGGGCAGCTTGCCCCTGTTTAGTGGGGTTCCTCTGTACTCGTTTCATGGGAGTTCTGAAACAAAAGTAGCTGTTATCACCTTTTCTCACTCCGCTTTGCTGAATGATGCAGACCAGAGTTGGCTCTGTTCCTCACATTGCAGGAGATAAAGCTGCACACCAGATAACTCACGTGTCTGAGAGCATGGCTGAAAACGAAGGCAAGAAAACAGGAGAGGGAAACAGGAGTGGAAGAGGAAGGCTTGTTTGTTTTTACATTTCCTGATGCTATTAAATCTAGCTCAGTTCCTGCTGCTATTAAATCTATCCTTGGATCTAAGGGTCAGGGGGCTTGGGAGGTAGACTAGAGTTTACTCTGAAGTTCTTCTTGGAATAATTTTATTACTTTAGGAACAATATATAAATACACAAGAGTTGCTGCTTCAAAATGGCTAATTCCCAGCCTGACTAGGGACTTCCCATTTTGCTAATTAGTTCAGAATTGTGATGAGGTCTGGGGGTGTTTGAGAAGAGAAGGCTGGCTGATAACAGAAGATGAGTATCAGGTTGTAGAAGTATGAATGCAGGTACGGTGTGACAAGGTATTTCCAACTCTCTCTAGCTCTGAAGAGGTGATACTATTATAGAATAATGGGTGCAAACACTTTTAATGAAAGTGATATATCCCAGTATGAGCTGTCATGTAGTGTAGAGCTTTATGCCTTTTTTCCTTGCTGAGTTGCTGACATAAAAAGTATTCCTAATGCAATTAAAAGGTGTTCTTGAGCTCACCAAGGCAAAGGTCTGTTCTTCTGCATCTAAGAGATTGTAAGTCAACGATCTGTGAAAGTAGGTGTAGACTTGTTCTTAAATTTTTACATTCTGAAATTTTCCATTTCCTGTTTAACATCTCTAAGAGAATAACTGACCAGGGTGGTAGGGATTTTATGTGGTTGAAAGGCAGATATATAGTAACTTCTCCACTTAGAAAAGTAGTGAAAATAGCCCGCATCTCTTCAGCCTTAATGGATGTCTACAAATGTACATGCAGACATAATTCCTAATCTGTGATGTGTGGGGCGTTCTTACATTCAACAGTGTAATTGCCATGGTGGTTTGGGTAGTGGGACAGCCCTGTCTTTAAAGTTGGCATGGACTGCATACTCTCTGGCACTGTTCCAAAAACCCCTTTTGACTTAGAACAGAGCAAGGTTTGGGGGAAGATGTATGCATTTGAATTAAGATCAGGGAGAGGGTGGCTAGCAGAAGGAAGTATATAACTATTGAGATACTGGTGTGGTGTGCCGATGTTGAGGAAGGTTAGAAGGGTTTTGTTTATGGAACTTATCTGCAGGACGTGTTTTGTAATTATGTTACTTTTTTCCATAACATAATTACATTTGTAATTATGTTACAAATTTCCTTAAATTTGTGACATCATATTTGTTTTTTTATTGAAGTATAGTTGATGTACAATATTATATAAATTACAGTTGCATGATACAGTGGTTCAAAAATTTTAAAGCTTGTACTCCATTTATAGTTATTATAAAGTATTGGCTATATTCCCTGTGTCATACAGTATATCCTTGTAGCCTATTTTGTACATAATAATTTGTATCTTTTAATCTCCTACCCCTATATTTCTCCTCCCCTCTTCCCTCTCCCCACTGGTAATCACTGAGTCTGCTTCTTGTTTGTTATCTTCACCAGTTTATTGTATTTTTAAGATTCCACATATAAGTGACATCATACAATATTTATCTTTCTCTGTCTGGCTTATTTCACTTAGCATAATGCCCTCCAAGTCCATCCATGTCGCAAATGGCAAAATTTCATTCTTCTTTATGGCTGAGTAGTATTCCATTGTGTGTGTGTGTGTGTGTGTGTGTATACACCACATATGTATTTATACATATATATGTATATATGTATGTATGTATGTATATGTATATATATATATATATATATATATACCACATCTTCTTTATCCATTCATCTGTTGATGGACACTTACGTTGCTTCCATATCTTGGCAATTGTGAATAATGCTTCTGTGAACATTGGGGTGCATGTATCTTTTCAAATTAGTGCTTTTATTTTTTTCAGATATATACTCAGGAGTGGGATTCCTGGGTCATATGGTAATTCTATTTTTGGTTTTTTGAGAAACCTCCATACTGCTTTCCATAGTGGCTGCACCAATTTACATTCCCACCAACAGTGTCAGAGGGCTCCCTTTTCTCCACATCCTCGCCAACATTTGCTATTTGTGGTCTTTTTGATGATGGCTGTTCTGACAGGTTCGAGGTGATATCTCATTGTGGTTTTGATTTGCATTTCCCTGATAGTTAGCAATGTTGAGCATCTTTTCAGGTGCCTGTTTGCCATCTGCATGTCCTCTTTGGAAAAATGTCTATTCAGGTCTTCTGCCCAGTTTTTAATCAGTTTGCTTGTTTTTTTGATGTTGAGTTGTATGAGCTGTTTGTGTGTTTTGGATATTAACCCCTTATAAGTCATATCATTTGCCAATATTTTCTCCCATTCAGTAGGTGTATGACATCATATTTGGATATACCTGAAAACATGAGGTTTTAGAGCTAAGATGGGCTTTAAGAATAGACCTTCTCAAATGTCTTATGCTAGTTACCTCTTATTTTCTACTTGAAGTACCTCTAGAGACTAGCCTGTTTTAGGTTAGATGTTGGTGTTAGAACTTGGACTGAGTCAGATCTGACTTCCAGACGAGGACCGTTTTTCAGTATACCACGTTGCTTCAAATTAAAGGAGAAAAAGAGAATACAAGGACAAATAGGTTTTTGTTCCTTTTATTAATGCAGAATAGTAAAATAATAGTATTCTTTTTATTCCTTTTTTGTGTAGCAAACATGCACGTATTGGTAAGTGGAGATACTTTTTAGTAAAAAATTTTATTTTATTTTAGGTAAATAAAATAGGGATATTAATGCTCTTTGAAAGCTAAAGAAAACAGACAAAAATTTATTTACAGAAATTTCAAGCTCTTAACCTATCTTAGGTTGCACCAACATTGAATCTATTTTTTCCTAGTTCAATGTAGATAAAACAGTAGGTACTCAATATATGTTTGTTTAATGAATGAATAAATTGAAACAAACACTCGTTTGCGAACTAGTAAATGCCAGGCCTGCTGAATATCGTCTGACCCTCAAGATTCAACTCCTTTCCCGCCTTTCTTCAAAAGCCTCTGAAATACTTCAATAAAAAGCCCTTTTCTTTTTACTATATCTGTGCAATAGACATTATTTGCTTATTTTTCATATCTAGCAATTTTTTTACAACTGTTTACTTACATACATAAGCAGCTGCTATATTTTGCATGTTCCAGACTCCCCTAGGAGTCTGCACTTATTAGCAAATTGATAATTTTTGAAATAATAATAATTTTATCTACTTTAAGGTCAATTTACAAGTGTCAAGTATATTAGGACTAATTTAAATCTTTATTTTTAGGTAAATTGAGCTCCAAGTATTTAGACAGAACCATACAAATTAATGAGAATTTTATATGATAAACCTAATACTTTATTGTTTACTGAAGACAGCATGTGATATAGAAACAGAAAACTAGGGGCCAAGACACAATAGTGAAAATGTGGGAAAAATCAGGAAGTATCAGAGGACTGCTGACAATTATTTCTCACTTTCATATTAGTGTTTTAGCAGATCTTATTCTAGTTGGTTGAAAAGGTTCATGTTCAATTACATTAAACCATCTTGAAATACAAAGAAAAAAAAGGCCACACGCAGTTTGGAGACGAGAAGATTTGGAGGAGGGAGTTAGCTTCTGTACTGGATTTTCAAATATTTGAAAATATTTCGTTTGGAAGTGGGTTTCCATTGGGTCCATGTGGCCTCACTGGGAACTACTTGATGGAAGTTTTAAGGGAGTAGAAATCTATTTTAATGAGGAAAACAGTTTAATAATTAGCAGATTAGATGTTGTTTTTTGGGGGATAAGTGAGCTCTTCACTTTGAATATATTTCATCAGAAAGTCATTGACAATTTGTGGGGAGAGGATAGGATAAGAATAGATTTGTATGTTGCGAAGGAGACTGAACTAGTGAATTCTAAATTTTTATAATTCTAAGAAATTCTGACTCTCGTCTTGACATCTAATTGACCTTTGGTATGACTTCTTGCTGCCATTTTGAATAACAAATAAAAAAGATGATCTGCAGTTTATTACTGGTTAAGTGTTTCAAATACTACGTTACCCCACAAATACAATGGATCTTTGTATTTTCCTTTATTATGTAATTTGTAGTACTTCTAGCATCTGCTTTTACAGGTCATAGATTAAGAAGAATCTATGAAAATACAGTGTTCATTTTTTAAAGGATCATGTCATTATAGCAGCACGCCTGGGAAAGTAGTTCCTGGGATGTGTAAAATTTATATTGGGTTGTAAAACTGAAGTATGGGCCAAGGGTTAACAACCTTGAATTTTGCCCTTAAAAATTAGTCTCAGAAAATCTCCTTCATTATAAATACATTACTACTGAGTAGTGTCCTTCTGATTGATATGCCCAGAGCTACCTTTTTCAGCAGTCTTTTAAGCACCAATCCTTCATTTTGGTTCTAAAAATGAAATGGGCTCCTCCTCCCTAGTTGGGACATCAATTTTTACCTGCCAGTATAGTTTGATGAGCTTGCTTATAGACTGTTCACTTCCTCCACAGAGCCAGAACATGTAGTCAGCAATCATGGCACTCCTAAGAACAAGGACAGATTTTTTAAAAAACAAATTTATAGGACAGAAGGAAGACTATAACAGGCAGTATATATAAATACTGAAGAAGAAGATTTTGTAACGTATAAATGTGACTAGACTACTATTAAGCAAAGCATAAGGCACATTTTAGAATGTAGAAAGTAGGTCTTTTTTTTTGGTACCAAAACTAAAACTGTAAGAGAAGCAACACACCATTTGTCTTCTACATTGCTTTTCTGTTTGTACAGTATAAGAATATTTAAAGACTATGAGAGAATGCTTTGTGTTTTGGTTACCTCTTATTAAGCTTCAAAGCATTTATAGAGTAACATATATTTTATAGGCTCTAGAACACCTTCAAACCTAGCGCAGCATATATAGCTAACTATTATACTGGTACTAAAGCATATCTCGGACTTTACCTAAGTTGAAGATTATTCACCTCTGATTAAAGTAGTCTCCTTAAAATTGAAAATAAAAAATTTCCAATTCAACAAACACTCCCCTCCCCGGCCTTTGTGTTTAATTGAATTAGTTTTGGAATGTAGTGTGTACGACCACTGCATTAGTCTTACTAAGCTGAGGGCATATTAAAAACTACTGTGCAATGGATATTAATTCATTGCTTAGCACCCTTTGGAAAAACAGTTTACTTTTATGGCTGTTTCTCTGCTAGGGCTTTCTTTTCTCCAGAGATTCCAAATCCAATTAAATGTGACTGGAAGTAATTCCAAATTGTCACGTTGGCCAATTAGACATATAATAATCCTGTGTACCTAATCACTAGTACCAAAAGTTTATTTATTTAAGCAGACCTATCACTGTGTACCCTGAATGTTTTTCTTATCTTTGCCTGCAGATACGTGTTGTTTCCTGACATAATTGTAAATTGAATTAGAAATTTTCCTTCCCTAAATATATATGTTGTCTAAGGCAGAGCAGCTATAAACTTACTATGGTACTCTGCTGAAGAATTAGAATGTTTAGATTCTCGCTCAGGACAGACAAAAATTAGGACTCTAAAGGTTAACAATGGGAAAAAATACCACCATTTGAAGGATTGCGCAGCTCAGCATTTCTCTTTTTACACATGTGGTATTGGAAAGAAGCTATCCATTGACATTTCAAAATAACTGGCAATAATTTAAGAATAACTAATCTTTCAGAAATCCTTTTATATTTTTCAAAGCCCTAGTTTAATGATAAGATAAAGCGAGCTAGGAGGTTTTCATATTGCATGAACATGTACAGGGTAGAAAACAAGTTATAAAACTCAGACTAGAGAGGGGCAAAGTAAATTTCAAATATTTGCATTTTGATTGAAACACTTGTAAAAATTTTCTTCCCCTGACAACCTAAAAAGGAAGTCTACTTGACATGTAGATGCCTCTCACCTAATAGAAATCTATTTTATAAATTGGATTTATAAGAAATCAAGGAAGAATGTAAAGTCTCACTGCCAAGGACAGCGCACACTGTATTCATACAAGTTGGGTCCTCTGACGTGATGACCTGATTCTGCACTCTGATTCCTCCTTCCCTCAGCATTTGGATGTGTAAATATGGCTCAAGCAAACATTGCTTAATGAGGACACTGCTATTAGTTAAACCAGGGGTGAGCAACCTCTTTCTGTAAAGGGCCAGATAGTAAATATTTCAGGCTTTGTGGGCCATGACTACTCACCTTTGCCTTTCAGAAGCAGCTGTAGACAATAAGTTAAAAAATAAGGGTGATTGTGTTCTATTAAAACTTTATTTACTAAACATATGTGCTGGGTCAGATTTGGCATGGTTTGCCTAACTCTAAGATAAACAAATTACTAGGTTGAGCAACAGGTGGCAAGCATTGATGTAATTGTCAGTCAGTAGTCAGAGACCAGCTTCTATACATTCTGGTCACAGGCCTCCTTAAATATTTCAGGGACAACATACATATTGTACTAAAATTACTGAGCAGAGTTCAGGAAAGAAACTTTACAATTTTGAAACATGCAAAAACTGTTAAAGATAACCCTGGATCATAGACACAGTATCCTGAGTTAAGCAAAATCTGAATCGATTGTTTCTATTATATTAGTTATTGCCATCCTTGGATTGGAACAACTGTGAGAGATGAGGAGGTAGGTCACGACAGTGGGCTTCTAGGGCTTTCCTGCATTTGTAAAGCTTTTGGTGAGTTGGTTTTGAGTTCACCATTGTAAACTTAGGAGTTTTAACATTTTTATTAATGTTTTCCAAAAGTTGCTTTTTCTATTATAATGTGTTGTCAAATTGCTACTTTCTTTTTCTTTAAATTTTATTTATTTGCATGATTTTTAAAAAAATTATTTATTTATTTTTTGTCTGCGTTGGGTCTTCATTGCGGCTTTCTCTAGTTGCGGGGAGCGAGGGCTACTCTTCTCGTTGCGGTGCGCGGGCTTCTCATTGCGGTGGCTTCTCTTGTTGCGGAGCATGGGCTCTAGGCGTGTGGGCTTCAGTAGCTGTAGCTTGCAGGCTCTAGAGCGCAGGCTCAGTAGTTGTGGCGCACGGGCTTAGTTGCTCCGCGGCATGTGGGATCTTCCTGGACCAGGGATTGAAACTGTGTCCCCTGCATTGGCAGATGGGTTCTTAATCACTGCGCCATCAGGGAAGTCCACCAAACTGCTACTTTCTGAAGTATGATTTTATGCCACCTGGGGGCTCAAGTCTTTTCCCCAAGGAACACATCTCCAAATTTATATTGAAATAAGTGAGGAATTAAGATTCATTGAAATTTGCTACCTGCCCTCAGTGAAGCACAATTATTATAATCATAAAAAGATACCTGTATTAAATAACAAAATATGGTTTCATAGAGCTGCGTGTCTGCTGGGATATTTTTCATAAGTATAGTGTATTTCTTCCAGTACCTGGCACAGAGCTGTGTTTGTATTAGGAACACAATTTAATATGTTGTTTCTCCAACCCCATTTTATTCCCAGTGGAAATGGCAGTTATACTTTTACCACCCACCTTCCTTTGTCTGGTTCCTTACCATGGTTCTGTCCTACAGCTTAGCATTTATGTATCAGTGTTAAAATCAGTGGAAAAACAGGAAAAGGGCATGGAAATAACATTACGTATACCATGTAGTATTTGTGAGGCAAGAGTAGCGGTTTTTCATCATGCTGAGTTTTGAAAGGGCAAAGATAATTAATTAACCCAGAGTATCTACAAGGAGTCAAGTACCTGTGGGATCCTGGTTTTGGCTAACTCACCTCATGAGTCAAAAGGAAACAGTAACCCATCACTCTTCCTACTTTTCTTCAGGTATCTTTGTTTACCTTTAGACCAATATCCTAGATGCTAGTCAGTGTGATTCACTGTTGCTTCTAAATGTCCTCCTGTCATCATCTTTATTCTGTTCAGCTTACTTTCATTAATCTACTGAATGTTGTAGCTGCACTGGAACGGTAAGATCACATTAGCCAACGCTTTTTTTTTTTTTAACATCTTTATTGGAGAAAAATTGCTTTACAATGGTGTGTTAGTTTCTGCTGTACAACAAAGTGAATCAGCTATACATATACATATATCCCCATATCCCCTCCCTCTTGCGTCTCCCTCCCACCCTCCCTATCCCACCCCTCTAGGTGGTCACAGAGCACGGAGCTGATCTCCCTGCGCTATGCGGCTGCTTCCCACTAGCTATCTATTTTACATTTGGTAGTATATATATGTCAATGCCACTCTCTCACTTCGTCCCAGCTTACCCTTCCCCCTCCCCGTGTCCTCAAGTCCATTCCCTATGTCTGCATCTTTATTCCTGTCCTGCCCCTAGGTTCTTCAGAACCAATTTTTTTTTTTTTTAGATTCCATATATATGTGTTAGCATATGGTATTTGTTTTTCTCTTTCTGACTTACTTCACTCTGTATGACAGACTCTAGTAGTTTAATATCTGTGGGTTTTGAGATTTACTAAGTGCTGAGTGAGTACCATGATAAGCCCTTTACATGCAGAATGTGAATCCAGCCCACCCACAGTTCTGCACCAGATCTCATCCTGTCTTGCCCACCCATGGAAACTGCTCCAGCAATTCTCTTTCTCTTTCTCTCTTTCCCTCTTGCTCTGTCTTCAAATTTCTCCTTTTTTCCTGGGGCTTTTCTACTAACACACAAAAATGCTGTTCTTTCTACCACCTTAAAACAAAACAAGATAGCCCCCAAACCTCTCTTGATTCACTTCCCTTCCAGTTAACTTAATTCTTTCTCTTAAAGAAAACCCAATCAAACAAAAGAACAAAAACTCCTCTCAAAAAAACTCACTCCAACAAGGCTCTTATGCCTCCCACTTCACTGAAACTGCTCTTGTCAATGCTACTAATGGTCTCCACACTCCTAAACACAGTGGCTCAATTCTCAGCCTTCATTTTACACATACTCTCAGGTGTAACTGATGCGATTGCTCTCTCTTCCAGTACCTACTTCCCACTGGGCTTCCACAACTCTGCTCTTTATGATTTCCCTCCGATCTTACTGGTTGCTCTTTTCAGTCTCCTTTGCTGTTGTCTCCTTTTCTCTCTGGACTCCTAAACTAGGAGCTCCCCAGGGCCCAATGCTTGGACCCATTCTCTTTCTTTCTGTACTTAATCACTTGGTGATCTCACCAGTTTCATGGTTTTAGACACCATCCATTGGTTGACAACTCGCACATTTATACCCTGAGTTTAATCCTCTTCTTGGATCTGCAGACTCTTACAAAAGCTGCCTTTTCAACATCTCTACTTGGATATGTAATAGGTATTTCAAACTTATTTCCATACCTGGGACCCTAATCTTCCTTTTTTCCTCTTCCCCAAGCTCTAGTAGTCTTCTCCATCTATCCAGTTTCTCAGGCAAAAAATTTTGGAGTCATCATTGATTCCCCTCTTTCTCTCACATTTCCCATCCAATCCGAGACAAAATTCTGGTCAGGTTATCTTTGACCTATTTCAGAATCCTGCCTCTTCTCACCACCTCCAGCATTACCATCTGGTCCATCATGTCTTACCGGGATTATTGCAACAGACTCCAAACTGGACTCCCTGCTTCTCCCTCCGTCTATTCTCAACGCAGCAGACAGAACAATCCCATTAAAATTAGTGCACCAGAGTAGGTCACTGCTGTGCTTAAAACTGCAAAGCCTTCTCTCTCACTCAGAGTGAAAACCAGTCTTTAAAACGGCAGTTGAGCCTCATGCCATCTGGTCACATATTACTTCTCTGATCTTATTTCCTACTTGCTCCAAACTGTCCACCTGCTTTCCTCAAAAAGAATAGGTACTCTATTGCCTCTGGGATTTTGCACCTGACAGTCCCTGTCTAGAATGTTCTTTCCCTAGACACCCCCTGACTCTCTTGCTCACCTCCTTCAGGTCTTTATCAGGTGTTATTTTCTCAGTAAGGATTACCCTGACGCACTCCAATACCATCCATACTCTTGCTTGTTTTTGCTTTTTCCACAGTATTTATCGCCATTCCACATCGTGTTTATTTTATTATTTTTCATCTTGGTGGTGTTTATTGTTGTCTTCCTCTACTATGGGGGTCAGCAAGCCATGGCCTGTGGGCCAAACCTAGTCTGCCACTTGGGTTTGCTAATTAAGTTTTAATGCAACATAGCAATGCTCATTCACTTGTGCGTTGTTTACATTTTGCCTGTGGCTGCTTTGGTGCTACAGTAGTAGAGTTGAATAATTGTGACAGAGACCTTATGGCCCACAAAGCCTAAAATATTTACTATCTGGCTCTTTACTGGAATGGAAGCTCCCAGAGGGCAGAGGTTTTGGTCTGTTTGATTCACTGCTCTCTCTGCAGTGCCTAGGATACTGCCTGGCACTGTTAGTGTGGCACTATATAGTGTAGTTGTCACTCAGTAAATGTTTGTTGATTAAGTGATGAAGCATTATTTAATTTATTTATTTAAACTAAAAGCATTTAATTCTCATTACAAAAATCCTGAGGCCTACAGAGTTACATAGTTTACTAGGATTGTAACACAAGCAGTCTGGCCCTAGGTCTACCTCACTGTCTGTATTTAACAGAAAGCTTTTGTACTAGAGGTGACATGGGAATGGAGGGACAGACTGGGCTTTGTCAATTTAATTTCTCCAATGTAGAATCCAATGCAACACTCAGCTCATATGAGAGTTTAATAAATGCTAATGGATGCTGATGTATTTATTACATAAATTAAAGAGGAAAAGTACCAGGAAGCACAGTGTCTTAACGTGTTGGATTTAAAATTATTATTATTTTTTAAAAAATTATTTTATTTTATTTTATTGTTTTTGGCTGTGTTGGGTCTTTGTTGCTGTGTGTGGGCTTTTCTCTGGTTGCGGCGAGCGGGGGCTACCCTTCGTTGTGGTGCACGGGCTTCTCATTGCGGTGGCTTCTCTAGATGTGGAGCACAGGCTCCAGGTGTGTGGGCTTCAGTAGTTGTGGCACGTGGGCTCTAGAGTGCAGGCTCAGTAGTTGTGGCGCACGGGCTTAGTTGCTCCACGGCATGTGGGATGTTCCCGGACCAGGGATCAAACCCGTGTCCCTTGTATTGGCAGGCGGATTCTTAACCACTGCGCCACCAGGGAAGCCCTAAAATTATTTTTAACATGATGTCTGTAGAAATGTGTCAACAATTATTGTTTTTCTGCAAGCAAATCTACCATTCTTTTGATACTGTATTTGAATTCATTAAAAAAAATTTTTTCTGAAGTCTCATTTACTTAATACATCTGTTAAATGTAAAAGGGTCAGAATCTGGCTTTCAAATATATATGCATCTAAAATAAAAGATTTTTATGTCATGAACTCAGCTTATTGTGAATCAAATACTATTTCTATCAAACAGCAAATACACAATAAAAGAATTTGACATGTTATTATTTATACGATAAGTATCAGTGTTGTTTTCCAAATTAATACTGAAAAAGGGTCACTATGTACAATATAAAGATATTCATGCCAGGTGACTTTACACATTGAATATTTCTAAACAGACTGTGCAATTCTAAAAGTATGAGAATTATTGACATTTCTCAAGGCCTATGTTCAGATTCAAAATTTATAGCATTTCTACTCAGTGTGGCCACATGGTGGTGTAAAACAGTAAGATATGGGTAAACAAAAGAAAATCATAGCACACCATCAGCTGCGTGGTCACATTGGGCTGACTGGCTAGGACCTTGAAAAGTCATTCTGTTCAGCACCTTGCTTTTGGGCAGGATCACACTTCAACCTTTCAAATGAGACTGATGAAGAGAATCTATTCTGTTTTAAAGACCTCCATGGAAGGATATTACTCTGCTTTCCTCACTGTTTCCAGTTTCACAGCCATAAACAGCGTCTTCTGCAGTTTTAGTCTGCAGGCTTCAGCTTTCTATCCAGTGATGCTTGCAACCCCAAGTAGACTTTATCCTCTGAATAGCATACATATCCTCACAATAATTTATTAATCTTCTCTTCCCTAGGTTAATTAACTCCAATTGCTTTAATCTTTCTCTGTGGGTCCTCTTTGCTTGACATTAGTCAGTTTCATGGTTGTCTTTTCAACTTGTTTCAAATTCCTCCTCCTTTTCTTTCTTCTACAACCAGAAATTGACCTCTCTCAAGAGTCCAAGGACAATCTTATGGAGTTTGTATGCAGCTATTTCATTTATGTAACTGGTATGGGTACTTCTCAGAAATGTATCTATTGGATAGTTTTGTGGTTTTTTTTTTTTGTTTTTGCCGTACGCGGGCCTCTCACTGCTGTGGCCTCTCCCGTTGCGGAGCACAGGCTCCGGACACGCAGGCTCAGCTGCCATGGCTCACGGGCCCAGCCGCTCCGCGGCATGTGGGATCTTCCCGGACCAGGGCACGAACCCGTGTCCCCTGCATGGGCAGGCGGACTCTCAACCACTGCGCCACCAGGGAAGCCCTACTGGATAGTTTTAACTACAGAATTCTTCTTTATTTTCAACATATTTAACATGTTGTTTTCTTCTTTTTGTACTTAAAAAAGCTCGAGTGTATGTATATACATGCCATTACTTTCACATAAATTAACATTGATGCAAAGTGCATATTCCTTTTGAATACAAATACACACTAGTATTAAAAAGATTATTTTCTGTTTGGGAGGAGAGCCAAACTAGCAGATTCACTCAAGCAACCACACACACACACACACACACACACACACACACACACACACACACACGATGCATCTTTTTGCAGGCTCATATATTTTCCACGCAGCAGTCAGCCACAATGATCTTTAAAAAACATAACTGTAAATTACCTCAATAAAACCCAAGCTCCTGTGGTGGCCTCCCACTCTTGTAATAGGCTGTTCTTGTTTTCCTCTTCAACATATTTTCCATCATCCTCCAGTCAAGTGTGGCTTACTCAGTTGCTCAAAGCAAATACGAAGTTTCCTACCTTGGGACGTTTGTGCGTGTGGTTCCTCCTGCCTGGACTCTGTTTCCTCAATTATTCGTCTGGCTGCTTCTTCTCAAGAGTTAGGCCTTTAGGCTTTAGCTTAAACATTGATAACCTCTTCAGGGAAGCCTACTCTGACCATTTTATCTAAACAAGTTCTGCCCTACCTCAGCCAGAGCCTTATCCTTTTCCTGCGTGAGTCTCACATTGTGTAACTTACTTGTTGGTTTACTTGTTCATTACCCTCTTTCCCTAGACCTGTATTATCTGATATGGTAGCCACTAAGCCATATGTGGCTATTTATATCTAAATGAGTTAAAATTAAAATAATTCAGTTTCTCAGGTACACAGGCACATTTCAAGTGCTCAACAGCCACATGTAGCTAGTGGCTACTATGTTGCATGACACAGAACATCTCCATCAGCACTGGAAGCAGCTCTAGACTAAACCACAGGGAACTACCATTCTAGTGCCTCTTACAGTACCTGGTAAATAGTAGGTGCTTGTGGGGTTAATTTTAAGTATCAACTTGACTGGGCTACGTTGTGCCCAGATATTTGATTAAATATTATTCTAGGCGCTTCTGTGAGGGTGTTTGGGGGTGAGATTAATATTTAAATCTGTAGACTGAGTAAAGCAGATTGCTCTCCCCAGAGTGGTGGTGGTTCATCCGACTTGTGGAAGGCCTGAATAGAACAAAAAAGGCTGAGTAAAGGAGAGTTCACTTTCTGATTGTCTTCAAGCTGAGACAGGTCTTCTCCTGCCTTTGGACTCACACTTGGATTGGAATGTACATCATCAGCTCTCTGGGTTCTTAGGCCTTTAAGCTCAGACTACAGCTGTAGCCCTGGCTCTCCTGAGTCTTCAGCTTGCCAGCTACAGATCATAGGACTCCTCAGCCCCCATAAATGCATAAGCCAATTCTCTGTATATTTATCTCCTGTTGGTTCTGTGTCTCTGGAGAACCTGACAAATACAGTGCTCAGTAATTTATATCTGCTTTTGTTTGTGCTTTGCCCTGGTCATCCTCTCGCCCACTCCATTACCCCTAAGTCATCCGTGGTTCAGCAGGAGGCCCAGCTCCTATAATCCTGTGGGTTCGTGCATTTCAGTAGTTGGTGGACATTGAAGAAGTTATAGTTTCATCTCTGGACCTTTGTAACAAGTCTGCCTCTGTAACTAATTGCTTAATTCTTTGAAAGTTGTCCCCGAGACCAAGTCTCTATCTTTTGCAGACCAAATCTAATTAATGTGTTCCTACCTTGATTATCATTCCAAATGTGGTTATTATGGAGTTCTAACCATGCTTGCTCCTGCAAGATTGTCCAGTAATGGATGAGAGTTTTTCCTGAAGTTCACTGTCTGCCTACTAGCCTGGAATTTCAAATATTGCCTGTCTCTAGAGTCTCAGTTGATAACCATTACACGCAACAACAGTAATAGTATCGTTATTTGTAACAGCAACCAGTATTTCTTGAGTGCTTACCATGTACATGGTAATTGCTTTTACATCTCATTTAATTCTTAGAACCAAACTGAGGTTCCTCAAATTGAGGAGACTAATTTTCCAAAAAAGCAGTGAAAGGGTCAGAATTGAAACATATATTTGTCATCAAAATTTGGCCTCTTAACTCTGGTAATGTACTATTTCCATAATGCCATTCTTTTCTTGTGCATCTTTTACAAGACTTTATTAACTTTTGTTGGAGTTCCTTGATGCTAATTTCTTGCCAAACTGTTGACTTCCCTGGTGGCATAGTGGTTAAGAATACGCCTGCCAATGCAGGGGACACGGGTTTGAGCCCTGGTCTGGGAAGATCCCACATGCCGTGGAGCAACTAAGCCCTTGCACCACAACTACTGAGCCTGTGCTCTGGAGCCCATGAGCCACAACTACTGAAGCCCCCATGCCTAGAGCCCATGCTCCACAACAAGAGAAGCCACTGTGACGAGAAGCCCGCGCACTGCAACAAAGAGTAGCCCCCGCTCGCAGCAACTAGAGAAAGCCCGCGCGCAGCAACGAAGACCCAATGCAGCCAAAAATAAATAAATAAATACATTTTTTTTTAAAAAAAAAGGTTGATGGAACAGGTTTTCAATTTTTTAAGGTTGTCTTTTATTTCATAACATTTCTTAGTCGAGACTACATTATCAAGAGCATTTTTCCTTACCGATTTTGAGCAGGATAATTTTTCGGCTCCAAAATGAAACAAAAAAGACAAGTCAGAAGAAATCTGCCCAGTGGTGGAAGAGTGTATTCGTCTTAGAAAAGATTCCCTTAGGTGTAATAGCCTAAGCACCAAGTAGTGAGGGAGAAAAGGAAAGGGGGAATGTTGCATGTGTGGTCCTATGTGAAGGCTGAACCCAGGTCATGGGTCATGCCTCTTACTCTTTTAGAACATGCTTGACCTTGGACAAGTCACTTAATCCAAGTCTTCCTCCTAACATTCTGTGGTCCATTTCTAGAATGAAGATGATTTTTAATAATACCTATATTCTGGAAGGGTGTGTGTGTGTGTGTGTAAAAGTAATAATATTTGTAAAACGGTTTGAAATCTATGAAATGAAACCTACACATTTTAGGTTGATACCATTGTTATTAACATTAGTGTTGTCAACCAGAGGGTGAATGTGGTGATGGTGAGCGTCTCAAGTTGAATCCGATGCTCCCAACTCAGGCAAGCTTGGTTTCTGTACTGAAAGGATAGGAATGGTGTGAAAGGTCAGAATGAGTTGAATGTAGAGCTCGGAGAGAGGTAGCTTATACATGGAGAACATCTTTATACGTTGAAATTGTTACACAGGACACTTGTGACCCAAGGAGAATGGATCTTTAAAAACAATTTTATGTGCAGCATTCTCAATTTAATCCAAATAGAAGAACCACCTTAACAAAACACCATTACTAAAAACAAAACCTATTTGTGAAAATCTCGTCAAGATACAATAAAGAATCTGTTCTCCAAGTGTTAACAGCTCACTGGTGGAAGACTGGCGCACTCTTCCAAGATATCAGAAGGTTATACAAGTAACATAAAAGCATTTGCTGATTTTTATGCATGATATGTATTCAGTGAGGACATTAGGCAAAATTATGATGTGTTCAGATTTGCTTTCTGCACTTTTCTAGACCCCTTTAAATAGTTCATGCCTCTGTTCTGGCATCTCTTTTCTTTCCTTCCACTGTATTCTGTTTGTATTTTGGCCACCAAAGATCCCCCACGATGAAACCCACCTTCCCCTGGCCTCGGGTCAGTACTATAGGATTCAGTTTCTGCCTTTCTCAATACCTTCGTTCATTCAAGCATATATTTTTTTCAAGGCAGCGGTACATCTCAAAATAAGTAGATAATTTGTGAGGCATCAAAAAATCTCCTGTCCCCAAAATGTTTCCCTCAATGACTTAAAGTACCAAAAAATGACACATTAGTCACTTCTTTTGGTTGCAGTATTAAATGGTCTTGTACATTTGTGTCTTTTCTGAAGATGAAGGCATTATCTTCATTGATAACTTTGAAGAAATTATTTTCATCAGATTAAGGGAGAGGCAATCCAGTGCAGGGATTGAGAACTCAGATGTGGGAGCTGGACTGCCTTTGTTTGAATCTCAGCTCTGCCATTTGTTCTCTGTATAACTTTGGACAAGTGACTTCATCTCTTTGTGCCTCAGTTTCCTCATATTACCGTGCAGATAATAACAGTTGCCTCCTTCATAGGATTGTCAGGAGGATTAAATGCGCCATTATATGTAATGCACATTGAGCAGTGCCTGATACTTGGGAAGCACTCAATTTGAAAATTCTTATTCTGCCCAGGCACTAACACTGGTATTTAGGAAAATGAAATACACAGTGCTTCACTGAGGAGCTTATATCCAAACAGGCTTATTGAGACTGCTTCAAAAGTGTATTGATTTTCTCATTATCAGTAAAGTCATTTCTTGCACTTGAAAAACTTACAGAACCTTATAACTAATATAGGTAGTATAGTTTTGTGAGAGTGCCACTTTCTTCGTGCAGCCTACTTTAACCAATACTGCATTTAAATATTCTTTATTCTTGTCTTCCACCCTGCCATAACACTTTGCTTTTCTTAGAGCCCTTTAACTATCCCTTGTGAATTAGCTATTGGTATTTTTTTTTTTTTTTTTTTTTTTTGCGGTACGCGGGCCTCTCACTGTTGTGGCCTCTCCCGTTGTGGAGCACAGGCTCCGGACTCGCAGGCCCAGCGGCCATGGCTCACGGGCCCAGCCGCTCCGTGGCATGTGGGATCTTCCCGGACCGGGGCACGAACCCGTGTCCCCTGCATGGGCAGGCGGACTCTCAACCACTGCGCCACCAGGGAAGCCTGCTATTGGTATTCTTTAAAGGCATCTCTGATATAGTACAATTTTGAGGAGGGCAGGGATCACATCTCATTCGTCATTATGAATTCACCAGTGACTTGCTACACGATTATCAAATGAATGAGTTGAAATATCCATAAGGACAGAGACTTTTGAAAGTTTGCTCACTACCATATCCCCAAGCATCTAGAACAGTGACTGGCACATAGTAGGTGGTCAGTAACCATTTGCTAATGATTTTGTTAAATGAAGGGAGGCACATATGTGCTGTTGAAGTTAAAATGGGATTCTACATGTGGAACCAAATTTTCCGCTGAATTACATTAAATATTTTGAGATCTATTCCTTCAGGAAAAAAATGTGCATTGGGGAAGCAAAATATGGCACACATGCTAGGATATTTGTTTGCTCCTTTGGATATTTCTGTGCAGGTAGAGGAGGGTAGAAAAGCTCTTATTCTCCTGTCTCTAGGCATAGCTATCACCTCATTTATCTACTCATTCATTCAAACAAAAGCTGTTGACCACTCGCTTTGTGAAAGGCACTGTGGCTGATGATGGGTGGCAGGGGGCAGGAAGGACACACCAAGATGTTGATCATAGAGTTTATGTCTGAGTAGCTGAAAAAGTGCAGTGCTGTCACCCATTGTAAATAAAGTGTGATGGTCTCATCCAGTCCACTTCTAAGAGAAAATGAGTGGGACGTGCCTCCTGGTGAAAGAGCAGGTCTTGGTGATTCTGATCCTCTTTGGTCCTCTTTCTGTATGGACCAGGCTGGGCAGTCAACTTTTACAGACAGTTGAGGTGTGACCCAGGCCAAAAAGTGCATGACTAGCAATGAGAGATATATAAGAACTAGGATCTTTAAAAGAGAAACAGTCAGTGGAAGGAAGAGAATAGATTTTTAAGGAACCTCCATACTGTTCTCCATAGTGGTTGTATCAATTTACATTCCCACCAACTGTGGAGGAGGGTTCCCTTTTCTCCATACCCTCTCCAGCATTTACTGTTTGTAGATTTTTTGATGATGGCCATTCTGACCAGTGTGAGGTGATACCTCATTGTAGTTTTGATTTGCATTTCTCTAATAATTAGTGATGTTGAGCATCTTTTCATGTGTGTGTTGGCCATGTATGTCTTCTTTGGAGAAATGTCTATTTAGGTCTTCCTCCCATTTTTTTGATTGGGTTGCTTGTTTGTTTGATATTGAGCTGCATGACAGCAATCCGACTCCTGGGCATATACCCTGAGAAAACCAGAATTCAAAAAGATACATGCACCCTAATGGTCATTGCAGCACAATTTACAATAGCCAGGACATGGAAGCAACCTAAATGTCCATCGACAGAGGAATGGATAAAGAATATGTGGTACATATATACAATGGAGTATTACTTAGCCATAAAAAGGAGTGAAATTGTGTCATTTGCAGAGACGTGGATGGACCTAGAGACTGTCATACAGAGTGAAGTAAGTCAGAAAGAGAAAAACAAATATCGTATATTAACGCCTATATATGGACTCTAGAAAAATGGTACAGATGAACCTATTTGCACAGCAGAAATAGAGACACAGATGTAGAGAACAAATGTATGGACACCAAGGGGGAAGAGGGAGGTGGGATGAATTGGGAAATTGGGATTGACATATATACACTACTATGTATAAAATAGACAGCTAATGAGAACCTACTGTATAGCACAGGGAACTCTACTCAGTGCTCTGTGGTGACCTAAACAGGAAGAAAATCCATAAAAGAGGGGATATATGTATACATATAGCTGACTGACTTCACTATACAGCAGAAACACAACGTTGTAAAGCAACTATACCCCAATAAAAAAAAAAGAAGGAAGAGAATAGAAAAGAAAAACAAAGTGATCTCCACCGCTTCTAGGTCCCCTGTCCTTCATCTTCCTCTACACTTCAGACTACCTTGATGGATAAACATCTTGAGAGCAGTATGTTTGCTCGGGGGGAATCCTCAGGACAGAGTGGTCAGCACTGTGATGCCTGTGTTTTTGACTCCATGCTTAAGGTGAACATACACCTGGGTTTTCCCAAGACAGTCCTAGTCTATGCCTGTTGTCCTAGGGTAATCAATAGGGCCTCTTTCACTCTCAAAATTTTCCTAATTTAGATGATAAATGATGTGATCTCCTATCATCTAAGGGGAAATGTTTTACAGCATGAATGCATTGTGGCATGCCACCCTCCATGGTTCAATGAACCTGTCTAATACTCTGTAGAGAGAATTGTTTACCTTTTCTCCAGTAGAATTGTAAGCTATTCAAGGACAAGAATCTCATTTTCTGCTTGTTCTATTCCTTCTTCCAGGCACAGCTGATTATATAGTAGTCTGCAATAGATTCTTTTTTTTTTTTTAAGACTTTATTTTTTAGAGCAGTTTTAGGTTCACAGTAAAGTTGAGAGGAAGATAGAGATCTCCCATATACCCTCTGCCCCATTATTAACATTTCCCACTAGACTGGTACATTTGTCTCAATTGACAAACTTACACTGATACATTATAATCACCCCAAACCCATAGTTTACCTTAGGGTTCACTCTTATTGTACATTTTATGGGTTTGGACAGATGTATAATGACACGTTTCCACCATTACAGCATCATACAGAGTATTTTCCCTGCCCTAAAAATCCTTTGTGCTCTACCTATTCATCCCTTCCCTCACCCCCACCACTGGCAACCACTGAACTTTTACTGTCTCCATAGCTTTGCTTTCTCCAGAATGTCATATACTTGGAATCTTACAGTATGTAGCCTTTTCAGATTGGCTTCTTTCGCGTAGTAATGTTCTGCAATTGATTCTTACAATTTGATTTAACTTTTTCCCTGACTCAGGAGTCTATGGAAAAAATGCATATACATGTGCATTTTTTCTATTGGATATATATATATTTTCTTAGAGATACCTGTATTTATCCTCAGACAGCTTGCTGTATGACTTTCTTATAGAATTTTTCAGGAGATGTAATCCATAGAAGCCTTTGATTTGTGCTGAAATGGTGCTTTCCGAATGCTCATTTTGTAGCTTTTAATTTATAGGTTGGAATCAGAAAGGCTGGCTAGTAAGCGTTGATGTATTTTCACTACTTCGTAGATTATTCAACACACGCAAACAACTACATTAACATAAGTAAAATTTCTATTGACTGTTCCTTAGATAAAAAGAGAACACAGCAAGGTTGAAGGAAAAAAAAAAAAAAAGAGAGAGATTCCAGATATGGCGATCAGCATAAGGAAAGCAAAAGAGTTGGGAATTAAAGTGGTCTGCATGTTAAAAACAAACAACTATTTGTTTATTGAGAACTTATTATGTGTCATTTAAAATAGTATTTATATTATTGAGCTTTTGGGATAGAATGCATGGAAGACCTTAGAAGGGAGATGTTAGCTTCTAGCATGGCAGATGTTAAGTTTACAAGATGATCACCCTTTCATTTTCAGGAGAAGCTTTTGCACCCCTGAACTTGTTCATGGTATTGATTTGAGGAAGCATTTACATTTCTTTGGGGGCACAGTACACTGTCCATCTGTTTATTTAGATGTTTGCTCGAAGGGGGTGTAATATAGGCAGAGACAATGCTCTCTTTTTTTATTCCAAACCACAGTTTGCCTTATTTTTTAAATTGTGATTTTGGTTTTGCAAATGTGCCCATAGGCATTAAGTAATGGTAGCATATTTATAAATTTAAAAATAAATAATTTCAGAAGGCAATAACAGCTGGCAAGTATTTTTTCATGTGAGTTGTTTTTTTAAGGAAAGAAGGAAACAGTTCTGTGGGCATGGAGAAACAAATCATACCAGTTCACAGAAGAGTAGGCTGCAGCAAGAACATCTTAAAATTCTAAATTTCATGAAAACCTTAAGAGAATAAGTGTATCCCTTGAAGGAAGGTATGGGGCTCTAGGTGTGTTGGCAGGGAGGAGTGAAGGCCAGGGTGGTTCAATGTTAATTATAAGCATCTAATATTCACAGTGAGTGTAGTGGAGACCCTGCTTCGTATTGCTCTCATGTAATCCACTTGATTCTGTGTAGAAGAGATTTAATAATAAGCCTGTTAATGAACTTCTGAGCTGCTACTACTGACCTGGGGATGATCAAAAGGTGAGACACAAGAGGTCTCAAGGCCCTGTACAGATGGGATCCATTTCAGCTCTTCGTGTTTCAGGAAAGGACTCTTCCCATCAAAGGGTTAGAGCTTACCTAGAGGGGTGGGATAGGGAGGGTGGAAGGGAGGGAGACGCAAGAGGGAAGAGATATGGGAACATATGTATATGTATAACTGATTCACTTTGTTATAAAGCAGAAACTAACACACCATTGTAAAGCAGTTATACTCCAATAAAGATGTAAAAAAAAAAAATAAAACTCTTAGAGGAAAAACCCTCTTTGACATTAAAAAAAAAAGGGTTAGAGCTTGCATCCCTGATTGAATGCATGCAGTCATTCGTGCAGGAGAGGCAGGGATTTGGGAACCTAGTGCCATGGCCAGGATTTAACAGAATTTATTTGAGGAAAGCAAAATCTTTCACAGAAATAAATTGTTAGAGACCCATGACTCAAAGATATTCTTTTGAGCAATTGCACTTAGAACACAACAAACCTAGGAAAAGAATGTTATGGGATCCCTAAGGAAGTATCCACATTATGCTAGCAGATAGAGAGTTCCTTTAGCCCCTGGGGCTGGAACTTGTTCCCAGTTCCTTGGTGAGGAACCCAGAGACTCAAGACTGATGTGAAACCCCAGTAATAGCAAGGTCACATTATGCATGCATTTAACCTAGTTGGATTCCAAAATATTGATCAAAAGATAAAAGGAAAGGTGAAGATTTAAATAGAGCCCAGTTTGAGCTCACCATTTTATTCAATAAGCTTAAGCCCACAGGCAGGGAATGGAGTCAGTCAAATCAGCAATAATCATTGCAAGTTTGAAACCTATTTTAAAAATGTGAGAAAGATGTAACGGTTTCCGTGATCAATGGCAAAGAGATCAAACATCTGCCTGGCAAGTGGGCAGTCCTCCAAGCCTTACAGGAAAACCTTAGATAAATGAGGGCTAAAGAAGAGTTATGTGGACTGATAAAGTCATCTATGGAAGATGGAATGATGAGGATGAAAAAGGGCCAACAAAGAGAATCTTCATTAATTTGCTGAAGTATTCCAAGCAGAGATATCCTTGAGCGATGGTTTCTGAATATATTATCTCTTTGGAATTATATACTGAACATTACAATAACCATTACCTATTTTGTGAGCATATTCGTATATATGTTGTATATGCAAAACCACGTACATGATGATAGTGGACAATAGACTTTGAAGGATATTTGACTTTACCTCTTTTTTTGGGCGGGGGTCTTAGATAACGACATTAAATTGTAACCTCTTCATATCATGTTATTCAACTGTATCCTTTTTCTGGAGTGCATGTGAGTCAGTTTGCAAGAATCCCAAGAAAGCTGGGGTAGAAGTAAAGTCTTATATTATGCAGGTGGGGATATAAGCCAGTATATTGAGTTGCTGCCATTATTATGGTTTGATTTGCGTTCATGAGTTGATAAGGCTTGGGGAAACTCAAGTCATGTAAGATGTAGATAAAAACCATAAAGTTTTCATTACAGAGCCTAGGTCAAATTATTCCCAGTAAATTCTTTTGTTGGCTTTTATAAAGTTTTGGAAGATGGTGCCTCTCTTTTATTCTGTATTTTTATGTATAGACATCTGGTCTAAGGGGATCTTACCTACTTTACTATTAGATTCTAGATTTTGTTAATCTAGATAAGAAGCCCCCTCTGCAAGAATTTGTTCTTTGTAATGCTGATTAAAATGTCAGTTGTTACAGCATGAATTTAAATAGCAATAATACCATTTTTCATTTCAGAGCACTCTATTTGTGATATGTGCTTTCATATGCATTCTAATTTCAGTTCCACGAATATTTATACTGTGACTAATGTGATTGAGTCGTGAAGATGGGTAGTGAAGGTACGAAAGGTGAAGTGGTCAGTTCTCCATCTTAAAGAAACCAATGGTCTTTTAAGATAAATTGACATTTAAGGAAATAGTTATGACATAAAATATGCACTAGTAGCTGTAAAAAGAAGGTACAAAAATAGTACAGAAAAAAGAATAATTGATCCTATTTGGAGGAAATGGAGACAAGGAAACCTTCCCAGGGGAGTGGGCCCCAAGAAAGGCTTCAGAGGTGACCAAAGAGGGAAAAGCTGTTCTGAGATAAGAGTATGAAAATGTGCACAAGCATGAAACAGCATGCTGTGCTTGGGTAGTATGTCAGTATTGAAAAGTGTGTGCACGTGTGTGTGTTTGTATGTGTGTAAAGGGGTCTAGAGACATAAACAGGGTCTTAATTATGAGACTGTTAATTTTTTTTTTTTTTTTTTTGCGGTACGCGGGCCTCTCACTGTTGTGTCCTCGCCTCTCCCGTTGCGGAGCACAGACAGGCTCCGGACGCGCAGGCTCAGCGGCCATGGCTCACGGGCCCAGCCACTCCGCGGCATGTGGGATCTTCCCAGACCGGGGCAAGAACCCGTGTCCCCTGCATCAGCAGGCGGACCCCCAACCAGTGCACCACCAGGGAAGCCTGAGACCTTTAATTTTTCGCCAGGATTTATTTTGTAGATTATGGAGAGCCATTTGAAGTAATTAGTCTGGAGAGAGATGTGTCCAAATTTGTTCTTTATACATACTGTTCTTTAACCTGCTTTTAAAAATGAATATGTTGAGAATATCTTCCACATTAGTAAATATTATCTGTCCATTAATTTAAATGGTTGCATTGTATTCTGTGGGTATTTTCACTATTTAATTAATCAGTCCCTTATGTTCAACAATAAAGATGCTGGAGAGTTAAGTTTTTGAGGGCAATAAAGGGTTCAATTTAGAGCATTTTTTTTTTTGTTTTTGTAGTACGCGGGCCTCTCACTGCTGTGGCCTCTCCCATTGCGGAGCACAGGCTCCGGACGCGCAGGCTCAGCGGCCATGGCTCACGGGCCCAGCCACTCCGCGGCACGTGGGATCTTCCCGGACCGGGGCACGAACCCGTGTTCCCTGCATCGGCAGGCGGACTCTCAACCACTGCGCCACCAGAGAAGCCTAGAGCATGTTTTGATTGAGATGCTTATAATACAGCCAAATGGGGATAACCAGAAGGTGCTTGAATATATAAATGTGGAGGCTGGGAGCAAGATCTGAGAATGTAGGCATGAATTTTGGAGTCATTAGTATATTGATTAGTTGAAGCCAGGAGAGGCGATTGACTGGCCAAGGAAAAGAAAATGCACAATTTTAAAAAGGAGTCAAGGGGATAGAACCTTTGAAAATACTGATTTTTAAGCAGTGGGTTTAGGAATAAGAGATTGGGAAGGAAAAGTTAGAGAAGTGGGAAAAAATTTAGAGACTGTGATGTCAGGGAACCTGGGGGAAAAGAGAAAATTGGTTCTCATAATAGCTTTTAGAGACTTGAGTCCAGATACTAGCATTATTATTATACTCATTCATAGGGACTAAGGGTCTTGCTGAAGCCAACACAATTGTAAGTGATAATACTGGATTGCTGATCCTGACTGTCTAACCCCAACTCTCATGAAGTTATTAGCACCTGATTTTGTGATTCAGGTAGTTAAAGAAAAGTATAAAAGAATAGCAGAATAAGCTTCAGAAGCTAAAATTAAGATGGATTCTGTAGGAGATATAAAATGTAGAAAAAGAACATGTTCTTAAATTATAGCAGGCAAAGGATATCCCAAAATAGGCTGGGAGAGAAAGATGATAAATGTGTCTTTAAAATGTTAAGTCTTGGCTTTCAAATGTGGGACTATGGTGGATAAGATGATCAGAGAAACCCTATTCAGAACAGCTGATACTCTTAAACAACACAGACTGAAAACAAACATAACAAACAGGTGTTCTTAAATTTTTTTTTTGAAAGAATTTAAAATTTACAGAAAGATTGCAAAAATAGAACAGAGAGTTAACATATATTCTTCCTCCCAGTTTCCCCTGGCTTTCTCTAATTTTAACAACTTACATAACCATAGTACAATGAATAAAACCAGGAAATTAATACTGGCACATTGTTATTAACTGAACTACAGACTTTTCCAAATTTCACCAGTTTTTTTCCTTCATGCTCTTTTTCTGTTCCAGGATCCAGTCAAGGAGGCCACAATACGTTTTAAGTTGTGTTTCCTTAGTGTCCTCCAGTCTTTGATATTTTCTCATTCTTTCCTTTTCTTTCATGGCCTTGATACTTTTAATGAGTAATGACTGGTTACTATATAGAATGTGTCCCAAATTGAATTTGTCTGATGTTTTCTCATGATTAGAGTGAAATTATGTATTTTAGGCAAGAATACTATAGAAGTAACGTGTTGTCTTTCTCATTGCATACAACCAAGGGGTACAATGTTGATGTTTTATTACTGGTGATATTAACCTTGATAATATGATTAAGGTAGTATTTGCCGTTTTTCTTCACCAGCAAGTTACTAGGTTTCTCTTTTCAACTGAGAAATATTTGGGGAGATATTTTGAGTCTATGCTAATATCATGTTTCTCCTCAAATGTTTGCCTACTAACTTTAGCATTCATTAGAGGATCTTTAAAAAATTATGAAAATTAAAAAAAAATTTTTAATTAATAAACTTTATTTTTTAAAAGCAGCTTTAGGTTCACAACAAAACTGAGTAGAAGGTAGGGAGATTTTTCATATACTCCCTGTCCCTACACACTCACACTTTCCCCCGCTATCAACATCCCACACCTCATTATCCATTTGTTACAATCAATGAACCTACACTGGCATATTGTTATCATCCAAAGTCCATAGTTTATGTTATGGTTCACTCTTGGTGTTGTATATCCTATGGGTTTTGACGAATGTTTAATGACATTTAACTACCATTGTAGTAACATAGTTTCTGTGTTACCTTGTGGGAGTTTTATAGTTTTGTGTTTTACATTTAGGTCTATGATCCATTTTGAGTTAATTTTTTTGTGTGTGATGTAAGGTCTGTGTCTGGATTTGTGTGTGTGTGAGTGCACGTGTGTGTATGTCCAGTCGTTTCAGCACCATTTGTTGAAAAGACTATCTTTATTATATTGCCTTTGCTCCTTTGTCAGAGATCAGTTGACTCTTTTTATGTGGGTATATTTCTGGGTTCTCTGTTCTATTCCATTGATCTATGTATCTATTTTTTCTCCCAATACCACACTGTCTTGATTACTGTAGCTTTATTGTAAATCTTGAAGTTGGGTAGTGTTAGTCCTCCAACTTTGCTCTTCTCCTTTAAGATTGAGTTGGCTATTCTGGATCTTTTGTCTCTCTCTATAAACTCTAGGATTAGTTTGTTGATATCCATAAAATAACTTGCTGGGATTTTGGTTGGGAATGAATCTATAGATCAAGGAGGGAAGAACTGACGTCTTGAAAATATTGTGTCTTTCTATCCATGAACATAGACTATCTCTCCATTTATTTAGTTCTTTGATACATTTCATCAGAGTTTTATAGTTTTCTTCATGTAGATCTCAAATATATTTTGTTAGTTTTATGCCCAAGTATTTCATTTCTTTGGATGCTAGTGTACATGGTAATGTGTTTTAAATTTCAAATTCCACCCGTTTATTGCTGGTATATAGGAAGCAATTGACCTTTGTATGTTCAACTTGTATCTTGCAACCTTGCTATAACTGCTTATTAGTTGCAGGTGTTTTTTGTCAATTCTTTCAGATTTTTTACACATGTGATCATGTCATCTGAGAATAAAGACAGATTTGTTTCTTCCTTCCCAAACTGTATACTTTTTTTCTTGTCTTATTGCCTTAGCTAGAACTTCCATTACAGTGTTGAAAAGGAGTTGTGAACGGGGACATCCTTACCTTATACCTGATCTTAGTGGGAAAGCTTCAAGTTTCTCATCAAGCATGATGTTACCTGTAGGTTTTTATTGTAGGTAGTCTTTATCAAGGTGAGGAAGTTCCCCTTTATTTCTAGTTTTCTGAGTGCTTTTTATCATGAGTGGATGTTGGACTTTGTCATGTGATTTTCCTGCATCTATTGATATAATCATGTAATTTTTCTTTTTTAGCCTATTGATGTGATGGGTTGCATTAATTGATTTTCAAATGCTGAACAATCATTGCATACTTAGGGTAAATCCCATCTGGTCATGGTATATAATCTCTTAATATATTGCTAGATTCAATTTGCTAATATTTTGTTTAGGATTTTGCATCTGTGTTCATGAGAGATATTGGTTCATGAGATATATATTTTTTGTTTGTTTGTTTGTAATGTCTTTGTCTTATTTTGGGATTAGGGTAATGCTGGCTTCATGGCATGAGTTAGAAAGTATTTTCTCTGGTCATATCTTCTGGAAGCGATTGTTGATAATTGGTATAATTTTTCCTTAAGTGTTTGGCGGAATCCACCAGTGAATCTACTACCTGGGCCTGGTTGTTTTTGTTCTGGAAGGTTATCAAATATTGATTCAATGTCTTTAATAGGTATAGGCCATTTTAGATTGTCTACTTGTTCTTTGTGGATTTTGGCAAATTGTGTCATTAAAGGAATTGGTCCATTTAATCTAAGTTATCAAATTTGTGGGCATAGAGTTGTTCATAGTGTTCCTTTAATATCCTTTTAATGTCTAAGGAATCTGTAGTGATGTTCTCTTTTTCATTTTGGACATAGTAATTTGTGCCCTTCTATTTTTCTTAGCTTAGCTAGTGGCTGGTTAATTTTATTGATCTTTTCAGTGAACCAGTTTTTGTTCTGTTGATTTTTTTTCTAATAATGTTCTGTTTTCAATTTCATTGATTTTGGCTCTAATTTTTATTATACCTTTTCCTCTGCTTACTTTGGATTTAATTTGCTCTACTTTTTCTACTTTCCTAAAGTGAAACCTTAGATTATTGATTTCAGATCTTTCTTTTCTAATATATGCATTCAAGACTAAAAATTTCACTCTAAATACTGCTTTTGCTGCACATACACATTTTGATAAGTTGTATTTTCATTTTCTTTTAGTTGGAAATATTTAAAAATTTCTCTTAAGATTTCTTATTTGACTCATGTGTTATTCAGAAGTGTGTTTAACCTCCTAGTATCTGGAGGATTTTCCAGCTATGTTTCTGTTATTCTTTTCTAGTTCAATTCCACTGTGGTCTGAGAGCAAACATTGTATGATTTCTGTTCTTTCAAATTTGTTAAGGTGTATTTAATGGCCTAGAAGTGGTCTATTTTGGTGAATATTTCCTGTGAGAATGAGGAAACTGTATAATATGCTGTTGTTGGATGAAGTAGTCTATAGATGTCAATTTTGTCCAGTTGATTGATGGTGTTGTTGAGTTCAACTGTCTTTACTGATTTTCTGCCTGTTGGATCTCTTCATTTCTGATGAAGGGGTCTTAAAATCTCCAACTATAATGGTGGGTTCATCTATTTCTCTTTGCATTTCTCTAGTTTTTGTCCCATATATTTTGATCCTATGTTGTTAGGTACATACACATTAAGGATTGTCATATATTCTTGAAGTATTGATCCATTTACCATTATGTAATGTTCCTCTTTATCCCTGAAAACTTTCCTTGGTCTGAAGTCTGCTCTGTTTAAAATTCATACAGATACTCCCACTTTCTTTTTTTTTTTGCGGTACGCGGGCCTCTCACTGTTGTGGCCTCTCCCGTTGCGGAGCACAGGCTCCGGATGCGCAGGCTCAGCGGCCATGGCTCATGGGCCCAGCCGCTCTGTGGCATGTGGGATCTTCCTGGACTGCGGGCACGAACCCGTGTCCCCTGCATCAGCAGGCGGACTCTCAACCACTGCACCACCAGGGAAGCCCCCCACTTTCTTTTGATTGGTGTTAGCATAGTATATCTCTATCCCTTTACTTTTAAACTGTATATGTCTTTATATTTAAATTGAGTTTCTTGTAGACAGGATATAGTTAGGTATTATTTTTTTATCTACTCTGACAGTCTCTGTCTTTTATTGGTATATTTAGAGCGTTAACATTTAAAATGATTATTGATGAGTTGGATTAATATCTACCATATTTGTTACTGTTTTATATTGCCATTTTTCCTATTTTTGTCTTCCACAATTTTTCTGCCTTTTCTCTTCTTGGTTGAGCATATTATATGATTCAGTTTTTTCCTCCATTTTTAGCATATCAATTATACTTTTTTTTTTTACTTTTATCAGTGGTTGCCCTAGAATTTCCAATATACATTTACAACTAATCCAAGTACACTTTCAAATATGCTAGTACACTATACCATTCCACAGATAGTGCAGGTACCTTAAAATAACAAAATATTCCTAATTCATCCCTCCCATCCCTTGTATCATTGTTGTCATTCATTTCACTAATCTCTAAGCATGCATAGGTGCCTATATACATAGACACAAGCATTCATAATTGAATATATTTTGCTATTATTATTTTCAATAAACTTATCAGTTAGCTCATTTGAGAGTAAAAAAAATTAAATGTTTTTAGTTTGCCTTCACTTATTCATTCTCTCATGCTGTCCCTTTATTTATGTATTATAGACCTGAGTTTCTGCCCTATATCATATCATTTTCCTTCTCTTTGAAGAACTTTTTTTCTTTTTTTAACATTTATTGCAAGGCAGATCTACTGGCAACAGATTTTCTCAATTTTTGTTTGTCTGAGAAAGTTTTATTTCTCCTTCGCTTTTGAAGGATACTTTTGCAAGATACATAATTCTGGGTTGGTGGGTTTTTTTCTCTCAACACTTTAAATATTTCATCCACTTCCTTCTTGCTTGCATGGTTTCTGAGGAGTAGTCAGATGTAATTCTTATCTTTGCTTCTTTATTTGTAAGATTTTTTTTTTCTTGTGGCTTCTTTTCAGAATTTTTTCTTTATCTTTGAATTTCTGTGATTTCAAAATGATATGCCAAGGTGTAGGTTTTTGGCATTTGTCCTGCTTGGTGTTCTCTAAGCTCCTTGATCTGTGTTTTGGTGTCTAACAATAATATTTGGAAATTCTCAGTTATTGCTTCAGATGTTGCTTCTGTTCCTTTTTCTCCTTCTTGTATTTCCATTACATATATGTTATACTTTTTATAGTTTTCCTGCAGTTCTTAGATATTGTTTTTTTTTTCATTCCCTTTCCTTTTTTCTTTTCAGTGTACTATTTTGGAAATTCTTATTGTCATGTCCTCAAAGCTCAGAGATTCTTTATTCATCCATATGCACTCTACTAATGAGCCCATCGAAGACGTTCTTCATTTCTGTTGCATTGTTTTTGATCTCTAGTATTTCTGTTTCTTTCTTAGAATTTTCATTTGTCTGCTTACATTATCCATCTGTTCTTGCATGTTTTGTTTTTTTAAAGCCCTTAGTATATTAATTATGTATTTTTAAATGTTCCCATTGTGATAATTCCAACATTCTTGCTACATATCATTCTGGTTCTGATGCTTGTTCAGTTTCTTCACACTCTGTCTTTTAGCTTTTTAGTATGCATTACAACTTTGTGTTACAAGGGGGACATGAAGTATGGGTAGTTCCTTAGGTAGAAGGAACTGCAGTAAATAGGCTTTTGGTATGTAGTGGTGAGGTTTTGGGGGAGGGGAAGCATTCTGAAGTTCTATGATTAGGTCTCAGTCTATGATTTACATTAGGTGAACCTGTGCTCCTGGACTGTGAACTTCACCAGTGCTTCCCAGTTTGTAACCCCATTTAGGTGTGATGCAATGGCAAAAAAGGACTGGAGCTGGGTATTCCTCTTTCCTCATTTGGAAGGCTAGAATGAGCTGGAGCTGGGTATTTCTCTTCCTTCAGGTATGTCAGGCTCTGGTAAAGTAGGTTCACTTGAAGGCAGGACTTCCTAAAGAGAACAGAATGCTCTGGCATATTTCAGAATGGTTTCTTTTCCCTTCCTTCTGCTGGAAGCATGGTGGAATTTTCCTCCCATATTCACTGTGAGGACCTGGTAGAGCACCTGGAGATAAAACTCACAAAAGTGTAGGGGTCTCCCTATGACTGGAGCACCCCACACACCCTGAAATTTTTAACCTCTCAAAGTTTTCAACATTGAGCCTCCAGAAATTTGTCAGTTACAGTTCAGGTTTTCCTATACTAGCACTGGTTTCCATGGAGGTTTCTGCTCAGAGATTTCTCCTCCAGTAACTTGGGATTCTCTTTTTCTGTCTCTCCTATTTGGGGACAGCTGGTTTGCTTGTGGTTAATATTTACTCGTCTAGTAGCTGACTTTTAAGAAGACATGTGCATAGGGGAAAGGAGACATAGCCTGAGGTCCAAGTATAGTGAAGATTGAATAGAAGACCACCTGCATAATGGTTTCTTTAAGAGATAACATTTTCCATGAAAGAGCTAGGAGAAACTCTTACAGAGCAAAATAGTGGAACTGCATGCCAGTCTTGACCTTGAATCCTGGTGGAGCGCAAGAAAAAGTAAGAAAGTCTTCCTTGGGAATTCCTAACCAGAAGTTACCCTATCCTGGTTTGGAATTCAGATTCACTCTTTCTACCATTTTGGTGGAAGAGTAAAAGGCCAATAATAGGTAAAACATTCTTGAAAAAGAATCAGTTGGGGAGGTTTGCTTTACTAGGTATCAAGATAGCTTATAAAACCATTCTGTGTAGGATAGTGTAGTCTTGGCAGTGCAACAGACAAATAGATGAATCAGTAGAATGCAGACCAGAAATCAGCATATTCATATGTGTAAAACTGATCTAGACAGAATCAACGTTGAAGATCAATAGCGAAAGGATTTAGTAAGATAATGTCAAGACAATTGAATGTCTGTTGAGGGAAAAACATGATAAATAGATTTCTACCTCACACCATACATAAAAATCAATTAGCATTGGGTCAAAACTTTAAAGGCAAAGAGAACAGTTTAAAATTTTTGAAGACAATACAGGAGGCTATCTTGATGAGCTTGGAATAGAGGAATATTTCTTAAAACTCAAACGGTGCAAATCGTAAAGGAATTTGATACATTTGACTACATTAAAACTAAATCTTTAGGCTTATTTTTTATCAAAAATATCATGAAGAGTATGATTATACAAGCCATAAGTTGGAAAAAATTACTGGCAACACATATTACCAAAAGTTATTAGTATACAGAATATATAAAGCTTCCTAAATTTAATGATAAAAAGACAATTCAATAAGAAATGAGCAAAAGGTAAATATACAAATTAACATATCACTGAAGAGGAAACATGATTAACCAATAAATATTAAAAATGCACAGGCTTATTAGTAATAATAATAAAAAAGAAAATGTGTATCACAATAAGGCAATGCCATTTCAAACTTACCCAAATGGCAAATATGAAAAAGTCTGACAATGCCAAGTGTGCTTTTTTGTGTGTGTGCAGGAATAGGCATTTGATGATAAGATTAAGCTCGAATTTCAGATTTGCTACTTATCAATGGTGTGATCTCTGACAAGTCATTCAAACTGTAGCTTAAGTTTTCTCACCTAAAAAATGCAGAATATAATTTCTTTGCAGAGTTGTGAGGAACAAAGATGATGCAAGACAAGCATCTGACATAAAGTTTGGCAAAGAGCAGGAGGTCATAGATGATAGCTGCTAAAATGGAGATAAATAGGGGTAGTAGTTGAGTAGTATAATGCTTATACCAAAGCTTCACTCAATAGAATTAATTCAGAGTGAATGTACTAGGATTTTAAACCTCATTCTTCAAAGCTTGTAACAACAATAGCAACAGCAATAATTAATTGAGGACTTATTATGTGCCAGGCACTGAGTTTAGTGTTTTATATTCATTATTTTATTTAATCCTTATGCTTACTTTGTAAGGTAGTATTATTATCTTCATTTTATGGTTGAGGAAATCGAAACTCAAAAGAGCTTACTTAATTAACTTGCCCGAGGTCACACATAGCTAGCCATTTGTAGCCCTGGGAGTAGAACACAGTTCTTTCTGCCTTGACTGTAATTCTCTACTGTAGATGATTCCTCCTTAGCAGACAGATACAAAATCAGAACTTTTGACTTATAAGCAATTTTCACAATTAGTGGCATCAAAATTAATTTATGTGCAAAATAGCATGATGGACCAATGCGGGTATTAAAAAGAAGGGTGAAGAATTTCAGTTTCTGGCAGTGTTAGTATTTCCAGCCTAAATCTTTTGTCAAGGTATTGCTATTTTTGACAGAACTGAGGAAAGGAAAAAAGGGAGAATTGGCATAAAAACCAGGTGACTGAACACTTCTCTTTCTCTGTGTGATTTAAAGTTCCACCTGCCAACCCCAGAGACCTCCACATTGTAACTCCCTTAAAGAATAATTGGGATATCACTCAGACTGAAACAGGATGCTAACATTCATAATGTATTCATACACAAAATTTTTTTAAAGTCACAGTCTTGCCTCTTTTAACTCCTTAAAGCAGCGAGAATCTTGTCCTTCAACCCCTATGTTAACAGTGGTCTTTCCAAAAACACAGATGTGCTGACTCAGAGTGAGATGGGATCAAATAGTCTTGGGGTGCAAGCTCGTCTCTCGTAGTGCAGTACTTCAGCTACAGGACTGCTCAACAAATTCTGGTTTCAGTGTTGAGAAACTCATTGTCTCTTGAGGTAGCTTCAGCTATCTTCAAAGAGCTCTAATTGTTAACAACAGAAACAATGATAATAGCTCATTCTTTATTGAGAGTTTATGATGTGCCAAGTACTGTGCTAAGTGCACAATATAAATTGTCTCATTTATCCTCATAATAACCTCTGTGACAGAGATGCTATTATTATCTCCAAGTTACAGATTAAAAACATGGAGCTTTTGATCCATTTATCATAATTTTAACATTTACAGACTATACTCTGATTCACTTGGCAACACTTAGATATTAGAAAACAGCATAGAACTCTGAGTTAAACTGTAGCTCCTTTGGATTAAACTTTTGAATGTTTAATTGGTTTTCTACATTCTGTTATTGTAGAAAATATGGAATCAGATGGATGTCAGATTGAAGGGAAGAAGGGAGGGAAGAGATCTTTATTTCTTCATATTTTAAACGTGACACTCTAGGGCTTTTCTGCATTCTCTCTTACATTATCTTCATTGCTCCACCCACGTTTTAAAAGATGCAAGGTTGGATCTATAGCAAAAAAGAGAAATCTTTCTCTGTACTCTGCTACATGTTTTCTAGACCAATATTTGCAGACAGTGCGCACAGTCCAAGAACTGTGCATTTCTAAATTATTTTAGAAATGTTTAAAGGTAATGCAAATGCATAGCATACCATTCAAAAGAGAAGAGGGACAAAAATACCATGATAAACATCAGCAAGATGGGTAATTCACAAATTCAGTCAATGTTCATTTTTCTCTGATGGATTTTCAGATGTTGTTGTTAACAGCCTGATGTAAAATCTTTTTCTATATTTATGTAAGATTATGTGTCCTTGCAGTAATTTACTTATAATTTGGATCGTGTCCAAAGCTTTTCTTAAGGCAACAGAAATTACTTTTTAAGCCACCTGATGTCATTATAGCCTTACATTTAGCGTTTTTTATTGTAGAATTAGACATTTATAAATCTGCAATGTTAAATCCTTAATACCTAATAGATGGCTAGAAACTTGAAGCTGTAGTATATTTTAGTGTTCACTTTTTTCCTTGAAATCACAAACACTACACCTTACACATATAAAAATTGGGTGTGCTGTAGTCTTATATTTAACCTAAGTCATGTGAAATGACTAAATATCTCTTTATTAATGTCAGTTTTAGAAATCCATAAGGAAGCAACATTTTCACAGTGCTTAGGGTTCATGCAGCTTTGTCATATGTAGGGAAAAGGAAAGTCAGTTTAGTGGTGGAATGATCATGCCTAACTGTATGTTACATATGACTGACTAATGCCAGACCACACTAAAGCTGTTCTCGCAGTGGTGAACTGCCTCCAGTAAAAAGAAAGAAAGCCCTTCAGGCAGATGGCCAATTTAAGAATAAAAATTAGCCTATAGTCTTCATTTAATTTATTTGTGGGCATAAATGAGAACTTACTTTAACCAAAAAACCCTGGGATGTATTTTTAGCATCTTGCATGGTGAATGAATGGGTTTTACACTTCCGATTGAATCAGAACTGTTAAAATAAGCTCCCAACACTACTATCATCTCTTCAGAATCACTTGTCTTGAGTCTGCCTGTCAGTATATTCTCCTCCCTTGCAAGATACCTAATAATCTCATTTAAAATCATAGAGTTCCATGACACCAAAAAAGCTGACACAGTTTCTTCCTTGTTGCTACTGTACTACTACCCCTGAGTGACTGCTTATCTACAGCAACACCCCTGCTTTATGTTACCAGATTTCTGAACAAGCACTTCAGTTTATTTTGGGGTCACCCTTTTCTTTTGACAGGTTGTGATTTATATATGCATTATTTTTAATTTCCAGTAAGACCAACTTACATAAGAAAACAACAACAAAATCAAATCCCCAAATCCCCTGCTGGGTCTCAGGAAACTCACCTACTCCCACCTCTACTAACCTCTACTGTTTGGCTTTGGTAGCTATGAATTCATGCATCTTGAAATATCATGTTTTGATTTGGCTTAACAGTAACGTACTACCTGGCAAAGAAACATCCCTAGAACATCCTGATACCCATGCAGAGCCCAGACCTTAAGTGTTTAAACTAATTCTCATTCAAACATTGATACTCTAATGTGTCACACCTTAGCCATAGCTGACAATTCATTTCTAAAAGAATCTGTGTTTTAAGGAATTTATTGTTTGAGATTTTCATTGTACATTCATCCATAGAGCAGATTTCTTGAAAATTCAAATATTCTAATTTGTCTCAGAGTATCAAAAATAACATAAAGCAAAAACAAATGTAACCACTAATTAGTTAAAATAATGGCAATTACCAAGGAAAGTCAAAGTCTTACAGAATGAATGAGATGCTTGGAGAATGGCTTATTAATGACCAGAAGCAAGGGGATACTCACAAAGAAGGGACTTTTATTTTTTTCAGAAAAGGTAAGCATCATGAAACAAGAAAAAAGGCAAGTGCAGAGAAGGAGGATGGGAATAGCAGGTAGCCAAAATGATAAAATAGGAGTGAACTGAAAGGTACTGTCAGAGGTCAAGAGTGAGAGAAGCAAAGCTGAGAAATAGCTCTGAGGGAGAAAATTCTTAGTGTATTAACAAGCAGACAGATAAAACTTGGTGGCATCTCACCAATTTGTTTTTTTGCGGTACGCGTGCCTCTCACTGTTGTGGCCTCTCCCGTTGCGGAGCACAGGCTCTGGACACGCAGCCTCAGCGGCCATGGCTCACGGGCCCAGCCGTTCCCGCGGCATGTGGGATGTTCCCGGACCGGGGCACGAACCCGTGTCCCCTGCATCGGCAGGCAGACTCTCAACCACTGCACCACCAGGGAAGCCCACCAATTTGTTTTTTTAATCCTGAAAAGCACATGTAATATACAAGAGCTCCGAAATCCAGTGTGTCATTCAGTGTAGTACTTTAAGCAGGGCAAAGATTAAAAAAATTTTATACTACATATTGTATTATTTACTCTATTTCTCACAATATTACATACATTACGCGGCACTAAATAATATTATTTCAAAATATAGAGCAGACCAGATTTGTTGTAGATAGTAAACTAAAGCTGTTGAACTCTGTAAGGTAACACCTTTTTCTAACAGTGGACTGCTGTTTTTAGACTAAAATCTTCCCCCAGCTGCCCTTGCACAAACTTTGATGCGGGAAGGAATCCTCATGCTGGTAGGAGGAAGCTCAGCCTTTACTGTTGAGGAATTAAACTCCAGCATTCCTTTAGAGCTGGAGAGAGGACTTGACTTTCCGGCTTCAAATCTGATGATGTGGCCCACAGCCTTCTGTGGGCTCCCAATCAATTCATCAGATGGTGAGTTTGTCAAATGACCAATTTGTTAAATTTATAAATATCTACTAAGAAATTTATAAAAATCTACTAAGAAAGCTTATTTTAACTCTTTAAAAAAATTTGTATTACTCCTACAGATGGATTCGAAGGAGCCAGGGCTCCAGGGTTCTGTGGTCTATGGTTTCTCTCTGTTCTTCAGTCTCCCCTCTGTGGGATCCACAGCCCAGATTGTGCTGTGTTGCTCACTGTTCATTTTCCCTATCTTGGCTTTTTCTAGCTTCAGGAGATAAAGTAGAATGCTATTAAAACCTCCTCATTAAATACAAGTTGTTGTAAATTCTATAAACAGTTAAAAATACATTTGATCACACAGGCAAATTTGCTCACTCTCCAAAAATTGGGGAATGGATCTTAAAAATGATGAAATGTTAAAAACAAAAAAAATGGCTTTTAAAATATGAGAAAGAAATTAGTATAAATTGTTAAACTTCCAAATTAAAATTTTGGTTATGTTAATAAGAAGAAAATAGTCATAGAATATTCAAGAACAGTAGAGTAATAATCATACACACAAGAAGAACATATTTATGAGAATAAATCATTCTATAACCATAGCTTTTAAAAACTGAAAATTTTCAAAAATTAACAAGATTTGCTGAATATATTCATGAGGAATATGTACATAAGAAAATGTATTCATATTAATTTGTCAGTAAGATTATTTCTTAAAATAAGGTTCTAGTAAACTTGAAACTTGGTGAATTCTGCAAATTGGTCACCTGGCCAATTGATTCTTCAGAGGATTACATTTTCATGAATGGGACTACTTCAGCTTTCTTATGATGATACCGTGTTTGAAAAACTTGAAGTAATTGCCAACATTTAAAAGTCAAGAAATTTCTTGGAAAGCTCTGAATTATTATACTATTTCTTGAAAAATCTGCAACACTGAACCTATATTTCTATACAGTAGCATTAGCTGGACTTGAGTAAGGCTACTCCCTTCAGAAGGGCCAGTGGTAGGGTGACTGTATGGCCAGTGTGCTAATGATAGTCCTGGTTTATGCCTGTTTTCCTAGTATAATTCTTAAGTGTGCCCACTTTCACTCTCAACAGTGTTCAGTCTGAGAGAGAAATTGTACAGTCACTGTAGTTAGTGAGCTCCAGTCTTCTGTAGTTCATACAACACCCTTTTATCTTATAATTCACACACCATATGCGTGGGCTTTGTAAGCATTTGAATGTGTTATTCCTGCTCTAGTGTCTCCTGTCTAGTTCACCTATGTAGAAACACACAGCTAATTCTTCCTTAGTGATGGATAAAGAGGCTTTGTTGTGTTTTCTCGCTTAGTGTTACCTTCTGTTTGCTTCCTCTTACACAGGGTGGTCTTAAATAAAGATTCGGTGCAATGTCATCTGTTTTGTGCCTCGTGAATCTTCACTGTAGGAGGCATGACCCTATCACATGACTTTACTACTATGTGCACACTCTTATATTTATTTTTCAACCAGGGTTGAGAAAATTTTAGATAACCCAGCTTCCAGGGACTGGTTGTAAATGCACTGTCTTGGACCAGATGGAAGATGATCTACTTCACTGGGAATCATGGTTTTAAGACTTCCTAAGTTACATGGTAATGGCATTCTTTGGTGGGTGCTTCTCAATCTCAGAAACGTGATTGATGGGCTTCTTAGAGGAAATAACCTTGATATGTGGGCTTTTTCAATTAGTTTTAATATAATGTGCTTGTAAGAGACCTGAACCAAACTATCGAAGTATCCAAGCAATTGATAGATAAATATGAATGCTTAATACATTGATTTGTGTTTAGTGTTTTACTCTAGAAATCAAATAGCTAAGAGAAACTAAGATATTCGTGTTCATGGTTCATAGTATTCTTTCCCTTGAGGGGAAAAGAGGATGACTAATACTCGGTATTAAGGATTATAATTGCCAAGGAAACCAAGATGGAAAACACTTGTATCTGCTTTTCTGTTGGAAAGTCCACACCACTATAGCCAACAATTATCAGGAATTTTCTCAAGGATCATTGTCAAGTTAGTCAACAAATGATATTACACAGATACACTTATTGCGCTTCAGGGATATACATGTCAAGGTAAATGGATATTTAGTGCCAATATTACATGGTAAGTACTGACAAATTCCTAATTTTCAAGTTCTCATTGTTTATTCATTTATTTTAGGAACCATAGAGAACTTTTATCACCACTTTAACTCAAGCAGTTAGGCTGATACAATTAAGTTATAGTCAGTGATCTACTGGTATCTGGCTCTCCCGCAAACTCCAAAATCCTGGGTTTGTAGCATTTGCCAGTTTTCATAGTGTAAATTCTCCCAGCAATGCTAATTTCTCCTACAGTTAACAACTGGCTCTCCCAATATTCCTGAATATTTAACAGTGGGCTCTCTAGAGTCTGTACAAGCTAACCCAGCACACTACTAGCAGCTTTAACTAGTTACAATCTAGTTCTGAAGTTGCATCTAGCTTTCTCCTATTATCTCTTGATTAGAGTCAGAAGACACATTAGTGAACCACCTCTTAAAGAAAACTATTTTACAGATAACTGTATCTGTTTATGCTGAGCTTATTAGCTTCATTTGTAGCTAGTGACCTTTACAAAGCGTGGGACAGAAGGAAGCTTACTATCATCGCTTAAATTCCCTCTCATTCGCATAGTGTATGTGGGAAGAAAATAAGCCACAGGGACAACTCAGTAGACAAAATGAAAAGTAGGACTAAAAAAAAAAAAAAAGTAGGAAGAAGTCGTATGTGGGTAATGTAAGATAAAACATTCAGGAAAAGAGTATAAGGAAAAATAGAATGTAAAAACGAGATTGATAGAGACCTATTTTAATTTTTAAAAGTGGACACTGACATACAGGTAAATAGATATTGTGGCATATTGGTTGTTTGACTGCAAAGTGAGAGTAGTTGAGATTAATTCTGCCTTCCGTATCCATCGTTTAATTGAGTTCAAGCAATTCCTAAGACCAACTTATAAAATGGAATTCATGTCAAACTCATGGTATTAATTTTATGGAATCATTCTATTATCTATTTAAATTTCTTAAACTTCATTTTCCAAGAAAATGTTATTTGCAAATGTTCTAGAGATAGTAGCCACCAGCAACCTAGGCTCCCCATTCCTATTACTGTGGCTTTCTCCCTAGGAGTTATGGTTGGAGTATGTATAGAAACCACTCACACTTTCTTGATAAATTCCTGGGGTGGTAAAGTGGATGGGTAAGAAACAATAGGTACCTATACATTGAGAGATGAAGAAAATTGTTTGAGAGAATTTATCAAAGAGAAGGGGAGTCTGATATGACGATCTTGACTCAGGAATAAAAAGCGTTGGTTGTCACAGGTGCAAAGGAATTCTGAGTGTAGCATAGAGGCTGTTGCACAAATCTTGCAGTTCTTTGCCGTAAGTCTAGGTTCTGGGGAGGAGAATATCAGGAGCTTCTTCCCCAGGTTTTTATGAAACATACTGTGGGTCCAAGAGACAACACTTTAGGACACCTCTAACAACCTTTGGTGTTATAACTGATGCCGTCTTCTCTAGAAATGGGCAGCTGGTATCCTTTTTATGTGGGTTAGATTTTATTTCCAGAACTCAAGAAAGAGATAGCCACAAAATTGTGTCCTTACAACCAGGATCAGGAATGTACTTGAGAGCAAGAGGTCAAGTTCATTTCTAATCTTCCCTGGAAGTTCTCCCATCATTATCAGTGACCTCATGGCTGGAAAGTTTGAATTTTACTAAGAGCTATGAACACAGAGTGGCTTTAATTAAAGAAAAAGATAGTCAACAATTGTTGGTTTGACGTTTATAAGACAATAATTCTGGTAAAATCATATTCCATGTGAGAAATGGAAAGTTCTATTACGCTATTACCAGAAGCTGAGAATAAAATTAGCTTAACTTGAAATAAGTCTTCACAAAAGTTATAACAAACATACCGGGCAGCTTCTGAATATCTCTCCAGACATCTAAACACTGTTGCCTGACGAAGATGATTTCGGAAATAGGCTGGGTTTAAAACAATGCTCCTGAAAAGATAAAAGAAATGCAAATGTTATTAAGCTTTTAAAAGTCAATTACCAGAAGTGTATAGGAATGAAATAACATTCATTCAATTTTACATACTATATATGTTAAAAGATACCAGTAAATGGATCATTTTTCTTCCTGTAATTGTCAGTTAAGACAAATAAATAAGCATTATTGAAAAATTAAGTTTGCATGATAAAAGCAATTTTATTTATAGCACAGGCTAACTTTTATAGATATAACAATGGCAACAAATTTGAATCCACTTATATTACATATAAGACATGGTGTTATTTTGTTTGTTATATATTAATAAATCAGGCAAAGATCACAGGTAGACATATTTATGGTATGTCTACCTATAATGAAGGGGGAGATTGTTAGCTGCTGAATTTCAGTTAAAAGAAAGGAACTGGAATTTGGGTGACATGTTTGCTTGCACTCCACATTGGGTTCTTTGTCTTCCCCCAGCTGGACAATGTAGTGGAATGGAAGGAGCCCTGTACCATTGGCTAAGGAATCTGGTCCTGAACTTGCCACTTTTGGTAAGACCCTTGTTCACTTTGGGTTTCCATTTTCTTTTATTGAAATTACAAGGCTTGACTCTTGGATAAGGTTATCTATCCTTGCTTGCTGATTTTTTCATTATCTCAGAGTTCTGCAGTCTCAGTTCCAGCTCAGATGAGATGATGATCACTCCATAGCTGCCCTCTTCCTCCAGAGATAAACTGGCAGCCATTCCTCTTCCTTGCTTCACTGAGAACCCGGCACTGTTCAAGGCATTTGATATAATGAGGTGAACTAGACAGATATAGACCATGATTCATCCCCGAATGAGGAGACAGCCATTTGTTAAATTTTAAGGTGTAGCTTATATCATAATAGAGTGTTGTGTTATTGATGTAAGATACAAATGTTACAGAACCAACACAGGATTATTAAGCAATCTTTTTGTGAGCCTGTTTTTAACAAGTTGCTGAGAATCACTTGGAATTAGTTCATTATTGAAGTAAGTGGTTCTTAATCTTTTCTGGGGAGGTTCACAGAGCTTTTTGAGAATTGGATGAAAGCTATGGATCTCTGTCCAGAAAAATGCACATAAACATGGTTGCCCAAATTTAGGTAATTCATGTGACCCCTTAAGGCTATTCATGAACTCCAGACTAAAAAAAATCCAGACAATAATTCCATTCCCAGAAACATTGCTTATAGAAAGAATAAAGTAAAAAAAGAAGCATCTATCTGACGTACATAGGATCATAGAATTATATGACGGTGAGATGGATTGACTGAATAATTCAGCTCACTTTAAACACAAGTGAGCAGAATCCAGAGAGGCTAAGGGACCTCTCTAAAATCATAAAGTAGTTAGTTGCAGTGCTGCTTCAAGTTTATTATTATGTTTCCCATCTCTAGCTACAGCACTTCATATTTTACCTTACTCCTTCTCTATGATTTCTGAATTAGTGGGGCCTGAGTTAGTAAAGTTTCACTGCATTCTATGCTTAGTAGTTTGTACAAATGAATACATTAATCTCCCAAGAACACAGACCATTTGCTTTGTTGATTAAAATATTGGAAATTTAAAGCCTATTACATAAGTTTATTCCACATCCATACTGAACTATTAATATCTACTACTAATACTTTATATTAATTCAGGAGAAAGTACATTTATAAAGCATGTTTGTGTATTTTATCTGTGTAAAAGTAATCTTGTAAAATTAGATCAGAGTGAAAAGAACCGTGCTCTGTTTAGGGGCCTGGGTCTTCCGACTCTGACCAGAACTTTTTCTTCCACATTGTAGCTAATTCTTTCCTTTTACTTTGTAATCTTTACTCACTTATGCATTTTTAGCAAATGTCTGCAAATGTGATGAGACAAAATCCTTACTGAATGACCATTTCTTGTCTTTGACATCTCTTTGCCCATGATGTGGTATTTTGGTTTTGCTATGCTATTCTCCAAAGAATCTCGCTTTGCCTGACATGTTCTTTTGATAAAAATGGATTAGGCTGAAGAAAAGGATGGGGTGTGGTGGGCAGGAGTGTGAGAGAAGGGTTTAATACAATAGAGGGAGGAGGGAGAGGAGGAATGATCAGAGTGGCCTTGGTGGAGGAGGAGATTTTTGGGGGTAGTGAGGGTTGATGAGATAAACACTGTTTCAGTGTAATTTTTAAAAAGAATAGATTTTTAAAAAATTGCTTGTAATTACAGGTCCTTTCTTTGGTGCTGAAGAAATACATTAGAGGACATGAGTTTAGAGATCACTATTGCTAAACTAGACTAGGCTCTCTTAAACCATAACACCACCCTATACTAAGCCACATAAATCACAGCTTCAGAAGAGGGACCAAAAAGACCAGGACCCAGTCTACCCTGACAGGTGGAGGTCTACCTATAAAAGGAAGTTTAGAAATTTGAGATGAGATATTATATTTGGCAGTTTATTACTTTTGGCTCCCTTATAATTATTGCAGCATTCACTGTGTGCTTATAATATGCCCAGTTAGATATTTGGCATGAAAATGCTAGTGCTGATTGTAAAGCCTAGTTTTTATCCTTTTATTGTTTTATTCAATGCTTTCTAAAATGACATACCCCCCTTTTTTTTTTTTTGCGGTACGCGAGCCTCTCACTGTTGTGGCCTCTCCTGTTGCGGAGTACAGGCTCCGGATGCGCAGGCTCAGCGGCCATGGCTCACGGGCCCAGCCGCTCCGCGGCATGTGGGATCTTCCCGGACCGGGGCATGAACCCGTGTCCCCTGCATTGGCAGGCAGACTCTCAACCACTGTGCCACCAGGGAAGCCCCATACCCTTTTTAAAAAAAATTTAATTTTATTTATTTTTTATACAGGAGGTTCTTATTAGTTATCTGTTTTATACATGTTACTGTATATATGTCATTCCCAATCTCCCAGTTCATCCCACCACCACCCCCAACCACTTTCCCCGCTTGGTGTCCATACGTTTGTTCTCTACATCTGTGTCTCAATTTCTGCCTTGCAAACTGGTTCATCTGTACCATTTTCCTAGATTCCACATATTTGTGTTAATATACAATATTTGTTTTTCTCTTTCTGACTTACTTCACTCTGTATGACAGTCTCTAGTTCCATCCACGTCTCTACAAATGACCCAATTTCGTTCCTTTTTATGGCTGAGTAATATTCCACTGTATATATGTACCACACCTTCTTTTTCCATTCATCTGTTGATGGGCATTTAGGTTGCTTCCATGTCCTGGCTATTGTACATAGAGCTGAAATGGACATGGTGGTACATGACTCTTTTTGAATTACGGTTTTCTCCGGATATATGCCCAGTAGTGGGATTGCTGGATCATATGGTAATTCTCTTTCTAGTTTTTTAAGGAAACTCCATACTGTGCTCCATAGTGGCTGTATCCATTTACATTCTCACCAACAGTGCAAGAGGGTTCACTTTTTTTCATAGCCTCTCCAGCATTTATTGTTTGTAGATCTTTTGATGATGGCTATTCTGACTGGTGTGAGGTGATACCACATTGTAGTTTTGATTTGCATTTCTCTAATAACTAGTGATGTTGAGCAGCTTTTCATGTGCCTCTTGGCCATCTGTATGTCTTCTTTGGTGAAATGTCTATTTAGGTCTTCTGCCCATTTTTTAATTGAATTGTTTGTTTTTTTGATATTGAGCTCCATGAGCTGTTTGTATATTTTGGAGATTAATCCTTTGGCTGTTGTCTCATTTGCAAATATTTTCTCGCATTTTGAGGGTTGTCTTTTGGTCTTGTTTATGGTTTCCTTTGCTGTGCAAAAGCATTTAAGTTTCATTAGGTTCCATTTGTTTATTTTTGTTTTTATTTCATTACTCTGGGAGGTGGGTCAAAAAAAGTCCTGCTGTGATTTATGTCAAAGAGTGTTCTTCCTATGTTTTCCTCTAAGAGTTTTATAGTGTCCGGTCTTACATTTAGGTCTCAAATCCATTTTGAGTTTATTTTTGTGTATGGTGTTAAGGAGTGTTCTAATTTCATTCTTTTACATGTAGCAGTCCAGTTTTCCCAGCACCACTTATTGAAGAGACTGTCTTTTCTCCAGCCTATATCCTTGCCTGCTTTGTCATAGATTAGTTGACCATAGGTGTATGGATTTACCTCTGGGCTTTCTATCCTGTTCCATTGATCTGTATTTCTGTTTTTGTGCCAGTACCATATTGTCTTGATTACTGTACCTTTGTAGTATAGTCTGAAGCCAGGGAGTCTGATCCCTCCAGCTCCGTTTTTTTCCCTCAACATTGCTTTGGCTCTTCGGGGTCTTTTGTGTCTCCATACAAATTTTAAGATTTTTTGTTCTAGTTCTGTAAAAAATGACATTGGTAATTTGATAGGGATTGCATTGAATCTGTAGATTGCTTTGGGTAGTATAATCATTTTCACAATATTGATTCTTCTAATCCCAGAACATGGTATATCTCTCCATCTGTTTGTGTCATCTTTAATTTCTTTCATCAGTGTCTTACAGTGTTCTGAGTACAGGTCTTTTACCTCCTTAGGTAGGTTTATTCCTAGGTATTTTATTCTTTTTGTTGCAGTGGTGAATGGGATTGTTTCCTTAATTTCTATTTCTGATCTTTCATTGTTAGTGTACAGGAATGCAAGAGATTTCTGTGCATTAATTTTGTATCCTGCAACTTTACCAAATTCATTGATTAGCTCTAGTAGTTTTCTGGTGGCATCTTTAGGATTTTCTATGTATAGTATCATGTCCTCAGCAAACAGTGACAGTTTTACTTCTTTTCCAATTTGTATTCCTTTTATTTCTTTTTCTTCTCTGATGGCCATGGCTAGGAATTCCAAAACTATGTTGAATAATAGTGGCAAGAGTGGACATCCTTGTCTTGTTCCTTATCTTAGAGGAAATGCTTTCAGTTTTTCACCATTGAGAATGATGTTTGCTGTGGGTTTGTCGTATATGGCCTTTACTATGTTGAGGTAGGTTCCCTCTATGCTCACTTTCTGGAGAGTTTTTATCATAAATGGGTGTTGAATTTTGTCAAAAGCTTTTTCTGCATCTATTGAGATGATCATATGTTTTTTCTCCTTCAGTTTGTTAATATGGTGTAGTACATTGATTGATTTGTGTGTATTGAAGAATCCATGCATCCCTGGGATAAATCCCACTTGACCATGGTGTATGATCCTATTAATGTATTGTTGGATTCTGTTTGCTAGTATTTTGTTGAGGATTTTTGCATCTATATTCATCAGTGATATTGGTCTGTACTTTCATTTTTTGTAGTATGTTTGTCTGGTTTAGTTATCAGGGTGATGGTGGCCTTGTAGAATGAGTTTGGGAGTGTTCCTTCCTTTGTAATTTTTTGGAAGAGTTTGAGAAGGATGGGTGTTAGCATTTCTCTAAATGTTTGATAGAATTCACCTGTGAAGCCATCTGGACCAGGACTTTTGTTTGTTGGGAGATTTTTAATCACAGTTTCAATTTCATTGCTTGTGATTGATCTATTCATATTTTCCATTTCTTCCTGGTTCAGTCTTGGAAGGTTATACCTTTCTATGAATTTGTCCATTTCTTCCAGGTTGTCCTTTTATTGGCATAGAATTGCTTGTAGTAGTTTCTTAGGATGCTTTGTATTTCTGTGGTGTCCATTGTAACTTCTCCTTTTTAATTTCTAATTTTACTGGTTTGAGTCCTCTCCCTCTTTTTCTTGATGAGTCTGGCTGAAAAGGTTGATCAGTTTTGTTTATCTTCTCAAAGAACCAGGTTTTAGTTGTATTCATCTTTACTGTTTTCTTTGTTTCTATTTCATTTATTTATGCTCTGACCTTTATGATTTCTTTCCTTCTACTAACTTTGGGTTTTGTTTGTTCTTCTTTTTCTAGTTCCTTCAGGTGTAAGGTTAGATTGTTTATTTCAGATTTTTCTTGTTTCTTGAGGTAGGATTGTGTTGCTATAAACTTCCCTCTTAGAACTGCTTTTGCTGCGTCCCATGGGTTTTGGATCGTTGTGTTTTCACTGTCATTTGTCTCTGGCATTTTTTGATTTCCTCTTTGATTCCTTCAGTGATCTCTTGGTTATTTAGTAAGGTATTGTTTAGCCTCCATGTGTATTTGTTTTTTACATTTTTTCCCCTATAATTGATTTCTAATCTCATAGCGTTGTGGTTGGAAAAGATGCTTGATATGGTTTCAATTTTCTTATATTTACCGAGGCTTGATTTGAGACCCAAGATCTGATCTATTCTGGAGAATGTTTTTTGTGCACTTGAGAACAAAGTGTAATCTGTTGTTTTGGGGTAGAATGTCCTATAAATATCAATTAAATCTATCTGGTCTGTTGTGTCATTTAAAGCTATTGTTTCCTGTATGACACTCTGCATTATTAATTTTCTGTCTGTATGATCTGTCCATTGGTGTAAGTGAGGTGTTAAAGTCCCCCACTATTATTATTATTATTACTTTTCGCAGTATGCGGGCCTCTCACTGTTGTGGCCTCTCCTGTTGCGGAGCACAGGCTCCGGACGCACAGGCTTAGTGGCCATGGCTCACGGGCCCAGCTGCTCCGCGGCATGTGGGATCTTCCCGGACCGGGACATGAACCTGTGTCCCCTGCATCGGCAGGCGGACTCTCAACCACTGTGCCACCAGGGAAGCCCCCCCCCCCCCACTATTATTGTGTTACTGTCGATTCCCTCTTTATAGGTGTTAGCATTTGCCTTATGTATTGAGGTGCTCCTATGTTAGGTGCATATATATTTATAATTGTTATATCTTCTTCTTGGATTGATTCCCTTGATAATTATGTAGTGTCCTTCTTTGTCTCTTGTAATTGTCTTTAAAGCTTCTTTTATCTGATATGAGTATGGCTACTCCAGCTTTCTTTTGATTTCCATTTGCATGGAATATCTTTTTCCATCCCCTCACTTTCAGTCTGTTATGTGTCCCTAGGTCTGAAATCGGTCTCTTGTAGACAGCGTATATATCGGTCTTGTTTTTGTATCCATTCAGTGAGCCTGCGTCTTTTTGTTGGAGCATTTAATCCATTTACATTTAAGGTAATTATCAATATCTATGTTCCCATTACCATTTTCATAATTGTTTTGGTTTTTTTTTTTTTTGTAAGTCCTTTTCTTCTCTTGTGTTTCCCACTTAGAGAAGTTCCTTTAGCATTGTAGAGCTGGTTTGTTGGTGCTGAATTCTCTTACCTTTTGCTTGTCTGTAAAGTTTTGATTTCTCCGAAGGCTCTGAATGAGATCCTTGCCAGTAGAGTAATCTTGGTTGTAGGTTTTTCGCTTTCATCACTTTAAATATATCATGCCACTCCCTTCTGGCTTGTAGAGTTTCTGCTGAGAAATCAGCTGTTAACCTTATGGGAGTTCCCTTGTATGTTATTTGTCATTTTTCCCTTGGCTTTCAGTATTTTTCTTTGTCTGTAATTTTTGTCAGTTTGATTACTATGTGTCTCGATGTGTTTCTCCTTGGGTTTATCCCGCCTGGGACTCTGCACTTCCTGGACTTGGGTGGTTATTTCCTTTCCTATGTTAGGGAAGTTTCCGACTATAATCTCTTGAAATATTTTCTCGGGTCCTTTCTCTCTCTCTTCTCCTTCTGGGACCTCTATAATGGCAATGTTTGTGTGTTTAATGTTGTCCCAGAGGTCTCTTAGGCTGTCTTCATTTCTTTTCATTCTTTTTTCTTTATTCTGTTCCATGGCAGTGAATTCCCCCATTCTGCCTTTCAGCACACTTATCCGTTCTTCTGCGTCAGTTATTCTGCTGTTGATTCCTTCTAGTGTATTTTTCATTTCATTTATTGTATTGTTCATCTCTGTTTGTTTGTTATTTAATTCTTCTTGGTGTTTGTTCTTTAATTCTTCTTGGTCTTTGTTAAACCTCTCTTGCATCTCCTTGGTCTTTGCCTCCATTATGTTTCCAAGGTCCTGGATCATCTTCACTATCATTATTCTGCATTCTTTTTCTGGAAGGTTGCCTAGCTCCATTTCATTTAGTTATTTTTCTGGGGTTTTATCTTGTTGCTTCATGTGGTACATAGCTCTCTGCCTTTTCATTTTGTCTATCTTTCTGTGAATGTGGTTTTCTTTCCACAGGCTGCAGGATTGTAGTTCTTCTTGCTTCTGCTCTTTAATTCTTGTCATTAATCTCTGGAAGGGAAAGAACTGCCTAATGATCTCTTTGTGAAAAAATTGATCTAGTATGGCATATTTATTCTTTGATGAACTTTATAATCTTCATTTTTTAAAGTTGCAAAACCCCTCACATTTAGTGGTTTTCATTGGTGTTAAAGGCATTAAGCAATTTTAGGAAGAACACACATTTTTATACTATAGTCTTCCAATCCAGGAACCTGACATTCTCTTCATTCAAATATTCTTTTATGTCTTCCAGTAATATTTTAACCTTCCTTTACCATTTATAAAATAGAGGTTTTACGTAAAATAGATAGCTAGTGGGAAGTAGCCGCATAGCACAGGGAGATCAGCTAGGTGGTTTGTGACCACCTAGAGGGGTGGGATAGGGAGGGTGGGAGAGAGGGAGACGCAAGAGGGAAGAGATATGGGAACATATGTATATGTATAACTGATTCACTTTGTTATAAAGCAGAAACCAGCATGTCATTGTAAAGCAATTATAATCCAATAAACATGTTTAAAAAAAAGAGGTTTTATAAATTTCTTATTAATTCTAAAGTTTAAAAATTATCGATGGGAATTATACCGATAATATTCGTGTGTGTGTGTGTGAGCGTGCACTCACGCACCTGGGAGCTCACTAGACCTCTAAAGTCTTGATCCCTAAACCTACTGAATCTGCATTTTAACAAGACCCTCAGGTGATTTGTATGCACAGTAAAGTTTGAGAAGCACCACATGTATGTCTGATAAGAATGGGATTTTTCCTATTATACTTCCTAACTTCTTATTGCTAGCATTTAGATATGTATTTTAAAATTACTTAGTTTTGTATCTCTGTTTTTTAATATTGCAGTAATTTAGTTTTATTCACATCATCTGCAAATAGTGAAGTTTGGTACTGCTCTTCAATATTTACATTTTTTTTTCCTTGTCTTACTGCATAGGCTAAAATTTTTTTAAAAGGAATTTAAATAAGTGAGGTGATCTAGGGATGCTTTAGTACTTCACTGATAATTATGATTATGAATTAATTTGAGAAAAAGTATTATTTTCCAATTATCAGAAATAAATGCTTACTTTTTTTTTCAAACATCCTCTGGATCTATCAACATGATTGTGTCCTTTGTCCTTTTCTTTTGTAGGGATGACTTGGATTAATTCAAAAAAAGCATTAAATTGATAAACAGAATGTTAAAGTCAAGGATTAAGATAGATACCTTTACTTCACTCACATTCCTTGGGAGATCTTTCTAGACCTAAGTTTTAATGGTGATTATTACCATTTCAAAATTCAGTTTGTTTTTAAAGGCAATATTGATTTCATGTTCTTTTTTTTACATCTTTCCATTTATTCTCTAATTTTTAGAAAATTAACTTCTTATTTTAATGTACTTTTATTTAAGTCAATTTTATTGAGGTATAATCTACATATAGTAGTATTCACCTTTTTAAAGTGTACAGTTTGATGCATTTTGACAAGTTTATAACGATCACCACAATAACGTTATAGACTTTTCCCAACCACATCCAAAAGTGGCAGTGGAGGCAGGAGAATTTCATACCTGTTGCCCCAGAGACAGATGTGTTTTGCTTCTACATCTCCATCAGAAGCCTGAAATCTGTGAGTGAGAACATTAGTTATCACTACTTCAGGGGCTTAAGGCTTTAGTCTTTTTATGAGATTAGGGATCAGGGAAGCAATTTCTTATTTAGGCCAAGATTCCTAAATTCAGTTTCCTTTACCTTGCTTAGTCATTAGCAAAGTAAACTAGCAGTGACTCATTCTCCTGAATGACATTCTTCTTAGTATATTAGTGAAATGCTGACATATTCTTTTAGAAATAGTTGGTAGACCTAGAGAATGCCAGGGATATGAAACCTTTTTATTTCGCCAAAGCATGATATCCTTGTGGATAAGATGGTGATATTTATGCTGGATAATGGCATCATTCAATAGATTATTATGTCTAGATTATTATGAAAGTTTAATGGCTTGTCCTTAGCCCTTTTTGTGGATAATATTTCCATTAGTAACTAAGATTAAGAGATTGAAAGGATGCCCATAAATGTTTTAGATGGCATAAATTTTACCTAACAAAGAATAATATCACTGATAACAGAAGCAAAATTCAAAATGATATGGGCAGGTTAAAAATCTTATGTTACGGATTCTAAAAATCAGTTTTACAAATATAATCATGGCTTGAGTGTGGCCATGTGGAAAAAGTCTGAATATTTTAACTAATCGCAAGCTAAACATGATAGGACAATATGATAGAGCTACAAAAACTGTACATAAAATTTATGTTAAATGAATCAAAGGCATTCTGTTCAAATGATAAATGATATTTCCACTGAATTCTGCTTTAGCTATATAGACACATCTGTGGGAATCACAACCATTTTGGGTTGTGTCTAGAGTGTCCAGTGGATCTAGAGAACATAGTGTGTCAAGAATATAGAATGAAATTGATATGTTTAGAGAGTAAAGTAAGATTAGTGGAGACTAAGTAAGTACTTTCAGATACAAAGGCCTGCCATGTGGAAAATAGAATAATTATTCTATGTAAAAACAGATGAGATCTGGCAAAACCCAGTATTATAGAGTTACAGATAGTTCAATTCAAGATAAGGAGGGACTTAATAACCAGCGATGCAATAGGCTTTGAGAAGAGTTTCCTTTTACTGGAATCACTGAAGTGATATTTAGAATGCCATCTGTCAGGATGTGTAGAAGAAATTCTTGACTGAGTGGGAGATTAGGCTAAATGACTTTCAAGGATATTCACAAAAAATCTCTTAGAATACGTTGTTGATCACTGTGAAGGGTCTGAGTGTCCCCCCACTTTCAGGCTCACAAGTTAACATGACATAGTTTCATGGGTACTTGTAGAAGACCTGAACCTCCAAGGCTAGAGACAAAGGACAGTTTCTTACTCATAGCAACAGCAGTAGCTAATGTATCAGTCTTTTGTTGTACTGGTTCCTTGAGCTGAAATTCCCAGATAGCAATGCAAAGAAATCCAGGTGCAGCCTTCATATTTCAGTAGGTTGCATTATAGGAGAGGAATCCTGAGCTTAGAGAATACAGATGTTTTATAATGGATTGTAAGCATGCCTGCTTATAGATCTAGAGGGAGACACTATCTTCATCTTTCAAGCCTATAAGCAGACTTGCCTTTTCCTCCAAGGTTGTTTATCACACAGTCATCTTTGAAACGATAGTTCAGAGCAAAGGCCAGTCAATGCCTTGTTTACAACCCAAGGAGAATTGTCTCCCCACATAGATAATTTTTGTTCAGATAGGCAAGCAGTGTTTGTTACATTCATACCATTAACAAATAAAAAAAGAGTTCATAACAAGGTCCAAAAAATTAAAATATTGTAGAAAAATCTCAGAATACCTAATATTGAAGAATGAGTGATTATTTTATTATTTATTTATGTTCTGTTTTAGGTAGATTTTAAGGCAGCTTATAGAATATTTATGAAGTTAAGTCAAAATAAATGTGCATTTAAAGAATGGATAAGATGGTAAATTTTACATTACATGTGTTTCATCACAATTAAAAATAAAAAAATAACTGAATGAGGAAAGCAAGATTAAATGTAGGGAAGTTAAGCTGACACCTAGATGACGTTAGTACATAAAAGACGTGTCACAATATTCTAAGAGTTTGGTTGACATGGACTACATGTTTTCTTCTAGGTTTGCTGGTAGCTAATGGAAAGAAGGGCATAGAGTTTGTTTTAAATAAGCCAGTTGCTCAATTCAAATATTTTTTGTAGCACAACAGGAAAGATCACCTTATCCAAAGATGTCCTATAATGTAACAATCTGTGTCCTAAGTAACAGATTTACAGAAAGATCAGCAATTGTTCCATGTGGTTGCTTCTTAGAACTTCTTTCCCCATGGACTGTTGGTATAATACCAAATCTCAATCTAGTAACCAGAATTCCTGGGTGGGTGAAAGGAATAGGAATGTAAAGGAAACTTAAGCAATAGTGCTGTCACTACACAAGGGTTCAATGAAATCTTAGTGGTTGTATTTTATTTGGTCACTTGCTTCACTATGAAAGATTGATAATTAGAATTAAAAGCCAAAATAAAGTATAACAGTCCTTAACGTATTGAGAAGAATCGAGAAGTCTATGTACTCTCTTTAAATATCTTACATTGACAAGCAAGACAGAACAATGAAATGACCCAATTTAATTTACATGGGATAAATGGAACTATTTTATGAAGTATTAGAGCATAAAATTAGAATTAAAAGCATTGGCTTTTGAAATAAGAAATTTACAGTAGATTGTTGTCAAATAATGCATATAGCTCTGCCAAATTAGTGGCAAAGCATGTTTTTGCAAAAGTATGAAAGCAAACTTAACTCTTTAGGGAAACAACAACAAGAAATCATTCTCAGCTATTTCTAGAGATCCCAGCATGTACATAGCACAGCAGAAGAAAACAAATTTAAAGAAGAAGCCAAATAGGGGAGTAACTTGAATATCATCCCTGATGTTTTATCCCCCAAATTACAATTAATTATATGTGGAAAATATTGAATTATGGAATTACTCAAGTGAGCAACAAATACCTAATTTCTCGACATGACCAAGAGTCAATAGGATAAATATCTTAAAAAATTGCTATATTGTCACAGTTCTGAAAAATATATAGTTAGAAGGGAGATGTTATATTGTATGTCCTTGTTATAAAGCTAATAGTGAATACACATTAAATAATGACTAGGATCAATGTTTAAGTATATTTTACTTTAGAATTTGAGAATGAGATTTCCTTGTTTAGAAAACTAGAGTGAAGATTAAGGGAATCAAATAACAGATTTAATGGGTCATCAATACCAAGAAATAGGAACCTTTAGAAGGAGCTTTTAGGGCTTCCATATTTTTCCATATTCATTTTAGTCTTCCATATTCTTCATCAACATGAATATCATCAGTTAACGTATATCAAATAATCATCAAAAATATGGCAGCTTACTGGATCTTTAGAAGTGTGCAATGATACGCCTTTTTTGACCAACGGAGACCATTTCTTTTTCTCTCTATTTCTTTTAGTTTTTTCACTCTATTATTTACTCTGTATTGGAGACCTCTAGCAAATTCATGACACATAATGGGCATTCAATGAATGTTTGTGGAATAAAGCAACGTTACTGAGTGACTGAACACAGTCTTCCTCAGGAGCCACCAGAGAACCCAATCTTGTCTAAGATTCGCTGGGAGATCTACATGTGTTTTGACCTGAATATACTCAGGTCTTCTCTCCACTGACTTTTGCACCTATATGCCGTTTGAATGTCAGCTTTACACAATTTCATAATCCCTACCTGTGTGCAGATGTGATGAGGGATGAAAGGCAGTTTATGTAATAAAAGGATGTAGAGATATAGATAAGTAGACCCTTTGAAAAAAATTCCCACTACAAAATTAGTTTTCATAATTTGAAAACCTGAAAAAAACCCCACATTTTTGTAGACTGTAATTGTGTCTTCCCATTTTTTTCTCCATCTGTCAAATACCTAGATAGAGTAAACATGAAACGGATTCCCATTTATTTTTCATCTACATTGTAAGCCAAAGACTGTCCAGTAAAAGCTGTTAGTAAATCAGCTTGAGAACTTGGTCAGTTCTCCCAACAAAACAGTCTTTAAGTAATACAGTATATCAACCTATCTTTTGACATTTTCAGTTTTTGTTCTTGACGTTTTCTCTTAAAAAAGAATACAGTGTTGGCCCTATTATCTTTTCTGTAGGGTTCATGAGCCAAATACCAGCTATCAACTCTCTTGTAGAAAAGCTATCAAGTTTCAGAAACCAAAGTTGTAGATGTAAAGCCCTGTTCATCTGTCTGTGTAATATTGAGTTGGAGTAGTGGTAGCGGTGGCTCAAGAACAGCAAGACAATTAGCACATGTTTTTTTCTATTCTCTGTGTCACTTGGGTGGGCTGCATTTTAGAATGATTGCTTTGAAAAGTACAATTACTAAATTCCCCTCTGTTCTAACCTACCAGAAATTACTTATGATTCATTCAGCAACAATTATTGAGAGTAAACCATGTGCCAGACACTGTACAGGTTCTAAAGAAAAGAACCAGAAGGGTAAATACATACTTAAACTAATATTTTGAGTAGCCCCATTGTATGGAAATAAATGTCTGCCTGCATTCTATTATTTTTCATGCTGTCTTCAACCAGCAATTATGCAAGAATCTTTAAAATGAACTGAAATAAATTATAGTGAATTCTATATCGTTTTACTGGATAATGAAATGGGATGCTTATTTCTTTTAAAATATGAGAATTAGAGGGATTTTTGATAGCACAGTCAAAGCTATTCATATATTAAGTATTAAAATTGTTCATATTGACATCATGATATTTTGATCTGGAGACTAATAAATGTCTTCCAGGAACAGTACTTTACCTACGATAAAGCCCCCTTTTGCTCCTATACCAAAGGATAAATATTAATGTGACTCATGCTTGATGAAACATTTGGACTTCTGACAATTGCCTGTGATCTTCCTTTGTTGAATTAACAAAATTAGTGGAAATGTACCACAACGAGCATTGCATTTATGTATAGGGTGACCATTCCAGCCAAACCCTTAGTTTATATACTGTATTATAGTTTACAAATTGAAAGCCAAATTTGAATTGGATATGGACTTTGATTATGGGAAAGGCTCTCGATTTTGGATACAATGTTTATTTATAGACCAAATAAGTGGAGTCACCACTCAAAGTGACTCCAATTAGGGAAGTCTACTAATTACTAATACTGTAAATGAGAATGTTAATGGCTTCTCTTTGAAATTCAAAGGGGTTTTCTAATATGTTTATTAACTCTTTGTTGACAAAGGTGACTAAATCTCCTGTCTTGATATCCAGTTCTCTTTGTCTGGAAGTACTGTGTCTCAACCTGTTGTGACCTGTGCCAAAAAAGGTGTCATCTCACATTACTTTGGAAAGAATACATTTTCCAGATATCTTTAAAAGTGCTGCCATTTCTGTGAATATAATACAACAGCATATATTTGTTTGTTTGTTTGTTTAAAAAGCTATGTTAGGTTCTAAGCAACTAGCCTCCAAAAGAAGTCTTAATCCAATTGTAAAAATTATAGAAATACACACATAACCAACAGTAAATAAAGGGAAACCTGAAACAGTTGTGGACACATGAAAGCAATGGAAAAAACCAAAAGGTTTGTGTAGAGGATCTAAAATGACAGGAAACTGCAAACTTTGGAAAGACGTCTGGATGAAGTGAGTCTTGAGCTGCACTTTGAAGTGATTACATTTAGGGAAGAGGTAGAAAATCCAAATTGGAAGAGTGGCCCCCAAGTATCTTGGTGATAGAGTATGGTAAACTGTAATAAAAAGTGCCATGTAAATTTGCTTAGCTAAAGTAATAAATTCACTATAGGGGAAGGCAGAATCCTATTAAGGATTTGTTCATTCGTTAAAAGATTTTTAATTTTATGGAAGAAATTACTAAGGCTTTAGGGATTACATAGCAAGCACATGATAGAAACATTTTTTTAAACATCTTTATTGGTGTATAATTGCTTTACAATGTTGTGTTAGTTTCTGCTGTATAACAAAGTGAATCAGCTATACATATACCTATATCCCCATATCTTCTCCCTCTTGCGTCTCCCCTCCCACTGTGATTATCCCACCTCTCTAGGTGGTCGCAAAGCACCGAGCTGATCTCCCCGTGCTATGTGGCTGCTTCCAACTAGCGATCTATTTTACATTTGGTAGTGTATGTATTTCCGTGCCACTCTCTCACTTCGTCCCACTTTACCCTTCCCCCTCCCCGTGTCCTCAAGTCCATTCTCCACGTCTGTGTCTTTATTCCTGTTCTGCCCCTAGGTACATCAGAACCATTTTTTTTTGATTCCATATATATATGTGTTAGCATACGGTATCTGTTTTTCTCTTTCTGACTTGCTTCACTCTGTATGACAGACTCTAGGTCCATCCAACTCACTACAAGTAACTCAATTTTGTTTCTTTTTATGGCTGAGTATTATCCCATTGTATATATGTGCCACATCTTCTTTATCCATTCATCTGTCGATGGACACTTAGGTTGCTTCCATGTCCTGGCTATTGTAACTAGTGCTGCAATGAACATTGTGGTACATGACTCTTTTTGAATTATGGTTTTCTCAGGGTATGTGCCCAGTAGTGGGATTGCTGGGTCACGTGATAGTTCAATTTTTAGTTTTTTAAGGAACCTCCATACTATCCTCCATAGAGGCTGTATCAATTTACATTCCCACCTACAGTGCAAGAGGGTCCCCTTTTCTCCACACCCTCTCCAGCATTTATTGTTTGTAGATTTTTTGATGATGGCCATTCTGACTGGTGTGAAGTAATACCTCATTTAGAAACACTTTTTAAGAAGACAGTCATTGCAACTATTCTGAATAAAGATGAGAGATACAAAGGCTGGGAGGATCCTAAGTATGTATGCTATAAACTGGTGTAGTGGTTCTCAAAGTGTGGTCTTCAGATTGCCAAGGGGGGGTGTTACAATATTATTATTATTTTTATAATAATGTTAAGATATCGTTTTCCTTCTTCACTGTGTTGATATTCGCACTGATGTTGCAAAAGCCATGGTGGGTAAAACTGATGGCTCTTTTGCAGGAATCAAATCAGTGATAGCAAACGGTTGTAGAGAAATTGAGTGTATTCTTCACCATTGTATGCACTTGCCGCCCCCAAAATTACATATCTCAACCCTTGAGTATGTGTCTTTTTAATATTTGGTGTGATGAGATGGGACATATGCAGAAAACCCTTCTGTCCAGCATAACAAGCTATGATGGCTGCCTTGAGGAAAAGCACTTGTGCACTCATGCCATTGTTTGCATCTGTGAGCTGACCTAGATGCTGTTTCCATGGAACATCATGTTTTACTTGGAAGAACAACTAGCAAACTATGATTATCAGACTTGGAATTTGGCATACATTTCTTGAAAATGAAATGAGTGTGCCTGTCACTTAAAGGAACACAACTGACAGTATTTATTGCCAGTGCTAAAAGTTTGAGCTTTCAAGCAAAAATTAGAATTTTGGAAAACTTATATCTGTCACTGTGAGCTTGACAGCCACCCAATGCTTAAAGACTTTTCTGATGATACTGGTGATATTAACATGTGGGATTTTTGAAATTTACTATTGCATAATAGAAATCTGCAAGTGATGCATTATTTCCCACATAACCAGTGTATGATGTTACTATCTCATGCATTGGTAAACAACCCATTCAAAGTGTAAGGAAGACCAATGGCTTTTAATGAAGCAGAGTACAAGTTGATCGATACGGTTTCAGAATCCACATTGCAATTAATTTTTAAGAAACTACTGCTTGTCAAGTCTTGGTATAGTATCAAAGAAGAATATTCAGGATTATCTGAAAAGTCTATTAACATTCTCTTTCCTTTTCTAACAATACATCTTGTGTCAGACTGGATTTCTTCATATAGTTCAACCATACTGCAACAGATTGAATGCAGAATCAGATATGAGAACCCAGTTTTCTTTTATGATGCCATATATTAAAAAAGAGATTTGCAAAAATGTAGAACAACGCTACTCCTGTGAGCATTTAAAAATATACTTATTTTTAATAAAGTATGCATTTTATGTTAGCGTATAATGGGTTTATTGTTATTAAATTAGTAACTATATATTTTTAAGTTTATAATTAAAAATTTTTTTTAATATGATAAACCTTTCTAAATATAACCTACATAAAGCAAAAAAATCTTTGGGATCCTCAGTAGTGTATAAAAATATAATGGGGTCAGAAGACCAGTTTGAGGACCACTGTACAAGTAAACTTTGCATGAAGGCTTTAACTACAAGAAAGAAGATGAAGAGGCACTTGGGACATACTTGTTTAATAATTTCCATTATATCACACTATCCTTTTGCCCTCAGTCTTAAAACCAAATACCTTTCCCCCTTCTTTTTTGGGGTCTGTATATGTGATTTATCAATGTTATTCTCATATTATTTTCTTTCAGCAAAAACCAAAAACTGCTTTCTCAGAGCCTGTATGTATTGAACAGGTTCTATAAGGAAAGTTTATGGGAAATAAAAGTCTAAAAAATCAAAAAGAATGAGGTTAAATACATAGTAAAGTTATATTATTAGATTTCTTTCTTCTCCTAATCTCTTATTGTGAAACACTTAAAAAAAAACAAATACTGCTGTGAAATTAACTGTCTTCTGTGGGAAAATCATCTTTCCTATTAAAAGCTTAATAATTGTTAATACCATAAGACCATGTATATCTAATTACCAAATTATTTTGCCCCAGGTGACCTAGGAAAGACACATGGTCTGCACTTCCTCCAGTGAATAAGATTCTTAAGAAATGTATATGTCACAGCTCTGACCTGTGAGCAGAGCATAGGCAATGCCACTAAGGAGTCATCTCTTCTTTAACAGTTGTAACTTAACATATGTCTGCTCTTCAGACTTCTATGAAAAATCAGGAAAGGTCACAGGATGAACATGAGGAATTCTTGCTATAGCAACAAAAGAGGAAATGAGAAAGGGTTTGGGTAAATACAGCAGTAACAGTACAATCTCAGAATCTGCAAAATGCTTGTTGAGGCTAGTACTCTGTTGTCAATGATATAAAATATTAATGGAATATTCATGAAAATTTCATATCCATTAAATACACATTCGTCAGTTGTGAAAAAGTAAGATGGATAGGAGAGTTGTACTTTTATTTGTAAGGTAGTCAGCTCTTTTAAGGCAAACTGTGAGAGTGAGAGCAAGTCAGGCTCACCCAACACGAGATTTCTATCTGGAATCCAAAGGAGTAAAGAGAAAATTTTAAATATCAAACACAGGCTGGCAAGAGCTGTGAAATGAATAGGGGTAGGCATCTAGGCTATGTTTTTCACCTTCTCCAAACTGACCTGTTCCAGGTTTCTCTCTTGCTACTTGTAGCCCTATATGTAATGGCCTATTTTGTGACTTCCCCAAGGAGCCCCAGAAAGACCTGTAGGACTGAGAGTGTGAGAAAACATTGAAGGAAGTTGCTTTGAGAATAAGACTGAAATGTCAATTTTACATTTTAGTCTATGGGAAGCAGAATCAGTAGGAATAAGCTTTAATCCCTTAAAATGGTGTTGGTTGAATTTGGAAATGTGGATAGTCCTCCATTTTCCCTCAAAATTAATTATTTCTAACATTTTTTGGACATCTAATATTCACCAGGAGCTTGTATTTCCCTAGACTTCCTCACTTTTAGGTCTTAAACTAGTCCATTTTTTAACGACGTGTGTGGAAATCTTTTTGCACGTAAAGGCAACAAATTAGGAGGCTAAAAACAGCCACGTGAGGACTATCAAAATAGTTTTCACTTTGTTGATGAACACTGTTAACTAGAGCAAATGTGCTCATGAAAAGAAGTTTGTGAATTCTAGAATCTTATAAAATTTTAGGTTAGTTACATGATGTGTTTGAAAATAAAACACGATGGTGACTTTAAGGTTAAGATTTGCACAAACGGGAGGAGCTTCAAGATGGCGGAAGAGTAAGACAGGGAGATCACCTTCCTCCCCACAAATACATCAGAAATACATCTACTCGTGGAACAACTCCTACAGAACACTTACTGAACGCTGGCAGAAGACCTCAGACCTCCCAAAAGGCAAGAAACTCCCCACGTACCTGGATGGGGCAAAAGAAAAAGAAAAAACAGAGACAAAAGAAAAGGGATGGGACCCGCATCAGTGGGAGGGAGCTGTGAAGGAGGAAAGGTTTCCACACACTAGGAAGCCCCTTCACGGGCGGAGACTGCGGGTGGCAGAGGGGGAAAGCTTCATAGCCGCGGAGGAGAGTGCAGCAACAGGGGTGCGGGGGGCAAAGTGGAGAGGATCGGTGCCGACTGGCACTCACCAGCCGGAGAGGCTTGTCTGCTCACCCGCCGGGACGGGCGGGGGCTGGGAGCTGAGGCTCGGGCTTCGGTCGGATTCCAGGGAGAGGGCTGGGGTTGGCTGCGTGAACACAGCCTGAAGGGGGCTAGTGCGCCACGGCTAGCCAGGAGGGAATCTGGGAAAAGGTCTGAACTGCCGAAGAGGCAAGAGACTTTGTCTTGCCTGTTTCCTGGTGCGTGAGGAGAGGGGATTAAGAGCAAGCTTAAAGAAGCTCCAGAGACCGGCGCGAGCCGTGGCTATCACCACGGACCCCAGAGATACTCATGTGGAATACCTAAATAGACCAAGAATCACCCCAAATTGAGGAGGTGGACTTTGGGAGCAAAGATATATATGTATATATTTTCCCCTTTTTCTCTTTCTGTGAATGTATATGAGTATGCTTCTGTGTGTGATTTTGTCTGTATAGCTTTGCTTTTACCATTGGTCCTAGGGTTCTGTCTGTCCATTTGTTTTTTAGTATAGTTTTCAGTGCTTGTTATCATTCGTGGATTTGTTCTTTGGTTTGGTTCTCTTCTTTCTTTCTTTTTTTTTAATTACTTAAAAATTTTTCCTTAATAATTATTTTGTTTTTTATTTTAATAACGTTTATTTTATTTTATCTCTCCCTTTGTTCCTTCGTTCCTTCCTTACTTCGTTCCTCCTTTTTCTTCTGAGCCATGTGGATGACAGCCTCTTGGTGCTCCAGCCAGGCGTCAAGGCTGTGCCTCTGATGTGGGAGAGCCAAGTTCAGGACATTGGTCCACCAGGGACCTCCCAGTTCCATGTAATATCAAACGGCGAAAATCTCCCAGAGATCTCCATCTCAACACGAGCACCCAGCTTCACTCAACAACCAGCAAGCTACAGTGCTGGACACCCTATGCCAAACAACTAGCAAGACAGAAACACAACCCCACCCATTAGCAGAGAGGCTGCCTAAAATCATAATAAGGTCACAGACACCCCCAAAAACACCATCAGACATGGACCTGCCCAAGAGAAAGACAAGATCCAGCCTCATCCACCAGAACACAGGCACCAGTCCCCTCCACCAGGAAGCCTACACAACCCACTTGAACCAACCTTAGCCACTGGGGGCACACACCAAAAACAACGGGAACTACGAACCTGCAGCCTGTGAAAAGGAGACCCCCAAACACAGTAAGTTAAGCAAAATGAGAAGTCAAAGAAACATACAGCAGATGAAGGAGCAAGGTAAAAACCCAACAGACCTAACAAATGAAGAAGAAGTAGGCAGACTACCTGAAAAAGATTTCAGAATAATGATAGTAAAGATGATCCAAAATCTTGGGAATAGAATGGAGAAAATACAAGAAACGTTTAACAAGGATGTAGAAGAACAAAAGAGCGAACAAACAATCATGAACAACACAATAAATGAAATTAAACATTTTCTTGAAGGGATCAATAGCAGAATAACTGAGGCAGAAGAACGGATAAGTGACTTGGAAGATAAAATAGTGGAAATAACTACTGCAAAGAAGAATAAAGAAAAAAGAATGAAAAGAATTTAGGAGAGTCTCAGAGACCTCTGGGACAATAGTAAATGCATGAACATTCGCATTATAGGGGTCCCAGAAGAAGAGGAAAAAGAAAGGGACTGAGAAAATATTTGAAGAGATTGTAGTTGAAAACTTCCCTAATATGGGTAAGGAAATAGTTAATCAAGTCCAGGGAGCAAAGAGAGTCCCATACAGGATAAATCCAAGGAGAAACACACCAAGACACAGATTAATCAAACTATCAAAAATTAAATACAAAGAACAAATATGAAAAGCAGAAAGGGAAGAACAACAAGTAACACATAAGGGAATCCCCATAAGGTTAACAGCTGAACTTTCAGCAGAAACTCTGCAAGCCAGAAGGGAGTGGCAGGACATATTTAAAGTGATGAAGGAGAAAAACCGACAACCAAGATTACTCTACCCAGCAAGGACCTCATTCAGATTTGACAGAGAAATTAAAACCTTTACAGACAAGCAAAAGATAAGAGAATTGAGCACCACCAAACCAGCTTTATAACAAATGCTAAAGGCATGTCTCTAGGCAGTAAAAACAAGAGAAGGAAAAGACGTACAATAATAAACCGAAAACAATTAAGAAATGGTAATAGGAACATACATATCAATAATTATCTTAAATGTAAATGGATTAAATGCTCCAACCAAAAGACATAGACTGGATGGATGGATACAAAAACAAGATCCATATATATGCTGTCTAGAGGAGACCCATTTCAGACCTAGGGACACATACAGACTGAAATGATGTGATGGAAAAAGATATTCCATGCAAATGGAATTCAAAAGAAAGCTGGAATAGCAATTCTCATATCAGACAAAATAGACTTTAAAACAAAACTATTACAAGAGACAAAGAAGGGCACTACATAATGATCAAGGGATCAATCCAAGAAGAAGATATAACATTTGTAAATATTTATGCACCCAACATAGGAGCACCTCAACACATAAGGCAAATGCTAACAGCCATAAAAGGGGAAATTGACAGTAACACAATCATAGTAGGGAACTTTAACACCACACTTTCACCAATGGACAGACCATCCAAAATGAAAATAAATAAGGAAACACAAACTTTAAATGATACACTAAACAAGATGGACTTAATTGATATTTATAGGACATTCCATCCAAAAACAACAAAATACACTTTCTTCTCAAGTGCTCATGGAACATTCTCCAGGATAGATCATATCTAGGGTCACAAGTGAAGCCTTGGTAAATTTAAGAAAATTGAAATCGTATCAAGTATCTTTTCTGACCACAACGCTATTAGACTAGATGTCAGTTACAGGAAAAAAAATCTGTAAAAAATACAAACACATGGAGGCTAAACAATACACTACTTAATAACCAAGAGATCACTGAAGAAATCAAAGAGGAATCAAAAGATACCTAGAAGCAAATGACAATGAAAACATGACGACCCAAAACCTATGGGATGCAGCAAAAGCAGTTCTAAGAGGGAAGTTTATAGCAATACAATCCTACCTTAAGAAACAAGAAGCATCTCAAATAAACAACCTAACCTTACGCCTAAAACAATTAGAGAAAGAAGAACAAATAAACCCCAAATTTAGCAAAAGGAAAGAAATCATAAAGATCAGATCAGAAATAAATGAAAAGAAATGAAGGAAACAATAGCAAAGATCAATAAAACTAAAAGCTGGTTCTGTGAGAAGATAAACAAAATCGATAAATCATTAGCCAGACTTATCAGGAAAAAAAAGGGAGAGGACTCAAATCAATAGAATTAGAAATGAAAGAGGAGAAGTAACAACTGACACTGCAGAAATACAAAGGATCATGAGAGATTACTACAAGCAACTCTATGCCAATCAAATGGACAACCTGGAAGAAATGGACAAATTCTTAGAAATGCACAACCTTCCAAGAAGGAACCAGGAAGAAATAGAAAATATGAACAGACCAATCATAAACACTGAAATTGAAACTGTGATTAAAAATCTTCCAATGGACAAAAGCCCAGGACCAGGTGGCTTCACAGGTGAATTCTATCAAACATTTAGAGAAGAGCTAACACCTCTCCTTTGCAAACTCTTCCAAAATATAGCAGAGGGAGGAGCACTCCCAAGCTCATTCTACAAGGCCACCATCACAATGATACCAATACCAGACAAAGATGTCACAAAGAAAGAAAACTACAGACCAATATCACTGATGAACATAGATGCAAAAGTCTTCAACAAAATACTAGCGAACAGAATCCAGCAACACATTAAAAGGATCATACACCATGATCAATTGGGTTTTATCCCAGGAATGCAAGGATTCTTCAATATATGGAAATCAATCCATGTGATACACCATATTGACAAATTGAAGGAGAGAAACCATATGATCATCTCAATAGATGCAGAGAAAGCTTTGGACAAAATTCAACAGCAGTTTATGATAAAAACCCTCCAGAAAGTAGGCATAGAGGGAACTGACCTCAACATAATAAAGGCCATATATGACAAACCCACAGCCAACATCGTCCTCAATGGTGAAACACTGAAACCATTTCCACTAAGATCAAGAACAAAACAAGGTTGCCCCGTCTCACCACTATTTTTCAATGTAGTCTTGGAAGTTTTAGCTGCAGCAATCAGAAGAAAAAGAAATAAAAGGAATCCAAATCAGAAAAGAAGAAGTAAAGCTGTCACTGTTTGCAGATGACATGATACTATACATAGAGAATCCTAAAGACGCTACCAGAAAACTACTAGAGCTAATCAATGAATTTGATAAAGAGCAGGATACAAAATTAATGCACAGAAATCTCTTGCATTCCTATGCACTAATGATAAAAAATCAGAAAGAGAAATTAAGGAAACACTCCCATTTACCATTGCAACAAAAAGAATAGAATACCTAGGAATAAACCTACCTAAGGAGACAAAAGACCTGTATGCGGAAAATTGTAAGACACTGATGAAAGAAATTAAAGGTGATACAGATAGATGGAGAGATATACCATGTTCTTGGATTGGAAGAATCAACATTGTGAAAATGACTCTACTACCCAAAGCAATCTACAGATTCAATGCAATCCCTGTCAAACTACCACCGTCATCTTTCACAGAAGTAGAACAGAACATTTCACAATTTGTATGGAAACACAAAAGACCCCGAATAGCCAAAGCAATCTTGAGCAAGAAAAACGGAGCTGGAGGGATCAGGCTCCCTGATTTCGGACTATACTACAAAGCTACAGTAATCAAGACAGTATGGTACTGGCACAAAAACGGAAATATTGATCAATGGAAAGAAAGCCAAGAGATAAACCCATGCACATATGGTCACTTTATCTTTGGTAAAGGAGGCAAGAATATCCAGTGGAGGAAAGACAGCCTCTTCAATAAGTGGTGCTGAAAACTGGACAGCTACATGTAAAAGAGTGAAATTAGAACACTCCCCAACACCATACACAAAAATAAACTCAAGATAGATGAAAGAGCTAAATGTAAGGCCGGACACTATCAACCTCTTAGAGGAAAACATAGGCAGAACACTGTATGACATAAATCACAGCAAGATCCTTTTTGACCCACCTACTAGAGAAATGGAAATAAAAACAAAAATAAACTAATGGGACCTAATGAAACTTCAAAGGTTTTGCACAGCAAAGGAAACCATAAATAAGATGAAAAGACAACCCTCAGAATGGAGAAAATATTTGCATATGAAGCAACTGACAAAGGATCAATCTCCAAAATTTACAAGCAGCTCATGCAGCTCAATATGAAAAAAACAAACAACCCAATCCGAAAATGGGCAGAAGATGTAAATAGACATTTCTCCGAAGAAGATATACAGATTGACAACAAACACATGAAAGAATGCTCAACATCGTTAACCATTAGAGAAATTCAAATCAAAACTACAGTGCGATATCATCTCACACTGGTCAGAATGGCCATCTTCAAAAAATCGACAAACAATAAATGCTGGAGAGGGTGTGGAGAAAAGGGAACTCTCATACACTGTTGGTGGGAATGTAAATGGATACAGCCACTATGGAGAACAGTATGCAGTTTCCTTAAAAAACTAAAAATAGAACTACCACATGACCCAGTAATCCCACTACTGGGCATATACCCTGAGAAAACCATTATTCAAAAAGAGTCCTGTACCACAATGTTCATTGCAGCTCTATTTACAATAGCCAGGACATGGAAGCAACTTAGGTGTCCATCGACAAATGAATGGATAAAGAAGATGTGGCACATATATACAATGGAATATTACTCAGCCATAAAAAGAAATGATATTGAGTTATTTGTAGTGAGGTGGACGGACCTAGAGTCTGACATGCAGAGTGAAATAAGTCAGAAAGAGGAAAACAAATACCGTATGCTAACACATTATATGGAATCTAAAAGAAAAAAAAAAAAGGTCATGAAGAACCTAGGGACAAGATGAGAATGAAGACCCAGACCTACTAGAGAATGGACTTGAGGACACGGGGAGGGGAAGGCGTAAGCTTGGAAAAAGTGAGAGAGTGGTAGTGTATATATGGACATATATACACTACCAAATGTAAAGTAGATGGCTAGTGGGAAGCAGTCGCATAGCACAGGGAGATCAGCTCTGTGATTTTTGACCAGCTAGAAGGGTGGGATAGGGAGGGTGGGAGGGAGGGAGATGCAAGAGGGAAGAGATATGGGGATATATGTATATGTATAACTGATCCACTTTGTTATAAACAGAATCTATCACACCATTGTAAAGCAATTGTACTCCAATAAAAACGTTAAAATAAAAAAATTAAATCACTTTTTCGACTGTAGGACTTTTCACAGGCTTAATGTGCTAGTGTGCTTGATAAACCTGTAAGAAAGGATTAGGGTTTCCTGTTTCATGAACTTCTAGACCGGAGTCCTCTTCTTTTTCGTGGAACATCTTGCAGGACAGATGGAATACTTTTAGAAACTCTGATTTAGTAAATAAAAGAAAAAAAAAAAGATTTGCACAAACATTTTCCATTTTCAAAACACTTTCTTTTTTAAATTAATCTTTATTGGAGTATAGTTTCTTTACAATGTTTTGTTAATTTCTGCTGTACAGCAAAGTGAATCAGCTGTACATATACATATATCACCTCTTTTTTTGGATTTCCGTCCAATTTAGGTTACCACAGAGCATTGGGTAGAGTTCCCTGTGCTATACAGTATGTTATCATTAGGTATCTATTTTATACATAGTATTGATAGTGTATATATGTCAATCCCAATCTCCCAATTCATCCCACCCTGTGACCCCCCCCCCACAAAACACTTTCATATCTATAATATCCTTTCACCCCCTTTACAAGTGTATAGGAAGGTATTGTTATTATCCCTTGTTCAGAGATACAGAAACTGAGTCAAAGATAAGTTAAATGACTTGTGAAAGTCAAGGTTACTCAATGATGTGCAGAGATTCAAATCCAGGACTTTGGTTTCTGAAGCTTGTTTCACTACATTACAAGCAAACTTGCAGCTCCTCTATTCTTCTTTACTTGTAGTTACAGAATTAGCCCTTTAAAATCTAGAACATTTTAAAAAATCAATTGACCTTTCAGGAAGTAGAAACAAACATTTCATCTTTCTCATTATGTGTACTTACCCCAGGCCACACCAATTACAAATTTTAGAACATTTCAAAATTCTGAGTACATCAATACTTTTAATATCCCAGTGAGAATTTACAGAGGAAGAAATTGCAGAAAGGCTAAGTGACTTGTTCATCCCATCAGAATGGATTTTAAAGCTGGTGTACAAAGCACCGAGCTGATCTCCTTGTGCTGTGTAACTGCTTTCCAGTAGGTTGTGACCACCTAGAGGGGTGGGATAAGGAGGGGTTATGGGGATATATGTATACATATAGCTGATTTCCTGTGTTATACAGCAGAAACTAACACAACACTGTAAGCAATTATACTCCAGTAAAGATGTTAAGAAAAAAAGCTGGTGTATTAGAAAGTGAGAAACAAATATAAAAGAATCCTCTTAAATAATGTAAGAACAGAGCCACCCACAAGGAGTGTCTGTGCAGCCTTCTTGCCAGCTTCGAGGACCGAAATGAACGTTTCCTGAAGGCAGTACTCAGCATGGGAACTGTGCATTAGTGCTGTCTGTTCTGTTTTCCAAGAACCATATGGAAATCAAAAACAAGGGAATAAACCAACAATAACTGGTAGATTTACGTTTTATAGAGGTCCTGATTGACAGATGCATTGTTGCATCAGATACCACTCCCATACACTAATATACTGCTTCTTAATTTATGAACCATTTTTATCTCAATGAGTAAGTGGAAAGGAAAGATAAAAGCTGAATAGATAACTGACCTCAGAGTTAAGACTAGCCTAAATTGTTAGAAGAAAAAGAGTGGAAGCTAGGATACGAAATAAAACACCAAGCAAGATGATTGTAAAGTAAAATGCGGTCAACTTGAATGTAAGGGTAGGAGGTGATGTGTTCCGGTGAGGAGCCATGGGAGGAATGGCAAAGGGTCATGGAGGCAGTAGAGGAATGCTGTAGGTGGGGTTATTTTAATTAATCTATTGCAGGCTTTGTTATAATGAAAAGTGGTACAGATATAACCATGAAAGGTTGTAAATACGTTTACACATTTACATTATTATATTTGTTTATATTACTCTGTAATATAAACAGAGTATGATCCTTTTATCACATCTTTTGCAACTTGGACAGGCAACTCAAGGAATCTGACCCAGCTTCAGAACCTGCCTATAATTGAAAACTTAAGAAGGGGTCAATAACTTTTGTGGTTTTTTTCTGTTTGTCTGTTTTTTTGCCTTTGCTACGTGTTCAAATTTTCCTGTCATATCAGACATGGTCATTGTTATCTCTTCCTCTTCCTCCTCCCATTCCTCTCTTCCTCTCTTCCCTTCCCCTCCTTCTCCTCCTTTCCTCCTTCTGCAGAAAATAAATTTCTAATAAGGTATCTGAGCCATCAGTGTCCTATTTCTTGGGTTCTTACTAAGATAAGCACATAATGACTCTGGGACACTTAGCCATTTATATTCCTTGGGTAATATATGGCCATGTTTAATTGTTTTCTGGAATTTATTAGCTTTAATCTTCATTATCTTTTTTCTTATTATTTATTTCTTTCAGAAATAAGGCCATGTATTTACCTTACAAGGCTATTTTTATTGATTCATGTGATGATCACAAAGAAGAGGCAGGCTTCAGGTAAAGGAAGGGTGAAAACTGGTAATTATGTTAGAATCTTGTGATGTAAAAGCTATGTTGCATCAATATTGTAGTTACCTTGCCAAGCTAAGCATTATTATCCACAGATCATACACGAGGAAATCAAGGCTTTTGCAAAACAACCAGTGAAATGGTAGTTGCACCTAGATTTTCTAATTACAGGGAGAATGCCCACCACATCCCACTGCCACCATCGTCAGTATGGGAACCCCTTCAACTTTTAAAGATGCTATGATTTTCATAATTTAGGATGAAATGTGATGACAGCCAGAATATCTAGAAGAAAGAAAAATTACTGTGATATCATAGATTTGCTGGGATGTAGTTCCTTCATCTGTAAATGGTAGTAAGGAAACTTTCTCAGGAAGTTATTTGGAAGGATTAACTGAAATGGCATATGAAATGCCTAATTCACACCTGCTACCTGGCAGGTGTTCAATAAATGCTTGTTCTTGTTCCTGCTCGAGAACAATTGCTTAACGTGGTCAGCTTTGCACTGCAGAGAGGTATTGTACCTGTTCTCTGCAGTATGATAACAGTGAACACAATCTTTGCCCTTCCATAGAAATTGGCATGTTTTATATTCCTTTTTAGGGTTGAAAGGAAAACTTGGAGTGTTTAATACAATCTTCAGTGAAAGCATCTTTTTATTGCATAGGTAAATATATTTTTATGGGGGTAAAATAGAAAGAGACATAAATGTACTAATGATTCGTACAGTATTTTAATATGCCTAACTTCTCAAAGAGGCAAAGTGCCTACTTGCTAAAAGTCCAACCTGATATCCTTAAAATGGCATGCCGTGATTTCCCCTTGTTTTCTCCGCACTTGCAAGCTCATGCAAACATACAAGCATACACGGGCACACAAACACATACAGACTATGCTTATTTCATTCAACTGAAAGTAACACCCTGTAATTTAGGGAACACAGAGGATAGGAATAGGAAGAGCAGGGATATTTAAACTGAAGCCCTTTCCTTAAGAGTTTAGAAAAACAGCATGGATAATGTAATGTCTTTTTATGAATGGCAATGTCATCAAAATAGTCACCCATATGTTTTCTCAAAGCAAAGCACTGTGAGGTACCCAGGGTTATGTATATTTCAGGTAAGATCACATCTTTTTCTTTTGTGTTCCTATTATTATCCCCCTATAAGTAGTATCAACACTGACACTTAGTAGCCTAAACATGTTTTCATAAGAAACTGGCTCCAGCAATGTCCTCTTTTGTTTTACTGTTAGTATTGTGGTTTTAAGTTCACCTAAGATTGTGAGAATTGTTTTGTTTCATCGAATGCTATTGACTTGTTGAATTTAATGGCCACTTTTTTTTCTTTTAGCTTAGCTATTTTAATTTTCCCCTAAGTTTTATTGAGGCATACTTGCCAAAAACTGTATGTATTCAAGGTGGAAAATGTAATAGTTTGATACACGTATACATTGTGAAATTACTACAATCACTTAACACACCTATCACCTCACATCTCACATAGTTACCTTTTTTTTTTTTTCCCCCAGTGTGGTGAGAACTCTCAGCATCTTTTTATCAAATTTCAAGTATACAATACAGTATTATTAACTATAGTCACCATGCTGAAAGTTTATGCCCTTTGACGAATATCTCCACATTTTCCCCACCTTCAGGCCCTAGCAACAAATATTTTACTCTCTGGTTCTCTGAGTTAGACTTTTTAGATTCCACATATAAGTGAGATCATACAGTGTTTGTCTTTCTGTGTCTGGCTTATTTTACTTAGTTTAATGTCCTCTGGGTTCATTCATATTGTCACAAATTGCAGGATTCCCTACTTTTTTATGGCTGAATAATATTGTGTGTGTGTATGTATCTATTTCACATTTTCTTTATCCATTCATCTGTCAACAGACACTTAGATTGTTTTACATCTTGGGGTGAATAATGTTGTAGTGAACATGGGAGTGCAGATGTTTTTTCAAGATACTGACTTTGTTTCTTTGGCTATATGGCCAGCAGTGGGATTGCTGGATCATATTGTAGTTCCTTTAACATTTTTTGAGGAACCTCCATATTGTTTTCCATTTTGGCTATAGCAGTTTACATTCCCAACAACAGTGCACAAGGGTTCCCTTTTTCCGCATCGTTGCTAATACTTGTTATCTCGCCTTTTTGATAATAGCCATTCTAACAGGTCTGAGGTGGTAGTTCATTGTTTTGATATGCATTTCCCTGATGATTAGTGATGCTCATATATCTGTTGGCCATTTTAATGTCTTCTTTGGAAAAATGTCTGTTCCAATCTTTTGCCCATTTTTAAAATCAGCGTTTTTTTTTTGCTATTGAGTTGTAAGAGTTCCATATATATATATTAATTTTTTAACATCTTTATTGGAGTATAATTGCTTTACAGTGGTGTGTTAGTTTCTGCTTTATAACAAAGTGAGTCAGCTATACATATACATATATCTCCATATCTCTTCCCTCTGTATTTTGGATGTCTAACTCCTTGCCATGGTTTGCAACCCCTAATATATGGTTTGCAAATATTTTCTTTTATTTCATAGGTTGCCTTTTCATTTTGTTATTTCCTTTGCTGTGCATAAGTTTTTAGTTTGACATAGCCCCACTTATTTATTTTTGCTTTTGTTGCCTGTGCTTTTGGTGTCATATCCAAAACATCATTGCCAAGACCAATGTCAAAGAGATTTCTCCCTATGATTTCTTCTAGGAGTTTTATAGTTTCAGGTCTTAATTTAAGTCTTTAATCCATTTTGAGTTGATTTTTGTATATGGTATAATATAAGGGTCTAATTTCATTTTTTTGCATGTGGATATCCAGTTTTTTCAATGTCATTTATTAAATAGACTATCCTTTTCCCATTTTGTATTCTTGACATCCTTGTCTTAGACTCATTGACCATATACATGTGGATTTACTTCTGGGCTCTTTATTCTTTTCCATTGGTCTGTGTGCCTGTTTATATGCCAGTACCATTATGGTTTGATAGCTTTGTAATATAGTTTGAAGTCAGGAAGTTGATGCCTTCAGCTCTGTTCTTCTTTCTCAAGATTGCTTTGGCTATTCAGTTTTTTTGTGGTTCCACATGAATTTTGACTGATTTTTTTCTACTTCTTTGAAAAATGCCATTGAACTTTTTTATATTTAGTGTATAAATCTACACTAAATATATAGATTTCTTTGGGTAGTATGGAATTTTAACAATATTTATTCTTCCAATCCATGAATACAGGATACCTTTCTATTTATTTGTGTCTTCTTCCATCTTTCATCAAAGTCTTACAGTTTTCAGTGTACTGGTATTTCATCTCCTTAGTTAAATTTATTCCTAAGTATTATTTATTATTTTTGATGCTACTGTAAATAAGATTGTTTTCTTAATTTCTTTTTTGGTTAGTCACTGTTGTGTATAGAAATGCAAATAATTTTTGTATATTAATTTTGTATCCTGCAACTTTGCTGAATTCATTATTGGTTCTAACAATTTCTTTGTGGAGGCTTTAAGGCTTTCTATTTATAAGATCATATCATCTGCAAATAGAGACAGTTTTGCTTCTTCCTTTCTTATTTGCATGGCTTTTATTTCTTTTTCTTGCCTAATTGCTCTGTATAGGACTTCCAGCACTATGTTGAATTAAAAATGGCAAGAGTCAGAATCCTTATCTTGTTCCTGATCTTAGAGGAGGAACTTTTTACTGTTGAGTATGATGGTCATATATTGTCTTTATTATGTTGAGGTACATTCCTTTTATACCTAATTTGTTGAGAGTTTTTATCATGAAAGAATGTTAAATTTTGTCAAATGCTTTTTTCCTGCATCTATTCAGATGATCATATAATTTTTATCTTTTATTTTCTTAAGGTGATCTATCATGTTTGTTAATTTGTGTATGTCCTGGGAACCTTGCATCCCAAGAATAGATCTCACTTGATTATAATGTGTGATCCTTTCAATGTGCTGTTGAATTTGCTTTGCTAGTATTTTCTTCAGGAATTTTGCATCTATGTTCATTAAGGATATTGACCTGTAATTTTCCTTTCTTGTAGTGTCCTTATTTGTCTTTGGTATTAGAGTAATGCTGGCCTTGTAAAATTAGTTTGGAAGTATTTCCTCCTCTTCTATTTTTGAAAGAGTTTGAGAAGGACTGATGTTAATTATTTAAATGTTTGGTATAATTCACTAGTGAAGCCATCTGGTCCTAGTCTTTTCTTTGTTGGGGGGCTTTTGATTGCTGCTTCAAAATGCATACTTATTATTAGTCTGTTCAGATTTTCTATTTCTTCATGATGTTTTTCATGGCAGATTGTATGTTTCTAGGAATTTGTCCTTGTCTTCTAGGCTATCCCATTTGTTGGTGTATAATATTTCACAGTAGTCTCTTATGATCCTTTGTATTTCTGTGATATAAGCTGTAATGTCTTCTCGTTCATTTATAATTTTGAGTCCTCTCTCTTTTTTTGGTTAGTCTCGCTAAACTTTTGTCAATTTTATTTATCTTTTCAAAACATCTTCTAGTTTTGTTGATTTTTTACATTGTTTTTCTAGTCTCTTTTTCATCCGGTTTGCTCTAATCTTTATTATTTCCTTCGTTCTGCTAAATTTGGGCTTAGTTTGTTCTTCTTTTTCAAGTTCCTTGAGGTGTAAAGTTAGCTTGTTTATTTGACATCTTCCTTTTTTCTTAATGTAGTTGTTTACTGCTATAAATTTCCCTCTTAGAACTGCTTTTGCTGCATTACATAAGTTTTTGGTATGTTGTGTTTTCATTTTTGTTTGTCTCAAGATATTTTCTGATTTCTTTTTTATTGGGTTTTCCAGAGTATGTTGTTTAATTTACATGTATTTCTGAATTTATCAATATTCCTCCCATTATTATTCCTAGTTTTATATCATTGTGGTTGGCAAGGGATACTTTATATGATATCAATCTTCATTAATTTGTTAAGACTTGCTTTGTGGGCTAACATATGATCTATCCTGGAGAATGTTCTGTGTGTGCTTGGAAAAAATGTGTATTCTTGTGCTGTTCGATGGAATGTTCTGTATATGTTAATTATATCAATTTAGTCTATAGTGTTATTCAAGTCTGTTTTTTCCTTATTGATTTTCTGTCTGGATAATCTATCCATTATTGAGAGTGGGGTATTGAAGTTCCCTACTATTATTGTATTGCTGTCTATTTATTCCTTCAGTCTGTTAATGTTTGCCTTAAATATTTAGGTGCTCCAATGTTGGCTTCTATTGGTTTCCCAGGCTGATGAGATTACCTGCAGAATTACAGCTGAGATGGATTAGAGCTAGGTTACTTGGCTGTTGCTGTGTTCACAATGGGCTCTGTGTTTGGTGAGCCTTTTACCAGGGATTTGGGCTGGGGTGGATCCTATTTGGTCCCTGGGTGGACAGAACTGCCTCTAGAACCTTGATTAGTAGGGCTGGTGCTGGGACAAGGTTCCACTTCAGGGTCTGCAGTTGGGTCTTCAGACAGTGGTCCTGTTATCAGGTATGTGGAAAGATATGCCTCTCTTTGAGTCCTTGGGAGGGCTTCTACTGGGCCACTGGGTGGGTCCCTGGACAGACTGGCTGGCTCTGGACTATGGTTGATAGGAGCTGGAACTGAGGCCCAAGATTCCTTCAGGGTACACAACTGGAAATGAGATCTGAAGTCATAGCTCTGAAGGCATGGATGGTCACGTCTCCCACCAGATCCCTAGGTGGGTAGAACTGTTCCCTGACTGCAGTGGGGAGGGGCTAGAGCTGTGTCACAGGGACATTTCAGGATCTCTGGGGATGCAAATAAGTATGTCTCCAGCCACGTCCCTGGGCTGGTAGGACTGCTTATGGATGGTGGCTGAAAGGAGATGGAGTCAGATCATGAGTTACTTCAGTGTCCATAGCTGTGGGTTTATTACTGAGGCATAGACAGGCATGACTTCTCTGAGGTTCCTTGGCATCCTGTGCTGGTGGCAGGACCAAGGTCAAATGGGGCTATAGGCAAATCCACAGGGGTCAGAACTGTTTCTGAGTCTTGCTAGGGACACTATAGGGGTGCCATCCCCCTTGGTTTGGGCCTGCTTTATTAAAACAGACTTCCTTGGTTGTGGGCCCCCCGAGGTTTCACAGTGTCCTGCCTGGATTCCAAAGCTCCCACAAAGACACTTTTTGTCTGTGAATGGCTGCCAAGTTATTGTTGCCAGGGGATGATACAAGCTGGGAACATCCTGTTCTGCCATATCTCTCATGTCACTCCTGGCCAAACTTTGAACATTCAGTTATGGTAAAGAGGAGCATGTTGTATTTTAAATATCTCATTTCATGAGATCTGCAAGAAATTTTCAAAATTTCTGTTACTTCTATTATGAACCAGTTTATTCTAAAACTCATGAATATCTGTAATGGTTTAAGCTTATATCACCTCTGAGCATTTTAATTATCCTCAAAGTTATAAATAATGATGCCCCCCAAACTTGTATTTTCATAGAATATTCCAAATTGTCTACTTTATTCAGTATATCTTGGGTTCAAAAAGGGTATTTTATTTTATCTTATTTTTTAATTGAAGTATAGTTGATTTACAATGTTGTATTAATTTCTGCTGTATAGTAAAGTGACTCAGTTATACACATATATACACTCTTCTTTTTATATTCTTTTCCATTATGGTTTATCCCAGGCTATTGGATATAGTTCCCTGTGCTATACAGTAAGACCTTGTTGTTTATCCATTCTATATGTAATAGTTTGTATCTACTAACCCCAAACTCCCAGTTGATCCTTCCCCCACCCCGCCTTCCCCTTGGCAACCACAAGTCTGTTCTCTGTGTCTGTGAGTCTGTTTCTGTTTTGTAGATAAGTTCATTTGTGTCATATTTTAGCTTCCACATATAAGTGATATCATATGGTATTTGTCTTTCTCTTTCTGACTTACTTCACTTAGTATGATAATCTCTAGTTGCATCCATGTTGCTGCAAATGGCATTATTTTCTTTTTTTTATGGCTGAGTAGAATTCCATTGCATATATGTACCACATCTTCTTTATTCATTTGTCTGTTGATGGACATTTAATTTAGGTTGTTTCCATGTCTTGGCTATTGTGAATAATGCTGCTATGAACATAGGGGTGCATGTATCTTTTTGAATTATAGTTTTGTCCAGATATATGCCTAGGAGTGGGATTGTTGCATCATATGGTGATTCTATTTTTAGTTTTCTGAGGAACCTCCATATTGTTTTCCATAGTGACTGCAGCACATTCCCATTACCACTAATGGGAATGTAGCAAGGGATCCCTTTTCTCCACACCCTCTCCAGCATTTGTTGTTTGTACACTTTTTAATGTTGGCCATTGTGACTGGTGTAAGTGGTATCTCACTGTAGTTTTGACTTGCATTTCTCCAATAAGTAAGGATGTTGAACATCTTTTCACATCTAAAGGGTATTTTAAAAATAATAGTGTCCTCTATGCATATATAGAGTTTATTGCTGTTATTACCATTGAAAATAATCTGCATTCGTTATTGGTGGTGGGATTGAAACAAAATACAAATCTGATATATTTTAAGATTTAGGAGTGATTTTAACCAGTTTACTTAGATTTAAAGATGAGAAAACTGAGGCAAAGTGAAGTTAAGTTACTTGTGAAAGTCAAAGCTAGTAAGTGATGAAGCAGAAATTCAAATCCATGCCTTTGTTATTTTATTTTCTTATATTTTGACTGATGGGTTATTTAGATGTATATTGCTTAATTTCCAAGTATTTGGAGGGGTTTTTCTAGATATCTTAATGATTTATAATTTAATTGCATTATAGTCAGAGAAAAAGCTCTGTCAGATTTCAAATTTTCAAAATTTTGTTGAGCCTTATTTTTATCCTTGGTAATAACTCCTTTTCTTGAGACCTACTTTGTCTGATAGTAACATAGCCAAGCCCGACAGAAAAACAGATTTTTATGTTTACTGTATGGTATGTCATTTTTCTTCCTTTTACTTTCAAACTATGTCTTTTTGTAGATAGAACATAGTTGAATCTTGTGACTTAATCCAGACTGATGATATCTGCCTTATAATTGGATTATTTAGTTAGTGTAGTATGTTTAGTGTAATTATTAATGATTTTGTTCAAACCTATTGTCTTGCTATTATCTTCCAGTGTCCCATCCATTATTTGTTCTTCTCTTCCTCCTTCCTTGACTTCAGTTAATTAAATATTCTTTAGTATATAATTTTAAGTGCATAATTGGCTTTCTAGCTATACGCGTAATATTTTTAATGATTACTCTAGGGACTATAACATGCATTTTTAATTTAACACAGGCTACTTAGAGTTAATATTGTGCTACCTCATGTAAAAACTTCAGTAGTAAAATTCCATTTGTGCCTCCTCCCACAGGTTTTTGTGATATTGTAGTCAAATATTGCACATCAAAATATGTAATCTTATTATTTATTATTTTTACCTTAGATAATATGATAGAACACTATTTTTTCCTTAGTCATTCATCCTTAAATACATTTTGAGAAGATATATAGTGTTTTATGTTTACTCACTTAATTTACCATTTCTGATGCTCTTCATTCCTTTTTGTAGATCCAAATTTTACTCTACTGTCATTTACTTCAGCTTGAAATATCTTATTTATCATTTCTCAAAGTACAGATCTGCTCAAGATTAATTTTTAACTTTAGTTATTTAAAAATGTATTTATATCTCACTCTCATTTTCAAGAATTTTTTTTTGTTGTTGAATTCTTGTTTGGCATCATTTTTCTTTCAGTACTTTAAGCTTCCTGTTCCATTGTATTTTGGTCTCCATTATTTCTGATTAAAAGTCACCTGTTATTTGTATCATTGTCCCTGTGTGTAACATATTGTTTTCTTTTATCTGCCTTTAATATTTTCTCTCTGTCTTGAGTTTTCAAAAGTTTGCTTATGCTGTTTCTAGATGTGGTTCTCTTTGTATTTATTTTAGTTGGGGCTAACTAGATTTTACTTTTTTAAAAACAAATTTGGAAAACTTCTACTGATTACTTTTATGCCCTTTTCTTTCTTTCTTTTCCCTTTGGGACAGTTACATGTATGCTAGATTGCTTGTTACTGTCTCTGAGGATAGGTCACTGAAGCATTGGTTAATTTTTTAAAATATCTTTTTTTCCTCTGTGTTCATATGGGGTAATTTCTACTGATTTGTCTTCATGTTCACTAATCCTTTCTTTAGTACTAAGTCTTCAATCTGATGTCAAGGTCCATCAGTACATTTTTATTTTAGATATTTCATTAATCCATGCTGAAATCTCCATTTGTTTTTTTTTTATAGTTTCTATTTTTCTGTTGAGATTCTCATTTCTTCACTTATTATGATCATCTTTGCCTGAAGATCCTTGGATCTATTTTTTGTAGCTTCTTTAAAATCTTTTTCTACCAATTCTAACATCTGGGTCTTCTTGGGGTCTGATTGTATGGACTATTTATTTTCTTAAATATGAGTCTCATCTCCCTATTTCTTTGAATGTACAGAAATTTTTATTTTATGCTAGACATTTTGGATGAAGCTTTGTAAGGAATTGGGATTATGACATCATCCCTGCAAAGTTGTTGAATATTTTTCCTATCAGGCAATTAAATGAAAAATACTCTTGTTCTTGTCATGCATGGTTTTAGTCTCTATTAAGGCAGGTCTGTTTTGCCTTTGAGTTTAATCCTAAGGAGTGATCCATTCTGGAGGTCATGGTACTAACTCTTAAACCATGGGTCTTTCTGGGGTTTGAGCTGAATGCTTTAGGTACTCAGTGAGGTCTCTTCACACTGGTATTTCAGTATCTCCCATCACTGCAGGTCCTCTGGTATTTTCACTTAGCACTTAGTCCCACAGCAGGCAGTCTCTGCTACCTGACGTCTCACTTCTTATATTGGCCAAGAACCTGCAGCAAACCCTCATGCAGTCTTCTAACCCCAACCTACTCACAAAGCTATTTCTCCTTTGGTCACCTGCCCTGTAAATTACAGCTTTTTTGGCAGCATCATATTCTAATCTCTGCTTCCTCAGCCCATTGAGATTTCAGCTTAACATTTAACGTGATCTCCAACTCCCTGAGTAAGGGCAGGAAAAGAACCCCAGCAAAAAGCTAAGAAAATTGTGGGGCTCACCATGTATACTGTCCTTCTCTCAAGGATCAAAGTCCTGCTATGACCATTTTCCAGTGCCTAAACAGTGTTGTCTCATATATTTTGTCCAGTTTTATACTTACTTATAGCAGGAAGGCAGGCCCAGTACCAGTAACTCTATCATGGGTGGAGTAAAGAATCTATGGGTTTATGTTTAATTTTCACAAAACCTTGTGATATAGTATTTGTGAAATAGGTAGTATTATTATAACACAATTTTATAGAGAATTAAACTCAGGCTAACTGGTGAGTGGGGGAGTCAGAATGAAAACCTGAGCGGTCAGATTCAGACTCCATGCTCTGATTTAACATACAATGCTGCCTCTGCAACTTGAAATTATGTTATTACCTTCGTTGCATTTACCACACACTCTTTTTTCTCATATTAGTATTTGTTTTTTAAACTTTGCTACCTCTTCTAATATGCATAAACACCACATATTTCCTGTTTACAACTACCACCCCCACTGCCTAGCACAAGCTCTTGGTGAGCATTCAAAAATATTTGTTGAATGAATGAGTGAATGTAGATGACACCATTACAATTTTGAAAAGAGGCTCATTTCCACATATTTGCTATTTTAGACTTCATCTTGCCTGCCACCTTGTGGCATCAAAATTCTGCAGCAAAAACAAGCAAACAACAGCAATATAAAGGTGGGAAATATGCAAAAAAGTTGATATGCATCATTAGAATCTTTACAGTTATACAAATAAACATATAATTATATGATAGGAAAAGAGTTATAGTAGGATTTCTATTCTTGATAAGATAGCAGTAATTAGAAATCAGTCTTAGGAATGTTCAAGACACCTCTGATAAACAGTGATACTAGTTTGATGAAGTGAGCACAGAGTTGATATGTTTGACTGATGAGTCTAGGCATCACTTGTGGTTGAAGTAAAAAAAAAAAAAAATGATATCCATATTTGCCACTTCGGATATGTTATTTAAAAAAAGAAAAACTTGTTAACAGTTGTTTCTAAAGCCTTTGTATTACTTATTATCATATTTTAAATGTCAACACTTGCCTAATTAATTTCAAAATGTATCTTTGTTGAACCTAAAACCATAAAGTTATGGTTCTTGTAGTCTTCTACATGACAGAACAACATGCAGTTACTTTTTATCAGAAGCAAAACTATGTGATGGTTTTCAAGCTAATTTTTGTGTTAACAGATCTCCTAAAGATATGCAGTAGACCTCACATTTACATAAAATTAAAGAAAGGATGCTTCAGCAAATGCAAATAAATGCAAAAAGGGAATATTTTAATTTTGATCCATGATTAGTATCAACCATCACAATGTGGTGATAATACAAAAGCAAGATTCTGCATTCAGTGTATAACTGAATGTATAATGGTGTATAATGGTTGTAGGCTATTTATAGACTGAGTATCCTGATTAATTTATTTATTTTGAGAAATATATTTATGTTTCAGGCTCTACTTTAAAATCTGAGATCTTTAAAAACATTTAAATATTAGAATTGTAGGCACTGTCTTCTGCAATATGACATTTTGCTGGGTAGCAAAATGATTTATTTCAGTTGGTGCATTATTAATTGTATGAATTGACTGTTTAACCTCTATTGATTTCCCTTTCTTAATGTTCAACTTAGAAAAAGAAGCAAAAGTTATTTTACAATAGAATAAAAAGGATACAAAAGTTAATCCTGGCATAATGGGGAAGATTAGTTTACTATTCATCATTATATATCCTCCCTTCAGTAATTTTCAAGGTCTTGAAAGAGCATGCTTAGTTTTAAAATAAAAGTTTCTAAGCCTAAATAGTGAATCTATTGAAACTAATCCTTGCATCCTTGTTTCTTATAGTACAATTTTGATTAATGTTCATTACTTGTTTTTATAACACTGAATTAAATATTGACATGACCATACCATTTTGAATCCTTTTATTATTAAAAATGATTTGAAAATCCATCAAACCATTCTAATATCCAGGAGATAGTTTCCTTAATATGCAGGCCATTTTGATGGCACTTCTTATGTGTAGTGAAAACTGTGGAGAAGGTGATAAATAATTACTTTCAAGTGCATCTCAATTCAGTGTTGTTTATGTATGCCTATAGATTTTCTGGGCTATTCCCAATTTTAAATATTTTCTTCCATTGAGCTCACAAGTCACCCAAGTGGCTTTTTCCTTTCAAATGGAAATGGAATGAAATTCTTTGACATAACCATATGTCCTGATATTGGGTTTGAAAATGATGTTTGCATAAGGTGTTTCCAGAAACTATAGAGTCTAATTTTCTTTGGTGTCAAAGAGAATCAGTGTTTAGGTTCTGCAGTTTACTTAAAGCAAGAAAATTTCTTTCAAGCAGGTTATCTTATGAATTTAAAAGTGGTTTTGTTGTCCTTGATGTCAAGCTTAAGCCTACAAGCTTGAGGTCTCCTTAGAGCCATGAAGAATCTTTGGCGGAACTCTTACATCATTGTGGATGTAGAGTTGTAAATGATTTTTAGCGTGTTGGCAGATCTCCTGCTGACATAATGAGTATTAATATAATTGATAATTGTGTTTCCTCGTGGTTATTAACAGGGCAGGCATTATGTTTTCATGTTGATATTAGTTTTATTATTTGTATCCAAAAGAAGTCCAGGATGTGTGAGATCAGAAAATGAACAAGACTAAATATTTAGGTCAATCACTCTAAGCCAGGCAGAGAGGGGTAGAGGCTTCATAATTCTAAGAAAAGAGTTATTTGAAAGACATAACATAATCACTTTATCTTTGCCATAGATTAAACTGAATATTACCCATGATAAGAGCAAGGCCTTTAGGAAACAGGACATTTTTATAGAAAAAAAAGATAGGGCTGGGTAATCCTGAGGATTCTAGGAAGCCGCAAGCTAAAACAGAGTTCTGAAGAGGGATAGAAACATACAAAAGAAATCTTTAAGGACATAGATTAAAAAGTGTTTTACACCTTTGGACAGCTGTCACACTCACCCTTGCATAGCATCCTTCGAATCAGCTATGCTATCTCCAAATAAGCGATAAGCTTTCGAGTCTTTGCTCATGTTTCACAGTTGGAATTTCCTTCTACCATTCTCTGTATTTTGGGCAATTTTGGAAATTCTTCTGATCTTTCTCGTTCCTTACTTAACCTTATTCGTACCCTCCTTTCTTCCTGCCCTAATTTGCTACTACAGTTATCTGCCTTTTTATTTTGTCTGGCTTTATGGATAATTATTTATGGCTCTCTTTCTTCCATTAGGTTTTGAGATGCCCTTTGTGATCTCTATGATTGCCTAGTTTAACATAAATCGAGTAGTAAAGAAATGTTTTTTGTTTTGTCTTTAAATTTAAATGGAATCTAAGTTAATCATACAAGCTCACATAATACCCTCTGCTTGCATGGATAGTACTTACTTGTAGTTATTAATACTTCATTTTACCTGTGCGCATGATTCAGGGCAAGGTCAGGTTTCCTCATCCGTAGATAGCATGTAACAAGCTTTGTCTCAATGAAACTCGCCACACTTGCTACATCTTCAGCAGATGCTTCAAATGGTTTTCCCAGAGCTGCCCCTTTGCTGCAAAGCTTTAAAAAAATACAGTGCTTCAAATTTTCTAATAATCTTGACATATAATTGATCTTTTAAACAAGCAAAACATATATATGTACATGTACTTTTTCCAAACTACAAGTCAAATATTAACATTTTGATTGTAAATTAAATAAATTGTTCCTGTTCACTATTAAGTGACTATAATATAAGTAACATATTTTACTGTAAAATATTTTTAAAGTATGATATATTTTAAAGGGGTGCCATTAGCTAAGAATGTCTGTTTTAAAAATAAAGCACACAATAAGCAAAGATATTAGCAGAAAACCAGATATAAATCATATTAAATACCAATGCTTTTATGAAAACCCAGCTGAGCAATGATCTAGCACACTATCAAGTTGATTTAATATAATAAGGGGTATCGGAAGTAAACTCCTAGGAGCCATTAACATGATTGGTGATTAATTTGAGTCTGAATCATATTCTCTAGGATGTTATTGAAAGAAAAGAAGTGAAAATTTATTAGAATTTATTGGCGGAGGGCACAGTATCTGAAAAACATGGCAGGAATGTGGAATTCTTAATAAAAATTCCAGGAAGTCAGTGGTTTCTGGGCACCACAGATAAACTGTAGAAGAAGAAAATAATTAATTTTGGGAGGAGAAGCCCAAACATTAAGAAGTGTCAATAATATGACAAGGATAGATCGGCACTTTTTTTTTTTTCCCTCAGAGTTTTCTACTGTGTCTTAGAATCAAGGCTGATGGGGGAGGAGAAACTCCACCTCTGTTTAGTGACCTTATTCCGAATATCTGCTTCTTTGCTCTTTTCTATATCCTCTATGCTTTTCTTACCAGGGATAGTAATATTTGGAGTTAATATCTATTTATATATACCTTAGTGTAAAATTTCTTGTATTCTAAATCCTTTTCATTTAAATGATATTATTTAAACTAATTTTTCTGTTTTTAAATTTTTTTGGCTGCGGTGGGTCTTTGTTGCTGCGCACGGGCTTTCTCTGGTTGTGGCGCCTGGGCTGCTCATTGTGGTGGCTTCTCTTGTTGCAGAGCACGGGCTCTAGGCGCGCGGGCTTCAGTAGTTGCAGTACGCGAGCTCAGTCAGCTGTTGTGGCTCGCGGGCTCTAGAGCGCAGGCTCAGTAGCTGTTGCACATGGGCTTGGTAGCTCCGCGGCATGTGGGATCTTACCTGACCAGGGCTCGAACCTGTGTCCCCTGTATTGGCAGGTGGATTCTTAACCACTATGCCACCAGGGAAGTCCCCTAATCTTTCTTTTATAGAGTAAGTTGAGGTTGCCTTGCAACCTCATTTACATTAACATTGTTGTCAGTTATTTTTTAAAGTGCAAATGGGTTGAGAATGACTATATTCTGTTCGAAAATGTATTTCTCTTCTTAATTTTATCCAACAACTATGAGCTGAAGGTGAATCTAGATGTTAAACATCCCTAGTTTGAATTGGTAGTTACCTGGTGCTACTATCTTTTGCCTGGATATCCTGTCAAGTCTGAGAATTCATATCATTTTTAAAAGTCTTTTCCAATTTGATGGGAGAAATTTGTTACTATAATACATACATTCAGTCAATATATAGTTTTGAGTAATTACTAGTAATTGTCATACAAAAATTACTGCCCTTACATTTTAATTTGCATTAGATAGGTCTTTTAAATAAATGTTGGCTATTTTTAATTCCATGTAAATTCCTGTTTTCTATTCCTTGCCTATTTCCATAATCTTTTTCTTACTAATTATAAGAGCTCTTTAGATATGTAATCTATTATTCCTTTTCCTGAACAACTATACGCACACAATCAAATGTAAAATTTTTCCCCTCAAATTATCCTTTAGAAAAGAGTCAAATTCTATTCATGTTCTTATAAGGGTCCTCAGAGTACAGTTCTCAATTATTTGGAGGGAAAAAAAGCAAAGACTCTTGTGGAAGATACAAAGTAAATGACCTCAGTCAATGTTGTCTGGTTGCTTTATAAAGATTACCTGATAAAATTGATAATAAAAGAGACAAAGCATTTAACACTGATTTAGTAACTATTCCTGAGAGTCTGACCTCACGAATGTCAATATAGTTGGAACAAAATATCACTTAAGAGAAAGTGTTATAGTTTGAACATGACAGCTTGAAACCACACCTCTCCTCTGATCCTGTAGGGCCAACCTGATCTTGCAGGACCCAGAGATACCTAAAGCAACAGTTTTTCAGGGGGAAGATAAAAAGGTTTTTGGATGACATAGCTCTTTATAAAGCCCAAATCAGTAGAAAACAAACTGAGTAGAAAGTACGTAGTTTTATTTGCCAGCATATCATCATATTAAAATTCTAGAACCTCTTGATTAATTTTATCCTCTAAATTAAATCAGCATTTTTTTCAAGTCTTAAATGCTCACATCTCATGGATTTTTCACATAAAATCTTAAAGAAACAAAAGAGAAACAAACAAGACCCACAGTGTATGTGTTCTTTGCCCCTTCCTCCGCTGTGTCCCTCTCTGTTGCGGTGGAGCAGGCATGTTTCCTTTCTCAGGCACACTTTTTGTGGAATGAATATGTGGGCCATTCAGGGAGTAGCATCTACAAGGACACTCAGATCCTACATGGTAAGAGGAAGCTGACCTTCAGATTTAATAATATTAAAGACTTCGCCTGTGAACATTGAGATAAAGTGAAGAATAAATGCCTGATCTAATGTCTTCAATATTCTCTACTTCTGTGAGATTCAAGGCCAGAAAAGGAATAAAACGATCAATCTTAACACACTAAAGAGTATACTTTATGAAGCCAAACTATAAGACAGCAAGGAGAGACAGGGATAATTTTTCAGTTCACATTAAAATGGGAGAACAGGCAGCCTGCTGGGTAGGCTTATGTATATTTGTGGTGATCTTGGTTTATCAGTCAAGTACTCTAAGATAGAGCACTTTCTGATTTTATCAAAGATTGCTTTATTTATTTGCCAAAGTGGGGCATCTTTGAAATAAGCTTTGCAAATTGTTATAAATATGTTGAAGTTAAAGGTAGAATTATAGTAAATATAGACAAAGTACTGGTGTCAGGATTATAAAGAACATTACAGATATTTTGCTGAATTTTAAAATTTTCATGCAGACATTTGTAGAGACTGAGAAGTTAATTCTCTAGAAGATGAAGAACTTTAATGTGAGATGTATTTGTTTGAATGTAGGAAGGGTGACTTAGTTCAAATTATATTTGTCTAAAGCTATACACTTTACCTTTTTGGTGAAATAACTCATGGAGATAAGGCAATAAAAACTTTTAAACTACCTGATATAGTATATCAGTGAGAAGACTGAATTAGGAAACAAAAATTATGTGTTAGTTTTTTGTTTTGAAAAGAAGCCTAAAATATTTTTGAAAGACGCATGGACAAGTTAAAAGCATATTATTTAAGGGAAAATGCAGTGAAGACTCTTATGTGTATTGTTGTTGTTTTCATGAGAAGGTAGATTAAAATGAAATTTCAGTAGTAAATTAGAATCACAGCTCAAATTTTAATTAAAAAATACATATTTTACAAAATATATTTGATAGTTTTCTGAAAACAGGATGGCAATACTTCAGAGTTATAAAACCTTTTTCTAAGGTAACTCAAAGTTCTTTTAAGAAATAAATATCAAACCTATTTTCAGAAATTGTGGCAAAAAGGAATTTCAAGTTCTGTTTAAAAACACAGATAAAAATAATATAAAGCCCAATAATAGCAGAAATAACCAAGATTAAATATTATATTATGGTCCCATTCTTAAAAATACAGCCACACATTTTTCTTTAATTAGTATCATCATTAATAAGATTGATATTGCTAATAGATTCTCCCTTATTAGAATACTGTATGGTGAGTGTTTGCCCACCATACTCCTGGGACATAATTTTGAGTGATCCCTGAAGGTCTAGGAGAGAACAATAAATCTTGAAAAATGTGGCATTATTTGAGTTATCAATTAGTTACAAATAAGAGTATATATCATTCATCCAATCAGAAATTTTTAAGGTTTTTATATTGCTTTGGAAATTACAAAAAAATCTAAAGATGGAGAGTAAGTTACCCATAACCCTATCACCATGTATAATTGCCATTAATTTTTTACATATTCCTAACATCCTTTTCATGTTTTTATAATAAATTATGTATCGTATATAATCTTTGCATTTCTTTTTCATATGCCGTGCTTCCTTTTATGTTTTCAATTAAAATCTAAAACGTATTAAGATATACTCATGTTATAATTATAGTTGGATATTTCAATATCCCACTCTCAGCAAATGATAGAAATACTACAAAGAAAATCAGCAAAGATCATAAAGATCTGAGCAACACAGTCAACCAATGGTAATTGACATATATGTAAAACACTCCACCTAACAACAGCAGAATACATATTTTTCTCAAGCACCCATGGCAAAGTCACCGATATAGAGCATATCATGGGCAATAAAGTAAACGTCAACAAATTGAAAAATACTGAAATCATTCAGAGTATATTCGCTACCATAATGGAATCAAAACTCAACAGTTAAGGAAAAAAAAGACTCCAATTTGAAAGTGGGCAAAGACATGAACAGATTTTTCACTGAAGAGGACATGCAGATGGCAAATAAGCTCATAATAAGATGTTCGACATGTTTATTGTTTGACATCATTAGTCATCAGAGAAATGTAAATTAAAACTACAATGAGGTATCACCACATACCTATTAGAATGGTTAAAATACAAAATAGTGACAACACCAAAATCTGAGAATGGTGAGGAGTTGGATCACTCCCACATTGCTGACAGGAATGTAAAATGGTACAGCCAGTGGAGAAAACAATATGGCGGGTGCTTAAAAAACTAAACATGCAACTACTGTACAACTCAACGTTAGGCACTTATCCCAGAGAAATGAAGACTTATGTTCACACAGAAATCCATATTTGAATGTTTATAGCAAGTTAATTCATAATAGCCCCAAATTGGAAGCAATCTAGATGTCCTTCAATGGTGAATGATTAAAAAAATGGTGATACAGCTATACTGTAAAGCATTGTTCATCTATAAGAAGGAATGAGTGAGTGATAATGCAACAACTTAAGTGAATCTCTAGGGAATTATGCTGAGTGAAAAAAACCCCATCCCTAGAGGTTATATACTGTATGATTACATGACAAAATTATAGGAATAGAGAACAGATTAGTGATTGTGTGGGGTTAGGGATGGAATGGGTGTTGTGGTTATAAAAGGACAACAGGAAGGAATCCTTGTAGTGTTAGAACTGTAAACTGTAAGGTATTTTGACTTTGGTGGGTAGATACACAGAAGTAAAGACACACACACACACACACACACACACACACACACACACGAGTACAAGTAAAGTTGGAGAAATTTTAAGATTGGTGGAATGCCTGAATCTTAATATTTTGGTGATGGTACTAGTCTTGCAAGGGCTTACCAGTGGGAGAAAACTGCATAAAGAGTAAATGGGATCTCTCTGCATTATTTTCTACAACTGCATAAGAATCTACAGTTATCTCAAAGTAAAGTTTAATTAAAAAATAATCATGTTAAGGTTTAAGTGTCTTTCATTTTATCCCCCTCCTTTTGTTTTAGCACATTATCATGTTTAACTGAGATTTGGGATGAGAAGATTAATCATATCTGAGGGAAATAATCTTCTTGGGTTTTTTCTTATCAAATTATAGACTGATTTTTATAATGAAGGGTAATAATTCATAATGAAGTTTGCTCTGAAGTTTTATTTGGCAGCCATTGTGAAAGAATGCATCAGTTTCTCCACATTCTCATTATTGTGGTCTCTTATTTAAGGACATTGGCCATGAGGTGAGGGTTGTACTTAGTGATATTCACAGGGAGAAGGTGTCAGGTCCTTTTGTATTATGACTTCATTATTTATTTTTTCTTAAACATCTTTCAGTTTGCAAGCCCCACTTCCAAGTAATTTTTCATAGAGGGGTTATGTGGATGGTAACTTCTCTGAGCTCACGCATAACTGAGAATGTATTTTTGCTGACTTTATACATGTAAAGGAATGTGGCTGAGTGTATGTTTCTTGAGACATAACCGTTTCTCTGTAAACACATAGTTCTCCATTTATGTTCTCATATTTAGCATGAAGAGGAGGAAAAAAATAATACTTTTTTGGATTAAACTAGACATAATTTAAAAGAACTTCCTGTGTTGAAATTTCTTTGTTTTCCCCATGCATGTGATACATTTTTCTATCTTCTTGTAATTCAAAATTATTGCTACCATGAATCCAGATGTGTTCTATTTTCATCTGTTTTGCCCGGAAAGAGGTAAGGTCTTTGTGTTTCCATACCCAGGTTTCTTGTTTTTTGTTTTAACTTAGAAAAGTTTTCTTCACTTACATCTTTGATTATTGTTCCCATCCCAACAGCCATGTTTTCTTTCTTAAGAAAGTAATTAAGTTGCATTTCCATCTCTGTTCTTCATGTCTGTTAGGTTCTCTGTTTTATTTCACCACTGCATTCTGGGAGAGTGTCTCAGGATTGTCTACTAAATTATTGGCTTTATTTCCCAATATTAACTCTACTATTAACTCTATTTCTTTTTATAATGATGACAATTGCAAACATTTAAATAGTGTTTATTATGTTACAAGCAATGTTCTAAGAGCGCTCCGTCTATTACCTCATTTGATAATCACTGTTTTCATGCCCATTGTCCTAGTCAGTTCAGGTTGCTATAAAAAAGTACCATAGACTGGGTGGCTTAAAAAATAAACATTTACTTCTCACAGCTCTGGAGACATGGAAGTCCAAGATCAGGGTGCAGTGTGGTCCACTTCTGGTGAGGGCGCTCTTTCAGGTTGCAGATTGTTAACTTCTCATGGTAACCTCCCATGGCAGAAAGAGGACCAGAGAGCTCAGTTGGGTCTCTTTTATAAGGGAACAAATTCTCTTCATGAGGGCTCCACCTTCAAGACCTAATCACCTCCCAAAGGCCCCACCTCCAAATACCATCACATATATGATTAAGTTTCAACATATGAATTTGGGGGGGACAAGCATTCAGTGCATAGCACTCATTACTCATTTCACAGATGAGGAAACTGAAGTTTAGAGAGGTATGTAATCATCTCAGGCTACACAGTAATTTGGATTCATGCCTAGATGTCTGGCCCTAGAGTGTGTGTGTTTAATCACTGCACCAGTGCTACAGTGTCAGTTCATGAGCTACTGATCCATGATGAGATTAGCACAGAAACAGAGTAAGCATTTAGAAACTTTCATAGTAGTTTGATAGAGAAATATTATATTTCTTGAATTATAATGTAAATTAGCTTTTTTTTTTTTTTTGGTACGCGGGCCTCTCACTGTTGTGGCCTCTCCCGTTGCGGAGCACAGGCTCCAGACGCCCAGGCTCAGCAGCCATGGCTCATGGGCCCAGCCGCTCCACAGAATGTGGGATCTTCCCGGACCGGGGCACGAACCCGTGTCCCCTGCATCGGCAGGCGGACTCTCAACCACTGCGCCACCAGGGAAGCCCTAGCTTTTGTATTTTTATGTCATATTTTTACTTCATTTTTTTCTAGTAATTTATTTTTACTCTGTTTAATAAAGTATCATTCCACAACAGATTGGGACAAAACCAACACCAAAGAGAATTGGTTCTTTAACACAGATAATGAAAAGAACTGTACTAAACTGTTAGAAATTTAGATAATTAAGAAAATATAAAGAGAAAAAATTCACAATTCTATTATTAAAAAATGACCACTGTTAGATGTTAGATGTTGGTGTGGATATATCTATCTTAGCTAGTTCTCTGTCTGTCTATCATCTCTCTGTCATCTATCTATGTCTTTCTCCTTCCATTTATGAAAATGATATTATTTATGATCCATACTATTATGTTTCTTTCTTTGACTGTATCTTGGACATTAATAAATATAGATTTATACCATTTTTTAAATGGCTGCATAATTTTACCAGATCCCCATTTAATGTTTTTCCTAGTGAGAAATTTCTCCAGAGACACTGAAAGTTCTTAATGTCATAAATAAGGTACATTGAACAGCCTTGTATATACATCTTTGCCCACACATTTGATCCATTTCTAAATTTTCATATTCTATATGTTATAATATACTCTTACATATCGGAATTGCCGAGTCAGGCATATATATTAGAACCCATAAAACATATTTTAGAAAGTATACATCATGAAAGTGGTCTCCAGAAAAGTTTTACACTTTTACCAACAAGGTATTTAAGTTCTTGTTTTTCTATATCCTCACGCACACTAGGTATTAGCAATGTTTTAATCTATTTATTCTTTGCTAATAAGATGAGTAACAAAGGCACCTCACCTTAATTTGATTACTAAATCAACCGCGCATGTTTATTGGCCATGTGTATGTGTATGCTGTTCATGAATTTTATTCATTTTAAAATTGGGCTGTTCTAATTCATATTGATTTATTTTCACTTAGTAAATATATAATTAGATTTTTTCCCAAATATATAATTTATTTTGAGTTATGTTCATCATGGTTTGGTGTCAGGCTTATGCTAGCTATATAAAACAAATTGGAAAGATCCCCGTCTTTTCAACATTCTGGAACACTTGGAAATAAATAGTTAAAAAAATTTCAGCCCAGCTCATTTCACCTCTTTTTTTTTTCTTATTTTATTATTGTACTGTGTAGGTTTTCAGTGTTGTGTATCAATTTTGTTAATTTATATTTTCCTAGAAGATTACCAGTTTCATTCAGACTCTAAAATCTGGCATTACAGTGAAGAACATTATATTCTTAGAACATTTTAAATGCCTGTTGTACCAGTGGTGTCATTCCCCTTTTCACTCTTGGTGCTATATAGTTTTGTTTTCTCTGTTTGTTTCTTAATTAGAATAGCAGGGGTTTGATTATTCTGTTTTTTAAAAAGCAACACACTCTTAGATTAATTTATTAATTCTGCTATTCTGCTTCCTAATTCATTGATTTTGGTTTTTATGTTGGCTTTGTTATCCCCCCCCTTCTTTCCTAAGGGTTTTTGCTTTGTTTCTCTGTAATTTTTTTTTTAACTAGTATCTTTACTTAATACTTAATTCATTTATTTTAGTTTTTCTTTTTCTTTTAACATCTTTATTGGAGTATAATTGCTTTACAATGTTGTGTTACTTTCTGCTGTATAACAAAGTGAATCACCTATACGTATACATATATCCCCATATCCCCACCCTCCCTATCCCACCCCTATAGGTGTTCACAAAGCACGGAGCAGTTCTCCCTGTGCTATGTGGCCGCTTCCCACTACCTATCTATTTCACATTTTGTAGTGTATATATGTCCATGCCACTCTGTCACTTCATCCCAGCTTACACTTCCCCCTCCCTGTGTCCTCAAGTCCATTCTCTATGTCTGTGTCTTTATTTCTGTCCTGCCCCTAGGTTCTTCAGAAACTTTTTTTTTTTAGATTCCATATATATGTGTTAGCATACAGTATTTGATTTTCTCTTTCTGACTTCCTTCACTCTGTATGACTGACTCTAGATCCATCCACCTCACTACAAGTAATTCAGTTTCATTTCTTTTTATGCCTGAGTAATATTCCATTGTATATATGTGCCATATCTTCTTTATCCCTTCATCTCTGGATGGACACTTAGGTTGCTTCCATGTCCTGGTTATTGTAAATAGGGCTGCAGTGAACACTGTGGTACATGAGTCTTTTTGAATTATGGTTTTCTCAGGATATAGGCCCAGTAGTGAGATTGCTGGGTCAAATGGTAGTTCTATTTTTAGTTTTTTAAGGAACCTCCATACTGTTCTCCACAGTGGCTGTATCCATTTACATTCCCACCAACAGTGCAAGAGGGTTCCCTTTTCTCCACACGCTCTCCAGCATTTAGTGTTTGTAGAGTTTTTCATGATGGCCATTCTGACTGGTGTGAGGTGATACCTCAATGTAGTTTTGATTTGCTTTTCTCTAATGATTAGTGATATTGAGCATCCTTTCATGTGTTTGTTGGCAATCTGTGTATTTCTTTGAAGAAATGTCTATTTAGATCTTCTGCCCATTTTTGGATTGGGTTGTTTGTTTTTTCAATATTGAGCTGTATGAGCTGCTTGTAAATTATGGACATTAATTCATTGTCAGTTGCTTGGTTTGCAAATATTTTCTTCCATTTTCAGTGTTGTCTTTTCATCTTGTTTATGGTTTCCTTTGCTGTGCCAAAGCTTTTAAGTTTAATTAGGTCCCATTTGTTTATTTTTGTTTTTATTTCCATTTCTCTAGGAGCTGGGTCAAAAAGGATCTTGCTGTGATTTATGTCATAGAGTGTTCTGCCTATGTTTTCCTCTAAGAGTTTTATAGTGTCTGGCCATACATTTAGGTCTTTAATCCATTTTGAGTTTCTCTTTGTGTATGGTGTTAGAGTGTTCTAATTTCATTCTTTTATTTTTAGTTGTCCAGTTTTCCAAGCACCACTTATTGAGGAGGCTGTCTTTTCTCCATTGTATATTCTTGCCTCCTTTATCAAAGATAAGGTGACCATATGTGTGTGGGTTTATCTCTGTGCTTTCTATCCTGTTCCACTGATATATTTCTGTTTTTCTGCCAGTACCATACTGTCTTGATTACTGTAGCTTTGTAGTATAGTCTGAAGTCTGGGAGCCTGATTCCTCCAGCTCCATTTTTCATTCCCAAGATTGCTTTGGCTATTTGGGGTCTTTTGTGTTTCCATACAAACTGTGAAATTTTTTGTGCTAGTTCTATGAAAAGTGCCAGTGGTAGTTTGATAGGGATTGTATTGAATCTGTAGATTGCTTTGGGTAGTATAGTCATGTTCACAGTGTTGATTCTTCCAATCCAAGGACATGGTATATCTCTCCATCTGTTTGTATCATCTTTAATTTCTTTCATCAGTGTCTTATAGTTTTCTGCATACAGGTCTTTTGTCTCCTTAGGTAGGTTGATTCCTAGATATTTTATTCTTTTTGTTGCAAAAAGTGCAACAAAAAGAATAAAATTTCTTTTTGGGAGTGTTTCCTTAATTTCTCTTTCAGATTTTTCATCATTAGTGTATAGGAGTGCAAGAGATTTCTGTGCATTAATTTTGTATCCTGCTACTTTACCAAATTCATTGATAAGCTCTCATAGTCTTCTGGTAGCATCTTTAGGATGCTCTATGTAGAGTATCATGTCATCTGCAAACAGTGACAGCTTTACTTCTACTTTTCCGATTTGGATTCCTTTTATTTCTTTTTCTTCTCTGGTTGCTGTGGCTAAAACTTCCAATACTATGTTGAATAATAGTGGTAAGAGTGGACAACCTTGTCTTGTTCCTGATCTTCGAGGAAATGGTTTCAGTGTTTCACCATTGAGAACGATGTTGGCTGTGGGTTTGTTATATATGGCCTTTATTATGTTGAGATAAGTTCCCTCTATGCCTACTTTCTGGAGGGTTTTTATCATAAATGGGTGTTGAATTTTGTTGAAAGCTTTTTCTGCATCTATTGAGATGATCATATGGTTTTTCTTCTTCAGTTTGTTAATATGGTGTATCACATTGATTGATTTGCATATATTGAAGAATCCTTGCATTCCTGGGATAAACCCCACTTGATCATAGTGTATGTTCCTTTTCATGTGCTGTTGGATTCTGTTTGCTAGTATGTTGTTGAGGGTTTTTGCATCTATGTTCATCAGTGATACTGGCCTGTAGTTTTCTTTTTTTGTGACATCTTTGTCTGGTATTGCTATCAGTGTGATGGTGGCCTCGTAGAATGAGTTTGAGAGTGTTCCTCCCTCTGCTATATTTTAGAAGAGTTTGCGAAGGAGAGGTGTTAGCTCTTCTCTGAATGTTTGATAGAATTCACCTGTGAAGCCACCTGGTCCTGGGCTTTTATTTTAGTTTTTCTTATATAGAAGTGTGTTGTGTGCTTGTGTGCTTTACTCAGGAAGAGAATTTGCTTTTACTTCCATCTTTTTTGCCAGTAACTCTTTAAGAAAGTGTTGGCTTCTTATTATTCTTTAAAATGTTACCACCTGCTTTTCTTAGTTGCTTGTAAGACTAGACCTTTTTTTGCATATTTGTTAGTCATTTATATTTCATTATTTATGGATTATCTGTCAGATCCTTTACCATTTGTCTTTTATGCTCTTACTCTTTTTCTTGTTAATTTCTATGAGATCAGTCATGGATGCCTGGTGTTTTGGCATGTTCTGCATTTCTTTCCCTGTTCTAGCACTGGATTCTGAAGATGTTCCCTTGAATCTAAATAGAAAAGATAATTTGTAAAGGCAGTATACATTTGTTATTTTGAAACAGTGAGATTAGGTAATTGAAGAAAATAAATTATAAAGAAATCAAAAATTAAATTGCAGCATAATTTTAAACTGGAAGCAACAAGAATCAATAAGTGATAGTATCAAATCAGAAGTACAGAGGACAATCTCTAAAACAGGAAAGATATTAAAGACTCCTTTACTCATGAATTTTTAAAATTTCTAAGAGATTTTCATGTATATAATTAGATCTAACTTTTTAGTATCTCCACAAAGTAGATAAAACAAATTTTCCCATTTGACAGGTATTAAAACCTATGGGTGAAGAAAGTCAACTGCATGGTGATGGATGGTAAATAGACTTGTGCTGGTGACCACTTTGTAGTATACAGATATTGAATTATAATGATAACCTCCTGAAACTTATATAATTTTTTTAAAAAAGAAAAAAAAATCTTATGCTAAGAGAAGTCTAGTGATTTTCCCAGTTAACAGGGGCTAAAACTGATTTTTTTTTTTTAACGGAAAGTCCTCTTTCCTCCACATCAGGCTCATTGTCCTAAATTATTCTGTTCCTGAATTTTCTTTTTTTTTTTTTAAATCTTAGTACCTAACACCTCTGTTGGACATTCAGTAGAACTGCTGGTGAAAACTTACAGTGGTTTTCTCTTGGAAAACATGACTTCAGTATTCCACCTGAGTTTAATGCTTCCTTTTTTTTTTTTTTTTTTTTTTTCACCATGTAGAATCTTTCTTAAGCTCTGACTGCACAGGAGCCTGGTCCACGCCAAATGTTTACTAGAGACTGGGTTGGTAGCTTCTTCTTGGTTCTCCTTGCAGCTCACCTTGGTACTGTTAGAACTTACCTATAGAACTTTCTTTGCTGGGAGAATTGTAAGGAGAAAAAAACAAAAACCAAAGAAATTTCAACCTCCAGAGTTCACTGCTCTTTCTTTCACCACCTCTTCTTCTCATTAACTTCATATCTCAAGGTGAAATAAACCATTTCTTGTCCATTTCCACTTCCTAAATGTTGAATGGATTAACATTTATGCATAGATACAAAAAGAGAGTACTAATACTGGAATTAGGGGAGGAAATAGCACTTAGAGCCCCAGAAATGAGTCCTTGAACATGAGTCTCTGAGTTGGGCATGCAGTAGATATAGGTGATAATCTACTTTCCAACATCTGTTCTTCCTTGACGGTTTGTTTTTTGGAAATTCTACCTGGTGTCTGGCAGGCCTTTGCGATGATCCTACTTTTTAGAAATTTCTTCTGTGGGTTACTGCAAATAGAGGGATGGGCTTTAGGCACAATGGCTAACCACCATCCTATCCTGCAAATTTTTCAATGGGATCTTTACAATCCCTTTTTATATACCAAACTAAATGTTCAGACTGCAATGGTCTCATAACTAATAGTTTTCAGTTTTAATAAATATCTTTTTATATTCCCTTAACAGAGTGGAAAGAATATCGACACCGTAGAATAACACCCATTGGTTTTAAATTTTATCTCATCTTGTTACATGAAAGAGGAAAGAATCAGAGAGCTCGTCCCTTGTAACTTTCCACATGGTGCCACATAGATCTACTAAAGTGTATCCCTGGGAGAGACAGGGTATGTGGAGCTAAGAGACACAGAGAATTATGTTCACACATCAGCGGACTTAAAAGTACCATCAGGGTTTCAGGAGCAATGCTTTTCAGCCAAGTAGGCCATGATGTGACCGCTATTAAATTTATAGCGGAATTGGGGAAATGAGGTTGCTCCCTGGGTGACACACTGTTGAATGACAGTAAAAAGTAATTAATCATTCCTACTCCTGTTTGTTAAAATAGCTATGCTTCAATCTTTTTTTTTTTTTTTCCTTACAGATAGCCTTAAAATAGAGGCGTGGCTATAGTGAGTGCATTCCACTGTGTTTCACCTTGATCTGACCAGCCAGTAATTTGCTTATGCTCTGAAGCATGTAAATGATACACATTAACCTTCAGTTTTTTTTTTTTTTCAGGGATACCCCTAAACTCTAGCTATCTGATGTGTAAAGCAGATTAGAAACATGGTGGGAGTGAGATGAATTAATACAATAAATCTTCCTTCCTTCTTGTCTCTGCATTTCAGCTCATAAAGGTAGTGATTTTAAAATGAAGATAATGTTAATAGTGTGCTTGTTTCAAGGTGTTTATATTATAAAGTAAATATACTATTACTTACAAACTCAGCTCTTGTACAATAATTATAATAGCTGGCATTTATTGAGTGCTGCCTGTGTGTTTGGCATTGTGCTAAGCTCTTCATATATAGTATTCCATTAGATATTATCTTTTATAGACGGTATCCTGTTAAATATTATTACTCCCAATTTTCAGGTGAGGAAATTGGGTTGAAGAGAGGGTACTAACTTATCAGACAGTAAGTTCTAAAGCTATGATTCAAATCCAGATCTGCTGTCTCACCTAGATCCTGTTTTTCTTAGATAGTGTGTTCCTCAGCTGGCCATTAATATGAGTCACAGTCAAATCCTAGAAGGACAGATGTGAATCCCAGCAGTTACCGTTAACACTGGTTTCTTTCATATTCATACATGCAGTGAGACAGATTATATAGTAGTCTAGTGAGATATAGATATCTGTGTATGTATGTATGTATCTATCTATCTATAGCTCGCTGGACTACCATTAAGGAATTGGTAGGATAGGTAGGATAGTCAGGAAAATAGAGAGATAAATCAATATTTGTTGAGCAACCAGGGAAGGCACTTTTATATACAAGAATCACTTAATTCCTACAATCACCCATTTTATAGAAAGAGGGATGACTAGAAGCAGAGGAATCTAGAACGTGTAGAAATGGAGAGAAGAAGGATGAGAGATGATGCACAAAAATGAGAAAAAGAAGAGAGAATGGAGGTGCTCTGGGGAGAAAAAGAGCACAGTTCTTGTCAAGAACACAGGGTCTTTGCCTGGGGTCCAGGGATGAAGGCCTCGCGGGTAGCAGTGAGGTGCCTGCTGGGCCAAAGTTTGTCATGTCAGAATGACTAGTTCCTTAGGCAGGAGAGTTTTTGATGTACTTCTTCATCCCCTTTGCTGAATAGCAGTAAAACTAAAATTAATATTTTGAGGACATTTGATAATAATTGGGGTTTCTGTGGAATCCTTGGTTTTAATATATTAAACTGCAGATGTATTTCTTTTAAAATTTATATTCATGTCAATTAAATGTTTTTCATTACTTCATTTTGTTTAAGTGGGGAAAGCTGAGCTGTCTGGGAGGGTCTATTTTCTTTAAAACTGTTGGGATAACCGTACTAAAAGAAGTAAGATATCAAAAAATTTTATGCTTTTGACAGGACATCATTTTCAAGAATTTAAGAATAAAGGGAATTAATAAAACAATGATCCACAAATTCAGTGCCCTGTGATACATCACTTGATTTCATTACCGTGTTCTCTTTTAGCTATTATGGACATTTATAGCAGTATTAATTATTTTGGAGCAAACGCCTGTGGAGCAGTATATAATTCAGCAATTGCCATGAAAACACCGTAGAACAAACTAGCCTCTAAACTCACTGGCATACAACAATATGCAATTATTTTTTGTCCACACACCTTTAGGTTGGCTAAGGTTGGCCAATCTAGGCTATGTTCAGCTAGGCTTGGCTCTAAGATGGTAGTTAATTCCAGGTTAACTAGGGCTTATAACAGCAGCTATCTGAGACATGATCTTCTCATGGAAAAGGCAGGAGTAGAAGAGAGTAAGACAACTGGACAAGCACATTTAAAGACTCAGTCATTTTAGGTCCACTCGCATCCCATTGGCCAAAGCAAGTCACATGGCCAAGCCCCATGTCAAGGGCTGAGACTGGTGGGATGTGGATGAATAATGCTATGACTGGGTGGGGGTGGGAGAGAAGAATTGGAACCAATAGTTTAATCTACTACAAGGAGAGAAATAGATTTCTTTCTCTAAATTCTAAATTATTTTTTCAAATTCCTCATCCATTCACCCTCATGTGAAGGTGTGCCACGTGGGTTATGATACAAGATAAAAGTCTGGGTCTCTGCTACCACTGGTTTTTTCCTTTTCTTTCAGTACCACAGGTTCCTTCAGGACAGAAACAGTTCTGAAATTGTATGTTCCACAGAAAGTTAAGGAGTTATTAGATCAAAAACGTTTCTCAGATCAAATAAGCAGGTGATATGTTAAGTAGTTTTAGTAGTTTAGAGCTATTAAAACTACTTAACATGCTAATGTATACTAAGACATGCAAATATCTAAGAGGAAGATATGGCATACAATATTTTACAAACTTATTTGTCCATAGAATTCCCTTCCTGCAACAAACTCATTTTTTTAAAAAGAACATCTTGAGGGCCTAGAATTTTGTGAAATTCATTTTGGGAAATGCTATCCTAAGGCAACTTCCATCTTCCTTACTTCTTAGTTCAAGTGGGGCTGGTATCTGGTTAATACCTCAATTTTGAGATAAATGTTTCTAAAAAGAATTTGAGGAGAAGAAGAAGCAGGGTTAGCACATCTGATCAGAAGGCAATGTAGTTATATTATTGGTGTGAGCTGATATACTCTATTTCAATGTATATGTTACTCATGTTACTATTAAGTTAGTCAAATCCAGGTATGTCTCACTGTCTTTTAAAATTCTCTTTTTAAACATTCAGAGATGTTTATTTGCATATTTAAAGCATACTAGAAATTAATGCTTGTGGATGTCAAGAGATTTTTTTTTTTCTAGGCCCAGAAAGAATGGAGCTCTGGGATCATTTAATCCATACTGTTATACGTCAGGTGTAAAATTCTGGTTAGTATAAAGTTTGGTTTTTTTCTTAGATTAGCAATACCAATGGATATTTTCCTTCTCAGAATACATGTTTAAACTATCACCTTGATGTTAGGCCATGGAGAATAAAGCTTTTAAAGAAACACACATGAGGCTAGGCCAGTTTTGGCTCAGTAGAAAATATTTTTTTGCACCTAAAATTTTTATAGAATGTTATAAATCTGAAAAAAAAATCATTTAAAATAGCTGAGATTTTATAGCCAGTCAGGGATAGTAAAAAGTTTGAAGAATATATTATATTATGTAGATGAGGGGATTATATTAATCAGTATTGTGACTTTTTTAAGAGTTTGCTCTTAAAAATAGGATAAAGGAAAATTATTCACTTATCTTTCAGGTAAAATGTCAGTATGTTTTTGCATAATCCCTCTCTTATCAATATATTCGAATGTCAAAAGAAAGATTATGTGGCGTATGATGTTCCGGCAGTAGTGAACATGGCAGGGCAGTGCATGATCCCCGGTTATGAGGGCAGCAACTCTTCAGAACCTTTCAAGGGGGTTTCTGGAGAGCAGCTGAACAGTTAATCCTGTACTACTAAAAATGTTTGCGTGGGGATTTCGAATTTATATAACCTTGTATACATTATCTCTTCACCAAAGCTCTAAGAAGCAGGTCAGGCAGCCACTGAGTCCCATTTTGTGGGTTATAAAACTGAGATTCAGAGAAATCTGGTAACCTGCCCAAGGTCACAGGGTTCATAAATAGCCGTGGAAGAAACTAAAAATAATTCTTCTCATTTCAAATTCAGTGTGTTTCCCCTATCTTTGTATGTTTCTTTCTGAAATGTTTTGTTCGCAAGGTTTGTTTGCTGATTCCAAATGTATATAGTTCATGTTACAAATTAGACTTCATCTCTCTCTCATGACTTTAGTTGAAAAAAAGTAGAAAGGGTGAGAGTTTAGTAAAAATAGTATCGTTTCCAAGTCTAAATATTTTAGGGGAAAAAGAGGCATAAAAGCAATGATAAGAGGATCTGAATTCCTGAAAGGGATTTAAAGCAATATTTATGGATCTATGCAGAGAAAAGTTTTTATAGTACACACAAGTCATTCCTCCATACAAGGATAAAACTTTCTTTAAAGCACAACCACTGAAGTTTCAGCGTAAAAACAGGCATACTGTTTCCCAGAGCAGGTGGTGAGACATTACAGAAAGGACTACTTTTGCTAGAGAACTTATCAGGATTTCAAGGGATGTGAGAACAGGTGATAACTTACTTTGATGGCTCTCAGTCCAAGTGCACAAGAAGGGAACGATTACTTTCTCTCTCACTAATAATGCCCTGGCATCAGAGTCTCCTAAAGGCTCTGTGAAAATGTTTTCCATTTCTGAAAGAAAGGGAAAGATTCACCCAGACAAATAGGAAGTGAGTTTCTGTATTAAACTTGTTTGGGAAATACAGGTTTAACACAAAGACAACACTTCCTATCTCCTGTCTGTCTATATGCTAGCTAATAGCAGGAACCCCTAGGAGAAAAATGTATGAAGGAGAAAATATATTTCTACCTCAATATTTTAGCTAGTCATATGTGAGGGGAGAAAATTCATGAGGAAATGTGATAATTATAACACTTCTGTAGTGACTTATACTATAATGTAACTTAAATTTGTTAATAATATTCTTATAGTAATAAATGAAACTTATTTCATATGCCATGGATTCTGCTAAGCCCTTTACTTGTATTACCTTATAAGATAGATACAATATTATTTTCATCTTATTATTTTCACTTGATAGATGAATTCAGGTCTAGGCAGTTTAAATAACTTCCTCAAGGTCACAAAGCCATAGTAAACAACTAATCTTGGATTCAAATTCACATAACTGAGAGCCCAGAGGGTGTTCTCTTAACTACTGCATTTTATTTATTTATTTATTTAAATTATTATTGGAGTCTAGTTGATTTACAATGTTGTGTTAGTTTCAGGTGTACAGCAAAGTGAGTTAGTTATACATAAACATATATCTACTCTTTTTTTAGATTCTATTCACATATAGGTCATTACAGAGTATTGAATAGAATTCCCTGTGCTATACAGTAGGTTCTTATTAGTTATTTATTTTATATATAGTTAAACTACTGCATTTAAAAATAATCTAGTACTATTTAAATGCTGGCTACTACAGTGCTGGTACTATAGTGCTGGGTCTCAGACAGGAAGTGTGTATATCTTTCTATGGGAATCTGCCCCTTATCAGTCAGGGCAAAGTTAAAAGGACAAATGTATTGAGGGGAAAAAAAAACAAACAGTTAAAAGCAACATATCCTTAGGATGGAGAGTTCTTTGTATAAAAAACACACCAACTGGTTAAATATATTTGAAGGCTGAACCAACGAGAAACATGCATTGATTCTGATTTTCGTTGTTGCCATGTCATATTTACTGTGGACCGTACCTGAGTGATTCTGACCATGTAAAATCATTTCAACACTGAAAATAATATTCAAAATAGCACAGACGCCAGATGACCAGAAGGGAGAGATGATATCAAGTACTACTTTAACTCATCGACTTCCCAATTGTCAGATTTGCACATTATCTTAGCCTCTTTTTACCGCCAAGAAATGATATCAGAACAAGCCAAATGAATGAGAACTGCTTTTCCCCGAATTAGTATTGCAGATCTTCCTTCAAGGTCCTGGTGAGCCCTGATGCCACATCACTTTCCAAAAATACCCATTGAGCAGCTGCAGACTCTCCAATGCCCAACCTTTAGGCTATCTTTCACACTAGCCTTTGGTGATAATGAATAGAAGGAAACAGGTCTGCAGATGAGAAGAAGGAAAGCTTGCCATTATTTTCCACCTATTATGGTTACACTAATTACAAGAACTTAGAAAAGTTTGCAGCACAAACCCATTTTACATTTCTGGCCTACATGTGATACCTAAAAATGTCTAGCGTTAATGTCAGCCTGAAAATGTTTTAGTTTGTTGAAGAATTTCTCTAGGTGCCCAAATTTATAAAGTTACTGTCTGAAATATAATACTGTCAAAAGATCGACAGTGAGTTGATATAGATAGGGCAGAAGTTCAGGTGCAATTCTCTGTATTTCTGGTGAGCTTGACAAGTCACAAATATCTTGTATGCAGTCCTCATTATGACTTGAAATCACTTCTAGGTTCAAGGAGTGCATTGTCGATAATATTATGGTGAACATAAAAAAGAAAAAAACATAACCATGATGAACTCCTCATTTAAAATAAGCCAAAAAATCTAAGCTCCATCCCTGAAATGAAACCCCATCATTGATAAAATAATATATATTTTTTTACCTTTGTAGAGGGTTACAAAAATTGTGTTTCTCACATTTTTAAAAATGCATTAGGGAAGAAAAAGCAATGATATTATTATATGTTTTCCACATGAATTTATTTCTGCTTTGTATGATATTTGTCTGGCAACTTTATCGTTTAGTTACTTTTAAATAAAAGTCTTCTTTCATCACTTAGTATTCAGAATCAACAGAAATAATTGGTGTATACAGAGATCAAGTAGTTAGTACATGTGGAAGCTATAACTCCCAATCGGTAACATAAAAGTGTAAACTAAAATCTCTCTCCTTTTCTTCATTAACATACTACTAACGAATAAAGGAAACAATTTTTCCACCCAGTGCATGAGTAGCAAATGTTATCAATGTCCTGGGAAAAATTACTCCTGAAACACTATTTTAGTGAAAATGTGAAATTATTCAGGATATATGTGAAGGAAAACAAGCCTGTTGGGATTAGAGCTGTAATAGGGTTTCCAGATTTAGCAAATAAAAATACATGACACCTACTTAAAACTGAATTTTATATACACAATGAATAATTGTTTAGTATAATTATGTCTCATATATTACATATTCTATACCATACCACACCATAGCATACCATGCCACACCATACCCTAAAATGTCAACAATGTTTATCATTGTTGAGTTATGGAATTATTTGTGATTTTAATGTTCTTTTCATTATGCATTAGGTGTGTGGGGTTGTATGCAACTTGATTTTCTAGAACAGAAGTCTGGGAGGGGACAGAACACAAGCCTTATAGTTTGGCAGTGCCCTAAGGTAAGAGATTCCTTTAGGCTCAGGCCAGGGCTCCTTTTTACCAGAATCCTCTGAAGTACCCTGAAGAAGGGAGGGCTCAGAAAAGAAATTCCTCAGAGGATCAAGTAGTTAGTTAAAGCCTAGGCAGAGGCTGGAGAGTCAGAAAGCAGGCAAGCGCACTGCAGAGGTGAATGGAGCCCTCTCCTTCAAGGAGGAGAAACCAAGAATGGGCTTTTCACGTTGAGACTCCAAAATGCTAGGTGAAGCCACTTCAGTGCCCTTCACTTGTCGTTTGATGGTTCTCACTGAGACCCGGGGCTGTAGGGGTTAATGGGGATGGAGGAGAAAGGAGGATGAGGATGGTGGGAAGTGAGGCCCAGTGGAGACATATGGGGACGCCACCATGGAGAATTTTGTTATTTTATGGAAACAGTATCTTGGAGATCACTTTTGTTGTCAAAACTATACTTGATGAATAATGGGAGAATCAGTTTTAGGCAATTTCTGATCTTGCCAAGACTTTGAATGTAAGCAAACAGGGTGTCGCTAGACGAATCCTGAGCGGATTCCCTGATTTATGAACTTATAAAATGGTCCTGCAGGGATGATCAAAAGCACATATCTTCAAGTCCTGTCTTCTCGTTAAAGTAGAAGAGTTTTGCATAAACATGCTTGATGTCCAGAAAATTATCATGGATCCTAAATTGTAGGGGAGAAGAGAATTATATCTCATATAAGCTCGGAGTGAGATAATTTCTCCGAAAATACACTTTGAGAATAGGCAGCATCCCAGTTCTCACGTGTTCTATTGTAAAATTTGAGAAGAAGCCAGAAAGGAACACCAAAACTGCTGCTTTGTGAAGATGTCTTGTCTTTCCTTTAGTCACTGTTTAAGAACAGTCCTGTATCAAGTATCAAAAATCAAAATCTTATCTGGGAATTTATAGTTTAGAAATACAAGAGAAAGAGACATCGGGAAGGAGAAGGACAGAGAGAATGAATCTGTAAACACAGTAGCTAACAGATGCCTGGCAGTGACCAGGCAAACAACTTTAAAATAGACTTGTATTCTTACTCAAATTAAACATGCCATATGACTTGTTTCTATTCAATTAACCGCTTGCTCCTCGTAGCCAGCCAGGACAGAACTTCCACCACCACACTTTTCCTGTGCCAAGTTCCTGGCTGTGTGTTAAGACTGGAGGGTAGAGGGAATGCCATTGCCTCCAGCTGATACGGGTTAATAACTGAGACACAGGAACCATTTGGGAGAATAATGAGTCGCTTCCTGGTCTAAACACCAGCTCCAGGCAGTGGCTGACCAAACAAATACAAAATCATAAGGAGGAAAATGGAGGCTTCCACTGAATCTTGAAAGAGGAAAATTTGAAATAAAAGTATATTTTAGCAAGCAGGTAGTAATTTTATGGAACTCGTGCCTTCAAGAGGGTGTATAGACTAGCAACAACGACAAACCAGAAAAAGGTAAAGGACTTTAAAGAAGTGGTGGAGTAAATGACACGGCACAGTTCTTCTCACTTAAAACTGTTCATTAAACCATTGGAAAAGGGAAAAGAAATTAACATCTGCCAAAATGAATGGGCTAGAGATTTAACATCCATGTGAAAGAATTGAATGATCGTTGAAATTCTTATCTTTGGTTAAATTTAAAGGGAACACCGTTGGTACTTAACATGTATATGTGATGTCAGTGTTTAATTTCACATAGATAAAGCATTTATTGTGCTACCTATGTTGTTATTCTAGGGTTTTAAGTGTTAATTTGAACATGACTGTCTCTTGCATTCCATCGAATACAGTTTTGGCATTTATTAAGATGAGCATATGACTTTTCCACCTTAGCCTATAAATGTAGTGGTTACATAAGTGGAATATCATGTGGCTGAGCCTAGGCTCCTGAACCATGGTTTACTCTGAGAGGCCTTCTATGACACCCCCATCGAAGGTTAGATCCTCCTGTTAGGCGTCCCCGTGGTACCTTGTACCAAGCCTGCCCCAACATTTGTTAAGGCCTGGGGCAAGAATACAAATGAAAAGAATACGTCCCATATGTCTGAATATTTTAAAACTATCAGTCATGCTAACAAAACATTAAATGAAATATGTTCCATCCCCCTACCTTGACAAATATATCCTCAAAACCACCTGGAAAACAAGGTTCAAATTACAATTTTCAGAATCTTCAGAGCTCTGTGCTGGAACATGACTTTGGGGGGAAGTGGCCTAGCCCCTTGTCCTCACTCTGTGGCCACTCCTCTTTCCCTTCCCATTCCTGCCTCCGACCAGAGCTGCCAGGGGCTTCTTCTGCCTGTGTGTGGGCAACCCAGACCACACATTCCGTCCCTGTTCACAACCTTCCCCAAGCATTGTGTTTTACGTGTTCACTGGTAGACACATAAGCACAGGCTCCACATTCAGCAGGTGGCTCTAGAGAAGTCTGCTCTGGCCCTAGGAGTGGGTTTGGACCTTTTGAGCAGGGAATTCTGGCATCCCTGCTATTCACAGGAGGTTTAGTGGTTGTTGTGGGCTCCAGATGGGCATATCCAGGATGCCCCACAGATGCCTGTTGTCTCTTTGCCTGGTGAGAAAGGGGCATGGCTGGGGAAGGGCCAGAGTGGGGTTCTCTGAAACCTGGGGCCGAGGCCAAGGACAATTTTTGCCTGGGTCTGAGGGTAGTAGCACCTTGAACCGTCCTATCATAACACTTATCACAGTTTATTCTCACTTCTTTGTTTCTTGCTAGACCTTAAACTCCATAAGGGCAGGGGTCTGTCTTGTTCATGCTTGCATCACAGGTTTCTAGCCTGGTGCCTGGCATCAATTAGGTATTTATAAATATTCTTAGAATGAAAAAAATGCTAATCATTTTTAAAAGGGGCTATGTCTTTGAAAGTATATCTGTGAAATTTATAAACATTTTAATGTTTTAGGGCTTAATGAATAATTTTAATTAAAAGTCAAAATGTGACAGGCTTTAGCTTTTAACTACATTCATATAAAACTGGAAATAAATAGTATACATATAACCAAAACTCATACGCATAGAAACTGAAAAATCCTTTCAAATGATAATAGAGAGAAGTGAATATTTTTAAATTTGACAAGATATTTAGGAAGAAAATCTATATGTGTGTAATATTCCTAACAGCATTTTCTGTGAGAAAGAAAACTGGAAACATTTTAAATCAGGACTAATTGGGAAATGGTTATAGTATATCAAATCGATGAAGTACTATAAGCTGATGAAATTAAAATAAAGATTAATGATAATATGAAAAATATGTGTAATATAATTTTAAGTGAAAAAAGTACAATGCAAATGTATACCATGTATTTACAATAACAAAGTTATTTTTATATATGAACAAGATGGGGGGAAACAAGAATGATAACAGCTGCAGCAGGGTGGTAGAATTGTGGTTCAAATTTCTCTTTTAAAAATAGTTTAATGATATTATAACAAAGCCTCTGTATAAAACAAAAAATTTCAGGGAGATCAGCTCGGTGCTTTGTGACCGCCTGGAGGGGTGGGATAGGGACGGTGGGAGGGAGGGGGACACAAGAGGGAAGAGATATGGGAACATATGTATATGTATAACTGATTCACTTTGTTATAAAGCAGAAACTAACACACCATTGTAAAGCAATTATACCCCAATAAAGATGTTAAAAAAAATTAATAATACTAAATAAAACCACTTAGCTGTGAGTAGATTTTGAGTGCCAAGGTATATTTTTTCTCAGTTAAGAGAGTGCTTTTAATTAGTTTTTGTTTACTCGTGCTCTATACGTTAACATAACTTTATTTAGAAAAGTAGATTAACTGAATTTTATACTCACACACACATGATTATATAGTCATATACATAAAATGTATATTTAAATGTAATTTATCTCTTTACTATAATTTATCTTTTTATGTAATTTATATTTTTAATTTTTATATAGTTTACTGAGATAAATTTTGACACACTGGAGAAAGCCCAGAGGAAAGGAAATGTAACTTGAACTTGAAACTTTTCCTTTTGAAAACTAAGGACTTCTAGCCTGGAGAAGACCAAGATTATATTTCATAAATGTCTTAGATACAAATTGCAGTCTTGTAGAAAGGGCCACAAACATTCATTCATTCAACAAATGTTTCTTAAGAGCCTGCTATGCTTTGGGAGCCTATGTTAGATGATGGAGAAGCAGTGATGAATAGTACTAGACAGGCGAGTGACCATGGAAGATACTGTGATGTCCTGATCGGAAAAAGTATAGCCAGAGGATGTAACACTCAGGAAGTCAGATTTCAGTGAACTCAGTTAAACACTTCTCCTGGTCAGAGCTGTTCAAGGATGGACAGATCGCCTACGATGAAGCAAATTCCTTTCAGCCTGCACAACCCACTGGCGGTGATGGTATTTTTTTTTTTTTTTTGCAGTACGCGGGCCTCTCACTGTTGTGGCCTCTCCCGTTGCGGAGCACAGGCTCCGGACGCGCAGGCTCAGCGGCCATGGCTCACAGGCCCAGCCGCTCCGCGGCATGTGGGATCTTCCCGGACCGGGGCACGAACCCGTGTCTCCTGCATCGGCAGGCGGACTCTCAACCACTGCGCCACCAGGGAAGCCCCGGTGATGGTATTTTTAAAAGTAGATATGTAATTGGACCAGAAGACTTTTGAACTTTGAGATTCCCTCTATCTCATGCCCAAATCATAGACAAGTGCTCCAGAGGAGACCAAAGAGGAGAAATAAGACTCAAACTATCTTGGTAGAGAATTGGTTTGGACATAAGGGACGAACTTGCTTTCAAAGTAATAATTCACTTCAGGTTGTGACTAAAAGTTAGAGGAAACACTGACAGAGGCTGTGAAAACACCCATCTTGTGCGGAGCATTCTCTTCTCCTTTAGAGGCAGGAGGCAGCATCTGATGGCCGCTGCAAATTTATCTTGGCTTAGCTATTGAAATGTTCTTATCTGTGGATGGCTGAGGAAATCAGTACCTGAAAGGAAGCTTCAGGAAAGAACTGGGAGGGAGAGGAGGACGTGTAGTTAACAGCTGAGGAGACGGAGAGCATGATTGCCTGTATCAGTGACAGCTGTAGGGGAGACAAGGATAGGGCCCATTAGTTTCTGCAGGAAATGAGGTCTCTGTGAAAGTCTCTGTGACTTGAGGGGACCTTTAGAAATGGTGGTGGCAGTTTTGTGTCAGGACCTGAAAGGTGAGAATGAGGAGCTGTCACCGTCAGGGGTATAGCATGGTGAGCTGTGTTGCAGTCGGCAGTGAGAAAGGCACCGATGGGTCACTGATGAGCGCCAGGGAAGGGGTTGGGACTCCAGGCGGGAGGGAATGGGAAGATGCCGGTAAATTGCTCCTCCTGTACTCAGCGCATGCAGCCCTTTCCGCACAGCAGGCCCTAAGGCGTGGGTGGGATTGTGAGACCTGCTTGGAGATTTCTGACTTGAGCAGGTCTTAAATTGTGGATTATAATCACTGATTTAAACGTACTATTTACTAAAAATGTACTATTTTTAGTACATTTTTCAAATGTACTATTTACTAAAAATTTTTCAAATGTACTATTTGAAAATGTACTGATTTTTCAAATGTACTATTTACTAAATGGTGTTTAGTAAATAGTACTATTTACTAAATATACTATTTTTCAAATGTACTATTTACTGATTTTTCAAATGATTAAAAAATGTTCAAATGTACTATTTTTCAAATGTACTATTTACTAATGTACTATTATTTTTCAATGTACTATTTTTCAAATGAACTATTTACTAAATAGTTTCAAATGTACTATTTACGGATTTTTCAAATGGACTGTTTACTAAAAATCCTGTTGTTAACAGGTGCTGCTGAACTCCCTCAATGAAAATTCCAAAACAAAAATAAAACAAAGAATGAAATCCAAATTGAAAAAAAAAAAAAAAAAAAAGTCTTACCCTTATGAGCTAAGGTGCTCCCACAAACGCCACATCATGTCACCCTGAGATCAGAGACAGGGCGTCACACTTTCATCCTTTCTTCGCAGATGAGGAAACTGAGGCTTAGAGCTCACAGAGGTCTGATGGGGAGGAGCCAGATTTCAAATGCAGGTTTTCTGATTGTGGTTCCTAAATGCCTTCCAATGAATTTCTGCAGCGTTTTACCTGTCAAGGAAAGCCGCTGCCGTTTGTCATGCTCCTTGGCAATTTGTAAGAGCTTCTTTTGTCAGCATAGTACGCAAATTGATAACTTTAACATGAGAGCAATGATCTAGTGAAGCACAAGGATATGGTAAAAGTAAGGATGGTGATTTATTTCAGTTTTTCAGAAGCATTAATAGGATAAAATGTGAGTGGCAAGATTGTAATCACTACATATGTAGAGTATAAATATAATCTAGTTGGCTTCTGAGCAACTCTCTTTTAGGAATAAAGGCTGCCATCTTTCCCTTGGTCTGATATCACAGTGTTGGTCTCAGGACAACTAGACAGGAGGACCTTGACAACTTGCCTTATGTATTACCACTTCGAAGAAAAAGTTGCTCAAAGAGTATGTCTTATTGATATGCATCTACTACCATCATTTCTGCACATAGAGGCTAAAATGTATTTCATTTCCTTTTTCTTCTGATCCAGCTCATTTTTATCATTAGATACTTTAAGATGTTCCTTGTAACCTTCTTTGCCCTTAAAACTAGAAACCTATCTAATCAGTAGTTTTAACTTAAAAGAATGTCAGAAAAAGAGGGAATAGACACATTAGCAAATTCATAAATGTTGATACTTCTAATATCAAGTATAATCATTTGCGTATTTAACTGGGTCTCTAACTTTGCAGCCATCTTTTGCTCTCAGAATGGGTTTGGATTTAATACGTAGAAATGAACGAATCTGTTTGTCTTCCACTTCTTAGTAAAGGCCCCCTCTCAAGTCACTCTTTTCATAGAATGACATTTCACATTAAGGTCATATTGGCACCTGGTTCTCTTCATAATTACCTGTTTGTATCAGGGCCCTCATTAGTAAATTTGCTAATATTTATTTCCTCATTATGAACTGAGGTCAAGCTGTCTTTTTGCATTAGTCATTTGTTTATTAAACTAGCCAAAAAGTCAACATGTTTTCATACAGAATTATCTGACGATAAGGCAAGGATAACAAGGAACATATTAGGTACTAGAAAAATATTTCAATGCAATGTATAAATAGAGGTTGACTTGAACAAGTAAAAAGTTGAAAAAATTATATTTGAAAAGAGAAAACCTTTTAACTTAAAATGTATTGATTTTAAAATGTTTTTCAAAGAACTAGTCCCTGCATTTCAGAAGCTGCAGACCAGGTTATTAAAAGCAGATGCAGTGTAGGGATATTTGTGGACAATTTTCCAAGGTTCTCTAGTTTTTTCATACATCTTGCAAACGAGGCAGTAACCACTCTTTGTTCTGGATCATCTTTGTAAGGATATTTGTATATTGAACAGCCTTGGAAAAAAGAGGTAGTGTCTCCCTCTGAGAAAAAGGGAAGGAATGCTTACTGCCCATTATAAATGATCCGGCCTCCCTAAACTTGAGGTTCTTCTCCTATAACACAGTCCATAGTGGGTGTAGGTATCCATCAGGCCTCATCTGTATCACTCCTGTGGGACTTGGAGATAAGGGGAGCTGAGGCAAATGTGGTGATGCGCATGCTGCTTGCTCTGCCACGAATAGTAAAGTCCTTTGTCTGTGACCCAGGAGTCTCATGCCTTCTACTGCCATCCACAAACTCTGTCAGGCCATCCTATTAGCTTGCAAGCAAAGTAATATCTCATACTCTTCACAGTTCTTCACAAGCCAGTAGTTGAGATGGAAGCAATTTAGCATATACTGTGTTCTCCATGAGTCAGAGGGTGTGGTAGGCAGAACACAGGCTTCCCAAAGACGTTTACATCCTACCCCTTGGAACCTGGGAATATGTCATGCAACAAGGAGAGGAGGAACTAAGGTTGCAGATGGAATGAAGGTTGCTAATCGGCTGCCTTCAAGATAAAGAGATCATCCTGGATTATTTGGGTGGGCTCAGTGTAATTGCAAGGGTTCTCTGAATGTGGAAGAGAGGCAGAAGAGAGTCAATGCCAGGGTCGGGAGGGATTTGAAGATACTACACTGTAGATATGGAGGAAGGGGCCACGAGCCAAGGACTGCAGGCGACCTCCTCTAGAAGTGGGAAAAGGCAAAGGAAGTCGAGCCTCCAGAAGGATGCAGTCCTCCTGCCGGGGCCTTAATTTTAGTCAGTGAGTCTCATTTCATCAGTGAGACTAAGGTAATAAATTGTGTTTAAGCTGGTGGTACTGTTTTAGGGCAACCGCAAAACACAAATAAGGAGGGGAGAGTGTTAAACCTTCCTGACAGGGAATGTTTTGGTTTTTTTCCTCCTTGCCTGTCTGGCTTTCGCTCATCCTCTGGGCCTCACATGAAATGTTCTACCTTTTCTCAGGAGAGCTCCTTTTCCTCCTTTTCTGAAGCGGCTACTCCTGATACTTTCTTTCAAAGCACTATGCTTTTTGTAGCACATTCTACAAATTACAATTAAAATCGGGTTTTGTTTTGATTTTTCTGCAGCTAAAACATTATATATACCTCAAGGTGAGATTGAAAATTCTCTTTGTCTATTTCCTTTTTTTGGTGAAAGTCTGCCCTTAATTCTTTTTTTTTTTTTTAACATCTTTATTGGAGTATAATTGCTTTACAATGTTGTGTTAGTTTCTGCTGTATAGCAAAGTGAATCAGCTATACGTATACATATATCCCCATATCCCCTCCCTCTTGCGTCTCCATCCCACCCTCCCTATCCCATGCTCTAAGTGGTTACAAAACACCAAGCTGATCTCCCTGTGCTATGTGGCTGCTTCCCACTAGCTATCTGTTTTACATTTGGTATAGTATATAAGTCCATGTCACTCTCTCACTTCATCCCAGCTTACCCTTCCCCTTCCCTGCATCCTCAAGTCCATTCTCTGTGTCTGCGTCTTTATTTCTGTCCTGCCCCTACATTCTTCAGAACCATTTTTTAATTTTAAGATTCCATATATATGTGTTAGCATACAGTATTTGTTTTCCTCTTTCTGACTTCCTTCAGCCTGTATGACTGACTCTAGATCTATCCACCTCACTACAAATAACTAAATTTCATTTCTTTTTATGTCTGAGTAATATTCCATTGTATATATGTGCCACATCTTTATCCATTCATCTCTTGATGGACACTTAGGTTGCTTCCATGTCCTGGCTATTGTAAATAGAGCTGCAATGAACATTGTGGTACATGACTCTTTTTGAATTATGGTTTTCTCAGGGTATATGTCCAGGAGTGGGACTGCTGGGTCAAATGGTAGTTCTATTTTCAGTTTTTTAAAGAACCTCCATACTGCTCTCCATAGTGGCTGTATCCATTTACATTCCCACAAACAGTGCAAGAGGGTTCCCTTTTCTCCACACCCGCTCCAGCATTTAGTGTTTGTAGATTTTTTCATGATGGCCATTCTGACTGGTGTGAGGTGATACCTCATTGTAGTTTTGATATGCATTTCTCTAATGATTAGTGATATTGAGCATCCTTTCATGTGTTTGTTGGCAATCTGTATATCTTCTTTGGAGAAAGGTCTATTTAGGTCTCCTGCTCATTTTTGGATTGGGTTGTTTGTTTTTTTGATATTGAGCTGCATGAGCTGCTTGTAAATTTTGGAGATTAATCCTTTTTCAGTTGCTTCGTTTGCAAATATTTTCTCCCATTTGAGGGTTGTCTTTTTGTCTTGTTTATGGTTTCCCTTGCTGTGCAAAAGCTTTTAAGTTTAATTAGGTCCCATTTGTTTATTTTTGTTTTTATTTACATTTCTCTAGGAGCTGGATCAAAAAGGATCTTGCTGTGATTTATGTCATAGAGTGTTCTGCCTATGTTTTCCTCTAAGAGTTTGATAGTGTCTGGCCTTACATTTAGGTCTTTAATCCATTTTGAGTGTATGGGGAGTGTTCTAATTTCATTCTTTCACATGTAGCTGTCCAGTTTTCTAAGCACCACTTATTGAAGAGGCTGTCTTTTCTCCATTGTATATTCTTGCCCCCTTTATCAAAGATAAGGTGACCGCAGGTGTGTGGGTTTATCTCTGGGCTTTCTATCCTGTTCCATTTATCTGTATTTCTATTTTTGTGTCAATACCATATTGTTTTGATGACTGTAGCTTTGTACTATAGTCTGAAGTCAGGGAGCCTGATTCCTCCAGCCCCGTTTTTCTTTCCCAAGATTGCTTTGGCTATCCGGGGTCTTTTGTGTTTCCTTACAAATTGTGAAATTTTTTGTTCTAGTACTATGAAACATGCCATTGGTAGTTTGATAGGGATTGCACTGAATGTGTAGATTGCTTTGGGTAGTACAGTCATTTTCACAATGTTGATTCTTCCAATCCAAGAACATGGTATATCTCTCCATCTGTTTGTTTTTGTTCTAGTTCTATTAAACATGGCATTGGTAGTTTGATAGGGATTGCACTGAATGTGTAGATTGCTTTGGGTAGTATAGTCATTTTCACAATGTTGATTCTTCCAATCCAAGAACATCGTATATCTCTCCATCTGTTTGTATCATCTTTAATTTCTTTCATCAGTGTCTTATAGCTTTCTGCATAGAGGTCTTTTGTCTTTTTAGGTAGGTTTATTCCTAGGTAATTTTATTCTTTTTGTTGCAGTGGTAAATGGGAATGTTTGCTTAATTTCTCTTTCACATTTTTAGTCATTAGTGTATAGGAATGCAAGAGATTTCTGTACATTAATTTTGTATCCTGCTACTTTCCCAAATTTATTGATTAGCTCTAGTAGTTTTCTGGTAGCATCTTTGGTATTTTCTATGTATAGTATCATGTCATGTGCAAACAGTGACAGTTTTACTTCTTCTTTTCCAATTTGGATTCCTTTTATTTCTTTTTATTCTCTGATTGCTGTGGCTAAAACTTTCAAAACTATGTTGAATAATAGTGGTGAGAGTGGGCAACCTTGTTTTGTTCCTGATCTTAGTGAAAATGGTTTCAGTTTTTCACCATTGAGAATGTTGTTGGCTGTGGGTTTGTCATATATGGCCTTTATTATGTTGAGATAAGTTCCCTCTATGCCTACTTTCTGGAGAGTTTTTATCATAAATGGGTATTGAATTTTTATTCTTCAGTTTGTTAATATGGTTTTTCACATTGATTGATTTGCGTATAGTGAAGAATCCTTGCATTCCTGGGATAAACCTCACTTGATCATGGTGTATCATCCTTTTACTGTGCTGTTGGATTCTGTTCGCTAGAATTTTGTTGAGGAATTTTGCATCTGTGTTCTTCAGTGATATTGGTCTGTAGTTTTCTTTCTTTGTGACATCTTTGTCTGGTTTTGGTATCGGTGATGGTGGCCTCGTAGAATGAGTTTGGGAGTGTTCCTCCCTCTGCTATATTTTGCAAGAGTTTGAGAAGGATAGGTGTTAGCTTTTCTCTAAATGTTTGATAGAATTCGCCTGTGAAGGCATCTGGTCCTGGGCCTTTTGTTTGTTGGAAGATTTTTAAATTTTTAATCACCAATTTTAAAATTGGTCTGTTTATATTTTCTATTTCTTCCTGGTTCAGTATCAGGAGGTTGTGCTCTTCTAAGAATTTGTCCATTTCCTCATGGTTGTCCATTTTCTTGGTATATAGTTACTTGTAGTAATCTCTCATGGTCCTTTGTATTTCTGCAGTGTCAGTTGTTACTTCTCCTTTTTCATTTCTAATTCTGTTGATTTGAGTCTTCTCCCTTATTTTCTTGTTGAGTCTGGCTAGTGGTTTATCAATTTTATCTTCTCAAAGAACCAGCTTTTAGTTTTATTGATCTTAACTACTGTTTCCTTCATTTCGTTTTCATTTACTTCTGATCTGATCTTTATGATTTCTTTCCTTCTGCTAACTTTGGGTTTTTTTTGTTCTTCTTTCTCTAATTGTTTTAGGCGTAAGGTTAGGTTATTTATTTGAGATGTTTCTTGTTTCTTGAGGTAGGAGTGGATTGGTATAAACTTCCCTCTTAGAACTGCTTTCGCTGCATCCCATAGGTTTTGGGTCATCATGTTTTCATTGTCATTTGTTTCTAGGTATGTTTTGATATCCTCTTTGATTTCTTCAGTGATCTCTTGGTTATTTAATAGTGTATTGTTTAGCCTCCATGTGTTTGTATTTTTTACAGATTTATTCCTGTAATTGATATCTAGTCTCATAGTGTTGTGGTCGGAAAAGATACTTGATACAATTTCAATATTCTTAAATTTACCAAGGCTTGATTTGTGACCCAAGATATGATCTATCCTGAAATGTTCCATGAACACTTAAGAAGAAAGTGTAATCTGCTGTTTTTGGATGGAATGTCCTATAAATATCAATTAAGTCCATCTTGTTTAATGTATCATTTAAAGCTTGTGTTTCCTTATTTATTTTTATTTTGGAAGGTCTGTTATTTGGTGAAAATGGGGTGTTAATGTCCCCTACTATGATTGTGTTACTGTCAATTTCCCCTTTTATGGCTGTTAGCATTTGCCTTATGTATTAGGTATTCCTTTGTTGGGTGCATAAATATTTACAATTGTTATATCTTCTTCTTGGATCGATCCCATGATCTTTATGTAGTGTCCTTCTTTGTCTCTTCTAATAGTCTTTATTGTAAAGTCTATTTTGTCTGATATGAGAATTGCTACTCCAACTTTCTTTTGATTTCCATGTGCATGGAATATCTTTTTCCATCCCCTCACTTTCAGTCTCTATGTGTCCTAGGTCTGAAGTGGGTCTCTTATAGACAGCATATATATGCTTCTTGTTTTTGTATCCATTCAGCCAGTCTGTGTCTTTTCGTTGGAGCATTTAATCCATTTACATTTAAGGTAGTTATTGATATGTGTGTTCCTATTACCATTTTCTTAATTGTTTTGGTTTTGTTATTGTAGGTCTTTTTCTTCTTTTGTGTTTTCTGCCTAGAGAAGTTCCTTTAGCATTTGTTGTAAAGCTGGTTTGGTGGTGCTGAATTCTCTTAGCTTTTGCTTGTCTGTAAAGCTTTTGACTTCTCCATCGAATCAGAATGAGATCCTTGCTGGGTAGAGTAAACTTGGTTGTAGGTTTTTCTCTTTCATCACTTCAAATATGTCCTGCCACTCTCTCCTGGCTTGCAGAGTTTCTGCTGAAAGATCAACTGTTAACCTTATGGGGATTCCCTTGTATGTTATTTGTTGCTTTTCCTTTGCTGCTCTTAATATTTCTTCTTTGTATTTAATTTTTGATTGTTTGATTAATATCTGTCTTGGTGTGTTTCTCCTTGGATTTTTCCTGTATGGAACTCTCTGTGCTTCCTGGACTTGAATGACTATTTCCTTTCCCATATTAGGGACGTTTTCAACTATAATCTCTTCACATATTTTCTCAGTCCCTTTCATTTTCTCTTCTTCTTCTGGGACCCCTATAATTCGAATGTTGGTGCATTTAATGTTGTCCCAGAGGTGTCTGAGACTGTCCTCAATTCTTTTCATTCTTTTTTCTTTATTCTGCTCTGCAGTAGTTATTTCCACTATTTTATCTTCCAGATCACTTATCTGTTCTTCTGCCTCAGTTATTCTGCTATTGATTCCTTCTAGAGAATTTTTAATTTCATTTATTGTGTTGTTCATCATTGTTTGTTTGCTCTTTAGTTCTTCTAGGTCCTTGGTAAACGTTTCTTGTATTTTCTCCATTCTATTTCCAAGATTTTGGGTCATCTGTTCTATCATTACTCTGAATTCTTTTTCAGGTAGACTGCGTACTTCCTCTTCATTTGTTTGGTCTGGTGGGTTTTTGCCTTGCTCCTTCATCTGCTGTGTATTTCTCTGTCTTCTCATTGTGCTTAACTTACTGTGTTTGTGGTCTCCTTTCTGCAGGCTGCAGGTTCGTAGTTCCCGTTTTTTTTGGTGTCTGCCCCCAGTTGGTAAGGTGGGTTCAGTGGGCTGTGTAAACTTCCTGGTGGAGGGGACTGGTGCCTGTGTTCTGGTGGATGAGGCTGGATCTTGTCTCTGTGGTGGGCAGGGCCATGTCTGGTGGTGTGTTTTGGAGTGTCTGTGACTTTATTATGATTTTAGGCAGCCTCTCTGCTAATGGGTGGGGTTGTGTTCCTGTCTTGCTAGTTGTTTGGCATAGGATGTGCAGCCCTATAGCTTGCTGGTCATTGAGTGGAGCTGGGTCTTAGCATTGAGATGGCAATCTCTGTGAGAGCTTTCTGCATGTGATATAACGTGGAGCTGGGAGGTCTCTGGTGGACCAGTGTCCTGAACTTGGTTCTCGCACCTCAGAGGCTCATGCCTGACACCCGGCTGGAGCACCAAGACTGTCAGCCACCTGGATGGTCTTCCTAAAGCCAGGCTGCCTGCAGCAGCCTGACCAATGGAATATTCAAATTGGAAATGTTGCCTTAGCACTGCATGCTAGAGGTGATCTCCATTGCTCCATACCAGAAATAAAAAGGATGGGCAACTCCTCTAAGCTGGGGTTTCTGTGAATCTAAAGTGGCTCCTCCACTGTCTCTTTCCTTTTCTGCCAACTGAAGCAGAAGACACTGAGGCTTTAGAATAGGGCAGTACTCCTCAGTATTGTCAAGGTCATGAAAAATGAGGAAAGTATGAGAAACTGTCACAGCCAAGAGGAGCCTATGGAGACATGAAGACTAAATGTAATGCTGTATCCTTGGCTTCCTGTGGCCGCCTGGGCCCTCATCCCTGGCAAGCTGCCCTTCATTCTAAGACTGCGTTCTCCCCTGTATTTTTAATTTAGAGTGTCCTTTCAATGAAATGATGTTGTTAGAACGCAGTACCGTTGACTCTTGAACAACAGAGGCTCCAACTCCTGCACAGTCAAAAATCCGCATAAAACTTTGCAGTCAGCTGTCCATATCCTCAGTTCCACGTCTGCGGATTCAACCACCCATGGACCTCGCAGTACTGAAGTACTCATTTAGTGAAAAACATTCGCATACAAGTGGACCTGCACAGTTCAAGCCCATGTTGTTACAGGATCCACCGCAGTGCCTTTTTTTTTTTCTCTTTTAAATGACTTTTCTTGGCTAATAAAATATTGGCAACCTATATTGACCCCCATTTAAAAAACATCATACTCATTCATGAAATAAAAAATCTGGGAACCACAGCTTTAGATGCTGTCAGATGCCATAGCATCTCATTCTTCCTTCACTGGAACACACACATTTTTTTTCATTGCTTTTTTATTTCTGAACAAGAATCCTCACGAAGGGAGAGAATATGACTGTTTTGGACTGCACTCCCAGAGCCTAATGTACCTAGAACAGGCACATAATAAAAATTTGTTGATTGACATTGCAATACAAAATAAAAATTTCCCAGAGGTTAATATGTATATGATGGTACTATAAGTATCAAGATTATATTAAGCATGCAAATGCCACAAGATAAAAGCCTTCAAAAGTTATGCATTTTGAGACAAAAACAGAGCCATTGCTTTTGCTTGTTCCTAAAATTATACTTATATTTCCAAATCAATGATCTCAAAAGGTATTGATACTCCTCATAAAGATTCCTACATAACAAATTTCTTTGAGAACTCAGTAGTAATAAAAAGACTGTCTCTTCCTATGGGTCAGTATTACTTAAAATTAGTAAATGTGAGCTAGCTAAATGAATTCCTTTTCCCTTTTCACCTTGGCTCTCTGTAAGCACAGAATAGGTTTTCTGATTTACTTTGTTTCCTGTTTCCCGTCCTACTTCCTCTGCCCCTTCCCTATTTGAGTCCCTTTTTGACTTGTGTTCCTTTGCTTTTATTTTAGCTATGTTTCTTTGTATAGTAAGCCAGCACATGGGCTTTCTGAAAAGAAACTAAGGTACTAACTGGCTCAATCACTGATGTATTGAGGCTCCAATACATGAATGTTCATGATTACTAGGCTTGTCTTACACTCTTCCCTCTGATACTTGTCTGATTTTCTCACAGTAAGAATAATATCCAGTTTCCCACTGTGCAGTTTACCTGGTAACTGTTTAAATGAATGAATCAAATGTTTAAAAGCCAAATCCCCTCTTGGACATTATACTCTCTACATAACATTTTAAAAAGGAACGTAATCTTGAGCTAAAGGGGAATTGTAAGTATACAGTTGTGAACATTCAGTAAATGACCATAAAGGAGAGACATATATTTCTTAGCAGGTATATATATTTCCAAGCTGAAATATACAAGGCCAGGTTTCCCTATGAAATGATACTAGAAATATTAGACTTAGGTCTAGTCAAAAGATTTTTTAAAGGGATTAATCTCTAGTTACAAAGAGTACAAGTAAAAGGAATATAAACTTTTCTATTGGCTCATGTTTTAATAAATACAGTATGTGGCTTCATGAGAGTTTTTTTTTTTTTTTTTTCATTATTACCAAACCCCAGTTTCTGTGAGGTGGGAGTTGAAAGGGGAAGTGAGGATGGAATGAGCTTCTTCCCATGATGGGCAGGCCACAGAGGTGAGTCATAGGCCCTCCATAGCCGCCTCAGAACATTTCCACTTTATTTGTCTAAATTTATTGAGCTCATATTCAGCTGTTCGTTGTAGGCATCTGTTCATTAGTGTGTGCCCTTTTTATGATTATGCTGTGATTTGGCTATGTTGATTATAAAATATTTTGAATATCACTCATGGTTCTATTTAGGATTTTATTTGAAAAGTGGCTCCACTACTAAGTAGGCAGCATTACGTAGTGGTTATAGTTACCATATGTTTGGAATCACATAGGCCTAAGTTCAGACTCTAACTCTACTGCTTACAGGTTGGGTGATCTTAAGCAAGTTATTTGACTTCCCAGAGCCTTAGTTTCCTTATCTGCAAAATGGGGCTAATGATAATCCTACTTCCTTGGGTGGTTGTGAGAACTGAAAGAGGTGTAGTCGGTAAATAGCTGGCACACACTGACCACTTAATAAATGCTGACTTAAGCACACGAACAACAGAGCAAATCAGAGTTAAGACTGTACCTGTAAGTATTTGAATGGAAGCAATTTCAGGACAATAGAAAACTACTGTTTTTTTTTCTTTTTTTTTGGCTGGGAAGTGTTCTTTCCTCTCCTTTGTTTCTTAGAGATGGAGAATGAATAAAGAGAATTTTTAAATCTACCTATGTATCTGTAATCCATCTATAGATTTCAGGTTTTTTTTTAAAGAATAGTAATCCTGGAGGCAGTTGCTACTCAAAGTTCAGCACTGATGTCATGGAATAAAAACAACCTTTCCATCAAATCACTCCCACCAGTCAGAGGGAATTTCCAAGTTGGGTATCATTATTGACTTAGCCATTATTGACAGTCTTTTTGTTTCTTGTTCTAGAGTAAATATGTAATAGGAGGAGTCACATTATTTTTCTATCTGAAATCAATGGTTTACACCAGACAGTAATTAAAATGTAACACTTTCAACAAAATTTAATACGGAAAAATTCATCCAAAATTAATATGACTGCGTTACCATATGCTACCTATAAAACACATTATTAGATGAATATTCCAAGTGAAATCTACATTTAGGTAGCTATTAACTTCTACCACGTTTATTTTTCCTCTAAGGATTTTCTAGGAGAGAACAATGCTAGATTTGATGCATTAGAAATGACATCAAAATCTAAAATGTTACAACCTCAAATAATACACAATTCCTAAAGTGCCAAAGATTTTACAGTCTCTAAATATAAGAGAAATTATGCTTTTATATAATAACCTTACTACTAATAAAGAGCTTTCTGACTTTTATAGACTAGGAATATTTTTTCTAAATGTTATTGCTTAACTAATATCCCATTTCTTGAAAATATGAGCATGCACTTCATTTTAGAGACATTTACCTCACTCTGTAAGAAATGGCCAATCAGGTCAGCATGGGCACTCCTAAAGGATGGTAACTGAGTTCTAATGCAAGTTTATAACCCAACACAAATGAAAGGGAAGTCGTTTTCTCCTACTTTGCAAAGAATTACCAGAATTGTATAGGGGGAAACTCATTTGCCCAAAAGGTACTTTTCAAACTTGTTTTGAATTGAAAACCATTGCACTCCTAGACAAACACACTGGTTTGGTGAGAATAAAGAAAAATACGTCTTCTCATACACAGCTGATAGGAGTATAACTTGGCAATATTTATTAAAATTTCAAATGTGCAAACTCTTGGATTCTAATTTAAGAAATGTGTCCTGCAGACACGCCTGCATTTGTGCAAAATGACATGCATACAAGGTTATTAATTGCAGCACTATTTCTAAGAGCAAAACACTGGAAACAATCAATGTTCATCAGTGGGGAGTAGATATCTTCCATATAATAGAATATTATGCAGTGATAAAGAGGAGGAAATATATGCTGATATAAAACAGCCTCTAAGACTTACTTCTAAGTAAAGTCAAGTTGCAGAAAGAATATCATGTACTACCATATTGCTTGTATTTAATAACTTAAAAGATAAACCGTGGTTACCCATTTGGAAATTGGGTGGCTGGAGGATAGGGCTAGAAAGGGGACTTTTCACTGCATACTATTTTATACCTCTTGAATTTTGAACTATGCAAATATATTACCTATTCCAAAAATAAGTTGAGAAAGTTAAAATATATAATCCAAACACAGTGAGCGGCACACCTCCCACTTGTGATAGTCATGCTGTGTAGGGGTGAGCTGATGATTGACCTGAGATTGCACTGTGCATGTACCTGTCATCAGGATGCACTTAAGTGGAGGTCAGAAACCTATCACAGCCACCTACACCTCTCTCCAGCTTCATCTAAGCCTTTTGGCGTTCATTTTCATTTTTTCATATTCCTCCTTAGCCTAAATTAACTCGTGGCAGTGGCAGCAACTGTATGATGCCATAAATGGGCGTCACCACATGTGAGATCCTGTTCTCTGGACACCTCCTCTGACAAGAATTCTGCCTGAATCCATCACTTAGCAGTAGGGACTGTTTTAGAATGCACCCTCAGTGTTCATGCCAGTAACGTGGAGAGAAATATACAATAACTCAATTTTAAAGTATCTTTTTTTTTTTTTTTTTTTTTTTTTGCGGTACGCGGGCCTCTCACTGCTGTGGCCTCTCCCGCTGCGGAGCGCAGGCTCAGCGGCCATGGCTCACGGGCCCAGCCGCTCTGCGGCATGTGGGATCTTCCCAGACCGGGGCACGAACCTGTGTCCCCTGCATCGGCAGGCGGACTCCCAACCACTGCGCCACCAGGGAAGCCCTTTAAAGTATCTTTGAGGACAACTCTGTGGGAGCCAGAAATGCTGAGCGGGCCCCTGGTGCCAGCAATGGCCTCCCATACTCTACGATGACATGTGTCTCTGGTGCTAGAGATCATAATATTTTACTTACTTCTTTTGCTTAAGTGGATACTTGATTGCTGCTCCCATAACCCATACAAATGGTAGGACATCTCCTTCATTCCTAATTTGAGATTTGTATCAGGACTGAGCTGTTTTAAACTACTTCCAGTATTTTTTTTTTGGTCCATTGCTGAGTGAAATTTTAAAGTTAAAAAATGATTAAAATAAAAACAGAAGAAACAACTGGTGTGAGGTTACCGGCTTTCAACATTCACACCTTAGGAAGGCATCAGAAAGTGTGAATATTGACTGTTTCATTAATTTTCATTTTTCACCATTATGCTTGGTATTTAAAATAATTTATTTGTTGTGTTTAAATCTTACATGCCAGCAAATAATTATCACCCTATCTCAAAGCCAGTGCTCTAGGAAACATCCCAAATAGAGTATACTAAAAGCACAGAGTGCACGCACACACACACGCACACACACACACACACACACACACACAGTATGTTAATAAAGCCACTGAGAATTCTTATTTATCAATATTTTAAATTAATTTTTTAAGCACTCAGGTAAATTAAGGTAACTCTTTTATTAAAAAGGTGTGCTTCTCACTATATGTATTGATATGTTTCCTCCTAAAGCAGTCATAAACTATTATTCAGTAATATTCCAAATATCAAAAAACGAGAAAAATCCAATACATGTAAATGAACATGCCAAGATATAAAAACAACCTTGCTGATTAACTTCAAAGATGTATTATGAAAGCAATTTATCATTGTAGTAATTCTAATAACCCTAACTGTTTTTTGATTAGTGCTGTACATAGGAAGAAAGGACATGGGAGAGGTATGAGTAACAAAAAGAAGAAAATTATCCTTATGCTTTGCTGGGTATGAAAACCCTCTTTTCTCTTCCTTCAGACTAAGGCTCACTGAGCTTTCTATGACTGAGCACAAGTGGATACACCGGGTCTAGACCACTGACCAGTCAGAATGGAGGGGAGGGATAATTCATACCTGCTGCTCCAAGCATGTTTCAACCCCTCTTTGAATGAGACATTCCCAAAGTCTCATTCCAGCTGTGCTCTGTGGCTTCTCTGTGAAATCTGTCCTTCCTTCCTTTCTGATCTACTCTCAGGGTCATGGTCCCTCCCACTGTAAACAAATCACCCCATACGCTTTATCAAGAGGTTCTTTCTATGTTCTTCAATTTAAGCTGGACCCTCCAAGGAGCCCTTGTCCTCTAAAGCCTCTGTCACATGGAGGTTTTTGTCCTTCCTGTCCCTTAGCACAGTATCACAGAACCGTGTCATCTGGCTATCCTACCCTCTCTAACTGTCACCTAACAAACTCCTCATTATTTCCCCACATTTACTAAGAGTTGACACCTGGATTATGGTTCCTCTTTGCTCTTTGTCATAACATCATCCTGAGTGACTTCAGATATCCAGTATCCAGCTGTGGATGACTCATCTAATATCCTGGCCTCTTGCTTTTTTTTTTTTTTTTAATTCCTGAACTCTTCTAATTTAGTAGCCCGATCTCATGAAACTTATAACCTCTCAAATCTTATACTCCAGTACTACTCCTTGACCAAATCTTCTAGCCTTTCAGCTCTTTCCCTCTCTTCTCCTCAAATGCCTTTTCTTTAACTCTCAGGCCCTGGGCCACTACATACCCTCTGTTCTGTCCTTTCTTACCCAGCCCAGACCTGGAGTCCACCATGGTAATCATTCTCTCATCATTAATCACAGTAGCTCTGCCCTCTCATCCATTTCATCAAAACCTCAAGTCTGAGTCCATGAAAACTTGTGGATGCTCAGAGACACAATGTAGAAAATCACATAACTTTGCAGTTTGTTCTCACTATAGATTCATGGTCCCTCTTCTTAAGGGATCCCTGAATCCTCTGCCTTAATCCTATTTAGGCTTTGTCTAATTTTTCTCTGCTATCTGTCCAATCTTTCTCAAATTCCTCAACTGCTTCTGACTCAATTAAAAAATCAAAAACTTCTCTCAACTTACCCTCAAGTCTTAAAAACTCTTCCTTCCTATCACAGGGGAACAGGTTTCCATGTGTTCAGATCTAACCTTTCCATCTGTTTCCAGACCCCCATCCTTTCACGCTTCCTTGGGGGATCTCACACCTTCAATCATCTTTTCATTACCTTTACTCTCTGTCTCTAAGGGCTCTTTCAGTATAATCATGACCAGTGTCCATATCCTTAAAAAAAAGTAAAAATCAGCCCTTCACTCTATATTCCCTTCGAAATACTGTTCCATTTCTCATCTTCCATTCGAGGTAAATGTTTTAGACACTGTGCCTACTTCTTCCCTTTCCAAATGTCACCATTGCTTCTGGCAGTTAGCTCTATGAGAAAGGCTGTGTCTTAGAAGCACACCCTTGATTACAAGCAATGAAATCAGGCATTAGTTTCAGATGATGTTTTATTCTTTTAACAGAGATTACTGAGATTATATCATATGCTCAACCATATAATGAGTACAAAGACTAATCATGTCACTGAAATTTCAGGGTATAAATTTTGCTGGCTTAATTTTAGTCCACGTTCTAAATACGGTACATATGAACAAGGTTAGTCTAACTTTTCAGATCCAAGATACTTCATCTCCGGGCTTGCTAAGCTCATGTCCACTCCTATTCTTGCTTTCTAGTTGAGTTTCAGTGATACCCATTAAAATTGTTCTCTTCATAGACCTTTGACAGCCAAAGATTATTTTTCACTCTAAATGCTACCTTTAGAAACTCTGTAACTAGATATTTTCCTAAAGCCTCCAGTCCATGAGGAGTAACTTCTTAGAGGTCTCTCCTAATTAATTTTGTCTCATTATTTCTTAATCTGAGAGGTAGTCTTTTCTTAGCTATTCACGTTTTCCAGGATTCTTTCCTCATCTCTCTTTCTTGTTACACTTCAGGTGGCATCAAGTATGGATGATTCCTCCAAATGTCTATCTTTGGTCATAAACTTTCCTCTGTGCTTCCTACCTACCTGTCTCTAGGCAACAAATGTGCTGCACCAACTGAGCTTGTCACCAGCCTTCACACAAAATACATCCAAAATTGCATTCATCTTCTTCACCTCAGGTTCCTGAGTTGGTGGCGCTTTGATACTTAGAAAATGCTTCTTTGTTTCTCAACTGCCACTAAGTTGTGAACATTTTCCTTTCTCCCTCCCTCCCTCTTTATTTCCTCCCTCCCTCCCTTCCTTTCTCCCTCCCTCCCTCTTTATTTCCTCCCTCCCTCCCTTCCTTTCTCCCTCCCTCCCTCTTTATTTCCTCCCTCCCTCCCTTCCTTTCTTCCCTCCCTTATTTTGGTTTCTCCTCTTTATACTTACTATTGCTTATCTGGTTCTGCCCTTTACTTTTCTCATCAAGATTGTCATGGTATAACCTGCTAATGGCCTCTAGTCTTTTCCCTCTTAAATCTGCCTCTAAACCAGTGGCTTTCAAATATTTTTGACCAAGATCCATGATAAGAAATACATTTTACATCACAACAGGGACACACAAACACACACAGAGCTAGATAGACAGCACAATTAATTTATTTCTCTCTCCTCTTCCTAGGTACATTTCTATTTATGGATAGATATAGATATACCTGGGTATATAACAGGATCAAAATTTTCACAGAGTAAAACTTTCCAGTATTTCATGAACTCTGATATTTTCTATTGTATTTCTATTCTATTGATATAAGTTAAACATAATGCTGGTCACAATCCATTAAACTGATTTCATAACCCAGTAATAAGATATAACCCAGAGATTGAGCACTGTTTTTGTTCTCTACATACACTAGAGTGATGTAGCAAAAATAAATAAATATGTAATTGACATCGTCATTCCCCACAGTAATGCTTTTGGGAGGCCTCTTGTTATTTACTGAATAATGTCCAAGATCTTGACAAGGTATGCATGGACCCCTGGCAACCTGCTAGCTCTTCTAGGTTTATTTCTCCCTATTCTGCCCTGCACTTTCTTCCATAGGAACATTCTATGCATTCCTATTTTACCCTGGAGTTTTCTCTTTCTAGTTCCTTCACACCTTCATCCCCCTGGCTCTTTTCTCCCAAAATCAGCACTTGGATCATAGCAAATAAAATGTCTGCTATAAGAACAGTATAGTTATATTATAGATGTAACTGAAGAAAGGATAAAGATTGAAGATAAAGATTGAAATCTTACACTTCCTTGTAGCTCCTGTAGTAGTAACCAGCATAGTGTTGATAAAGTAGTAACGATTCAATATTTTTTTCACTGATTCTCAAGCAATCCTTCTTCTTCTTTTTTTTTTTTTCTTCACATCATTACTTCCCTATCCAAGAATCCACTTATTGCCTTAAATACCAATTCCGATTTCCTCTGCCTGGTTTTGAAGACCATCCAGCATCTGGCTCTATCTCTCCACCTTTATTTCACAATAACGCCTTCCTCTGGCCTGCCCATCTCTTTGCTGTCCTTATTAGGTTTCATGCATCTTTCCTCAAGTTTTCCATCCTGTTAGCAATGTTTATCTCCAATATCATACTCATTTTCTGTCCCCTCTACCCACGCGCTTTTCCATTCAGTTATTTATTTATTTATTATTATTATTATTTTGCGGTACGCGGGCCTCTCACTGTTGTGGCCTCTCCCGTTGCGGAGCACAGGCTTCGGACGCGCAGGCTCAGCGGCCATGGCTCACGGGCCCAGCCGCTCCGCGGCATGTGGGATCTTCCTGGACCGGGGCACGAACCCGTGTCCCCTGCATCGGCAGGCGGACTCTCAACCACTGCGCCACCAGGGAAGCCCCCCAGTTATTTATTTTTGAGGTTCATTCAAACCTTTAAATTCACCACAGATCCTCTCAGCATTTCTGTATTTTATGCATTTTTATCTTTTTATCTTTAATAGAGAATAATAATAGTTCCCAACTCACTGGGTTACTGTGAGAATTAGAGGTGTTAGTATAGATAAAGTGCCTGCCACCGAGTTCATGCTCATAAATGTGTATCACAAACTCCATCAAACATTCCTATCCTAAAGCTTTGCTCTACACGGCCATTGCACATCACTGAACACTTGATAGATTTCTAATTTCCTTACAGTTATAGAACTTCTCTCTAAAACTTGAATCTAAGTTCTTTGAGAACCAAATCCCTGTCGTATAATGTGATCTTACCCCAACATCACCCAACAAGTTGACAGAAAGTAGTGAGAAAGTTGTCACTTAATAATTTGTGGTTGATTTCTTAGCAAAACGTATCCCACAAAGTCAATGATTAATTACTCCTAGATTAGCAGCATAATTTGAATCATCATCATATCCCAAAGCAAGTACTCCAGAAGTTATTTCTGGATATAAAATATATTTTGGTGGCGACCTTCAAGTATATATGAATCCAATGTTCTCAGTACTCATAACAATTCATTCAAAATAATGAAACCATACTGAGACAGTGTAATGAAAATTTGGTTCCCCTTTTTTATTACACCCTGCCTATCTACATCCTGTTCTCTGATAGAAACAGAATCATCTCTCAGGTGGAAAGAAAGTCTTCTCTATTTTAGTGAATGTCAAATGAGGCAACCGAAGTGTTAAACTAGATGATTAAATAAAAGTTTCCCCCTAACTTTCTTCTAGATCATCTGAATCAAAAGAGTAACCACAACCTTACTCTGTTCTACATTACTGTGAACAAATTTAAGTGGACCTCATCTGCTCATTACATGCAGAGTCTGTTTGAACATCACCCTGTGTTGTGTATGAAAGCTGGAAAGGGGTAGGGGAAAGAGAGAGGATTGCTGTTTTAAACTTAATCTGGCTTTGGAAGCCTTGCAAGAAATTTAGAAAGTTGGATAGTGGAAGAAATGTTGGGCAACATTATCCAATATTTGGATACGAGTCGTCTTTTTTTTTTAATGTGTGTGAACCTCCACATGGAATCATCAAATTGAATTACAGTTTAGGGTTGTGTAAGATTCAGTGAGTGAGTTGGTTGAGTTTTGATTCACAACAATGTAAACAGAGTTAACAGCATTTAAAAATACCCTAAGGTTGGGCTTCCCTGGTGGCGCAGTGGTTGAGAGTCCGCCGGCCGGTGCAGGGCACACGGGTTCATGTCCTGGTCCGAGAAGATCCCACATGCCGCGGAGCAGCTGGGCCCGTGAGCCATGGCCGCTGAGCCTGCGCGTCCGGAGCCTGTGCTCCGCAACGGGAGAGGCCGCAACAGTGAGAGGACCGCGTACCGCAAAAAAAAAAAAAAAAAAAAAAAAAAATACCCTAAGGTTAACTGTCGTTTGAATCCAACCCCTAACGATGACCCGTAAACTATGAAAATGAACCTGATCACTGAAAAGATCTTGCTCGGCTTCCTGTAGATTAGTAACTCATTTTTTGTGAGGTCATCACTAAAGAAGTGAATTTAGAGACACATGCTAACTAACCACTGACTGGTGTTTAGTATCAACCTATTTATTAGTGTTAATAGAAAAGTAGTCATTGAGTTAATTTGCTTTTTAAGCGAATATGAGAAGATTGTTTTAAATGTAAATTTCCAAAGAGTACGTTTTCACGACAGTGACATTCACATTTTTCTTGATGCTTTGTAATAGCTTTAGAATGTTTAGATATTACTTCTCTTAATTCCCTTCAAAAAAGCACACATGGGTTAACATCTATTGTAGGTAATTTTAAAGGAGAAGGATCTTCTGTGTGAGCAGTTCTCAACTGTTTTTAGCTGCTCTAGGAACTTCAAAATACCAGAACCCCAAGCATGGTCATTGCCTGAACCTCAGACAATTGTATAAGACTTTCTGAGGGTGGGTTTGGGCACCCCTGTGTGTGTGTGTGTGTGTGTGTGTGTGTGTGTGTGTGTGTTTAATAGCTCCGCTAGGTGACTGTAATTATGTCAAGAATCTAAAGACCTAAATAGACATTTCTCCAAAGAAGATATACAGATTGCCTACAGACACATGAAAGAATGCTCGACGTCATTAATCATTAGAGAAATGCATATCAAAACTACAATGAGGTATTACCTCACACCGGTCAGAATGGCCATCATCAAAAAATCTACAAATAATAAATACTGGAGAGGGTGTGGAGAAAAGGAACCCTCTTGCACTGTTGGTGGGAATGTAAATTGATACAGCCACTATGGAGAACAGTATGGAGGTTCCTTAAAAAACTAAAAATAGAATTACCATATGACCCCGCAATCCCATCACTGGGCATATACCCTGAGAAAGCCATAATTCAAAAAGAGTCATGTACCAAATGTTCATTGCAGCTCTATTTACAATAGTCAGGACATGGAAGTAACCTAAGTGTCCATCGACAGATGAATGGATAAAGAAGATGTGGCACATATATACAATGGAATATTACTCAGCCACAAAAAGAAACGAAATTGAGTTATTTGTAGTGAGGTGGATGGACCTAGAGTCTGTCATACAGAGAAAGTCAGAAAGAGAAAAACAAATACTGTATGCTAACCCATATACATGGAATCTAAAAAAAAAAAAAAAAAAAAAAAAAGGTCATGCAGAACCTAGGGGCAAGACGGGAATAAAGATGCAGACCTACTAGAGAATGGACTTGAGCATACGGGGAGGGGCAAGGGTAAGCTGGGACAAAGTGAGAGAGAGGCATGGACATATATACACTACCAAATGTAAAATAGATAGCTAGTGGGAAGCAGCCGCATAGCACAGGGAGATCAGCTTGGTGCTTTGTGACCACCTAGAGGGGTGGGATTTTGGGGGGGAGGAGACGCAAGAGGGAGGGGATATGGGGACATATGTATATGTATAACTGATTCACTTTGTTATAAAGCAGAAACTGACACACTATTGTAAAGCAATTATACTCCAATAAAGATGTTAAAACAAAACAAAAAAAACAATGAAACACAATGACAACTTGAACATGGATTTAGAGTTCCTCATGTTTCCCAGCAAGCAGTCCTTTGTGAAAGCACCTTGTGGTTGGCCATTAGTTCTTACCATTCCTGCTTAACAGTGTTCTAAGAGGTTCAGAAAGTTGCTCAAAGTCACACAGCAATTAGGTACCAGAAGCAGTATCCAATACAGATAATCTGACTCCAAATTCAGTGCTCTGTCCATCAGAGCTCTGGATCATTGTGGCCACCTAGGGTTAAGTGAGCTAGATACATCGAAGTGCTTACTGCTAATTCGCCAGATGGGCAATGGCAGGTGTTTACAAACCTACCAGTGGTGTGGCATAAATCTCTGCTATTCAGAGTGGTCCCTGGACCAGCGGCATGGACGTCATTTGGGAGCTTATTTGAAATGAGGCATCTGGATGCTCTACCACAGACCACATGCATTTTTAACAATATTCCTATACAACTTTTATAAACTTTAAAGTATGAAAAGCAAGAGTGTAAAGAATTCCAGATGTGAAACCAGGGCACCTGAATTTGACCTCAGCCCTGCCACAAACTAGCTGGGGCACTTTAAGTTTTTTTAACTTCTTAGAGCATCAGTTTTTTGTTTTTGTTTTTTTATCTGTGAAATGGGAATGATAATATCTGTCTTTGAGGGTTGTTTTGATGATTATCTAAATAAATGGGCCTGGACCCCCAGCAGGAGTTTAAGAAATGCATACTGAATCTCTATGCAAATCCACAGATGTGTAAAAAGACAGCTCAGGCATTCAGCGAATTTGGTGAACTCTTGATTTCCTGATTATGTTGGACTAGGAACTATCTGTGTTAGAATCCATTTAAATTAATCTTTCTGGGATGTCCACATTTTCATGCCCTAGAGATTTGCTACAGAATTATTCTCAGCAGAGCAATTATAGGTGAGGCTGCCCTATAATGAGATATCTTTGCTACTTCATTAAATAAACCCCCTTGCATGGGCTCCAAAATGGACCTGCCTCATACCAAATTCCATTACACTGGAAGTAATCGCATAAGAACGCCCTGGTGCGGGTTCAGTGGTCCTGGATACCTAATGTTTACCATAAAGGGAATGTGTTCTAGAACAGTGGTTCCCAAAAGCTGGTTCTCAGACCAATACTTTACTGATCCAAGGGGCAATGAAAAAAAAAAGACAATTTAGTCAGCTTTTCATAAAGTTGAATTATAATCTATTTAAAAAATATCCTTCATTCTGAGCATATGCCCTTTTTTGAGAGTATGCCCTTTCTATTTTCTATTTTTTGGTGTTCAGCTGCTCCATATTTTAATTAAATAATGATAATAGATGGTAATTTTTGTAATGTTCTTGTACAATACAAGGTCAATCCTCTCCCCCCTCCAACTTTTAACAAGAGTTTTAAGGTCCTTGAAATCCCCCAATTCTGAACAATTGTTATAGAAAAAATTGCTTAAAAGGAAATTCTTTCCTATGAAATTAGCAAGGGGCAGAGAGCATTTTACATTGGGGACCAAACTGCACAGTTTTAATTGGAGGGCAAATTTGTCTAGTGTCAGCATCTCACAGAGTGTAATGCTCCTCAAACTCCTGTGTGTACCAGGACCATTTGGGATCTGTTAAAATGCAGATCCTGATTCTGCAGGTCTGGCACAGTCCAAAGTTCTGTAATTCCAACAAACTCTCACTTCGAGTAGCAAAGGCATAGCGGTTAAGGTGGTGAGCTCTGAACCAGATCACCTTGGTTCAACTACTCCTGTTACTACCACTGCTAGCTGTTGATCCTTGAGCAAGTTACTTAACCTACCTATCCCTTAGTTTTCTCATTAGCAACAGAAGAATAATAGTCCCATCTCACATTTTTATTGTGAAAGTGAAATGGAATATTGAACGTAAATATTCCCAGAATGTAAAATACAGCACCTGACACATAGAAAGAGCTCCATAAATGTGAGTTATTACTCTAACTTCACAGATCAGTGACTGGAGCGCCAAGATATTAAAAAAGAAAAATATTAGCACCTCAAGGTGGAACCCTCAAGGGATTCCTACATGATGAAATTGGAAGAATTGAAAGTTCCATTTGGTGAGGGATAAGTTGTGGTCTGACTTCTTTGGCTGGTTCAGTGGGATTGTTTGAAGCTGTGAATCTTAAAGGGTGGGTATAGATCTGATTCAAAAGGTGGAAGCCTCTCAATTACTAAGATCCTATAAGTAAGGTTGAAATTATGGTATGGTTTAGGTTGTGTGCCACAAAATTATTAGAACCTTTGCTAACTTATAAATGACAAGAAAAATACCATTAGTACATTCCCAGACTTTAAGTTTTCCTATGTCTTTGTTAATAATTATTCTTTTCCCCATGAAAGTACAGCTAGAATGTTTATTAATTAATCTCTTCTTACTTTTTGTTGACAGCCAAGCAATTTATTGGAAATAGTGTGTATTGCCTAATATGCCTCATTGGCCCATGAGGCCAATGTCTTATATTTATTTATTTATTTTTTATAGAATCCCTACTATTTTAATAGGGGGTGAATTTATATAGTTCTTTAAAAATTATAGGTAATAGCATCTAGGCATAAAACTGTGATTTAATATGAATTTATGGTTTTTATCTTCAATTTGTACCTTTTGCCCATCTGGTATGATTTCCGCTGTGATTTCAAACACAAGAGCAAGTGATGACTGATTTTTTAAAATTAATTAATTTATTTTGGCTGCATTGGGTCTTCATTGCTGCACGCGGGCTTTCTCTAGTTGCAGCGAGTGGGGGTTACTCTTCATTGTGGTGCGTGGGCTTCTCATTGTGTGGGCTTCTCTTGTTGTGGAGCATGGGCTCTAGGCACGTGGGCTCAGTAGTTGTGGCTCGTGGGCTCTAGAGCGCAGGCTCAGTAGTTGTGGCACACAGGCTTACTTGCTCCACGGCATGTGGGATCTTCCCGGACCAGGGCTCGAACCCGTGTCCCCTGCACTGGCAGGCGGATTCTTAACCACTGTGTCACCAGGGAAGTCTGATGACTGATTTTAACAAGGATTGATGAATTAGTCACAGAGCTAAGGACTAATCTAACCTACTTAACTGGTTCAACTTTATATAGTAAAAGGGAAGCACAGAAAGATAAATTATTTCATTAAGCACATTTAAGTAAATGCCTCCCATGTTCTAAAATCCTAAAAGATTAAAGTTGACTGCTTTTTGGAAGCTAAACTGTTATCTTCTGAATCACTGCATATCATTTTTATCTTTTTCATTTATAAAATATCAGAAATTTACCTGTCTAGTTTGTGACCATGTTATAGAAACAAAAGGAGTTAATACTTTGTCAAGAGCGCAGGGAAACTAATGTTTAAGCAGAACATTCTAATGCATTGATTAGATAAGTTGGAAATTATTGTGTCTATTAATAAATATTCACAAATTTCTAGGGCCTTTCCCCAGTTTTTACTTTCTGTTTCTTTTTTTGTGGTCTTACCTTTAACCACAACCAGTCTTCTGTATATTTCTACAGCTGACTCTGTACCTCTCAGTTGCCAAGCATTTTATATGCCTCACAATGCCTCTCATGTAATAATCACTTCATGGGAGAGTTGCTAGCTATCCTTCAATAGCCATACCCATCCTCCCCTTCTTCTTCAGTAATAGGAATAAGAAAAATACGATTAGCACATTCCCAGACCTTTAAGTTTTCCTATAGGTCTTTATTAATAATTATTCCTTTCCCAATGAAAGTACAGCTATAATGTTAGTGACCATGAATGTTAGGGCCATCGGGAATAAAGACCATAATTTTCAGCCTCCCCTGTAGCTTTGTGCAGTCACATGACCAAATTCGGGTCAATGAAAAAAAAATGGAAATGGTGTGTGCAACTTCCCATCAAGTGTGCTTGGAAGGACGCAGGGTGACTCTTTCCTTCCTTTTGCCCTCTTATGGCTGGTTAGAAGGTGAGCGTGATGACACCAACAGGAGCTGACATTTTGGATTAAGAGGTCACAGTCACATGTTAAGGAACAAAATAGAATCTGGTACCTGATGGTCATACCATACCGGTGCTTGACTACCTAACATTTATATGAAAACAAACAAACAAAAACTTCTCTCTTGTTTTCTGTCACTTGTAGCCAAATCTAATCCTAACTTCACACACTGAAATATTCATTGTTGCATTTATCTTTCAGGTGTGATCCTTATCATTATGCCTTGGTCTCTGTCATCCATCCTATCTTACTCAGTCATGTTAGGACCTAAGGAAAAGCAAGAGATGCATGAAGTAATACCTGAGAACACTTAATACTGAAGAAGTTAAATTCAAGAGAAGTTAAATTCAGGAGAGGAAAGAGTTAAAGAGGTTAAAAATCTTTTCTATTCCCAGTAACTTTGGTTTATTAAGAGACATTCTAGGTAAGATTTCAAAAGTTAACTCCCAAGGTAATTAGACAAAAGCTAGGCCAGATGTCTAAGCTAAGTTTTGGCCTCAAACTAATTACTTTTGTTAATTACCAGTAATCTGTGTCAGCATCCAACACTTTCCTAAAAACCCTTGAGGGAGGGGGAGGAGGCAGGGAGAGGGAGAGAGAGGGAGAGAGGGAGAGAGGGAGGGAGAGAGGGAGAGAGGGAGAGAGGGAAAGGGAATGGGAGAGGGAATGGGAGAGAGAGAGGATGTGCACAGCAGAGTCAGAACACAAGCATTTTCTAGTACAGTTGTAGTACAGATCTTGGGGTCATTAAAACCTGATTCAAATTTTACACTTCTGAACACTGGGTTTTATGGGAAAAATGGATATTTTCTTCCAGATACTGCAAATATCTTTTACTTCTACATAGGCTTAACTTGAATTTTATGTTCTTTCTTATTTTATGCCTTTTTTTCCCATTGCCAAAATGATTCTTTTCCTTTATCTACAAAATTACACCTTTAGGGCTTCCCTGGTGGCGCAGTGGTTGAGAGTCCGCCTGCCGATGCAGGGGACACGGGTTTGTGCCCCGGTCCGGGAGGATCCCACATGCCGCGGAGCGGCTGGGCCTGTGAGCCATGGCCGCTGAGCCTGCGCATCCGGAGCCTGTGCTCCGCAACGGGAGAGGCCACAGCAGTGAGAGGCCCGCGTACCGCAAAAAAAAAAAAATTACACCTTTAGCCCTGCATACCCGCCCCACCCACCGCCACCAAATTTCAGCTGAAAATAGCCCTAGCAGAAGTGCCCACGGTTCTTCCTGGAGTCTTTACTTAGCTTCCTTTTCCCAGTCAGTAGCTTCTGGTCATTAGCTCAAAGAACAGCAGAGGGTTCTCAGTGGTTTGTGGATAACTTAATTTGGGGGCACTTTTTACATAGTTCAGAAGTTTACATAGTGCATCACTCTTTGCCTCTTTGTGTAAATGACCCTTTATAAGGACATATATTTATAGATGCATCTATTTGTGCACTGTCTCACCACTTCATGTCTCTTTGGGCCTCCTTTTTTGTGCCTAGAATTTCTTTTTAAATATTTAGTGGCACCATTGTCTACTATTGTCCACTAATAATTCATTGTAGATGTAGTCATTTTTAACCTGCAAGTAGCAGTGTAAATAAGACTTTTTAAATATCCATCACAAACATCTCACATCTGACTCCTGCCCATGCCCCAGGTTCCATGGTGGATCAGTCACTCCTTTATGCCATCTCTATTTAACTGTTTACTGCTTTCTCTCCCTCACCAACTGTTAGAGGGAGGCACCTTGTCTTAACTCATTTTGTAAATCTCCAGTGGCCACCAGGCATATATAAAATGCCTTGAACTATTTTTTGTAGTTAATTAAATATGCAGTCATGAATGTTGCCAAGCCAATGGGAGTTCTAGTTACACACTTTGGTCCTTTTATAAGTTCAGTGGGTCATGAGATGGTGCAGTTTTTCCCATGACCTTTTTTGTGTTTTATTGGTGATTCTCACGTTTATTTTAGCCCATGGGCTATTTCTTTATGCCAAGATATTGACCAACTTACCTGCTTGCAGAGAGAAAAATAATTATTCGTAAAGCTCAGTAGAATGGGAAGGGAAGGGAAGTTTGATGGTAAGGTAAAATGGTGTTGTTTTGTTTTTAATCAGTATTATACATAAATTATCAGCCCATGCTAAAAAGTAAGATGGTTATGTTTAATCATGAAGACTACATATCAAAAGGGGACAATTTGTATATTCATTAACTGCCTATTTCTAGAGAATCTATACTCTACCCATCACCACTGTACTAAGACTTTATGGTTTTTATAGGTATACATCTAAATTACAAAACCAACTGCATTTTAATATATGTTACCCACTGCAGAATTTGTTAGAGAAAATGCATGAGATGTGCTTTTGGGGTGATTTCTGTATGTCAAGTACACACAAGCATATTAATTTGCAGGCACATCTTATTTATGTAAACTGAGAACTGCATAGTCTTGATATCATTCAATATTTTCACCCCATGATCGCTGTTCATTACAGTATAATCAGAACTGCTCAATGTAATCACAACTTTCCCTTTCACAGCTTCCCGTCACCAATCTATGTTTTTTTTAATCCCATACCTCCAGTGCTGTTCTGAAATGTCCTGCTGCCACGGCGTATTTCTTTTGTCTGTAGCAAGAGCTGGCACCCTTTAAGGTTACCTGAAGCCATTTGTCAATCTGAGGCAGAAAGGTGAAATTAGGTACACGGAAAGGGTCTACTACTATTTCAGCAGCTTGGCATGTTGGCCGATTCCCAGTGGACATGTAGGACTCTATAAACTCATAGCTCACGTCCTCTTCATTAACGTAGACCAACTTCACCTCCACATCCGTGATATTCTTTAAGGGGATGTGAGGCAGAGGCATGGTGATCAATGGGCTGTCAAGGTCTATTACTTTTGCCTCTTTCTTTCCAGCTGGCTTTTCTTCACCTTCTGCCTTCCGTTTAAAGGCCACTTTCTCTAAATCATTGCTTTGGTTTTTTTTGATGCTCTTTGCCATTTTTATTCTCTCAGCTGTGATTTCTACCTGTTTATCTCCACAGCTTTTCTTAATCTCTTGTGGCATTTCCAGGATGCTGGGTGGGTTTGCTAAGGTGGACATTTTCTTGTTTGTGTTTATCTTTGGAACAAGTTGATCAGGATAGACCCTATTTATTGTATTCTCCAAACTCCTACTGCTTCCTGAATCCATTGATTTCCCCCTGAAACACCTGTAGGGGTGAGAAGAAGACACATAATTACAACAAAATTTTGAAATTCCAGTGGCTTTAATTTAGTCAGACTATAGTCAAATTCATTGAAAACACTGTTTAATTCATTATAGGTATTTATCACCTTAAAGTAAAACTGTATGTACATCATCTGACTGTTTTACTAGAGAAGTATATGTTTCAGTCTCAGAATTCACCAAGAATTTGTTGAAAACACATTTAGACAATGTCTTTCAAAAATAACCATCTATAGCTGAACAACGTTGAATGAACATTTTTATGGGGTGCCCAAACTCATTGAATAGGAAAAGCTTATGCATAGCCACTGAGGACAAAAGAGGACCCCCCCAAAAAGTCTATCTCAATATTAATTTCTTCAGAAAGGCAGGTGGTCTAGAACTCATTATAAAATATACTGTTAACCTGCATAATAGACTTGCGAGTCTAAAGAAACCACAGCTGCTTCCTCTGAAAGGCTTCTAGAAATGTTACGAGCACAATGTTTCCTCAATTTGTTTCTTCTATTAGGAATGGGAATCTCAAGTTTAAACAGCTTTAAAGGTAGCTATTATTCAGAAAGAACTTGAAAGCAGAAGAACGTGGCCTTCACCTTCTCATTAAATATGGAGTCACATATTCATCTTCAGTCTACTCTATTCATATTTTTGTAGCAATGGTATCAATATTGTATTACATGAAGATGAGGCATTTTCCTAAATCACTTATGTTCAAAAAATATAACTAACAGTCTTTCGACTCAAAGGTTTCTGCATACAATTTCTGCTTCTAGGTTAGTTTCAAAATATAAAATGTGTTAAGACCTAATAATGATGTAGTCAGTTCGGTTCCTATTTTTAAGACTCTTTCACCTATCATATCCTGTCCTGGAAACAACTCTGTAGGATAAATAGGAGTAAGGACCACATTTTTCAAAGAAACTAAGGAATAGAGAGGGTAATTTGCTTGTCAAAGTCACATTAGCAGAACCTGGATTGCTATTTCCTCCCTGGGACTTCTGCTCACTAACTCCTAGTCTGGGGTACTTCCTCTAAAGCATGCTGTTCCTTAGGATAGCTAATAGGAAACTCACATCAGAACACAAGGAAAAGAGAAAATGCAAGAAAGAAGGGCTGAGTATTACAATAAGATAATAATGAGATAAAAGCTAACATTCTTGCTTCTTTTCATCTACTACAGGGACAGTGCCTGACTCAAGATAAAGTCTTGACTAGCTTGTCAAATCTTATGATTTTGTTAATGTTGATTATTTTTATTTGTTTGCTTGAAAGACTGGTTTGCCCCAGAAAACCTTTAAGAGACCCTGAAATTTGACACAGTGATTCTTAAGGAAAGTACAGGAAAATACAAAACTGTATGTATGACTCTAACTTTTGAGGCACTTTCCTCCTCCCCACCACTGTACTTGTGTCATCAGAAAAAGGTTTAGGTCAAACGTGGACGTATCGAAACATCTACTGTGATGATCCAAATTATCTCATACGAAAGATGGCATTCCAAATAATTTTAATAACAGCTATCTTGGATGTTAATTAGCAAAAGTTGAATACTAGAAAAATATTTCCCCAGTGATTTATAATGATGTATTAGAGTTTTGAGTCTATGGGGGGGAAGACACCTAAAAGATTAAAAATTTTGCCAGTCTGTGTTATGCTCAGTATTGAAGGAGATAGCCATGACTGGTCATCATGAGACCCATTACTGCAGCTTTACTTCAGGAAGGGTCCTGTTTTCTTTTCCTCTCTTGGATTCATTGCTGGCATCCAATATATCTTTTGGACCACTAGTGTGGCTACTCAGGGTGGTGAGGAAAAAACTGTCTGCCATAACTCTATCTTACGTTTGCCCTTTTATGCCGCATATGGTTTAGTTTGAGAAAAGTTAGCTTCAGTCCTTGAATTAAGATCTCCAGTGGATGGACACTTGAGATATACATTTATACTGATAAGTTTCAGTAGCAGAGATGCAGAAATGGAAGTAGCACAACTCCAGTGCCCCACATGCATTGTATGATTCTTTTAAGCGTCATGTGAAATTTTTAGTAAATTTATATACTGCAGTGTGGCTAAGTTCCAAATAAAGCTTGACACTTATGAATACTATAGAAATTATATTTGTGTTCCCCTCTTTGTCAAATACTATCTGTAATGCAAAAGAGATGTGAAGCACTTGAGACTTGTTTAAAGCTCAAAATATCTGATTTTAAGGATCTCTGATTCATATCTGTTCTTACAATCAGCTTCGAAAATACAAACAGGAAATGTCGGTGAGCTATTTCAAAATTTTCATAGTATCTCCCACGTATCTTTTCTAAACTCTCTCCCTACTTCAAGCAGCAGTAGCTAAAATGTGTCAGAATATCTGTAGTTGGTTGTAGTTAGTAACAGTTTTAACATCTATAGCAGCATTACTTCTCTCTTTCATATTTATTTTATATCTCTTGAACATATAAACTTATCTCTACAACCACTTCTTGTAGAAGGTAATTGTTTTTTTTTCCTCTCTCTCTCTCCCTCTTCCCCTCCACCTCCCTCCCTCCCTCTCTCCCTCTGCCTCTTTTCCTTCAAATTCCCCTAGTCCAATCTTCCTGTCAGTTGTCTGCACCCCCATCCCAACTTTGCACCTTTTTCTTTGCAAGAAAGTTTTATTGTTTTTAAGAAACAGGTTTCTGGGTATTTCTTCATTAGTCCTTAAACCTCTCTATAGAAATCATAATTTTGTTCTTCAGTGCAGTTTTTTACAAGAAACAATAATAGAGGGGGAAAAAGTTTACACTGTATATATAGAGCAATCAGCGGAAAAACATTTGTAACATTTTCAAGCATCTGGAAGAGCAAGTATTCCAAATTTGTCCAAGAAACATATAATTCAGGTCCCCACAAAAACCCAGAATAAATATCCTAATGTCAAAAAAAAGGGTGTAAATGTACAGGCTGAAAAAGCATGGCCCAAACCCAACCAATATTTTTCAGTGTTGTTCCAAACAGGGTGACGTCAGCTTCAGATTTAGAGCCTGTTCTTTATAAAAATTGTTTCATGTGTACAGAAGAGTTATGAAACTGCTCACTTACCGCTTTTTAAAAAAAATATACAACTCCATTTAAATAATTTGGAATTTAAGGCCTTTCACCAGCTAGCTCAATGTGTGTTTCCAGATTTATTTAGCACACCTTCTGTAAACTGCTCTGAAGTCAAGGGGAACTTCTTGTTACTTCCGTAAAGATACTTATTTTCAGTCTGTCTGCTAAGAATTCGCCCTCTTCCTGTTCTCTCCTCATTCTACCTGTCCAAACCTAGCCAGAAGTTATCCGCCCCTCCCTCCTCAGAATACTGACGGCATTCATAGTCCTATTTTCTACATTGCAATTATGCACGAATGACTTATTTCTTCCACTAAGCTCCCTAAAAGTAGAAATGTGCTTTACTTATCTTGACATTAGTTCAATGCTTTGCATAGAGTAGACATTCAATAGATGTTGATCAATATGGATGCTGTGAATCAAAGGCTAATTTAAACATTTTAAGAGAAACAGAATTGGATTTTTTTTTAAGGTATGGTTTTGTAACTTTGTGAGAGGTGTTTCGCTAGATTTTGTTTGGTTTTGTTTTAAATTTGGTCCTGGGTAAAGTACATTTTCTTCTTTGATAGTTCAAGTGAATCATCTACTACTAGATTTAAACTATCAACCTCTTCATTTTTTTATTTTATTTTTTTAGTTGTCAAGTTGATTAACATGACATTAGTCAGTGTTCCTGAGGCACTGAGTTACACTTTAATCATTACTTCAATAAAAATACATTTAGAGAAAACTATTAGACAATCATTATGTATGTCAGAGAAGTATTCACTGATAACATTCTGTAAAAATGCCCATTCTTTCATTTAGAAGACTGTAAGATTGATTTCCTCATAGAGGCATGCCTTAAGAAAAGATCTCCAGCAAATATTGATATGAAACAGAACAATCTTGAAAGTTTTATAATAAATACACGTACTAGAAACAAGGAGAGGTTAATGTTCAATCATTTCCAGGGGGTAACCATTAAAAATTTTTTCAGTGGATTTTCAACACATTTATTTTTTTCTACAAGCATTTCATTAAGCATTCTGTTTTACGTGGGAGATTCTATCGCTTCATAGATACAATCAGTGGTTTACATGGCTATTAGTAAAACAAATTATTTATTAGCATTTTGATTGAAATAGGCAGCTCAAACATGGGTAATCCAGTAAAAGAGAACCCTTAAAAATTTGCTCTTTGAAACATTCAACATCACAGTTGCTATGGTTTTGTTTCTTAAAAAAAAAAAAGATCTAATTTTAACTTGTTGTTAAATGTAACCAGAGAGACATCATAAGGAAAAACATCTTGCTTGTTAGTCCACTAGTACACCTTGATGTTTTAAAAAACACACTACGAAAGATTTTTTTTTGATCCAATAATTATTTATTGGACACCTACCAAGAGAAATGTACTGTGCTACGCGTTATAAAGGAAACTAAGGATGACCAAGACAGCGTTCTTGGCATTCTAGAGCTCATAGCTGGGAGTAAAGGTGTAGGATGGGGAGAGGGATGTACAGAGAAATAACTTTATACAGAGGAGACATTCTCTTACAAGACTGTGAACTGCTGGAGGGGCAGAAATGTATCACAGTCTTTTCTATACTGATGTTTAGTTCCTTCAGAGCCTGGAACATAGTAGGTCCTCAGTACACATTTGTTATTCATATGAGTGCATGGTTGGTGTGAGTAGTATGGTAGCAATAATGAACATGCTTCTGTGGGAACATGGGACTGATGGAGTTTAAGAGATTTGCTTTTGAGAGGAGGAAGAATGAGAGGCATCCCTATACAGGCGATTTTTCTTCTCTTTTATCCAGGTAACCATAAGGAATAGCTCACCATTATCAGAAGGGAGAGTGAATTGGGCTCAGGACGCTTATTAAGAAACACAAAATAAAACATACTGTGTAGTGTTACATGAATAATAATAGCAGCCAACAGGTACTCCCAGTGTACAAAGTTATCTCACTGGACTATTCCACTTGTTTCTCACAGCAACTCTTTTGCATAAATATTATTACCCTTATTTTACTAATGAGGAAAGCAAGAGGTTAAACAACTTGAGGGATCACCAAGAGAATCTACCAGACCTAAGACTTGAACTTGGGACATTCGATGTCAAATTCCATAGCTTTTGGACCACAGGATAATAAATTCCTCTGCATTTCACCATCATTGATTGAGATTTATACTTTCCCTACCTTAGAAAACATTTTAAAAAGTTTAGTAACTAGGCATTCAATTTTACTGCTCTTTTATTGGGTAGGATTCCTTTTAAAATGGTAACAAAATGAAGTGGTGATTTATGGTTAACAAGTATATGAACCAAATTTGTTGAGAAACACATTAGAATTTAATTGTTTTTCATAAGATCTTTAGTTGCCAGTGTAAGGATGGTCCTGTTGTATTCCAGAAGTCATTAAATTCAGGAAAAAAATAATGTGGACATTACACTTCCACACTGAGTGGATTCCAGGGATTTCAGACTTGAAATTGCCAAACCGTTTGCTGATCACCAAGTCACCAAATGGGAATAATGGCATCAAAGCAACTGTGCTTCATTGTACCTGGTACACTGTGAACAACTGCTGTGTTGCATCAGGGAGAGGAGAGCATTAGAAAGGTGCCTTCATTGTTCTTCACGCAGTGGAAAGAACATCCTGTTAGGAGATGCAAGAAAGGTTTGAATTCTAGATTTATTATGTATGAACTGTATGCTCTAGGAGAAGTTATTCAATCTCTCTAAATGTTATTTTCCTCCTCTGGAAACGGGAATGATTGGGTACAGGAGAATCACGTGAGAATCAAAAAAGATAATGTATGTAATATGTAATACTCCCAGAAGTTCAAAATTGTGTACCCCAATGTTTATGTGACATCTCTACTTGGTTTGTCTAATATGCATCTTAAAACTAACAAGCCGAAAACAGGTTTCTTAAATCTCATCTCATCTTAAGTTGCCCATCTCCTAGTGTTCCCCATTCGAGTACATGCCCCCACATCCATTGGCCAGGACAGAACTTTACAAGTTTTCTTTGATCCTTTCCTTTACTTAACTCCAATCCATCATGAGGTCCTACTGACTCTTTCTTTCAAAGGTCCACCTCTTTCCATATTCATGATGATACCCTCTAGGCCCCATGATCTCCTGCCTAGACTATTGCAATTGATTTCTCACACACAGCAGCCCAAGTCGTCCTTTTAAATGAAAATCAGATCCCACCATGTTCTTGCTTAAGACCTTTAAATGGCTGCCCACAACACCTAGAATAGAATACAAATCCCTTATCCCCCTGCACCCTCTGAAAATTCATCATGTATTTCCTCCCTTGTCTACTGTATTCCAGCCACCTGGCTTTTATTCTGTTCTGCTAATTTAACAAGTTCATTCCCACCTTGGAGTCTTTGCACTAGTTGGTCTAGAGTGTTCTCTTCACTGTTTTTCATGTTACTCAGATCATAACTTAAATGTCCATTCCTAAAGAAACCTTCTCTAATGAATTAAAGTAACAACGCTCAGTCATATATCTATTTTAAATCTCACCATACCACTTATCACAGATATATTTACTCATATGTATATATGTGTGTGTGTGTGTATATATATATATATTTCATTCATATATACCTTTTATCCAACAGAATATAAGCTCTCTGAGAGAATGCACCTTGTATGCTAGTTCACTGCTATATATTCAGAATGTTCTAGACACAGAGTAAGCATATAGTTAATATTTTTTAACTGGACAAACAGATGACTGTATCTTATTTTATTGTACATTTATTGAAAAATACAAAATTACCTCTTTTTTCCTGCTGTACCATATTACAGAAACTTAGACAGTTTAGTTGGGAGTCACCTAAATATAAGCTAGCTTTTTACAAATTGACTTCACTATAGAATGCTTCTCCAGACACTGTGGCATCCTTATTCTTTCTTTTGTTTTGTTTTGTTTTTCCTATTTTTATTGTTTGCTACTCTCATTCAACAATATTGATGATGTGCCTATCCTGGTCTCTTTTACTTTAGTCTTTGTTGAGAAATAAATAATTTCCCTGATGCTTTGTTGACATAAAGTGTGGCTCATTCAGAACCAAAAGCATCAGAAAAATCAGAGCTTTTGGGGGAAGTGATAATGATACAACTTGCTATCTTTACAAGTATGGTCCGTGAGGACACAACTGTACTTCTCAAAAATCCTTAATCTAATTTGATTGTAAAAACAGTAACTCATTTGTTGTGGGAGGAATATGAGGGTAGGGCAAGTCATGTTTCAATGTACTTCAGAGACATTTGGCTACATTTCTTCTTGAAACACAAATGCAATCAGCCTGCCAAATTCACTGGCATCCTGAGAGAAAGTTCTGTTTCTTTGCAAACACTGTTCTGCCCTTCTATAAAAGTAATCCAAGTTTCTATTTACCTAAGAGGCTGAGACTGTACAGATGTATAAAGAAAAAAAAATTTTTCCCCCAACTTTGGCCATCTCTTTAATTCTGTTGATATGGCTCTTACTTCTTAGACTTTAACATTTTATTTCTTAAACTATAACTCAGAATTGTAGAAGGATAGAGATGGACAGCCTTCCCAATACGCTCTCATCTAATATCCTTATTTTGCTGATGAAGAAATGGAGTCTTGTGCAGGTGAAATGACTTGCTCATGGTCACACAGCGAATCAGTGCTTTCAACCACATCTTGCAACTCTCAGAGTTCTTTCTACCTCACTCCACTGCCTCCCCCATAATACACAAGGTAAATGGTTATCGCAGTTGCAGTTTCCAAATGAAGAAACATATATTGAACAGTTTAGTGCTTTGTTTGCAGAAAGTCACACAATTAATGAACAGTAACCACAAAGATTTCTTATCCTTTGATTTACCCTTTAAATTATTAACTTTTCTCAAACATGTTTTAAAGTTATATCTACCCAGAGGTAGGAAATGTATCTTTAAAATGAACCAATTGAGACCTTCAAGATAGTGTAGGAGTAAGACGTGGACATCACCTTCCTCCCCACAAATACATCAGAAATACATCTACGTGTGGAACAACTCCTACAGAACACCTACTGAACACTGGCAGAAGACCTCAGACCTCCCAAAAGGCAAGAAACTCTCCATGTACCTGGGGAGGGCAAAAGAAAAAAGAAAAAACAGAGACAAAAGAATAGGGATGGGACCTGCATCTCTAGGAGGGAGCTGTGAAGGAGGAAAAGTTTCCACGCACTAACACAGCAATAGGGGCAAAGGGCAAAGCTGAGAGATTCCCTCACAGAGGATCAGTGCCGACCAGCACTCACCAGCCCGAGAGGCTTGTCTGCTCACCCGCCGGGGCGGGCGGGGCTGGGAGCTGAGGCTCGGGCTTCGGAGTTCAGATCCCAGGGAGAGGACTGGGGTTGGCTGTGTGAAGACAGCCTGAAGGGGGCTAGTGCGCCACAGCTAGCCAGGAGGGAGTCCGGGAAAAGGTCTGGACCTGCCTAAGAGGCAAGAGACCATTGTTTCAGGGTGCATGAGGAGAGGGGATTCAGAGCACCGCCTAAACGAGCTCCAGAGATGGGCGATCAGCACAGACCCCAGAGACGGGCATGAAATGCTCATGCTGCTGCTGCAGCCACCAAGATGCCTGTGTGCAAGCACAGGTCACTGTCCACACCTCCCCTCCCGGGAGCCTGTGCAGCCCGCCACTGCCAGGCTCCCGTGATCCAGGAAAACTTCCCCGGGGGAACACATGGCACACCTCCGGCTTTAGCAATGTCATGCCAGCCTCTGCCACTGCAGGCTCATCCTGCATTCGAATTATGACTACTGTACCCCTCCCTCCCCCTGGCCTGAGTGAGCAAGAGAGCCCCAATCAACTGCTGCTGTAACACCCTCCTGTCTGGGCGGGGAAGAGCCTTTAGGTTTTGGCAAAGCTGAACCCCAGGAGCTGTTGGAACAAAGAAGAGAAAGGGAAACTTCTTCATGCAGCCTCAGGAGCAGCAGATTAAATCTCCACAATCGACTTAATGAACGCTGAGTCTGTGGATTACCTGAATAGACAACGAATGTTCCCAAAATTGAGGTGGTGGACATTGGGAGCAACTGTAGACTTGGGGTTTGCTTTCTGCCTCTAATTTGCTTCTGGTTTTTATGTTTATCTTAGTTTTTAGTGCTTATTATCATTGGTGGATTTATTGGTTTGGTTGCTTTCTTTCTTTATTTTTAATTTAATTATTTTTAATATTAAAAAATTTTTTCTTTTTGTGAATGTGTACGTGTATGTTTCTTTGTGTGATTTTGTCTGTTTAGGTTTGCTTTTACCCTTGTCCGAGGGTGCTGACAGTTTGTATTTTTTTGTTGTTGTTGTTTGTTTTCTTTTCATGACCGTGTGTGTATGTTTATTTGTGTGATTTTGTCTGTTTAGTTTTGCTTTCACGATTTGGATTGGGGTTCTACTTGTTCGTTGTGTTTTTTTTTCTTCCTTTCCTTCCCAGCCACGTGGCTGGTATGGTCTCGGTGCTCCAGCCAGGTGTCAGGCCAGAGCTTCTGAGGTGGGAGAGCCAAGTCCAGGACATTGGACAACCAGAGACCTCCCAGCCCCATAAATATCAATCAGCGAGAGGTCTCCCAAAGATCTCCATCTCAACACTAAGAAACAGCTCCACCCAACAGCCAGCAAATTCCAGCGCTGGACGCCCCATGCCAAACAAATAGCAAGACAGGAACACAACCCCACCTATTAGCAGAGAGGCTGCCTAAAGTCATATTAAGTTCACAGACACCCCAAAATGCACCATCGGACGTGGCCATGCCCACCAGAAGGACAAGATCCAGTCTCACCCACCAGAACACAGGCACTAGTCCCCTCCACCAGGAAGCCTACACAACCAACTGAACCACCCTCACCCACTGGGGGCAGAATCCAAAACCAATAGGAGCTACAAACCTGCAGCCTGCAGAAAGGAGACCCCAAACACAGTAAGTTAAATAAAATGAGAAGACAGAGAAATATGCAGCAGATGAAGGGGCAAGGTAAAAACCCACCAGACCAAACACATTAGGAGAAAATAGGCAGTCTACCTGAAGAAGAATTCAGAGTAATGATACTAAAGATGATCCAAAATTGTGGAAATAGAATGGAGAAAATACAAGAAACATTGAACAAGGACCTACAGGAACTAAAGAGCAAAGAAACAATGATGAACAACACAATAAATGAAATTAAAAATGCTCCAGAAGGGATCAGTAGGAGATTAACTGAGGCAGAAGAATGGATACGTGACCTGGAAGATAAATTAGTGGAAATAACTGCCAGGGAGCAGAATAAAGAAAAAAGAATGAAAGGAATTGAGGACAGTCTCAGAGACCTCTGGGACAACATTAAATGCACCAACATTCAAAATATAAGGGTTCCAGAAGAAGAAGAGAAAGAGAAAGGGTCTGAGAAAATATTTAAAGATATTATAGTCAAAAAGTTCCCTAACATGGGAAAGGAAATAGTCAAGTCCAGGAAGCGGAGACAGTCCCATACAGGATAAATCCAAGGAGAAACATGCCAAGACACATATTAATCAAACAGTCAAAAATTAAATACAAAGAAAAAATATTAAGAGCAGCAAGGGAAAAGCAACAAATAACATACAAGGGAATCCCCATAAGGTTAACAGCTGATCTCTCATCAGAAACTCTGCAAGCCAGAAGAGAGGGGCAGGACATATTTAAAGTGATGAAAGGGAAGAACCTAAAACCAAGATTACTCTACCCAGCAAGGATCTCATTCACATTCAGTGGTGAAATTAAAACCTTTACAGACTAGCAAAAGTTAAGAGAATTCAGCACCACCAAACCAGCTTTACAAGAAATGCTAAAGGAACTTCTCTAGGCAGGAAACACAAGAGAAGGGAAAGACCTACAAAAACAAACCCAAAACAATTAAGAAAATGGTAATAGGAACATACATATTGATAATTACCTTAAATGTAAATGGATTAAGTGCTCTAACCAAAAGACACAGACTGGCTGAATGGATACAAAAATAAGACCCGTATATATGCTGTCTACAAGAGACCCACTTCAGACCTAGTGACACATAACAGACTGAAAGTGAGGGAGTGGAAAAAGATATTCCATGCAAATGAAAATCAAAAGAAAGCTGGAGTAGCAATACTCATATCAGACAAAGTAGACTTTAAAATAAAGACAAGAGACAAAGAAGGACACTACATAATGATCAAGAAGGTGTTAATCCAAGAAGAAGACATAACAGTTGTAAATATTTATGCACCCAACATAGGAGTACCTCAATACATAAGGCAAATGCTAACAGACATAAAAGGGGAAATCGACAGTAATAGTAGGGGACTTTAACACCCCACTTTCACCAATGGACAGATCATCCAAAAATGAAAATAAATAAGGAAACACAAGCTTTAAATGACACATTTAACAAGATGGACTTGATTGATATTTATTGGACAGTCCATCCAAAAACAACAGAATATACTTTCTTCTCAAGTGCTCATGGAACATTCTCCAGGATAGATCATATCTTGGGTCACAAATCAAGGCTTGACAAATTTAAGAAAATAGAAATCGTATCAAGTATCTTTTGCACCCACAATGCTGTGAGACTAGATATCAATTACAGGAAAAAAAAACTGTAAAAAGTACAAACCTATGGAGGCTAAACAATATGCTACTAAATTACCAAGAGATCACTGAAGAAATCAAGGAGGAAAACAAAATATACCTAGAAACAAATGACAATGAAGAAATGAAGACCCAAAACCTATGGGATGCAGCAAAAGCAGTTCTAAGAGGGAATTTATAGCAATACAATCCCACCTCAAGACATAAGAAACATCTCAAATAAACAACCTAACCTTACACCTAAAGCAATTGGAAAAAGAACAAAAAAACTCCAAAGTTAGCAGATGGAAAGAAATCATAAAGATCAGATCAGAAATAAATGAAAAAGAAATGAAGGAAACAATAGCAAAGATCAGTAAAACAAAAAGTTGGTTCTTTGTGAAGATAAAATTAATGAACCATTAGCTAGACTCATCAAGAATAAAAGGGAGAAGACTCAACTCAATACAATTAGAAATGAAAAAGGAGAAGTAACAACTGACACTGTAGAAATACAAAGGATCATGAGAGATTACTACAAGCAACTCTATGCCAATAAAATGGACAACCTGGAAGAAATGGACAAATTCTTAGAAAAGTACAACCTTCCAAGACTGAACCAGGAAGAAACAGAAAATATAAACAGACCAATCACAAGCACTGAAATTGAAACTATGATTAAAAATCTTCCAGGGCTTCCCTGGTGGCGCACTGGTTGAGAGTCTGCCTCCGATGCAGGGGACGCGGGTTCATGACCTGGTCCGGGAGGATCCCACATGCCGCGGAGTGGCTGGGCCCGTGAGCCGTGGCTGCTGGGCCTGCATGTCCGGGGTCTGTGCTCCGCAACGGGAGAGGCCACGACAGTGAGAGGCCCGCATACCGCAAAAGAAAAAAAAAAATCTTCCAACAGGGGCTTCCCTGGTGGCGTAGTGGTTGAGTGTCCGCCTGCCGATGCAGGGGACACGGGTTAGTGCCCAGGTCCGGGAGAATCCCACATGCTGCGGAGCGGCTGGGCCCATGAGCCATGGCCACTGAGCCTGTGTGTCCGGAGCCTGTGCTCTGCAACGGGAGAAGCCACAACAGTGAGAGGCCCGCGTACTGCAAAAAAAAATAATAATAATAAAAAAAATAAAAATCTTCCAACAAACAAAAGCCCAGGACCAGATGGCTTCACAAGTGAATTCTATCAAACATTTATAGAAGAGGTAACATCTATCCTTCTCCAACTCTTGCAAAATACAGCAGAGGGAGGAATACTCCCAAACTCATTCTACAAGGCCACCATCACCCTGGTACCAGAACCAGACAAATACACCAGACAAAGATGTCACAAAAAAAGAAAACTACAGGCCAATATCACTGATGAACATAGATGCAAAAATCCTCAACAGAATACTAGCAAACAGAATCCAACAGCACATTAAAAGGATCATATACCATGAGCAAGTGGGGTTTATCCCAGGAATGCAAGGATTCTTCAGTATATGCAAGTCAATCAATGTGATATACCATATTAACAAATTGAAGGGTAAAAACCATATGATAACCTCAATAGATGCAGAAAAAGCTTTCAACAAAATTCAACACACATTTATGATAAAAACTCTCCAGAAAGTAGGCATAGAGGGAACCTACCATTAGCATAATAAAGGCCATATATGAGAAAACCAAAATTCAAAAAGAGTCATGTACCAAAATGTTCATTGCAGCTCTATTTACAATAACCCGGAGATGGAAACAACCTAAGTGCCCATCATCAGATGAATGGATAAAGAAGATGTGGCACATATATACAATGGAATATTACTCAGCCATAAAAAGAAATGAAATTGAGCTATTTTAATGAGGTGGATAGACCTAGAGACTGTCATACAGAGTGAAGTAAGTCAGAAAGAAAAAGACAAATACCGTATGCTAACACATATATATGGAATTTAAGAAAAAAAATGTCATGAAGAACCTAGGGGTAAGACAGGAATAAAGACGCAGACCTACTGGAGAACGGACTTGAGGATATGGGGAGGGGGAAGGGTGAGCTGTGACAGGGCGAGAGAGAGTCATGGACATATACACACTAACAAACGTAGTAAGGTAGATAGCTAGTGGGAAGCAGCCGCATGGCACAGGGATATCGGCTCGGTGCTTTGTGACAGCCTGGAGGGGTGGGATAGGGAGGGTGGGAGGGAGGGAGAGGCAAGAGGGAAGACATATGGGAACATATGTATATGTATAACTGATTCACTTTGTTATAAAGCAGAAACTAACACACCATTGTAAAGCAATTATACCCCAATAAAGATGTTAAAAAAAATAAAAATAAAGGCCATATATGACAAACCCACAGCTAACATTGTTCTCAGTGGTGAGAAACTGAAACCATTTCCTCTAAGACTGGGAACAACACATGGTTGCCCACTCTCGTCAATGTTATTCAACATAGTTTTGGAAGTTTTAGCCACGGCAGTCAGAGAAGAAGAAGAAATAAAAGGAATCCAAATTGGAAAAGAAGAAGTAAAACTGTCGCTGTTTGCAGATGACATGATACTATACATAGAGAATCCTAAAGATGCTACCTGAAAAATACTAGAGCTAATAAATGAATTTGGTAAAGTAGCAGGATACAAAATTAATGTACAGAAATCTCTTGCATTCCTATACACTAATGATGAAAAATCTGAAAGAGAAATTGAGGAAAAACACTCCCATTTACCACTGTAACAAAAAGAATAAAATACCTAGGAATCAACCTACCTAAGGAGACAAAAGACCTCTATGCAGAATACTATAAGACACTGATGAAAGAAATTAAAGATGATACAAACAGATGGAGAGATATACGATGTTCTTGGATTGGAAGAATGAACATTGTGAAAATGACTATACTACCCAAAGCAATCTACACATTCAGTGCAATCCCTATCAAACTACCAATGGCATTTTTCACAGAACTACAACAAAAAATTTCCCAATTTGTATGGAAACACAAGAGACCCCCGAATAGCCAAAGCAATCTTGAGAAACAAAAATGGAGCTGGAGGAATCAGGCTCCCAGACTTCACACTATACTACGAAGCTACAGTGATCAAGACAGCATGGTACTGGCACAAAAACAGAAATAGAGATCAATGGAACAGGATAGAAAGCCCAGAGGTAAACCCACACACCTTTGGTTACCTTATCTTTGATAAAGGAGGCAAGAATATACAGTGGAGAAAAGCCTCTTCAATAAGTGGTGCTGGGAAAACTAGACAGCCACATGTAAAAGAATAAGATTAGAACACTTCCTAACACCATACACAAAAATAAACTCAAAATGGATTAAAGACCTAAATGTAAGGGCAGACACTATAAAACTATTAGAGGAAAATACAGGCAGAATACGCTATGACATAAATCACAGCAAGATCCTTTTTGACCCACCTCCTAGAGAAATGGAAATAAAAACAAAAATAAACAAATGGGACCTAATGAAATTTAAAAGCTTTTGCACATCAAAGGAAACCATAAACATGATGAAAAGACAACCCTCAGAATGGGAGAAAATATTTGCAAATGAAGCAACTGACAAAGTATTAATCTGCAAAACATACAAGCAGCTCATGAAACTCAATATCAAAAAAACAAACAACCCAATCCAAAAATGGGCAGAAGACCTAAATAGACATTTTTCCAAAGAAGACACATAGATGGCCCAGAAGCACATGAAAGGATGCTCAACATCACTAACCATTAGAGAAATGCAAATCCAAACCACAGTGAGGTACCACTTCACACTGGTCAGAATGGCCATCGTCAAAAAATCTACAAACAATAAGTACTGGAGAGGGTGTGGAGAAAAGGAACACTCTTGCACTGTTGGTGGGAATGTAAACTGATACAGCCACTGTGAAGAACAGTATGAAGGTTTCTTAAAAAACTAAAAATAGAACTACCATATGACCCAGCAATCCCACTACTGGGCATATACCCTGAGAAAACCATAATTCAAAAAGAGTCATGTACCAAAATGTTCATTGCAGCTCTATTTATAGTAGCCAGGACATGGAAGAAACATAAGTGTCCACTGACAGATGAATGGATAAAGAAGACATGGCACATATATACAATGGAATATTACTCAGCCATAAAAAGAAACAAAATTGAGTTGTTTGTAGTGAGGTGGATAGACCTAGAGTCTGTCATACAGAGTGAAGTAAGTCAGAAAGAGTAAAACAAATACTGTATGCTAAAACATATATATAGAATCAAAAAAAAAAAAAGGTTCTGAGGAACCTAGGGGCAGGATAGGAATAAAGATGCAGACGTAGAGAATGGACTTGAGGACACGGGGAGGGGGAAGGGTAAGCTGGGATGAAGTGAGAGTGTAGCATTGACATATATACACTACCAAATGTAAAATAGATAGCTTGTGGGAAGCAGGTGCATAGCACAGGGAGATTAGCTCGGTGGTTTGTGACCACCTGGAGGGGTGGGATAAGGAGGGTGGGAGGGAGACACAAGAGGGAGGGGATACGGGGATATATGTATACATATAGCTGATTCACTTTGTTATACAGCAGAAACTAACACAACATTGTAAAGCAGTTATACTCAATAAAGATATTAAAAAAAGAAATAAAAGGAACTAATTAACTTTTTGGAAATAATTTTAAATTTATAGATGAGTTGTAAGAATAATATCAAGAACTCTCAATTGCCCTTTACCCAGGTTTACCAATTTTAAACATTTTGCCCTTATTTATAATTGTGTGTGTGTGTGTGTGTGTGTGTGTAGTGTAGACAGGTATACAGAGACACATACACACATATACATTTATATTATTTATTTTTTTCAGAGTTATTTGTGGGTTAGGTTGCAGGTATCATGTCTCATTACCCTTTATTACTTCAGTGTACATTTCTTAAGATCAATGAGATTTCACTTATGTAACACAATACAGTGATTAAATGCAAGGTTTTCCTAGAGAATTATTCTCTTGGTAATGCTACTTTACTGGTGCTCTAAGTATGTCCAAGGTCAGTCTACTCCATTGGAGTCTGATATAGGTAGTTGGGTGACCATGCTGGCACTGAGCCAATGATGTATATATTTCATGTTGCTGTGGTAAAACTGATACCTGGGCTGGCACTGATGAAGCAGTCTAATAGGTAGATAGATGCTTCCTTTATCTGATGCTAAGGAAATACTTTAAAGTCTATATGATTAGCTTCCCGAAAAAGAAGTTTATAAGGATGGACTATTGTTAGACGTTCATTCATCCATTTAGTCAACACTTGTTGAGTTCCTACTAGGGGAAAATACTAGGCTCTTTCCTGGGGAATTATAAAGGTGAATAAAATGGATTGTGCTTCATAGGAGCTTGGGAGTAAGAGCTCAGAGCTGCTATCTGACTTTCCTGGGAGGGTGCTCCAAGCTCAAGAATTGAAATGGCGTAGTAGACAGGACCTGTGTTTTAGAGTTGAGGACATATAAGCTCAAATCCTAACTGTTTCTTCTTTGCTGAAGAAACTTTCAGTAAGTTATTTTACTTTGATGGATCTTGTTTTTTTCATCCAGTTCATTCCTCATAGGGATGACTGAAGGATTAACAAAGCAACATTTGTTAGGAACTAATGCATCATTTAGCATATAAGTTCTCTACAAAGGGTAGCTATTATGGTGTTACATATAGTATATATACTATATCATGAGCAAATTATAAACATAATATTCATATATAAAGCATACTAATGACTTTTAATAATTGATGCTTTGCTTTACATTGTGAAGCTTTGTTTACATTCGCATGTGCACACACACATCATTTTTCTTCTTAAATTTCAAAAGTTGGCGACTAATATTTACATAAAAATGGAATCTCAGGATATTTATTCTCTGGGAATTTTGTGTCCTGGAGAGCAATTGGTAAAATGAGAGAATATCCACACAAAGAGGGATAGCTAATCTATTTTCACTGTTATCACATATAACCAGTCACATAGTGCATGATCCATAAAATGGGTGCATCATGGGTAATGCATGAATAATTAATATTTGCCACTCTTACCTCACAAGTAGAACCTGAGGCATGAATATGAGACTGCTCCTAAATTATTTTCCCCTGAGGCTGAACTGGATATTTATTTTCACCTAAGATCATTATAAATCTCTGTAAACTATTTTTTGGAGTGAGGTGGAGACAGGTAGAGAGTGAACGTAGAAATCCCCTAATCTCCAAACATATTGTATAACAGAATTATGACTATTGTCATTTTAATATTTTCTAGTATGTTTACAGTGCCTTTTAACTTACCCTAAACTGTCTTCTCCTTTAGAGGCTGAAGAATAAAAGGCATTTTTAACACTTGAGAAACTATTGGTTGGGGTATTTTTGTATGATTTGCCTGTGGCTTAATGGTACAATGTTATATGCACTTACCATGGAACCCGGCAGAGAAGAGAAAAAGAGTGAGAGAGAGAGAGAAGGAGAGAGAGAGAGAAGGATTAGAATATGAACTATTTATCTACCTTCCTATGCATGCCAAGCCATTTCACATCATAAATTTCTGAGCCAAAAGTAGGGTTTACCTGATTCTTTGCAAGAGTTTTAGTTTGATATTTTACTAAAGATAATTATGAAGTTCTTTCAAATGGAACTATTTAGATCTTGTATATATTTGTTTGTTATTTTTGCACAAATGACTCATATTTAATTTGACTTCATTGCTCCCCTCTTGAAGCCAGTAGGCTCAGTTTACAAATCTGTGAGCTACTGTTGGTGGTGCCCTCCTTCCCAGTGAAACATACAAAGCAATAAGCAACATGTATCCTCCCCAATACCCCTCTGCTTCTGGCTCAGGTTGCCCAAAGCACAGATCCTTTCTTATCCCTGTCCCCAGTTTGAAGCACATAGCCTCATTTCAAGGCAGAGGCAGCTTCCCTCTACTTTCCTTTGGGATATAAAAAGGGGGTAAAGGGGCAAAGAGAGTCCCCTGGGCCTCTCCTCTCAACCACACTACACTGCCCCTTCTTCCCCCATGATAAATAAAATAAGAAAAATAATAATTTAATTTCTTGTATAGTTTTTAGTACTATTATTTGAAGATTTCTTTTGACTCTTTTTCTAGTATAAATAATTATACTTTTTCTAGAATAATTTCTCTCACAGACAAATCAATACATTTGTCTGTGAGAGAAATTAATTTTGGAATTAAGCTAGAGAAGATATCAAAATAGTTTAGAAATACAATTTTTATTTTTTCAATCATGTTTCAATTACACTTAATGAAGATTTACAGGTTTACAGAGTTGAATAATATTTGAAAACTGGTTGTATATTAATCATCCACTAGTATTTCCCCACTGATCTCAGAAAAAGAGAACCATGAAATCAAAGAACTTCTTGGGGAAAAAAATAGTTTTGATGTGTATCAAACTTGAAAAAAAGTCATATTTCAAAATTACTATTTCAACAATTTGAACCTGCCAAAATATATCATTTGAACTATTCAGTTACATGTTAGCTTCTGCTTATCCAGGTGGAGTAGTTTGTAGCAGACCAGAATTTCTGTTGAGACCAAGTAGAAAAGCAGGATCAAATACCAGGTAATCAGTATGAGTGTACTGGGAGGCAATGAGAAATGGATAGGGTATAACTTCTTCATGGAAATGAGCTGACTTTTACAGCCATTTTGTATCAGGGCAATGTTTGCCAATTTGGTATGGGGAGGGGGCTGAGAATCTCAGCATTTTACTTAGGGTACTGGGTGAAACCAGTATGGTTTTGGGTAGATATCTGGGGAAATTCAAGCACAGAGATGTTTACTCTCCAGAGAAAAGGCTAACTTGAGGGGCTACATGGGGCAAGATGCTAAAGACCTAAGTAGAAAGCCTCTGCAAAGCAATGCAAAGTGTTGGCAGTGTTGTGAGACCTGCAGGAGATATGGCCTCAAAGAAACATCAGACTTACAGCTGAAAACTCTTGAGAACCAGAGTGAACTAGAGATAGACCATTTCCAGGCCTGCAACCCAGTCTCAACATGCAACAGTCCCCGATTAAATTAAGGTGAATTACTCTGTTGTCTGCCTAGTGAAGGGAGTGATGAATCCATTATAGAGCAGGATACATCACCTGGATCTTCTACAGGCTCCTATACAAAATAGTCAACATTTAATAAAAAATTACTGGACTTCCCTGGTGGCGCAGTGGTTGAGAATTCACCTGCCAATGCAGAGGACACGGGTTCGATCCCTGGTCCAGGAAGATCCCACATGCCGTGGAGCAGCTAAGCCCATGCGCCACAACTACTGAGCCTGTGCTCAAGGGCCCACGTGCCGCAACTGCTGAGCCCACGTGCTGCAACTACTGAAGCCCACATGCCTCGAGCCCATGCTCTGCAACAAGAGAAGCCACTGCAATGAGAAGCACGCACATGGCAATGAAGAGTAGCCCCCGCTCGCTGCAACTGGAGAAAGCCCCTGTGCAGCGATGAAGACCCAATGCAGCAAAAAAAACCCCAAAAATTACTAAGTATGTCTCAAACTCCCCAAGAAAACATAATCAAAAATCAAAAGAGAAAGTAGACAATAGAAACACATGTATAGGTGACTGAGATATAAGAGTTAGCTGGGAATTTAAAATATCTCTAATATGTTCAAGGCAATAGAGGTAAGACTTTCCCAAACACATGCCCTTTACTCCCCCACCTACAATCTCTGCACTGTTTGAGAATACAAGTAATAAGGCAGGGAAAAAATTTGACAGTAAATCAGAAGGTGTTTTTCTACAGAACTCTCCAGGAGGGCAAAACCACACAAAACAAATGAAATGCAGTTCATGTGACTGGCTTGGGAATGATTAGATTGTGTGTAGGGTAGGTAGAGTAAAAGAGATTCTCTGCCTGTGTTTCTGAAGGCCCTGAAGAGCCTGAACAAACTGCACTGGGCATGAATGATTTGCTTGCTATCATTATCATAATTTTTTAAAGTTTAGTTATGGTAAGGGAAAAAAAATCCCTCCAGGCTTGCTTTTTTATGACCCAATCTCCCTGCAACTGTTTGATATATTCACTGGTAAATCTGATGACCTGATGACCAGATCAATGAACTCAGGATCAACTGTACTGTACTTCAGTCAACACTCAATCCTGGGGAAAAGGTGGAAAGAAGGATGTATCAATAGAGGCCAGGGAGGACGAGAGAAGGCATTGACACAAGGCCTCTTCCCATTTCGGTTGCCATGAAGGTGAGTAAGCTTCCCCTGTCCTGCGTCTTGGGGAGGAGGAAGATATTTACCCAAAGAGGCTATTTTAAATCATTACTGAGTTATCTCTGATTGGTAAGTAGAAATAGTCCCTTTCTGCATCCCTACTTTCCAACTTTAAAAGAAATGAGGCCTCAAGAGCTCACTCAATGAATTCTGCTACAAAAATTAATGGAATCATTTTTCCTCTGCCCTCACTTTAAAACATCCATACCAGCATAGGTAACATCTCCTGGTATGAATGTCCCAAAGTGAAGCAGTGTTCTCAAGGCTGGAGGAAGAGATGCGTCAGGCTCCTGGAGGGACATTTTTAAACTACATCTCCCTCCCCACCCATAACCCAACTCTGTCCCATTATTCTTGACAGCATATTGTAGATATGAAGGATCTGGAAGAATGAAAAATATTGAGAATTAGGGAGACGGAGAGATAAGTGGAAAACAGAGGTAGTCACCTACTACTGGAAGATAAGACCAAAGCCAGATGACCAGTGTAGTGTGGGGACTGGTTGAACAAATTCTGTGACAACAGACAGAATAACATGAAGGCCCATGGAAGGCAGAATCTCTGGGAGGAAAATGGGAAGAAATGGGAACTGCATGAGAAGACGGAGCCTCTGTGAATTGCAGATTATACTTCCTTTTCTGTATTCATGGAATTGACCAATGAATGTACGGGCGACATCTGAAGGGATTCTGTACGCAGTCAGGTTGAAATGTTTAAATTAATAAATGTTGTGATTTTTAACGTATATCAAGTCTTGCCCATCAGTCTGGTAATGGCTCTCATATTTAACACGGTGTTCTCTTCACTGTGAACTAAATTAGTGAATATAAAAGATGAGGGAAGATGAGGGAATTAAGTGAGGTCTGAACTTTTGAGTCTTTAATTAAGCCTTGCTCCCAGTACCTAAGGACATTGAGATGCCTTCTGCATGTTTTTCCTCCATTATCTTCATCATCTGAGTAGGATCCCATGGGCTTTCAACACACACACACACACACACACACACCTGCCTAAAGTAGAACAGATAAGTTACGTTTGGGAATATACGCTGAGAGCTGATTGTGGAGGTCACGGGACTATTGCATTCCTTTTTTTCTGTGCTTCAACCTAGGTTTCCAAATGTCTGTTGAACAGAGGTGTGAAGTGGTTACTATGTCATAGTTTTGCTCCTTATACCTTCCTTCAAACTTAACAAATCTGAGCTGATTTCTAACAAGTTAATTGCACACTTTTTTTGGAAGGAGGGGTTGACAATACAATGTCTTTTCAAACTATAAGTTAGGTGATCTTCAAAGACAGCATTGAATTCTTCTGCTTGAGTTATACTGGCTAATAGGAACTTAAGTGATAACTGGTAGGAGAGCATTGAAGCATTCATCCATGTGGGATCAGATGAACACCCAGAATTGGAATTTCCTAAGGAAAGTTATTCTAGTGGAGAAACACCACCCAGGTTGAGTGCCAATAGCTTTTAAACTAACATGTGGAACTATTATCCTAATAAGTAACAACTAGAGGTGCCTGAAGAAAAGCAAGACCAATATTTTCAAGTCTATCTTTTCAAGCACATTTTAAAAACAACAGATTAAACAGAGTTATATACAAGTCTCTTCCTTTGTTAAAGGGAATTTAATCCTACTGTCTTAATTCTGATTCCATATATTAATGCTTACCCTTGAAAGGCACACATGCAACTTAAGTAAATCTTAAGAGAATAAATTGTATTATTTACTTTAATAAATTTTATTTATCTATTAATACTTTTTAATCAATTAATTACTGTTTTATCATGTATCTATTTATTACAGTTTAATAAATCATTTATTTAAGTAAATAGGTGGAACAGCCAATTCATTTATGAAAAGAAATTGCCAAGAGCTCTGATTTCTATTGGTAATTTCTGTTTCTAGCCAGTGATAATAACACTAGTCTTCCTGAAACATTTCTTTTTAAATGATCTACTTAAAACCGTATCAGTTTTCCACTTGTCATGCAATTCTACACTGCAATGTGACTACAGCTTCAGCTTCTACTAATTAAGGTTAAAGGGACACATTCTAATGCTTATCCTGTGTAAAATCAGCTCAGTTACCTTTCAAAGTTGCCTAAAATTTGTGAACTATTAGTGGTTCAAATACATGAATCCTCAACATTTTATAATAGACATACCTAGGTGTATACAGATGTATACCACATCATATGGTATGTAAATAAATTTACCCCTTAAGGCTTTCTAAAATGTAGAGGTAAAGCTGAATCTTTGCCATCACAGTTATTTTTCCCATCGTATGGAGAATCTGGAATGATGTTGATATTGGTAATGGCTATTGTGTTCTCAGTTTCCTCATTTACAGAATGAGTTAATGATTTCTGCCTCATAGTTGTTGACAAGAGTAATAGAAGAAGGTTGCTTGGTAATAGTAAGTGCTTGAAAAATGCTGTTATACTATTGTCATCCTTTTTAGTGTTGTTATTATTGCTCAGCAATTTTAAAAAATTAGACAGGAAAATGCTCTTTCTATTGGACCCCTCACTCATGCTCATTCATCATGTGTATTTTGAAATTTAGCCAGAGCTGTGATAAGTTATAGTCTCTACTTCAGTGATCTTTAAACTAGACTGCTGTAATATTTTATTAACAGCCTGAAAAAAATTCAACAAGGCTCTTCATGGGTGCAAAATGTTACAACTTGAATGTTACTTTCCAGGAAGATGACTCAATATATTTTACACTAGTTGAGAGACAATAATCCAGGCTCCCTGATATAAAAGGATTTAAACACCCATGAGCATATGGTGTTTGTATGGCTTTTGTTACCATAGCCTTCCATTGTTTGGGTACCTATTCATCTATTTTAAACTGATATGTCACATACAAGGAAAAAAAAAAGAAATTGCAGTCAAATGCTATGTGGAGAGATGTGGCTTTAGTCATCGTGTTTCTTTTTTTTTTTTTGCGGTACGCGGGCCTCTCACTGTTGTGGCCTCTCCCGTTGCGGAGCGCAGGCTCAGCGGCCATGGCTCACAGGCCCAGCCGCTCCGCGGCACGTGGCATCTTCCCGGATTGGGGCACGAACCCGTGTCCCCTGCATCGGCAGGCGGACTCTCAACCACTGCGCCACCAGGGAAGCCCCATTGTGTTTCTTAATTAGAAAAAATTCTCCTGCTGTAAGGAATGAACTGTGGGTTTATACCTGGAGACCATTTTAAGGTCCTGTATATCGTGATTATTATTCATGTCCATTTGTTGTTTTCTTTTAAGCTGTAATTAATTTCCAGCTTACTGGTTTCAGTGCTCAGAAGATGAACAGCTTTATGAATTTAGGGCAGATACTGTTACAAGTAGTTATTTTCCATTCCAAACTCTGACAAAGAAAAAAGAATAAAGGAGAGGGTATTTTTCTCAAACGGCCTTTAAAATTATTTCTCTTTGGAAAGATCTTTGAAAATGACCAGATTGGAGGTTTTAGCTATTTGGTTATAATAACAGGGTTGAAAAGGTACTTCAGCGAAAATTTCACTTTGGAAATAAAAGAAATCTCAGTTCTATCTTGATTATGTATTTGTGTTAAACACCATGACAACTCACCAGTTTACGTTGTTTCTATGCACTTGAAAAAGAGGCTTAAAAATTAAAAACCTCTTTGAAATACTACACAACACAGCCTCGCCTCCGGTCGTATCCCTTTCTCCCATATCAGAATCAATATTTCACTCCTTATTCAGATCAGGACAATGAAGAAAAACTACATGCTGTGTGCAGAGCTAGGTGGTTAGAAGGATTCTGGCCTATCTCTTGCTTCCAGTGCATTCTTTTTCTCTTCTACCTTTATTTACCTTTCCCTTTACAAAAATCCTTGAGCTCTTGTCTCACATGAAGGGGGGGAAAACCTGTAAAATGTTATAATTGGGTCCTAATTTATTTTTCCATTTGGAGGAAAACAGTCCATCCGGCCTGCAATAATATGTAAAAGAGAGCACCTGTATGGCGCCCAAGGTCTTACTGGTGACATGTGAAAGATCCACAGCCCTTTGTTGTGTATAATAACATTATTAGCACATTAAATGTAACCATAGGGAATTAAACAAAAATATTTACCATTACAAATAAATTTTTATTCATTTATTTAAAACTAGTGGCTTACTAAAAGTGGTAAATATTCTGCTGGTGTTCCAAAAACAGAGATTCTTACTGATACCTATGAATATTTTATAGACAAGTAATGTGCAAAGCAAACTTTAAACAAGCTTGATACAATTTTTCATTGCTCATGCCGAGCCACCTTTGAATAGCAGATTCCTTTTAAAGATAATCATTCATTCAACCATTCATTCAGTCACTCATACATCGAACATCTCGGAGCACACATTTTATGCCAGGTATGATGTTAGAGTACACAAATGAAGAAATGGTCTGTGTCTTAGAGATTGTCTCTCTGACAATTGTCAGAGAGAGAATTGTGTCAGATTGTCTCTCTGCCTAAAACCACATTCAGTGACACAGGGTGTCTTCAGTTCCTCAGTGATAAGTTACAGACACAGTAATATCATGAGTTAGGGAGAAAACAGGTGGTAATAAAATCTGGACTGTGAAATAGTGATCATCTTTCGCTTGACCAGAGGTCGGTGTCCTCATATTATACACTTTATGAAGGAATACAAGTTAGGACAAAACAAAGTAAAAGTCTGTTACTCGGGAACCAAATAGGATCTTGGCCTTTCCTTTCTCATCAAATGTGATAGGGGGTGCCGCGTATAGGGGACAGGGAGCCACTTGGGAACTCCCTGTCTTCTAACTGCCTGCAGGAAATGATTTCTTGGCTACTTATTAGGGTTATCAATAGGCAACGTTCCTCGAGTGGTAAGGAAGAAAGGAGGTCCTACTTTCTCCAACTTCCTCGAGCTTCTTCCTGAAGGCCCCCTTCCTTCTCACCCAGCCAGGGGAATTGAAAAGTTTTAACCGACCAGACTTGAATGGCCTCCTACCTACGCAGTTGTGCCTCAGCCCAGCGGGGGCGGCGCGAAGCTCTGGATTCCTCCCAGCTGCCGCATCTGGCCGCGTCTGAGTCCAAACGTCCCAGTCCGAGGCCACGCTGGTCTGTGTGCTCGTGGAAGCCCAGGTTTGAAACATCACATTCGCGAGGCCCCGCCCCTCTGCACGCGGCCCCGCCTCTGTGCACGCGGCCCCACCCACAAACCCTCCCTGCCCGTGACACCTGCGTGATACGTGCGTGGCACCTGATTTTTTTTTTCAATCGTAGAAAGAGTTTGTATTTTTCCTTTCAGATTCTAAAAGTAATATGATTGTTAAAAATACTTTGGAAAATACAAAAAGATGTACATAAAATAAAAATAACCTGTAGTCTTAAGAGAAACACTAAGACCATTCTAGTGTATATCTTTGCAATCTCTTTACCATGAACAGATAGATAAATAGATCATGCTTCTTCTCTGCCTCTTTGACACACACACATAAATGCACAGGTAGGGTATACATAAATATACTTCATAAGATTTTGTATATCTTTTCTCTTTTAAAGAAAAATACTCTAAAACTTTTTTTTGTACTCTAAAGTATATGTATGTAGGAGTTAAAGTTCTGTTGTATACATTAAAAAGTTAAAAAAAATGAAAAGATCAGCCATATACCTTCCACACATTTCAGGAAGTAGGACATTATCAATACATAAGGATTGAATCTTTCTCCTCAACAGTGTTATGAATTGTATGACAAACATTCCCTTGCTTTTCTTTATACTTTAACAAATAATATATGTATAACTTTTATTGAAATATGGCACACGTACAGAAAAATGAGTCAGCTGCAAGTGTGTTCAATGAATTATCACAAAGTGAACCCACTAGGATAACTGCCACCCAAGTAAAAGAAATAAGACATTCTTAGCACCCCAGAAGACCCTCCTAATCACTATCCCTTTTCTATTCCCCAAAGGTAATGACTGTCTTCGGTTCTAACACCATAGTTTAGTTTTGCCGATTTTTGAACTTTTTAAAAATAGTCCAGTCATTGTTTTCCTGTTCAATACTGCCATTGATTATAGTTATCTTTTAAAAAGTACACTCCATATGCTAACTACACATATTGCAAGTCTATATCCTACCTTCCTTACTTGACACTGTATAGAGTCATTTTGCATGTCATTTAACATTCTGCTTTTAAAAAATAGTTTTTGCCTTATAGTCTATTGGATGGATGTACCATGATTTTATTGGAAGTACAGGGTTTGGTTTTTGGCGGGGGAGGGCAATTTCTCCCAAGCATATGTACTCTCTTGCATATCTTTTTTTTTTTTGTGGTACGTGGGCCTCTCACCGTTGTGGCCTCTCCCGTTGCGGAGCACAGGCTCCGGACGCGCAGGCTCAGTGGCCATGGCTCACGGGCCCAGCCGCTCCGCGGCATGTGGGATCTTCTCAGACCGGGGCACGAACCCATGTCCCCTGCATCGGCAGGCGGACTCTCAACCACTGTGCCACCAGGGAAACCCCTCTCTTGTATATCTTTTAATGTAAATCTCTGGGTTATTTCTTTAGGATTATTCCTAAAAATGGAATTCCTAAGACAAAAAGCACTAACTTTATTTTTTTAATTTTTAAATTTTATTTTATTTACTTTTTTATACAGTAGGTTCTTATTAGTCATCAATTTTATACACATCAGTGTATACATGTCAGTCCCAATCTCCCAATTCATCACAGCACCATCCCCACTGCCCCGTGGCTTTCACCCCTTGGTGTCCATATGTTTGTTCTCTACATCTGTGTCTCAACTTCTGCCCTGCAAACTGGTTCATCTGTACCATTTTTCTAGGTTCCACATACATGCATTATATACGATATTTGTTTTTCCCTTTCTGGCTTACTTCTCTCTGTATGACAGTCTCTAGATCCATCCACCTCTCAACAAATGACTCAATTTCATTCCTTTTTATGGCTGAGTAATATTCCATTGTATATATGTACCACCTCTTCTTTATCCATTCGTCTGTCGATGGGCATTTAGGTTGCTTCCATGACCTGGCTATTGTAAATAGTGGTGCAATGAACATTGGGGTGCATGCATCTTTTTGAATTATGGTTTTCTCTGGGTATATGCCCAGTAGTGGGATTGCTGGGTCATATGGTAATTCTATTGTTAGTTTTTTAAGGAACCTCTGTACTGTTCTCCATATTGGCTGTTTCAATTTACATTCTCACCAACAGTGCAAGAGGGTTCCCTTTCCTCCACACCCTCTCCAGCATTTGTTGTTTGTAGATTTTCTGATCATGCCCATTCTAACGGGTGTGAGGTGATAACCTTATTGTAGTTTTGATTTGCATTTCTCTAATAATTAGTGATGTTGAGCAGCTTTTCATGTGCCTCTTGGCCATCTGTATGTCTTCTTTGGAGAAATGTCTATTTAGGTCTTCTGCCCATTTTTGGATTGGGTTGTTTGTTTCTTTAATATTGCGCTGCATGAGCTGTTTATATATTTTGGAGATTAATCCTTTGTCCATTGATTCGTTTGCAAATATTTTCTCCCATTCTGAGGGTTGTCTTTTTGTCTTGTTTATGGTTTCCTTTGTTGTGCAAAAGCTTTGAAGTTTCATTAGGTCCTATTTGTTTATTTTTGTTTTTATTCCCATTACTCTAGGAGGTGGATCAAAAAAGATCTTGCTGTGATTTATGTCGAAAAGTATTCTTTCTATGTTTCCTCTAAGAGTTTTATAGTGTCCGGTCTTACATATAGGTCTCAAATCCATTTTGAGTTTATTTTTGTGTTTGGTGTTAGGGAGTGTTCTAATTTCATTCTTTTACATGTAGCTGTCCAGTTTTCCCAGCACCACTTATTGAAAAGACTGTCTTTTCTCCATTGTATATCCTTGCCTCCTTTGTCATAGATTAGTTGACCATAGGTGCGTGGGTTTATCTCTGCGCTTTCTATCTTGTTCCATTGACCTATGTTTCTGTTTTTGTGCCAGTACCATATTGTCTTGATTACTGTAGCTTTGTAGGATAGTCTGAAGTCAGGGAGTCTGTTTCCTCCAGCTCCGTTTTTTTCCCTGAAGACTGCTTTGGCTATTCGGGGTCTTTTGTGTCTCCATACAAATTTTAAGATGATTTGTTCTAGTTCTGTAAAAAATGCCATTGGTAATTTGATAAGGATTGCATTGGATCTGTAGATTGCTTTGGGTAGTATAGTCATTTTCACAATATTGATTCTTCCAATCCAAGAACATGGTATATCTCTCCATCTGTTGGTATTGTCTTTAATTTCTTTCATCAGTGTCTTATAGTTTTCTGCATACAGGTCTTGTGTCCCCCTATGTAGGTTTATCCCTAGGTATTTTATTCTTTTTGTTAAGAGCACTAACTTTTTAATGGCTTAGTATCCTTCTGTCATATTGCTTTACTAAAAAATTATGCCAATTTATAGTCTTGCTAGTGGTGTGGAACAGTATCTCATTTCAACTTCCCCAATATTTTTTAAGATTTGTTAATTTGATAAGTGAGAAATATTTTCTCCTTGATGTTTACATTTGCACTCCTTTGATTGCAGGTGAGGTTGATTACGCATGTTTATTATTATTTTTTTTTTTTTACGATTTATTTATACATTTTTTCCCCAGTCTCCTCAAGCTTTGACGTTGGTTTCTCCATGATTAAGCAGCTGTTGTGCTTGAGTCCCTTAGGTTAACTGAATGAATTGTGGTCCTTAGGTCAACGATTGGCCTAAATCTCAGGACTATCATAGGAATTCCTTCAGGGTCCTTTAATACCTGTTGAATCCCCTGCCTCTCCCTGTAGATGACAGGATTGTGATGGATGATTTCAATTTCATTACCTCATTGCAGTAAGAGAGTGAGGAAAGCCGGGTTTCACTACTGTCACATTACCGCCGAAGAGAGTGAGGTTGAGTCCATAGGTGACTTGCTCAGGTTGCTGGATGGGCATTTGAACCTGTACATTCCCGCTTAGATCCTCTACCTCTGATAGTTTTAAGCTGAAAGTTTTCCCTTTGTCATCACAGATCAAGTAGTTGTGGTTCTGTTGGGTATGGTATCTGTGAATTTGAGACCCGGGGGAGGAGTTTGCAAAACTGGGCTGAGGAGGTAGTAGTTGCTGAAGAGTGTGAAACATATGAGATCACCTCTTATAATTATAGGAAAATGAGCCCCCAAGGAGATGATGCCACTCTGCATGGCCATGCAGGTTGTACATAGCACAACCCCAGAGGGGGCACCATCCACATCCATTATGACTTGAATGGCATCCCTTGGAATTCTACTGATCCACACCTGCATCATCAGCAATTTCTCAATATTTATTTAATTTTTGTAATAACAAGTGCTTTTCAAGCATAGGTCAGTGTAAACTAGAAATAGAATAAGTGATGGGGGATTAGAAACCTCATTCTGAACTTTGCTCTTAGCTGTCAAAACAATTGATACAAAAATTTGATACATCAGTGCCATTCATTGTTCCCGAAAACATAAAATAATGCTGAGGCAAAAATTTAAAGCAACTTTGTCCCTGTAGAAATACAGTCAAAGCACCCTCTGTGGGTGTATATAAAGACTTCTCATGTGTCAAAAGAGAGTTGGACATTTTCTTACAAATACCAGGCAATTGCAATGCAGATTCTGTAATAGCAGTTACCTGGCAAGCCAGCACATAGGAAAGTACTCATGTGGATAAGAAAGTGACCATGCACTTAGCAATGAGCATTTTACAGTAGAAGCCATTTTAGAGGCCTTCTTGTCTTGCAATTACCCATTGTGGTTACTTGGTCAAAGTCATTCACCACGAAGTTAGGAGGAAGGATTCGAGATTGCAGATGGCCCTAACTGAAGCCACCAGCTGAGGCTCTCTTGGGTTGCTGCAGGTAGGATTATCCAGGCTTCATAGTATTTTGCTTTTAGTTAACCTGCTTTGCCCTCACTCCACCTGAATTGTTAAATATACCACATACTTTAATATTTTATACCCCTCAGTCAGTAGTTATTAAGGTATTCCTTTTCAGGGAAGCAGTGTATCATGGTCGTAGAAAGAACACTGGCTTCAGAGCCAGAAGATTGGACTTGAGCTCTTCCATTAACAAACCAGTGGAGTTTCCTCATTTGTAGCATCTAGGCTTCAAATTGATTGATTACTATGATAATTTTCCTGCTCTAAAACAGTAAATACATATATATATATATGCTTTAAAATGAAGATTTTCTTGAATAATGAGTTTTTAAGTATGAGTTTTTAAAAAGAAACATCAAGAAGGTTTTTACATGAGCTCAAAGTAGAAAACCCAACATACACACACACACACACACACACAAACACACACACACAGAGTATACCATATACTTGTACTTAGTTTTGATAATATCCCTAGTGATTATTTTACATATTCTTTATAAACTGACGATTACATTTGCAGTAGTAAGTAAAATAATTTCTCATCAGAGCAAAAGAGATGAATGCTCTCTCTTGCACATACTGGGTAATTTCATAATCAGAGTTGTTTTAAAAATTCTTTATCAGGACTGGCAAAACTTTTGGTACAGAGAATATAAGAAATGTGTTTCTTTTCTGTTCTTTGGAGTAGGCTTAGCAATTATCTCCTGCTTAAGTGTAGAAGTGATGATCTGCTTGCCCATACAAACACAGATTGTCAAAGGTTTGTCCTTGTCCTGAAGTTACAGGAAAAGCAAATTAATGGGCAATTTTGATATTGTTGAGCAAATTCAGGGGCTACCCCTGAGGATATGTATTTGGGGCTTTTACTGGTGTGTGGGGGTCCTCTGGACCCTCTGGAGGCAGCTTTGCAAATTCCAGGTATAGCTCTGCTTGCTCAAATAGCTATTAGTTTCTGTTTGGAAATGGGCAAAGTTTAACTTTACATCCTTCTTGCCATTTTGGTATCTCTGTCCCACTCCCTGCCCTGGCTCCAGAAACATCATTTGGGATTATCAAGACTAAGGTTTAGAAACAATACTCTTTAGGACAGCAAACACAGGATTTGAAATTGTTTTTAAAGAAAATTCAGGAAGCAAACAAAATAAAAATAAAAATGTGCATGTTTACAGAGCATTGATTTCTAAATATTATTTAAAATTTACATGTTCTCTTTTCTCTACCTCAACGTAATTTGAGATAAACTGCTTAAATTTCTATTCTGAATTAGATTCAGATAGGTAGGACTTTTAAATCTGGGGAAATTATACCAGGCTCTTCTTTCCAATTTTATTTCTGGGCCTGCCTCTTCTGCCTCAATGAACACATCCTCTGGCCCCAGGCCATCTTCTTTGAAGGCATCCTGGGCTTGTTGGTGCTATACCATTCCTGTCATGTTTCTTCTACTGGGCTTTAGATAGTGGGCAGTGCTGTGTATGTAAACTGGCTCTCAGGAAAGCAAAACAAACAAACACTGATTAGCAGCATTTGTCAATTTCCATATATAAATATTCCTACCATGGCCACTTTCAAACTACCAACATGAGACACTGGGAAGAGAAGTACACCATTGGCCCCCAGAGGCTAGCCAGAGCTGGCTCCAGTACCCTGTATATGTCTGTCTTTACAGGCACAATCTGAGTTTCAGTCCTAAATGTCTCTATGGCTTTTGCACCTGATCCATTTCTCTCTGTCTTCTTTAAGTTTTATGAAGTGCATTTATTAGTAGACCAGGTCTTCTTTTTGCTTGGTTTTCTAGTTCCAAGCCAGTTTTTCTGTGTGGTTTACATAGTCACAGGATCCCTTTGATCATGTACACTGCCTTTCCCTTGTGCCTGACTACATCACATCACTCCAGCCACCAGCACAATGTAAACCTGTTATTCCTTCTTGTTCCAAAGCATATGCTAAATTCCCACTTAGCTCACTTTCAAGACAGACAGCAGACAGGCTCTGAGCTTCACGTATTATGAGGCCTTTCTCTGCTCGGAGTGTTATTTCCATTGATTTCTCTGATGGCTGCGTCCTTCAGGAGCCTGGGAATGATCTTGAGAATCATATGTCTGAGAGTTTACAGTATTAAAATTATAGTACACCTCAGGAACACACAAGAGATGCCATATAGATGGATGTTTTATCTGTGGGGGTGTAGAGTGAAAGTTCATGAGAAGACCAGGCCTAGACTTGGACCCACAAAGGCAGTTGTCTCTAAGCATAAATAAGTTGAATATGTTCAGATATACATGTATCATTTTATGTTGATTGTTTTCTGATGTGCCTTTACATTGATAAGCATCAGTTGTGCCACGCAAGCCCATCACTGGTTTATAAAGGCTCTTGTACAGTCCTGAGGAGAAACCATCAGGGTCCCCAGGGGCTTTTCTGCTTCCTTGGACATGCAGACACCTCTAGTGCTAACTCTTTTCTGTGTCCTCTTGCTACACCTCCATATACATATTCTTATTCCTGGTTTAACCACTGGTTTGCTGAGCATTATACTGCATGCAATTCAATTAAGTGGATATTTATGTGACCTTTCTACTTTCTAAGAGAGGACATAACCATCTCCCACCCAACCAAGTTTAGCTATCTTTGTTAGTGGCATTCTGAAGAAAATGACTCTGCTTCCCCCCCCCCCCCACAGTCTAAGACCTTTAGAATGCAAGGCTTGTAACTAATAACAACAACAATAACAACAGAAAAATGGGACCCCTTCCAGCTCCACTAGCCCATTACTGTGTGTCCTTGTTCAAGCCACTGAACTCTGAACCCCTGTTTCCTCAATGGAAAATGAGGAGGTCGGGCTTGGATCTGGACCTGAACAGCTAAGCCCTTTCCTGTTGCATCTCTGAGCTGGTAACTTTTATGGTGAGGCTTTTCAGGTAAGGAGATGAGATGGTGGGAAGGGTGGGTGGGATGTGGCTGGCTAGGAAATAGAAAGTGATTTTTGAGATGATCTCTTCCTGGCTTCAGCCCTCACAGGTAGGCTTACTAGATTTAGCAAATAAAATTAGAGAATGTCCAGTTAAAATTTAATTTCATTGATTAATGGATAATTTTTAGTATAATAGAAATATTGCATGGGATATTACATTTGAAATTATTCATTGTTTATCTGAAATTCAAATTTAACTTTGTGTCCTGTATTCTGACTGGCAACTCTGCATAACAGTAAATAACAACTTATTCTGTCTCAACAAGTTAGACTGGACATTACAGCAAAAAATAGAACATTAGTTTGTAAGGACGTTGTTTGATACTTATGCAACATGGGATGGGGAAGGTGTCATTTTTTCTTTTTTTTTTTTTTTGCCCAGGTTGTAATACCACTTCTATAATAAAATTTAAAAGAACAACAACTGTGTGACATTTTAGTACTGACATAAGAAGTTGCCAGGCTAATCCCTGAATAGACCTAAAGACTCTACATGGAGTGATAGATAGGAAAGGTCTGTTACCAGAAGAAGAGAGAGATGAAAGAAAAGCTATCAGACTTTTTACTTAAAGCAGAAAATACTAAAATTGTGTCTGGCTTAGGAATTGAGTTGAATACCTTTGTAGCTTGTATATTAAAATGGAGAAAGAAAACTCAGAAGAGTTTAAAATTTTAGTAAGTGTTAAGTAAGTGTAACATTTAACTAGTGGGCTGTGCCAGTATTTTCTTAATCTGCAGCTGCTTGTGAAAAATGATGGTCATGTGGAAAATTATTGTACTGCTCCCTTTTATTAATCTATTGTGTATGTAGTAGCTAGAGCCTATGAGCTAGACAACAGGAGCCACACATTAGCTTCTGTGACTGCTGACATTTCTGCCATCAATTCACTGGTTGATGGGCCTTATTACTGATGGCAGATAAGAGAGGTCCAGCTTCTGACCTGCCTGAGTTCAACAGTCTTAAACCACATCCAGGTTTCATATAATACATACTCTGTCTCTCCCGCCGGCTGAGAGATTATCATATGTTTCAACTTTCTGTTTTAAAATGAATGTACTTATTCAGCTAAGGAGAACACACATTGTGCCTTCTCGTCCATATTTGTTTGGGAAATGAATCATGGATAAGGTAGAAACACTTGTACAACAAATACCTGCTATAGGGTGACTTAATTTTTCATGCATTCAAAACTGTTTACATAGCACTTACTCCGGCCTTGCCGTGATGCTAGTTGGATTAAAAAATAAGAGAAAATCATGATGCAGTATGCATGCCAATAAAGGGCTAAAGCACAGGGTACTGAGGAACCACTGTGAGGGCAACTAACCTATGGCAGGGAGTGTAGCAGAAGGGTTTTCTGCAGGTGATAACCTCCGAAGAAAGACTGGGGAAACAGGAAGAGGAACTACATAGAGGAAGAGGGCAGGCTGAGTAGGGAGATCCAGGCATTCTAGACAGAGGTACGGACATGTGCTAAGGCTTGAGAGGAAAGAGGACATTACTCTTGTGGGGCATTTCAAAGTATTCAATTGGATTGGGATGGTGGGTGAAGGAGCTGGCAGTGACAAGGGATGAGGTGCAGGGCTGAGGAGGGACAAGATAGTGATTTTGAATTTTTTTTTTTTTTTTTTTTTGCCCCGCCATGTGGCATCTTAGTTTCCCAACCAGGGATTGAACCAGTGCCCCCTGCAGTGGAAGCACAGAGTCTTAACCTCTGGACCTCCTGAGGAGTCCCAAGGCTGTGATGGTCTCCATGTCATGCTCAGGTTAGAAATTCCTGAGGATTATGGAAAGGGATTGAAGTATTTAAAAAGGATGTCTGTGTTTTATTATTTTTTTTATTTATTTATTTTTTTTGCGGTACGCGGGCCTCTCACTGTTGGGGCCTCTCCCGTTGCGGGGCACAGGCTCCGGACGCGCAGGCTCAGCGCCCATGGCTCACAGGCCCAGCCACTCCACGGCACGTGGGATCTTCCCGGACCGGGGTATGAACCCGTGTCCCCTGCATCGGCAGGCGGACTCCCAACCACTGCGCCACCAGGGAAGCCCAGGAGGTCTGTGTTTTAAACAGTCAGTCTGGCTGCAGTGTGCGGTATGTAGGAAAGACCACACGGGAGGCAGAGAGACGAGCTGGAAGCTATAACGGTTGTCTACGGAGGATTTCCTTAGGTGCCCTCTCTCCCAGTCTCAAATTGGCAATTTCAAACATCCTCCCTCTCCTCACACCTCCTACCTCATCTCCTGATTTGTCCTTCTCAACCCAAGACCTCTCCTCTCATTCAGAGAGAGACAGCATTTAGATCTTTATTGCTGAGTTCCTCGTCCCAAGCCTGGCTGGCCCCGCCTGGGTCCCAGGCCCCAGACGTCTGGCCTCCTCAGAGAACTTGCCCTCACACTCAGGCCCTCTCCCTCCTGCTTTTGTAGCATCCCTCTTCTGCTTACGGCTTCCTTCCCACCAGCACTAACCCAGGTATGATGATGGTGTGAATTAGGCAAGGAGCAGTGGGCTTAGAGAGAAACTGACAGAATCAAGGTATATGGAGAAGGAAGAATTGCATGGATTTTATGTTTAAAGTGAAATGATGTTATAAAAAATGTGTACACATGTGTGTGTATGTCTGTGTGTAAATATATACATATATATATATATATAAAACTCAAATTTATACGTGCATACTTACATATGTTTCTGGCTTAAGAAACTGGGAGTTTGAGGTGCCATTTACTAAACCAGAGAAATTCACAGAGAACCAGGAGAGGATAGATGGATTTGCAACAGGCAACCTGTCCCTGACCTGTTATGCTTTGAACATACGAGTTTTAGGACTCTATTGCACGTCTCAGTGGAACTATCTAGTGAGTAGTTATATATAAGGGTCTGAGTTTCAGCAGAGAAAGCTGGGTTATAATTCTGGAAGTTATCAGCATATAAGCGGTAAGTGAGTCTACAGAAGTAGATTAAATCATCAAAGGACTGTATTTAACATAACAAAAGAAGCAGACTGAGGGTGGAGCCTCGATAACCTGCCTGAAAAGGATAGGCAGAACACCTCGACTGGAGAGCTAGAAAGAGCATTGAATACTGGACAAGGAAAATCCAGAGAGCGTAGTATCATAGAAGATGCAAAAAGGAAGAATTTTAGGAAAGAAAAATAAATAGTATCACAGAGACCGAAAAGATCAAATCACAGTAGGATTAAGAAGCCTATATTGGATCAGTGAGAAGAGATCATTGGCGGCTTGGCAGGGGCAGTTTTGGTAGTTTGGGGATGGGGTGAGATGTTAGGAAGTGGGCAATGAATGGGAGGAGAGTAAATGGAGTAACTAGTATAGGAGAGATCAAGAACGTTTATTTGTTTATTTATTTATTTTGCGGTACGGCGGGCCTCTCACTGTCGTGGCCTCTCCCATTGCGGAGCACAGGCTCCAGACGTGCAGGCTCAGTGCCCATGGCTCACAGGCCCAGCCGCTCCGCGGCATGTGGGATCCTCCCAGACCGGGGCACAAACCCGTGTCCCCTGCATCGGCAGGCGGACTCTCAACCACTGCGCCACCAGGGAAGCCCAAGAATGTTTATTTTAATGTGGGTAACACTTGGGAAGGTCAAGGCTAGTGGGAAGGAGGCCATAAGCAGAAGAGAGATGCTGCAAAAAGGAGGGAGAGGCCCTGAGTGTGAGGGCAAAGTTCTCTGAGGAAGCCAAACATCTGGGGTACAGGACACACGTGGGGCCAGCCAGGCTTGGGAGAGGGACAGTTCAGCAGTAGGGAGGATCTAAAGGCTCTGGATGGGAAGAAGAGTCCTGTGATGAGAATTACAAATCAGGAGATGAGGTAGAAGGCTTGAGGAGGGGGGAGGATGTTTGGAATTGCCAATTTGAGGTTGGGAGAGAGGGTGACTACAGAAACACAGAGGGTATGCCAGGCAGTTGTGAGTGCCCAGTGAATGTGGAGGCCATAAATTGGAATCGATCTGAGCCATTGTGTGATTTTCTCCATCAGAGCTCAGAAGCACTGATGTAGAGGCTGAGAAAGCAGGCAGTGAAATTTGTTTAAGGCTGGGGTGTGCCAGGCAGTGTGACGAATGTCAAAAGGCTCCTGGCCGGAGTGGCAGAATTGAGGAACAATGAGACGAGGAACTTCCCATCTTCAAATGAAGAGATAAGGATTGAAGGACATGGAGAAGAACTTTACATCTTCAAGTAAAAGGCCCACATAGGAAGTTTGATTTGCAAAGACAGGTGCTTGCCAAGACTTTCTAATGAATGTGGTAAAATTAGAAGTAAATTAATTACAAATTGTCTCAATTAGCCATGTTGAAATACTACCTTATTGTAGAAAAATGATGGCATATTACATGAAAATGAAAACTGCTATAATGTCAATGGGAATTTATTGTACATAAGTATACTTTAGGAGGGTATAGATGTAGCAGTTTCCTAACTAAGGGGCACATATTACAAGCAATAGGAAATTGATTTTAAAATTGCTAGGTAATAATTGTTGAAGTCAGCAAAAAAATGTTAATGGTTCCTATGTCATTTGTAAATTCTCTTATCATTGATGAACTTTACTTATTAGCATAAATATGCAGTTGGACAAAAATAGCGTTACATATGGTACATGAAGAACACACTGACAGTATTAAAATATATGAAATTAATAGCAATCAACCTCCGAAGCAGTTTTCACTGACGTCAAAATTATGCATATTCCTGGTTAGAATCAAGTGGTTTTGGAAATAATACATATGAGATAGAGAGAAACCCCTGGATCCTCTAAAGTCTATATACATAATGCTATCAAATTTCTTGGTACAAGAATAGTATAGAAGTCTACCTTGGAGTATGTAATTATTCTTATTAAAATGCATTTTAAAATGGTTATCAGAAAAATACTAGAGACTCTACAGTTGCTTACATCACCAGAACAAGTCGCTCAGATTATGGTGGGCTGCTTTTTATTGTTTCACTTAGTTTTTCTGCATATTGCAGGGCTTTTCATACATTTAAAATGTCTCCCAGACAAAAAACGTGAAAATATACCTTGGCACTCATTCAGCCTATAAATGTAAATCTGGCTGAAGTATATTTTAATTCAAATTGCTATTTAACATCACGTGGAGTTCCATCTTTAAAAATGGATACTGTTGGGCTTCCCTGTTGGCACAGTGGTTGAGAGTCCACCTGCCGATGCAGGGGACACGGGTTCGTGCCCCGGTCCGGGAAGATATCCACATGCCGCGGAGCCGCTGGGCCCATGAGCCATGGCCGCTGAGCCTGCGCGTCCGGAGCCTGTGCTCCGTAATGGGAGAGGCCACAACAGTGAGAGGCCCGCGTAAATACTTTAGTGGTTCTAGTGTTGTACTTCATTAAGGTCAGTTAGAGCCCTACAGATACAGCCATGTGCCCAGAAATTATCTTTAAGCTGTTTCTAAAAACAAAATAGAAAGTAAATGAAAGGCATGTGCCAGTGATTGGTATCTTATTCCATGAGTAGGGCTGCAAAAAGTTTTAATTTTTCCCCAACCTCCTTTTTTACTGGGATATGTCTTCTGTTTCACATGGTCCACTCTCTGCATCATAGCAGCAAATTTTCTGGAATATGCAAAGGGGACACTGTTTTTGGGAGCCCACTGGTAAACTGCTACCAGTAGGGAGGAAGATCTTACTTCTTCTTCCATAAGGCTTCCTCCCTCTATGGCTATACTACAGGGATATATATATATACACATATATGTATATCTATATATATGTGTGTGTGTGTGTGTGTGTGTACATACAGGTATGGACCTTCTTCTCATCTTGGTTGACTGTGGAAAAGGAAGAAAGTTATAGAAGGGGAGAGGCAATTGTATTTCCACCGTTAGCAGCAGACATGGGTGAGAAATAATGAAGAGGGTGAAACATGGAAAATGGAGGAGCCATGAGATCAAATGTGGTCTATCTGACAATTTTGCCTAGAGCTAGCTTCTATCCTTTCATGCATTAGGAGCAAAAATGTAAAATCTTGGGAGCCAAACATGACTTAATATTTATGTAAGCTTTAGAGTTTACAAAGGATTTTTACACACAATATCTCTCTTGGGCTGGGCAGTAACCTAAATTACAGATAAGGACCCTGAAGCTCAAACTCAGTGAGACTCAGGTCTCATAGGGCAGTACAGGCATTTGAACTCAGATTGTTTGATCTAGAACTTATGTTCTTTGTACTACATTACAATTTATTTTAAAAATAAATGCTTATTAGTGTAGTCCAACTACAGCAAAAATTATTAATGTTAACTTCATTTAATTCTCCCCTCTTTCATTTCTCCTTTCTGCTCTCTATATTTAAGGCTTCTATATCCCAAGAGTAATAACATTTTAGCAAGTGCTGACCTCAAATTGAAAGAGGGAGAGTAAGAGAGAGACAGAGGCAGAGAGAGAAAAGGAAGAGGAAGAGAAGAGGAACTTTTCTGTGAAACACTTAGAAATATGTAAGAAAACTTTTTCAATTACACGTAGGTTTTTAATTTTTATTTAAAAAAAATGTTTTCTAGGGTGTAAAACCCACGTTTTATTCTTAGCCTTGCCATGAGTCATTCTCTGCCCTTGGACACCTCACTTAACACGTAACCTAGTAAGGTTTTCCTTTTTTTCAAAACTAAATTGTGTTTAGAAAGAGAAAATTTTAGTTTTCCTCATTGTGCTGTTCCTCTGTTTTCTTAAAGCACTTGAGATCCTGGGTGTCCTGCTGTGACTTGTTCAAGCATAATTTGTAACAGAAATAAGATTGAAAGTTTTTTGGACTTAGAGTGAAGATCTCTTCAAAAGCCATCTTTCAAGTTGGAGTATGGCTAACCTATCATTTTCTTGTCTATTGCCTTGCATTAGGTCATCCTACAGCAAGGTAATAGGGAAAACATCCGCTCGCTGCCCAGGCCCCAGTGAGGCTGTGATGCTGTCTTACTATGCCACAAAGAGGACTTGACTACCAACATTTTGTTTTGTTTTTGTTTTTTTGTTTTTTTTTTGCGGTACGCGGGCCTCTCACTGTTGTGGCCTCTCCCGTTGCGGAGCACAGGCTCCAGACGCGCAGGCTCAGCGGCCATGGCTCGTGGGCCCAGCCGCTCCGCGTCATGTGGGATCTTCCCGGACCGGGGCACAAACCCGCGTCCCCTGCATCGGCAGGCGGACTCTCAACCACTGCGCCACCAGGGAAGCCCTGAGTACCAACATTTTAACCTGATTTTTGTTTCATGAGTGGGAATAGGATTAAATTTTGTTTTTCATTTTTAAGGTTATTTAATCATTTAGGACCCTGCTATGGTTATTTTCCTACTCATGTTCCATGTCTTTTATGACTAGCCCACTCATTTTCCCCCTCACATCTTTAGGGATGTCTGCACTTAGAAAATTAGGCACTCACAGTTGTGAAAACTAAGATTGTAAAGGTTGATCATTAAATTTGATTTTCCTAAAACTTCTTTATAATTCCATGTAAACTTTGAAAGTCAGTCATCACTGATTTTTATTCATTTTTGATTTTAATTGATGTTTTTTGTTTGGATACCAATTTTTCATACATTTGAGTACCCCCAAAGTTTATTTTGTTGGAATACAAAAAAAGATTCATTAATACATTAGGTAGGTTAGACTTCAGATGGTCATAGGTTAAAAGTAGATTTAAAGATGAAAGTTTTCATTTATTTCTGTATAAGTTAATGTTTCAGATGGTTTTTTGATTGACATCTATATGCTAGGTACACTTTGGCTGGTGTAAGTATTCTATAAAACCAATTCCTGCTTTTGAGGTACTAATAATCTAGCTGAAGAAATATTATATTTACATTAAATATCAGTGGGAGTTGAAAGCAATACTCATATAAGAGCTGCCACAAAATAGCATGTGCTTAACTGTCAAATGACTGATATAGGTAATAAAATGTCACTCTATGGGCTTGGAAGAAGAGAAGGCGTAGATAGAAGAGATGGAACAAACCAGATCTTGAAGAATTATGAGACTATTTGTTAGGAGGCTAGAAATAGGGAAAGCTAAGCATGTAAAATAATTTGAATAAAGATAAGGGAGTGGCAAGGAATAAACCAGTTAAAGGACACATTGTTTCCTAGTGGGGGAGAGGAAATAAGGTTGATCAAGTAGGATAGATCAGGGGAACAGAAGAGAGGTTAGAAATAAAGAGCTGAAGAAAGCTTTATGGAAAAGAAATTGCATGATGAAAATATCATGTAAGCAGGAAAGATAGTTTAAAGGCATACACATAAAATAGGTAGAAGAGATTCGTGGAGGGCAGTTCAGTCGAGTAACATAGTAATAAGGTCTCAAGGAAAGATATGTCGATAATAATGGTAAATGATTTATATAAATCCAAATTTTTCTGTTAAAACTTATGTACTTTTGTAATTGTGGTAAGCAGCTTATAAAATAGTCCCCAATGACTTCTGCCTTCTAGTCCTTGTGTAATCCCCTCCTTTGAGTGTGGGCTAAATTTAATGACTCTCTTCTAAAGAGCAGACTATGACCTAAGTAACGGGATGCCACTTCTGAGATTAGGTTACGAAGAGATTGTGGCTTCCATCTCATCCTTGCTGGCTCCATCTCTGGTTTGCTCTGAGGGAAGCCTGCTGTCAGGTTGTGGAGAAGCCCATGGGGCAAGGGACTGATGACCTAGGTTACCAGCCAACAGAGGCCTCAGTGAGTGAGTGAGCTTGGAAGCATATCATCCTCCAGCCCAGCCTTGAAATAACTGAAGCTCCAGCCATCACCTTGATGGCAGCCTTGTGAGAGACCCTGAGCCAGAGACACCCAGCTAACATCCCAATCCCATGTTGAATTCTTGACCCACAGAAACTGTGAGCTAAGAAATGTTTGTTGTTTCAAGCCACCCAGTTTTGGGATAAGTTGTTACACAGTAAGAGATAACTAATAAATCATTAAAGAATTTTATGTTCTTCCACCTCTACTAGCACAGCTGACTGAAAACTATGAAGGACTCTCCCACAATAATACAACAAAATTCAAGCTAAAATATACATTTTTTAATGTACTACTTGAATCACTAACATCACAGAAAATAAGAGATACTTCTAAGGACAAAATAAACTAAAACCTATGCATGGAAATCTTCCCCTAAGATAAATATCGACTTATTTCTGGCACTAGGAGACCAAGACTGGGTTTCACTGCAAGACAGGAGACCAGAAAAAATCCTTAAATGGGACTCATGAGGCTCCAGAGCAATAGTGCCCCTGAGAAGTTTACCTAATTGAAGCCTTTAAGATAATCCTTCCCAAAAGTTAGATTAAAAAAATATGAACTCACAAAGAAAATAAAACCAATAGCAAACAAAAGGCAATAAGCAACTTGATGTGGAAGAAACATCAAGATGTAGATCTTCAAGGACTTCAGTGATTGGAATTATCAGATAAAGTGTACAAGTTAAATGTTTATGGAACTTGCAAAGAAAAAATGGAATATAAATTGAGAAAACAAAACTTTCAGTTATTCTTAAAAAAAAGAAAGAAAAAGAACTTTTAAAATGTAATTATTGAAGTTAAAAAGTTAAAAAAAATCCAAAATGATAGAGGTTATATGATGAAAATGAATAGCTCCTTTTTTCTCTTTCCTCACCTAATTGCTAGAAAGAATAGACTGTATCTGTTGATTCCCCACCATTAAAGATGAAGAATTCAGTTCACTTGGTCTGCACTTTCTCTTCTTCCTTTGCTCCATCTGCATATTTCTGATAGTCGTGATTTTCCTTTTAGGTCTTATTAAATTTAAAGATTCATTTACCATCTTAGTCTTTATCATCTGCCAATGTTAGACAGCACTGTTTGCATTTTCAGAATGTAAACTTAGGGAATTAGTGCCCTTATATAGTCCTTCATCTTTCCATGTTCTCTCCAATTCTCAATTGTCTATTACTACATCTTTGTATTTTTGTTGTCAAGGGTATTATTACTCACCTTCTGTTCCATTACTGTATGTCTTCCTTGCTATGCTTATAGGTGGTATCTAAAAACAGAAACAATAGCCAACATATATAAAAATATATGTAAATATACACCATAAAACAAAAACAAATATACACCATAAAACAAAACATTTAATCTTTTAAAAGAAGATGGTGTGCTCCTACTTTACAAAACCTGTGTTGCTCAGAAAGAAACGTAGCTAACAGACGTGGTGGAGGTTGGAAGAGGGAGAGTGGGAGAGTACATATAATGCATTATAATTACTGTATTTCATTCATTTGAAGATGAACTTTTTGTTTTTAACATTTGAACACTTCTAAGTTTGGGATGCACCTTATAATTATTGTTGGCCAGGCAGTGGTCAGTGATCTAGTAGTAATTGCCTACTTATATGAAAACTTGATCACAGTTGCTCATAATATCATCATTTCAATTGAATGATTCACAATGTTGGTACTACACACATTGAGTTTAATTGCTATTTAAAATATCATCAGGAAGAGTACATTATGATTCAGCAATAATACAGAGTTATTGTGTACATAGAAAGATGGGAAACAGCAGTGGATATGTGCTAAAATGCGTATATAAATAAAACTTGAAAAATTAATACAATAAGTATAAAATAAAAATTCTAAATAATAAGAAATTATTGTGGCATAGTTTAATAGGAAATTTTCTTAGTGGTTATAAGATGGTGGTACATCTAATAATCATTTAATTGATGGCTTTTTAAAGTCAATGAAATATGATATTAAAATGTGTATGATCTTTCAGTAAAGTCTTTCACTAAGATCGTCATCTTCCTTAATGTAGTATTTGTTATAGGGAATCACTTTCTTCTTGATGTTTATATAGAACCTTTTAACAGTCTGATCTAATTTGGTTTTCAGGCCTCTATGGTAGAAGCAGCAGCTGTTTCACCCCTCCAGTCCTCATGTACATTACCCCTTTCTAAAGGAACAGTGGTTTTTGGCTGAACACATTTCCAATCTCCCTTACAGCTATGACAACGTGAGTAGGTTCTGCCCATGTGATGCAAACAGAAGTTATATATGCAGCTTCTGGCTTGGGCATCTAGAATAAAAATAACTTCCTCCACTTCTCTATCCTTACATTCTTCTTGGTCTCCCTCCTCCCTGAGGTTGGAGTGTGGATATGGTGGGGAGCCATCTTTGACAATAAATCCAAGGACAAAAAAAACAAGGATGCAAAATAAGAAGAAAATAAAAATCCCTAATGCCCCTGAGTCATCCTACTAGCATTGGACTATCTTTGCTTATCCATATATGAGAAAACATAGTTTTTTATTTTGTTTAAGTCAACATATTTTAAAAGACAATAAGATCACTATGTTAACATGAGGTCGGTTCACAAAAGTTTGGAGGATTCACCTTAAAGAACAGATGAGATATACCAAAGTCTAACTTCACCTTTTTAATAACTTTTTCTGGAGAGAGTTACTGAGAATTAATCCAAAAATTAAATTACCTGGTAAATATTATTAAACTCTAATTTTGCATATTAGGAAATATGAAAATCATAACTCCATGTGTGAATATAGAGACCCAAGAATCACAGGGTGTGGGAAAAGCAGAAAGGTACCTGTATTAGTTAAGGTAAATGCTAGATACTACAGTAGATTCACCCTGAAAGCTCAGAGACTTAATAATTGTTTAATTCCTTGCTCATGTCAAAATACAATGTATGCCAGTGGGCTGAGGACTCATGTCTTCTAAGTCCTGCCAGTCATTTCTATTCAGTAGGGGAAAGGAAAAAGGAGTGAGGATCACACATGAGAAGTTCTAGTGGAAACGTCACTCATCATTTCTGCTCATATTACCTTGATCAGAACTCAGAAACGTGGTGTTAGCAGTCAGAGCCCCATCAGATAGAAAGAAACTGCTTTAAGGATCTAAAATAAAGAATTTGTTACAAGAAATTTAATGCAGAAAATGACACAGATGATAACAAAGCTGAGTAGCCAAACAAGGGACACTAAACTAGCCTCAGGGATTAGCAATAACAGGAAACTGTTAGCCCCTCTCATTGGAGGAGGCAGTGTTACCAGAATCTACATCATGTTGCTTTTGGGAAGCTGAAATCACGGTGGCACTGTCTGGTGGGAGCTGGAGCCATGAAAGTCTTTCCCTTCCTCCTATGCCCTGATATTCCTCCAGTACCTCTCATTTGCCAAATCCAGCTTCAAGCTACTACTGCAAGCCTGGGAAAGACAGGCTGCAGGGGTCAGTGCCCTGAAATGCAGAGCTGATAAGGGAAAAGGCTGAAGGATCTGGGAGAAAATATGTCACAGATGGACACGATGACCCAGCCTTACTACAGAGAGGCTAGAGAATATAGTCCCTGTGCCCAGAGGAGAATACTGATGTTGATGAGCCAGGAAAACCCAAATTAGAGGGAGAGGTTGAGGACTTCTAAAGTCAGTTGATGAATCCTTAATAAAAGGTACCAAATCACTGTTGATAGTTTTTATAAATAAGCTTCTTAATATGTGACTTAGTCTGCCAAAATTAGCAGAGCTTAAAGTCTCATACATTTTAAATAAATTTGATTTTTAGTGTATTTGTTATAAACTTAACAATTTTGCAGAAAATACCAGGCTATCAAAAATTAAAAAGTTATGTTTGATTTGAATTAATTGTGCTAAGAATTCATTTTGTAGTGAGTGCAGTAAGAGAAGTCTAGAAATATTCATTTCTCTAATCTTAGTATATTACAGTGTCTTAAATTTTGGATTCTATAGCTAAAATCTTATTGGTTGTTTATTTTGAGCTAACAAAAGCTTTTGTTAATATTTGTTAGAGAACACAAGAAGGGAATGTCTTCAGTCTCTTGCCTGGATGTTCAATGCAACAATTTTTTAAAGTATATAAATGGCAGATATATTCTTCCCTTCTCTGACTATTGCTTTCTCTGACTCTATATCACTCTCATTTGACTTTTCCACCTTATCTACACAACTACTGCATTTTTATTTAACAATTATTGGTATCAATAACTGGTGTGCAACAAGGGATTGTTTCTAGTTGGGAAGACCAGAGGACTCTTACAATCTAGTAAATTGGTCACCTTGGAGAAAAAAGAATTTGGGTTTCAAAATAACAAGGAATTAGATTAGAGATGATTAGCCAGCTACACAAATAAGAATTTTTGTTCTAAAGGTTGAGTTTCCTATATTAGCAATATACATTAACATGGTGAATTTGAGGTGGACATATTAGAAGGTCTACTCCAAGGAAGAAATAGTGCTTAAGAAGTAATTATTAAAAAAACAGAATTCTTTGATGTCATAAACAAGGATATTTGTTTTGATTTGACTACAGCTGTTTGAAATCTCAGTTTTATGTGTCATTTTAGGAAACTTGCATGTCTTTTTCCAGTTTGCTAGAGGTAGGCAAGTTAAAACACTTTGAAAATAATAATGTATCACTGTGCACTTTCAGCCTATTTCACCAAATGCACTAAAAAAGCATAACAAATAGTAATTCATTTTAACTCACATGGTCCCTGTTTCATTTGAAGCTAGAAGATGCCATGATGGTTTTAGTACTGCACTTCTGACTCCTTGATTTAAATCATAAATATTACTCTCCTCATTTTATAGCTATAGGATCTGGATCAAGTAAGGTCGTACTAATGGAAATTCAGAACAAGGATGGCAAGTAGTTTCATCTCACTATAATGGTAGTGGCTGTCTCAGGTACTGTGGTAAGAAAGATTCTGAGGCCATACCTGGCTCAGAAGGATAGAGCATGGTGATTGATACTGATGTCTTCTGTAAGCATGGGAAGGGAAGAGATGTGCCATTCCTGTTTCAATAGCTGAGATATCTAAATTTCTGTTCGAAGTGGAAAATAAGATTAAGTTGGAGCAGATTTCCAGTGGGTAGTACTATATAGATAATTTTCAAATTAATCAAGAAATTATTTATTGAATGTGAAGACAACAGAGTTCTTTCCACTTGCCAGCTGGGTATAAAGGCTTTTCCTTCTTCCCCTACTGCTTCACAAATGACTCTTCCAAAGATTAACCATAGGTGAGAAGGTACAATTTACCAGCCATGAGGGAGTGCTGTTCAGTCACAAGTGCATGAGTGTCTGTATGTCTGTTGACAGGGCCAATAAAGAATGTATTGGATTGCTACTCTGTGTTTTCTCCTTTTGTTTTCTAAGAAATCAACAGAAATTGATACTCAAAGAAGAATTCTGTTTGCATGTTTTGCAAAGAGTCATTACATAAAATATATGATGAAAAAGGAAATGGACATAATGGAAAAAGTGGAAGTTAAAAATTTGAATGCTGGCAAGTATGTGGTTTTAAAACTTTCAGAGAGCTGAAATTACCTTTTACCCCACTGTTTTAGTGTGGGGCTGATAGCTTCCTAATTTTAGGATAAATGCCCTTTCTAAGTACTTATTGAATAAATAATGTGTTTCAGCCACTAGGAATGATAGAACATTCACTAATTCTATATGTTTGCTGAGCCTATTTTTTATTTTATTGTAGTACTGGAGATAAGAATGTGAAAACAGTTGGGGTGTAAGCAAACAGCAATCAAAGACAGTTTTAGGATATTCTAATTGAAAGCCTTTTATTCAGTGGTCATTTTACTTTCTCTTTCTTTTACAAGAATTATAGTTACCCACTAATAATAGTAATCTTTCCAGATAAACAATTTTTTATTTATTTATTTTTCTTTTTTCTATTGTTGTATAATGATTATACAATCAAATGCACATATCTTAATTGTTTGGCTCGACTATTTTGACAATTGGGTTCACCACTGTAACCACCACTATAAGTATAGAACATTTTCATCACTTAATAGAAAATTTCCAAATGCATTTGCCCAGTCAGCTCTATTCCCATCCTCCTTTTCCTGGTCAGTCATTTTCTGATGTCATTACCTATAGTTAGTTTTGCCTTCTGGCATTTCTTATAAATGCAGATATTCAATGTGTACTCTTTTGTGTCTGGCTTCTTTTGCCCAATATGATTTTAAGATTCATCCATGTTGTTATATGTATCAGTAGTATATTATTTTTTATTTCTGAGTAGTATTTCATTATGACTACACCAGTGTTTGTTTAATCATTTTCCTGTTGGTTTGTTTCCAGTTTTGGGCCATTTATGAGCAAGGTGGCTATCATAATTCTTACAGAAATATTTTGGTGGTCATATATTTTTATTTCTCTTAGCTAATACTTTAGGAGTGAAATTTCTGGATCATAGGGTATATATGTATATTATAAAAAGTGCAAAACAGTTCCCCAAAATGATGGTATCATTTTATGTACCCATTAACAAAGAATGAGAGTTCCAGTTTCTCCCCATATTTGACAACATTTAATGATGTTGTTTTTTTGTTCGTTTTGTTTTGTTTTTAATTTAGCCATTGTGAAAGCTGTAAAATGGCATTCTGTTGTGGTTTGGAGTGCTTTTACACGTACTTATTGGCCATGTATTTAACTCATTTTTAAAATATCTGTTCAAGCCTTTTCTCCATTTAAGAAAACTGGGTTTCTCATCTGTTTATTGACTTTCCTTTTCTCATTCCATTGACCTGGCACCTTGATGGAACATCATTTTATTCTATAATTGTAGGTCTATGTCTCGACTCTCTATTCTGTTCCATTGATCTGTTTGTTCTTATGCTAATAAAACATCCACACTCTCTAGATTATTGCAGTTCATTAGTGAGTCTTGAAGTCAGGTAGTGTAAGTTCTCCAAATTTGTGCCTTTTTCCCAAAATGGTTGTGACTATATTTAGAGTCATTGCATTTCCACATATATTTTTAGAATCGGCTTGTCAATTTTTTGTTGTTGTTGTTGTACTCGGGCCTCTCACTGTTGTGGCCTCTCCCGTTGCGGAGCACAGGCTCCGGACGCACAGGCTCAGCGGCCATGGCTCACGGGCCCAGCTGCTCCACGGCATGTGGGGTCTTCCCGGACTGGGGCATGAACCTGTGTCCCCTGCATCGGCAGGCGGACTCTCAACCACTGCGCCACCAGGGAAGCCCTCAGCTTGTCAATTTTTAAACCAAATCCTGCTATAATCATGATATGAGATCTTGTTGAATTGGTAGATCAATTCGGGGAGAATTGCTATCTTAAAAAATTGTCTTACAGTGCACAAACATGGCATATCTTTCCATTTATTTAGGTGTTCTTTCCTTTCTTTTAGCAAAGCTTTGCAGTTTTATCCTAGATGTTTTACACACCTTTTATTAAATTGATTCCCAGATTATTTAATGTTTATTGATGCTATTAAAATTGAATTTTCTAAATTAAATTAAATCTATTTTCTTTGCTAGCATTAAAAAAAATAGATCTTTGCATATTGACCTTGTAACCTGCAACTTTGCTTAATTCATTTATTAGTTCTAGTAGATTCCATATAGTTTTCTATGTACATAATCATATCATCTACAAGTAATAAGTTTTCTAATCTTTGTGCCTTTTATTTTTTTTCTTGCCTAATTATTGACTAGGTACTCCAGTCATTGTTTACTAGAAGTGTTGAAAGTGGATATCTTTGCCTTATTCCCAAACTTAGGAGAAAAATATACAATAGTTAATCATTAATTATGATGGTAACTGTAGATTTTTTAAAGAGATGTACTTTGCTGACTTGAGGAAGTTTTCTTCCATTCTTAGTTCATTGAAAGTTTTTTCATGAAGATGTGGAAAATTTGGTCAAATACTTTTTATGTACCTACTGAAATGATCATTTTACCATGACGAAATTTATCTGTTTCAGTCTTACTCTTTTTCGTGAAATCTATTTACATTAATATAGTCACTTCAACTTTCTCACGCTTAGTGTTAGCATAGGATATTTTCCCACCCTTTCACTTTTAACCTACTTGTGTCTTTGTTTTCAAGGTGTGTTTCTTTTAAACATCATAGAGTTTGGTTTTGAATTTTTTTATCTAGCCTGACACTCTGTTTATAGTTAGTTCACTACAATTAATGTAATTATTGGTGAGTTAAATATATCATCTTAATTTTGTTTTCTGTTTCCTGTTTACTGCCTTATTTTGGGTACATTGTATATTTTTTAGTATTCCATTTTATCTCATGCATTTATTTTTAGCTATATATAAGTCTTTGTATTATTTTACATGTTTTCTCTAGACATTACACTAGGTATCACTAAGTTGGCACACTTTGCTATAGCACACATTATAAGTGATATTGTATTGCTTCATTTACCTTACATCAATAAAATTTCCTTTACCCTCCTTCTACCCTTTGTACTCTTTTTGCTTTATATTGTTATTTATTCCACAGCCCCATGATACATTGTTTTAATTTGTGTTTTATGCAGCCCATATTCTTTTAAATAAATTCAAAAATAAATATAAACCATATGCATTTATATTTATATAAATTTTACATTTATATGTATATAAATTTAGAACACTTTTTTTTTCACAAACATACTTTCTTTTATGCTCTTCATTTTCTCCTGTGTTTCAGAATTCTATCTGGTATCACACTTATACTAGAAAGGGACTGCTGCACTACGGTCAGCTTTTGTCTGCCTGAGAATATGTTTATTTTGCCTTCAATTTTGATGGATATTTTAGCTGTATATCTAATTCTGAGTTCACAGTACTGCCCCCCTCCCCCCAGCACCTTATAGATATTATTTCCTTTTCTTCTAGCTGCCATTATTTGTGCTGAGAAGTCAACTATTATTCATATTATTATTCTACTCTGCATAATGTGTCTGTGATACTGCGATTTGTAATAAGAAATATGTATTTGGTCTTCACTGTCATTCCTGGCACAGAGCTCCTAAAACTAAAACCCTTGGAATTTCCTAAGTGATAAGAACAAGAGTGATTAAGGTATCTTTTGTTATTCCTAACATGCCTCTTTCAACCTGAGTTTATGCTAATGAGGTGACCTTTGGAAAGCCCCTGAGGATGGGGAGTTGTTGCTAGGAGGAACCAACCATGTGATTAGAGGGTTGGAACTTTCAGCTCCACTCCTGACCTCCAGGGAGAGGAGAGAGGTTTGAGAGTGACTTAATCACCAGCAGCCAATGATTTGATCAATTATGCTTGTGTAATGAAGCTTCCATAAAAACCCAAAGGAAAGGGTTTGGAGAATTTCTAGGTTGGTTAACACATGGCACTGTTGGGAGGGTGATGTGCCCAGAGATTTGGAAGCTCCATACCCTTTCCCCCATACCTTGCCCTATACATCTCTTCCATCTGGCTGTTCCTGAGTTATATCCTTTTATAATAAACTGATAATCTAGTAAGTTTTGAGAATGTGAAATTTATGACCAGTTGGTCAAAAGTGTAAGGTCAGATCTTAACAAACGGCACCGCGAAACAGAGGAAAGCCTCAAGTGAGCTTTATTAGGGAGCGCTCCCGGGCGAGGTTCACTGGTTCACTGGTCCGAGAGAAAGGGGCCAGAGAAGTCGCACGCGGGCGAGGGTTGGGCAAGATTTTATAGGGGAAGAAGGGAAAGGGGTGTGGTGAATCTGGGAGGGCACAGAGTATTCCTTATTTGGTGGTCTTTTCGGGTATCCTGGGGAACCGTTAGTCCCGCCCCTCGAAAGGCGGGAAGGCTGGGCCGGGTTCAAAGTCCCCAGGTCAGTTCCTGGAACTGGGTGGTCCGGAGAATTTCAGTCTGATGCAACCTGTGAATCGGATTGTGTTCCCCTGCCTCGGGCCAGTTGGCCTTACATCCCGACATCTTTGGTGTAATGGGGCGGCGTTCTGATCTCTGGCTACTTTATGCTGAATGGGGGCGTCGAAAGGGGAGTCGGGCGACCAGAGGTCCGAGGCTTAGGGGAGACCAGTGGGGGGTTCTGTAGGAAGCAAGGTGTAAGGACGGAGGAGCATTTGGTTTGCGGCCACCCGAGAGACTTCTTCCATGCGCCTGCGAAGGAACCTAAGGAAACAGGGAGCAAGCATGAGCAAGATACAGATGAGAATTAAGGGGCCTAAGATTGGTGTTAGCCAGGTATAGAGGGTGGATCGCCACCAATCGGGAATTGGGGAGGCGGACTGTTGGTGTTTGCGTTGGAGTTCTTCTCTTAAGCGATGGAGGGCTTTTACGTTGTCTTCGACGAGTCCTGTTTCATTGATGTAATAGCAGCATTCCTCCTGTAGGAAGAGACAGGTACCTCCTTTGTCGGCCGTCAGGAGATCCAGGGCTCGTCGATTTTGGAGGGCAACTCGGGCTACTGAGGTGATCTGGTGCTGGAAGGAGGTGATGGAGGCGGCAGAAGCCTCGATGGCTAGCTGGAGTTTATGTTCTAGGTCATGGGATGTTGAGACACTGTGTGTTAGGGCTCCTCCCCCGATGCCTGCAGCGACCAGGGAGGAGGTGAGAGAGATGCCTGCGACCCCAGGAAGAAAGCTCTTTTTCGTCAGGATTAGCGAGGAAAATTCGGCTTGGCTATACAGTGTGAGTTGTGGGACGACAGTAACGGGGATACATGGGAAGGGGGAAGAAGAATTGATCTCTTTTGTGAGGGAACCATTGCACCACAAAAACATGCCTGGTGGTGCTTCAACTGATGTGTTTACCATGAGGGATGAGTTGCAAAGAAACCCAGTATCGGCTAGATTTGGGCGGCTGCCATAACAGATGGTTTGATTTTTTGAATCAAGGAGGCAGGAGGGAAGCCGGGTTCAGGCGAGGGGAGAGATCAAGAGAAATAGCTGGGTTTTCAATGAATAGTAGGTGGAACTCCTGGATGCAGGAGGGGCCCAGCAGGGAGAGAGACTTGTGGCCTAGGAGGTCGGCCAGCCGGTGGGAGGAAAACACGGTTAGTGGGTGGGCCAGAGTCAGTTTGAGTGTTTGGTCAGTTCGGCTGCCGCTGCTAGGGCCCCAAGGCATGGTTGCCATCCCCGAATGATTGGGTCTAGCTGTTTGGAGAGGTAAGCCACGGGGCGGTAGGAAGGCCCTACAGGCTGGGCAAGGAGTCCAGTGGCTATTCCGGCCCGTTCATCCACAAAAAGATGAAAAGGTCGGTTTGGGTTGGGCAGAGAAAGGGGAGAAGATATCAGAGCGTTATGGAGGGTGAGAAAGGCCTGTCGAACAGCGGAAGGAGAGGTGAGGGGTCCTTGAGGGGTTTCTTTAGTGGTTAGATATAAGGGTTTAGCGAGGAGAGCAAAGTTAGGGATCCAGTGTCGGAAAAATCCTATAAGGCCCAAAAAGGAGAGAATTTGTTCCGCTGTTTCCAGAGGCTGGAGTTCACGGAGGCTGGAGTTCACGGATAATCCGGGTGCGGTCGGCTGTTAGACCTTTTGTGGTAGGGGTAAGGTGGAGCCCCAGGTAGGTTACAGAAGATACAGATAACTGAGCCTTGGCTGGGGAGACCCGATAACCTCGAGAGCCAAGGTAATTGAGGAGATCTGCAGTATGTTGTCTTGAGAGGCTGAGAGACGGGCTACAAAGGAGGAGGTCATCTACATATTGAAGGAGTGTGCCTGGGGGTAAGGGAGCAGGAAGTGAGGTCCCATGCCAGCGCCTGACCGAAGAGGTGAGGACTGTCGCGGAAGCCCTGGGGAAGAACTGTCCAGGTGAGCTGACTGGAAGTATGAGTATCCGGATCCGTCCAGGTAAAGGCGAAGAGGAAATAGGAGTCGGGATGTAGGGGGGATAGTGAAAAAGGCATCTTTGAGATCCAGAACCGTAAAGTAGGTTGTGGATGGGGGGATATGGGAGAGCAAGGTGTATGGGTTTGGTACTACTGGGTGGAGAGGAATTATGGCCTCATTGATTATTCGGAGGTCCTGGACCAGGCGATAATCCCCAGAGGCCTTGCGGACAGGCAGGATGGGGGTGTTGCAGGGAGAGTCAGTGGGGATAAGGAGTCCCTGGTTTAGGAGTCTGGTGATAATAGGTTGTAGGCCCCTAAGGTGAGTCTCACAGATGGGGAAATTGGGGCCTTGATGGAAATTTGGAGGGGTCCTTTAGGCGGATGAGAACGGGGGAATGGTGTGTTGCTATTATGGGCTTAGAAGTATCCCAGACTTGGGGATTGATTGGGTTCGGTGTGATTGGAAGAGGGGGATAGGAGGGGGAGGGTTCTAGAGACAGGCCGAGAAGAGGAAGCAGGAGTTGGGAGGAGGGGACCTTAGGGTCAAGTCTAACCAGCTGGAGGGAGGCCCCTAAGTGGAAAAGGACATCTCAGCCTAGCAAGGGAACTGGGCAGGATGGTATGACTAAGAAGGAATGAGTAAAAGGGAGTCCTTCGATATGACATGGGAGTGGACCGGTCTTGAGTGGGAAGGATGGTTTGCCATCAATACCCATGACCGAGATCTGGGAAGGAGAAACTGGCCCGGAATAAGTAGGCAGGACCGAATAGGTAGCCCCCGTGTCCACCAGAAATGAGATGGACTTACCCACTACCTGTAGCGTTACCCTGGGCTCGGCGAGGGTGATGGGGGTCTTCGAGTCCGGGCACCGTCAGTCGTCAGCCAATCCCAGCAGTTCGAGTGGTAATGCCGTTGGGTCAGCCTGCCCCCCGCGTGGAGACGCTGAGGGAGGGCCAGTCGTAGGGCAGTCACTCTTCCAGTGGCCCGTTAGCCCGCACTGGGACAGGGCTTAGAAGGAGGTCGGGGATTGGGACATTGGCGAGCCCAGTGGCCTTCTTTTCCGCATTTGAAGCAGGCCCCCGGCGGTGTTGTCTTTTTCGGACCCCGTGGATGCTGTGATCCATGGGCGATGGCCGGCCTTAGGGCGGCTACAAGAGCTTGGGTTTGGAGGGCCACCTTCTGGTGCATCCGAGCCTGTCGACTGGATTCTGCCAAATCCTCACGGCTATTGTAGACTTTAAAGGCCATCTTTACCAGATCTCGGATAGGGGTTTGAGGGCCGTCTTCTGTCCGTTTTAATTTTTTTCGGATGTCCGGGGCTGATTGGGTGATAAAATGGGTGGCTAGGACGGCTGCCCCTGCCGGGGTGTTGGGGTCCAGCCGGGTGTAGAGAGTTAAGGCCTCTGTAAGGCGATTGAGAAAGATAGGTGGATTTTCGTTAGGTTCTTGGGTTATCTCTTTTAGTTTTTCAAAACTGACCACCTTATGAGCGGCAGCCTGCATGCCAGCCAGGAGGCATTGGATCATGAGGTCGCGTTTACGGCGGCCATCTTGGCCATCCTGGTAAGTCCAGCCTGGATCGGTGCCAGGTACGGCAGTCGCTCCGACGGGCATGGAGTTGTTGGTAAGGTGAACCTGATCTGCATGGTTTCGGGCAGCAGTTTGAATTCTTTCCCTCTCGTCAGGGGTCAGAGTAGAAGATAGGATCACAAAGATATCGTGCCAGGTTAGATCGTAAGCTTGAGAGAGGTAGCGAAATTCTTTGATGTAGCGGGAAGAGTCGGCAGAAAAGGAGCCTAATCGCTTTTCTATTTGAGAGAGATCTTGGAGGGAAAAGGGAACATGAACTCTAACTAATCCTTCCGCTCCTGCTACCTCCCTCAGAGGGCAGAGGAGATTTGGATCTTGGGAGTCGTGAGGGCGTGTGTGTGCACTAATTGGCGAAGCAAGGGGCGTGGGAGGAGAAACCGTCGAGGGAGGCGGGGGAACGGTTGGAGGGGCCGGAGCGGGTCCGGGAGGAGGAGGCACTGCCTCAGGGTAGGGTGGACGTTGGAGAGGAGCTCTGGAGCAGGGAGAGGCGAGAGATTCGGGTGGGTTGGCTAGTGGAGGGGCATCCAAGGGGATTGAGGTTTTGGATGGAGAAGATGTTTGTTTGGCAAAGAAGATTTGAGAGGTAGAACAATTGACGCAAAGGGAGGGGCGGGAGCGCAAATACCAAAAAACCTGGACATAGGGGACCTCAGACCATTTGCCCGTCCTGCGGCAGTAATTATCTAGATCACTGAGGATGTTAAAATCGAAAGTCCCTTCAGGATTGATAGTCTAGAGGATATTGTGGCCAGGCCACAGTGGAATAGAAAATAAGCCGTCGGCGACGGGAGATCTTGGGAGAAGCCGAGGGCTGTAAAATTGGCTAGGAGGCACCCCAGGGGCGTCTTAGGATCTGGTTTCGATTGTGAGGTTCCCATGACCCCCAGTCTGTCCCTGAGTGAATGGAGAGGGAGAGAGGCGTCCCTGGTCTCAGTCTCCAATTCACGGCAGGTCGGAGGGCGGTCAGGCGATTGGGATGTCTCCACAGTTGCCCGAGGCCCGGAGAGAGGACGGAGGAATCCCTGACGCAGCCGTGATTAAGGACAGGGAGTCCGGTGGGCAGGGACTCTGAGGGTTGGAGGGAACAAGGGAGGGGGACTTACCCCGTTTTCTGCCGGATCGGGTGGATGAGTAGAGGTTCCCTGGTTGTCTCCTGGGGGAGGGGAGGAGCGGCCCGCACAGTAACCCGCGGGGCTTGGTACCCCTCCCGGGTTTCGGCACCAAATGTAAGGTCGGATCTTAACAAATGGCACCGCGAAACAGAGGAAAGCTTCAAGTGAGCTTTATTAGGGAGCACTCCCGGGCGAGGTTCACTGGTTCACTGGTCCGAGAGAAAGGGGCCAGAGAAGTCGCACCCGGGCGAGGGTTGGGCAAGATTTTATAGGGGAAGAAGGAAAGGGGTGTGGTGAATCTGGGAGGGCACAGAGTATTCCTTATTTGGTGGTCTTTTCGGGTATCCTGGGGAACCGTTAGTCCCGCCCCTCGAAAGGCGGGAAGGCTGGGCCCGGTTCAAAGTCCCCAGGTCAGTTCCTGGAACTGGGTGGTCCGGAATGTCTCCAGGGCAGTTTCTGGAACTGGGTGGTCCGGAGAATTTCAGTCTGATGCAACCTGTGAATCTGATTGTGTTCCCCTGCCTCGGGCCAGTTGGCCTTACAAAAAGCAGAGGTGATTCCCTGGATTTGAGATTGATGTCTGAAGTGGAGGCGAGGGTTCAGTCTTGCAGGACTGAGACCTTAACCTGTGGGATCTGATGATAACCCCAGGTGGACAGTGTCAGAACTGAAGGAAATTGTAGGACATCCAGCTCATGTCACAGAATTGCTTGGTGTGGGAAACACCTCCCCCATTTGGTCCCCAGAAGTGTTCTGGAAGTATAGTATGAGACGAGAGGAGAAACTCAGGGGCATATTTTGCCTTTATGGTGTCCTTGTTCTCTAGATGCTTTAAGACATGCCCTTCGTCTATGGTTTTCAAAGACAAACTTGATTATGATGTGCCTCGAGTTTTATTTCGGTTTTTGGTATGTATCTTGCTTATAATTCACCGAGTCCCTTGAATGCATAGTTTGATTTTTTTTCATCAGTTTTGAAAAATTAACAGCCATTATCTCTTCTAGTAGTTTGCCCCATTCTTTCTTTCGTCTTTTTTGGGCAGCCTAATTACATATGTATTACACTGTTTGATACTATCCCTCATATTTTAGATATTCTGTTCGTTTTAATTCCTATTTCAATTCCTATTTTTACTTGTTTTTTTCTCTTTGTTTCTGTTAGGAAGCTTTTTATTGATCTGCTTTCAGTACTGATACTGCCCTCTGCTGTGTCCAGTCTATTAAGTCCATATTTTACCACAATTTTGACATATAACGTTTCTATTTAGATCTCTTATGTCTTTGCTGAAACTTAACATTTCTTCATGCTTATTTATCCACCATTTTAACTATATTCTTTAACTTTTTAAAAAATCGTGGTCATTTTAAATTCCTGGTTTGATAACTCTTAACATTTGAGCTCTCTCTAGATCTACTTCTATTCACTATTTCCTCTCTTGTCCATTGGTCATATATTTTGCTTTTTTTGTTGTCTTATAACCTTTCATTTTTTGCCATGTATTTTGTATAAAAGAAAGAAGGAACTGAAGTAAATAATATTTGCTTTTAGAAAGGGGCACTTTTAAATTAGGCCACTGGAGCAGGGACTGAGTCTATATGATCTAGTTAAGCTGGGTTTGACTTATTTCAACATTAGCTTATTTTTGTTTCCCACTGTCTTCAAACGTTTTGAGGATTGGAATCAGGACTTTTCCTTCTGCTAGGCTTGAGATCAGAGCACTGCCAAGACTCCAGAGACCTGCATGTGCTTCAAAGCTGAGCTGTAAGCTTTTAGAACTGTGGAATATCTCCCCCGCATAGGGAGATTTGTACTCAGTTGAGCCCTTGTACATGTCGGTGGGGCTGTTTCTTAGCTCTCATTCTTTGACACCACTCCCCACTGCTTTTAGTGTATTACTCCTTACACTTGAGCAAGAATTGGCGGGTAGGTGCAGATTTGGTCTGTGGGTGGAGTTCTAATTCCGATCTGCAGTGCCAGCTCACAAGTGACTGTTAACACTTTAAATCTGTACCTAATGTCTACTTATGCCCCTCCCACACTCCACCCCATGTCATTCTTCCTCAGCACCTTTGTTCTTTTCTCTTCTATGAAGAACTTGGCACTTTCTGGACATTAGTTCATTGAAGTTTCATTGTGTCCTCAACTCTTCAATGAGTTTTAAAAACTATGATTTTTGTAGCTTATCTGGCTTTTTGTTGTTATTGTTAGAGTGGGAGTAATAGTCTCTTGTGACTTTCTTATCTGATTGGAAAAGAAACTCCATTTACATTATTATTATTATTGTCATCATTATAATTATTATTATTAATTTGAAATGCCCTCATTATGCATGGGATCTCTAGTATAGTTGCAAGTGACACATATAACAGAGGAATCAAACAACTACAACGCCCCCTATTCTCACTAGAAAATGCTTGTAAGAAATTAGTTGTTTTTGTTCTCTTCTGAGTTTAGCAAACTGAATTTTGTAGTACTTAAAACATGAGGGAATTTTGGAGCAGGGCATCTTAATGACTCATGCTCTCCTTCTGGTTTCTTGAAATTCAAATTTGGAAACATTTAGCAGAAATATTTTGGTGCTCTGAACTGGTGATGGTGTATATAGGACCCTAATTGTCACTGACTCATTTCACAAAAGACCTTTTTCCCTGCATTCTATTTCCTACTTCTCTAACTTCCAAGAAATATTTTTGATTATTAAGGAAGACCTGTACTTTCATGTGTTGCTCTTCCTTTACTTTACAAATTAAGACATCCTCCATATCCATGCTACAGTTTTTTCGGATGTTGCGTGATGTGATTACGCTATTAATGTTTTTACTTTCAAACTTCATATATTTACTTATTTTAGTCTGTCCTTGTACATCAGTGCCTTTATCTATTTAATTACTTTCATTCTTACTTGAATACAATCCATGGTGTTTATATAAAATTTCTGGTACACTTATCCAAACATAGTCATGTACACGTGTGTGTGTGTATATATATATATATAACATGTATGTGTATATATTAGGTGTGTATATATATATTACATGTATGTGTATTCATATATAACAAATATTAATAAACATGCACACATTTTAACAGAATTTCTGTATCAGCATAAAGCTTTTCATATTACATTAGTACTATCTATACTCTGAAATAGAATAGACAGTTTTGTAACTTGTTTCTCCCATTCACTATCCATATATTCTTAAATATATGGATATTGATAGCCCATTTTTCCTTCTGTTGTGAGAATTGTCATATTTAAAACTTCAGTATCTTATCCTAGCAATTTGATCATGCACCTTGCCCTGATGGAATTCTGCCTGGACAAGCATTAAGTAGCAATTTGACACATATTTGTTTTCCTTTGGTGAATATAAATCTCCCATTCTTGGAATGGAGAATAGGTACCTTTTTAAATTTATTTTTTAAACACTGGTTTGCAAAATCTTCAGAGTAATTCCCATTCCTAAAATCTCTTTATTGGTTTTGTATTGATGAGTTTTCTTGGTATAGTGGAAAGTAAAATTGCATAGAAGCAATGATGAACAGCTTTCTTTACTTTTTTATATTATAAGTTTATTTTAGTCTGATTGTCCAGTGTTGGATGGGACCCAGTGGACACTACTCCACAGATGATTTACTTTTCTGGGCTAGGGAAGTACAGATGGGGTTTGAAACATTGCATACCATTGTCAAACAAATTGGACAAAAGTAAATCATATATGGAGTTCCTGATTAGGTTAACTTGAAACAACATTGAGGGACCTTTCCAAGTTTTTAGAATTGCTGGCTTCTTCAACAAATGCTCCTCTAACATTGAAAATAACCTATGATCCCTAAACTTGGCCTGGACAAAAGGGTCTCCTTCCTTGGGTCAGCAAGTTAGATATTCCTTTATAGCACAAACATACACAAAAATACAAAATACAGACAAAAAACAACCTTTAAAAAAAGGATACCTCTGTCACTTGAGATCTGGCACTCAGCACTGGTATAACATGGCCTATAGTCCTAAGCATCTATTCTTGTGGCCAGCTCCATTCAGGCACCAGGGAAAAGCCTCTCCATGTCTTTAGTTATTTTTCCTAGAAATCACAGGAGATGGCCTCCAAATGTGGTGAAGGTTTGGGGATTATGCCTTCATGAACATTGAAAATTGACAATGTTTTATAGTACAGGAAGGATTTGAGAGGCAGAAATGCTTCATTGGCAGAAAAGACATGTTAATTAACTTGTCAAATGCTTCCTTCCAGATAGCATGACTGCAATAGATTTTGCAGTATAATGAAATATTGTTTCTCAGTAGTGATGAGAGTCCTTTATTTTGCTTAGTTTCCTGTTCTAATTCATGTTTCTGGATGTACTAATGACATAGCATGAAATTTACAACAGTTGCATATGATGACTGAGAAATTTTTACAATAAAAAATCATTGGTATTTACTCACCTTGTGTGTATGTAGATCTAGAGGTAATTTAGGTGAAGTTTGACACTAGTTTTTTACATTAACAACAAGATGGACATTGATTGCAAGAATTGAGAATAGTTGTGGTCTTATCAAAAAGTAATGGCTTAATTAAAATTTTCAAAAATTAATCACAAATATCAGATTTTAAGTAATGGATTTAAATTTTAATGTTATTAATTATATGATTTTAATAGTTGACAGAATATTTTATAAGAAAATAAGACAAAATAATTTTAATTTAAAAATTTGATAGCATTTAATGAAGTATATTCAAATTTAATAAACTTTTGAAAATAATGACATTACTTTTATTTATTTAAACCATTTCTATCAATACAGCACAAGTTATACTAAATCATGATCAGAATGATAAAAATCAGTGTTTCTGTTGAAATCAAGAAAAATAAAATATAATAAATAAGTTATGAATTACATATATCTGTATTTCATTACACGTCCAGACATTACCAGTTGACCAAGGAACACCCAGACATTTGCAGTAATAATAATCTTTTGATATTTTTTAAACTTTCAATTATATAAGAACCATAGCTGTATGCATATTTTTCAAGTTTTTTCTTATGTAAAGGTATATTTGTCAATGTAGAAGAATAAAAATAATGTATCTAGTAATTCATTTGTTTGACATATAGTTTTAAAATTATTATTTAGTGGTTAAATATTTAGTATAAAACTTTGAGTATTTAATTATGATATATGGATCTCATTTGGCCTTTGATTCTGCATTTGTTAAGCGTAGAACTGCACTTAATTCAAAAAAAATGTAAACCAGTTATTATATATTAAAAGTTATCATTGATTTCCTTAGGTATGATAATACCATTATACAGTTAAATGTCTATGTTTTGTAGATACTCTTACAGAATTATTTAAAAGTTGAAGTGATAAAACATCAGAAATTTGCTTTAAAGTATGACCCCCAAAATCATTGTAAGTTCCCTTGGTTTTTATTATCTTAATAGAACTCTATTTGAAAAGAAAACGAGTAGGCAGATGTTCCATTTGTAAGTTAGAGTTTAGTGAAAAAATGTCTCTTATTCCATTTGATCAAGAACTTTATTTTCATTTACCTCAAAGTATATTTTGAAAGTCTTAAAAAAGTCCTGGTGGCATTAGAGTTCAGGGGCTAAAACTGTGTGTTTTAAAATGAGTCTGACCTGGGTTTCAAGTCTACATTTTTAGTAGCTTTTTGACTCGTGGGTAAGTTGTTTGTCTATCCTAAATCTCAATTTTCTCATTTGAGAAATGACAGTAATACTACTTATACTATTGTCATAGCATCATAGTGAGAATTAAACAAAATAATATATTTTGCTTAACACAGTGCTTGATACAGAACAAGCACTCAAGATGATAGGTACTTAGTAGCATTAGTCTTCATGAGTTTGGGGTTATAAAAAGGCTAGATATGAAAGTGGTTGTTCTCCTTTGTTTATGGAAATAGATTATTGGCAATGTTTATAGAGCATTTATATTTTTCTGGGCATTCAGTTAATTGGACCTTTAGCTAAAAGTGTATCTTTTCTTTCCATCTAGCATAAGTTTCTGAAAGGAAAGTGAGCGTTTCTGGTTTGGACATGGTGAAGCTCAGAAATTCTGAGGTTGTCATATTGGATGTTTGTACTTGAGCAGACATCATTGCCTGGTTGAAGTGGGATCGTTGGTAGTGGGAGAAGAGGGCTGAGGTTGGATGGGAAGAGAAAGAAAAGAGGAAGAGAGAAGAACAAGAGAAGGATTTAAAGAACTAAAGAAAGAAATATTGGTGCCTGTTACTTAAAAATGGCAGACAATAGGAGAAAATGTTCTAATTTCCAGAGTAATAGAAGTCTTCAAACTACCTAATGTGAGTCATTTTTAGTATTAGAGATGGGTATATATACAATAGAAATATATATATAGTACATATTTTGTATATTTTCACACACTCATATATATATATGAAAGATGAAAGAGAGAATTAGAAAATAGGTATAAAAATTAACAGCCATGCCTTTGCTGCCTATCATCTGAAATCAAAGAGGCTGGGAGTTTCCCTTAGGCTACCACTTAGAGCCAGATATTGTAGATTTTATATATATATATATATATATATATATATATATATATATATATATGTAATATACACTTATATATTCATATTTAAGGAGCCAATTAATTGACATGCTGATTGATAAGTCAGTAGCTCATATGAGTTTTCTGTGGTATGACATAATATTAATGGAACAAAAAGTGCTCCAAATACTCTTAGAAAAATTACACTGCGTTAAGTTGCTCATTTTGGACATCTCCTGGGTGAGAGTCATAGACTTCCTGCATATATACTCCTCAGCTAATGTTAGGGGCTCCAGAGCTCTGGGGTGACTAGAATAAAATTCAAATAACTTCAGGATAATTTAAAATTTTAATATTATGTGAGCTGTTTCCTCTTGATCTTTCTGACCTAAAATCTTAGAGTTATTTTCAGCACCGTTCTCTCAACCTCACGTTCCAATATTTATAACATCCTTGCATTACACCCATTTCTCCTCTGCAGTTACTCAAGAAAACAGTAACTTATTTATTCTCATGCTGACAGTCTTTTCCAGTTCCAGATTCCATATAACATAGGAGAAGCAGGAAATACTACCAAGGCATAAATGCCCGTGAGAGAGAGTGAATTCTGTTGCAAGGTTCTGTTGTATATTCTTTGAGGGTGAGGGTTCCAGAGACAGGGTTGAAATCTTGTTTAAAGCTAACCTTCTACAGCGGGTTTACAAATTAACAAATAGAAGAGGATGAGTCTTAAGCACGTCATCAGTAGCTCTTCCCTAGGGAAACAGGAGCTGCAAAGAGGCAATTCCCATACTATGTATATGGAGAAATATATCAGGGGAGCTAAAGAATTACTCCTGAGACCCATTACATTGGAGCATGGTGGCATCTGTCCCAGTGATCTATAGCTTATGTGCTATGCATGTATTTTTGCTTTGGATGATCATTAGCTATGTGTACTGCAAGTGCATCTCCATGCTAGAGGAAAAGGGGAAAGGAAACCTTTGGCGAATGCTCTTTTATTGAAAGGGTGAATTGTTCTTAGGCAAGTTGGAAGAAGTAAGCCAGGTAGGCATGGTAACAGAGGAAATCAATGATAGGACGTTTGTGATTAGAAGTTTGTGTCTCAAAGTAAATAGTGGAGAAGAAAACCGTAGCAACAATAAAATGCACAAGCAGAAAACCTATCCACCATGGAAATTTTAGCCTAGTTAAGAGGATTTCCTTGTTGGAGTGTGTGGGAACTGTTTGAAGAAACACAGGATATCGAACAGTGGGGACTGTTTGATACACAGGAGAATCATGGGCTCCGCCAAATGGGAAGAACCTTGCTAATAAGCCGGGAGGAAAAGACTTAACATGACAACCCTCCTGTGAGGGGTTAAGAGGCAGCTGCAGGTGGGCTTGCCATGGCTGTGAAGAAAGCTTTTCATTCAGTGCCCAGCACGGGGAAAACCAGAATAAATGGGACACTGTTGCTCCCTTCATTGCATCAGTTCTCATAAATGCCCCCGCTCCAAGCAGGCACATAAAAACTCGAATCGGATACCACCTGAATTCTAGCTCAGAGAATTTCTCCAGTTTCACCTTTCCTTCATACACTTTAAATTTTTTCATTCATCAGATCATGCTTCATCAATTCTTGATTCATCAATTCCTGACATACTTAGATTAAGATATTGGTCTCCACCATTTAACTTTATCATGTTTGGATTAGGTAACCCTGCTTCAGACAGTAGACTGTGTACCCATGTAAGGTGTTACTTCTGGTAATTGCTCCTTCGTTCTCTAGCTGCCAGCATGGGCACAAGGTCCTGAAATTCTGGGCAGAGCCCTGTTCCCTGGGACACTGCAGTCTTGATCCATGGTTCCATTCAGCTTGCTGGCATCTGACTTCGAGGTGACAGAAGTAAAAACAAAAACCATAAGGAAGTGCTATTACAGAGGTACAAACTAAGTGCTGTGGGAACTAGTGGATGGAGCAGACAACTAGGTTTATTTTTATTAAGGTCTCTGAAAAATATCTCACTATATCCAGTGGGAAAGATGGGGAAAAAGTAGGTGAGTAGTTAAGTACTTTTTCATCTAGTTGGACAGCTATCCCCAAAGTAACTAATAATGTTAATCAACTAAGTAAATGTTGGAATGAAATCCTGAATCGCAGCACTTAATACCAAGCAGAGGAAAACAGAAACAAGTGGTGACAAGGACTAGTACCTAGGAAGACAACAGCAGTGGCAGCTACCACTTATCTGATAGTTGAACTGTACTGGAGCTTTGCAAGTATCACAGTTAATCCTCTCAAGACTCTTATGAGCTGAGCTCGGCCCTTATTTTATAGAGTTGGGAAGGGGAGGTAACTTGCCCAGGTTTGCACAGCTAGTACTAAAGAGCCAAGATTTTACCCCAGGTTGGTTCACATAGAAGGCCCCTTTATTTGTGTTAACTCATTTCATTCTCACAGCACAATGAGCTAGATTTTGTCAGCATCTCCCTTTAACAAACAAGGGAACAGAGGTAACTCTAGCTCCAAACTTTGGCTCACCACTAGAACATAATGATAGTTGTAATAATAACATAAACACTTGGTAAAAGCTAATGGTAAAAAGCCTGGTTAGAGTAGAAATTAAGGCTTGGAAAAACACATATGATTTATTATTTTGTGGATCAGAAAAGAGAAGACCTGGGTTATAGTTCTATTTTATCATTTATTAGCTATGTGCCCTTGGGCCAGTGTGTTAAACTCTCTGTACCTCAGTTTCATTATCTATAAAGTGTGGAAAATAATACCAGCCTCCATACCCCATAAAGCTTTAGAAGGAGAAAATGTGACAACGTATATGAAATTGATTTGAAAGTATGAGTGTTATGCAAATCTATGCTTTTGTTTTGTTATTTTGAAAAGGCAACTGGTAAAAAAAAAATCATCTGAAAATGGTGCAATAAAAAGTGTTATTTTATGCTTACATGAATTAAAATAATTCAGACACATGATTTTAAAGATCAGGGAGCTAGAAGTTTGCCTTTGCAATGAAAATGAAAATTAAACACACTTAAAAGCCAAGCCTAATAAGGTAACATATGGGTCTGAAGTGTAGCTGTCCCCTTAATATTCTTAGGGCTTTTTACTCCTTCAATTAAAGACAAGAAAACATGAGTCTTATAGACAAGACAACCTGTGGGTAGTAGAAGCACAAAAGAACCCCTCACTAGACACAAGTATATATTTTAGGATATATTCTTTTGACTCTTTGATGTGAGTGTAAATCTATTTATTTACAGAATTGCAAACCCACTTACCAACACTATTATCCAGGCATAGTAAGAAAAATAATTATAATCAATAAAGTTTCCGCCTTCCACAGGATCAAAGAAAATACAATAAAAGAGAAGTTAATTGAAAACGAATTTAATTCCAGTAGCAGATTAAAAAAATTATAATTTGAAATAAAATTTGAATTCCAATTGTGTGGTTTCTTTTCCTTTTAAAATATGGGGTCTTTCTCCCAGGTTTAAATAATTATATTCCAAAATTGTTGGGGAGAAAAACCATCAACTATTCTTTTCTCACTTGCTTTCATCTTGGTCCCCACCAGAGAATGACCATGGCTTAATTTACTTGAGATCATCTTTTGAATGTTTTTGTCTTTAGAGTTTTTTAAATTTATGTCCTTCACTCCTATAAAGTAAAGGAATTTCCAGCATTGGATAGCAGAGAGAAGGTCTGTTGTATTCATAGCTAATACTAAGGGATGCGAAATATATGTAAAATGGATTACGTGTCATCTTTTGAAGCTGTGACCCCTATGGGTCAATCTCAGAGTAATCTCTCTTGCAGAAATGTATAGCCTAAATAAGAATTTTATTGTTTCTTCATTTCTCTAGAAGAATATAAGGAGCCATGTTTCACAGGAAAGCTTATAAAAATTCTAGGTTGTCTCCTATTCTCTAAAACCCCATATCTCTTAGGTATTTACCTCATAGGACTATTACAAGGAATAAATAAGATTTATTGAACTGACTGATTGTAAGCACCTAATAAACATTAGCTATTTTCAATAGCATCTGAGAGGACCCTTCTCCTCATTCATGACTTTCTGTCCCTTCCATTTCTCTTCATCCCCCATCCCCAAACACAGACTCCCCTCTGAACTCCTCTGGAACCCCTTTGTCCTCACCTTCCACCTTCACTATCACAGCCCACGGTTCCTGTTTTATTCCCATTGTATTTCTCTCCACAGCCTATCAACAAAGTTATAACCTTCTATGTTTTGACCTTTTTTTCCAATTCTGCAATGCTGAAAAAAAAAAAAAAAAGAATGTGACAACAGCAGAAATTTCCTTAGAGGGATGAAGAGGACCAAGAACTGAGCAGGCAAAGCCAGGACCCTCTGGCAGACCAAGGGAGAGAAAAGACTGAGAACACTCACACTTCACAGATACACAGGATCAGGAAGTGGAAGTTATTTTTTCCTGGTCTCAGGGATAGGACAGGACACTGACATTTGTGGAATGTGTTCTAAATGGCAGCCACTTAATCCTCCCACAACTCGGTGATGCTGGTATTATTGCCATCATCCTTATAGACAAGGGATTTGTATGACATTAAGTCATGAATCTGGGTTGCAGCTCAAAACCTTGTTTCTAAAGACCCTACTCTCATGCATAAAAGGTGCTAATTCCCCCAGCTGAGGATGAAGCAAAGCATTTGGTGAAGGAAGTTTGACTTTGATTTGTGAGCTTTCTACCAACAAGCATTCAAAATGTTTTTATTGAGGGGCAGTTAGGCACCAAATATTGGTTTAGGTACTGGAGTGGTTTATAAGACAACAGCAAGTTTACATCCTAATAGTGAGGGCAATGAAGAAAGCCAGGAAGCAAGGAAGGGAAGGTGGAAGGGAGGGAGGAGGGAAGGATAAGAGTTACGGTAGATTCAGATCTACTAGAGATTGGGTGGTTTGGTAGATTCACATCTACTAGAGATTGGGTGGTTAGAAAACCAACTTGATAAGGAGAAATTTGGATTTTATCCCAAATGTGATGGGACTTTCTTTCTTTTTTTTCAAAGACACTTAAATTCTCAAAGTAACTTGGTGACCATACTTCCTTCATTGTCGGCAATGGACTGGAGATTTATTTTCTGGATGGGTTGGAAAAGAGGGAGTCTGGGTTTATTGACGTTAAGCCAGATGAGGATTTTGGTACTTTACTGAAAATAAAAGAATTCAATAAAAATCTGCTCAGTTAAAAATGAAACTGTCCAACTGTCATTCCCTCGGTGGCCATCCATGCTTATATTCTCATTCCACACCGTGCTTTGCCCACTCCCAGAGAGATTAGGAGACTTTCCTTGGATAAACAAAATAGGAGAGTGATAATACTATAGATGCTAATTATAGTGATCCCCCAATGAAATGTCTGAGTTCACACTGTTACCTCAGAGTAAAGCCTGCCACTCCCCAGGCCAACCCATCACTACAGAGACCTCTCACCTATCACGACAGTCAATAGATGCTACCTAAAGCAAACAAGCAGATAGAAATAAGAGTTTAATCAGATTCTTTAAAATGATGTAAACACCAGAGGAAACAGTTAAAATGACTTGAAAAATGGTTGCTTCTGGAAGTTGGAAATCATGGGTAAAAAGGGTTGGGGATGTCATTTATTTAAAGTGTTTATAGAAATATTTGACTTTTAAATTATATATATATGTCTCACTTTAATACACGTAAAAATTAAATTTAAAGGGTGAACCATTATTAAAATGTGCCCAAATTCCTACAGAAAAGACTATTGGTCAAACAACATTTAAAATCTAAATAAAAATTCACGGAAGGGATTGATGAGAAGTATAATAGCAAAAAACATGATTCAGTAGGTTAGATGAAGGTGATTTTATGTGGCTCTAGTGAGTGTTAAGTTTACATATTCTGATATATGATCTCTATATACAGAAAAATGTCTTTGGATATAGACAGAGGAATACTTATAATTGTACACAAAATATCCCATAACATTATTTTTTGTTCTTTCACAAGAGAAGCATCAGTATGTAACGGTTAGGAGCCCAGAAGAGCCAAACAGCCTGGGTATGAGTCCTGTCTTTGCCATGAGCTAGCTATGCCTTTTCCCAGCTGTAAAATGGGTGTTATAATAATACCTAGCTCATGGCCTTGTTATGAAGAGTAAATGACAATATTTGTAAAGTTACAAGAGTATCTGACCCATAGTAAGCACTAGATAAGATTTTCTTAAATAAAAATCACAAACATATTTTTTTTGTTACAAACTTTATTAATGCTCTAGGCCTATTCCAAATTTATTAATTTTGAAAACTAATATCTCAAATATTGAAAACTGTTTAAGACATTTCTTATATTAAAACTTACTACAATTTATTAAAAGAAACTAGTTCTCTATTTTATCCATGCATATAAAATTAAATATCCATGTATATAAAGTACACATATCTCTGCATGTACCTTTAAATGATAGTTCTAGTGGAATAAAGTTATGAGCAATTAACCAAAGTAGACAAGAGATGGACACATTTAAGATAGAAAGCTTTGCACTGAAAGGCAACGTTTATCACTTTTCAGTGTCAATTTGATTATGGGTTTGTTTTAACCTGTTCTCTAATGGTTAAAGTTAAATAGCGTTATGAAGACATTGTAACTAAGAAAGGACTCTGGGAAAGGAAGTTGCTTATGGGATTAAAACTTAATGAAAAGTAGACTTGAACTGGATCCTTCATGGTAACTTTTAAAAGCATTGTTAATCTGTCAGCATGTGGGTAGTATTTGTGTGGACATTTACAGGGTCCAGGCTTTATAGTTTCCATTAAGGAAAAAAACCAAAAAACAAAAACCTCTTCTGTTAAACAACTGAGGGAAATTGCTGTGGCTTCAATCAACAAATATTATTGAGGACATACAAAATTTCTAAGGCATACAAGAAAAATTACACATTGTTCCTGGTCTTGTTAGGGAGGTAAGACATAAACCTGAGTTAAACAATTCAGGAAAAGTTCACCAATGTCATAAAACCATAGGAGTCTTAACTGAAAAATAAAGACTGATATAAAAAATAAAAAGTACCTGAAGGTGAAGAAAGGAGGGATAACTGGTGTGGCTGAAGTGGTGTGGAATTCAATCCTTTATGGAGAAAGTGGAAGTCAGCAGGTTCTTGGAAGATGGATACAATTTGAGTATTCAGAGAAGAAAGGAAATGATATTTCCATTCATGGAAGATAAAATGGGGCAAGGTCTGTCAAGTAACTAGTTTGGTTAAGGAAGTAGAAAGGACTAGAAATAAGTCTTCTAGATCTCTTTTTCAACCAAATAAATGGTCCAGGTGCACTGACTTGAGCTGAGCTTTCTCAGGGTTGAGCCCTGAAGGAAGTACAGGTATGATCTGTGACTTTGAAGCATGGAATAAAGGGGCATCTGAAAAAATAACACCAAGGACAAAAATAAATGAAAAATCAAAGTGGACAGCCCAGAAAACCATGTGTGAGTTAAAGGGACTGCCTTTAGTGAGAGCAGGATGAAAGGAACAAATTTAGGTGGACACACAATAGACAGATGTTGAGGAATTCTCCAAAAGTTCTCCTCTAGAGAGTCAGGGATGGATGGACATATGGCCTCATCTATGGCTGGTGATGGAGCCATGAAGGACACCATGCAGGTTCCAATGTAAGTTGGAATGCTAGTTTGGGACCAAGTTATCAGAAATCATGAGTTTTAGGGCAGGCATGAATTTCACTCTGGAGGCAATAATGATCTCCTGGATCATTAACTAACTGAGATAAGGAAATAATTAATTTAGGAAGACCACGTAGGAGGTTATTCGTGTATCCCAAGTGATAAGTGGTGATAAGACATGAACCAGAAAATTAGAAATGGGAATGGAAAGAATGAAAAAAATATAAGAGACATTGAGGAAGAAGGATTGTTAAGGTTCAATGATCATTTGGCTCCCAAGAGTGAGGTCAAAAAAAAGAAATGAGTCAAACATAATTCTCAGGACTTGAGAATAGGTAACTGGGAGAATCTTCTGGGGGAGCTGCTGAAGGAAAGGGAAGGTGAAGATTACATTGCTTTCAGTTGGCTGGCATTGAAAATAAATTATAAATCATTTACTGAATTTAATTAATGAGGAATTCATAGCCAACTATTAGGCTATGCTATTTTAAAAAGGTAAAAATTCTTAGGCTTTGCTATTTTAAAAAGGTAAAAATTCTATATCTATTAATACCGGTTGATTCATAATTAATCTTGATTAGCCTATGGGTCTCATGCTATTTTTCTTGCAAGCTGATAGACAATATTTGGTATTTGACTCAGCATTAATTAGTTAAATTTAACTCTAATGGTCTTGATTTGGTTTCTTGGGGATAGATGTTATTTCACCTTTTGCTGTATTCTTAGAACTAGCTATTAGGATGAAAATTATATCATTGAGGCCAAAGTTCACTCCACCATTGAAATTTCTTCAAGTTACAGGCCAGTCATGGTCTAACACAGCTTTGAAGATTTTATAGAGTTGGAAGAAGAGACACTAGGAAAGGATACATCAAGGCAGTGACCAATGAGGTAAGAGATAGGGGAAGAACAAATATTTTAAGACTTGAGAACGATGTTTCTGAAACTTTAATGTGCATATAAGTCACCTGAGGAGGGATTTTGTTAAAGTGCAGACTTCGATTCAGTAATTCTTTGGAGAGGCCCAATACTCTGCATTTCTAACATGTTCCTAAAAGATGCTGAAACTGCTGATCCCTGGACCACATTTTGAGTAGCAAGGCACTAGAACTCAAAAGAGAGGATTTTTAAATGAAGGAAGGTTTCCGTGCTCCTCGCTTTCAGTTTCTTTTCAGATGCTCTCTCCACCCTTCTCCACCTGGCACTGTGCCCCAGGAGGCTGCTGTTTATGGATTATAACAGTGGGCTTCTTTGTTTTGGCTTTCTGTTGGTTTGGGTTAGTAAGAAGAATTGGCTGAAAATGGAAGGAGGCATGTGAGTGAGATCTGGGTATGTACAATTAGTTTTGCTATAACAGGACATTTCTTGTCCTAAAAATCACCACACAGTGCAAAGTCATGCAGTTAAAACCACAGGGTTGGGCTTCCCTGGTGGCGCAGTGGTTGAGAGTCCGCCTGTCGATGCACGGGTTCATGCCCCGGTCCGGAAGGATCCCACATGCCGCGGAGCGGCTGGGCCCGTGAGCCATGGCCACTGAGCCTGCGCGTCCGCAGCCTGTGCTCCGCAACGGGAGAGGCCACAACGGTGAGAGGCCCACGTACCGCAAAAATAATAATAATAATAAAAACAAAACAAAACAAACAAAAATCCCACAGGGTTATGGGAAAATGGGATTAGGGGCAGAACACACAAAATCTTTATCAGTGACACACACACACACACACACACACACACACACACTCAAAGATGGAAACCCAATAAAAAATATAGCACAGTTTTACACATGTTAAATTGTTAAAAATACACAGATATATTACAATAAATATGGCACTTTACCTCAAAAAGGACCTGCATGCAGTTTGATTGCAGAAGTGGGCATTGGAAAAGTTGTAGAATATGAGTTATTGTAAAGTGGTGGAAGGTGGATTATCTGAAATTGGAAGGAAAGTTGTAACACCAGATGTGAGTGTTCGTGGCTCATAACACATGGTGAACTGAGGTAGCAGGTAGATATTTGAGGTGTGTGCGCATGTGCCTTTTGTGTGTTCCTGCTCAGCATAGTTTAGCTATGCACTTTTCTCTGTTCGCTCAGTATTTCTCATGGATGAAATTGTGCATAAGCAAACATCAAATTTAGTTATGCTTAAATTGTTCCCTAATATATCAGTCACATTGGAACAAATTTGCATTTTCAAAGTAAGAGTTTTGTTGCAGGTTGCTGCCAATCGTCTGCATTTCTCTGTTTAGGTACATGGCTCTTGTAGGTATCCCCTCCTACAGCTACAGAACTTACGTCTGGCTTCTGGTAACCACCGGTCTCCTGTCCACTTCACAGAAGGTATGGTAACAACTCCGTTATTTCTAACCCTGGGTGATTTCACCATTGACTGTTAGTTTTACTTAACCTTGCCTACACCTTTGTAAATAGTCCTTTTAATGTCGTATTACCTACAATTACCTACACTGTTTGAGTTGGCCAAATGTGTCCTTCCAGACCTGGATAGTATTCAAATGTGATTAGTGATGTGAAGAGGTAAAGGAGAATGAGGGCTTGGTGGAGGACTTTGGATATAACTTCTACTGGGATCCACTAACAGATATTTTAATGAACTGGTTCTGCACACAGCAGCCTTTAAAAAGTAAAAGTAAATCAGATCAAGTCATTCCCCTTCTCAAGAACTTACAATGGCTTTCCTTTGATCTTGAGTAAAGGCAATGGTCCTTTCAATGGCTTACAAGACTCCGCATGGCCTGTTTTTCTGCTCCATCTCTGAATTCTTTACTCTCTAGTACCAAGTCTCCATTTTGCTCCCTTTGCTCCAGAGACCCTGGCCTCCTTGTGGTTCTGGGACACAGTAGGCAGTCTTTTCAATGATGTAGGCAGGAGTTTGTGGAGGCATCTTAACTGAAGAGATTGGAAGGCTGTTTTCTAGATTAGGAGTATAATTTGTAACAAGGAACAAATTTCCTAAGTATGAAGGCCCTTGACTTTTCTGGCTGGATCAGACAATTCATTCATCCACTGAAAAGCTAAGCAATGTTGTTCAGATTAAAATGTTTTCAAATTGTGCAAATATGACTCGAATGAAAAGGGAGGGCTACAGAACTACCAGAGGCTGTTGGAACTCATTCAAGAAGCCCACTGCCTGACCCATGCAGGAATCTTACCATCTGTGAGGCTGGTCATCCAGTCATGGCCTGAAAATATTTCAGGTTCTGTCTTACATTTTATTAGGATTCAATTATAAGTCATTTTTGAGTAAAAAAAAAAAAAAAAAGTGTCTCCCTGCCCCATAGCTCCAGCCAGGCACTATGGCAATAATATACCACTTTGTTTCATTAAAATTAAAATTTCCTTTTTTGTTTAAGGTTAATCCCTAAAAAGTTCTGAAACCCAGCAATTCTCCCTCAGATTCTAACAGTTTCATCCAGCTTTGCTCCAGAACACAACCAGAATTTTGCCCACTCTTCAACGTTCATTTATACTTCGCTGCAAAATGTTCTGTTTTACATTCTTATAACCATCACCAGCATCAAAAGCTCTTAAGTGATTTAAGGCAGACAAATGAGGGAAGCTCTTCTAATGATGCAAATAAATTACATTTCATAGTTTGAAAGATTAAAGAATGTGCCTGATTTTTCTCCCAACATTCTTAGCTTTACTTAGAATAGAAGAATTCCCCAGGTTTGGAGTTTCCATGTTTACACATAAGAAAACCACGGGATCTATTTTCTTACATTTCTATCTGAGAATAATTTTTATTGAACTTTCAAGACTAGTTTAAGGTGAGTGTTATTAAATTGAAGTCACTGAGTTGGCTGTAAGACAAAGCTGTCATTTGACTGTGATGCCTCTATTATATGAAATATTTAAATTAGGGATCTATTTCACTGTTCTTAATTGAATGGTTCAAAACAAAGAGGAGAGTAAAACTTTAATTCATATACCTAAAACAGTTTCTGTGAATGGCAGTTATATAAATTCTTATAGGGCATGAGTAGAATAATGACATCTAAATAATCACAATATTCATTCATTTTCATTTATTTGATGTTTATAGAGCATTGATTATGTGGAAATATTACACTAAAATAGCAAAGAAGAGTGGTGTTTAATAGTGTTTCATTTTTTTATTGAAGGACACATTAGCCTTAAAACTGATAAATGATAGACTCTTTGGGCAACTAAATTACAGTTTTTGCCTCCTTATGATGAAAATCTTCCTGACATAGATGTTCGAAGATAAATGCTATTCTCCAGCTGTTTATGGCAAATTCATTTATGTCTCATGGACTAGAAGCCAGACACAGAGAGCAGGAAACTCACAGTTCTTCTGTGTTCCTCAAATGCCTAACTGAAGTATAAGGCAAGGAGTGGAAACTGAATGTGTTGAGTGATGTAAAATAATTCACGTAATCATGTGGATGCTTAGTGACTCAAAGTGATGAAATATCTGCAAAATTGAATTTATGTTTACGTAGATGTTTTGTTACTCTTTATTCATACTCTCAAATTGAAAGCCTTTATTATAATCATATAAATACTAAGTATGGAATGAATTGTAAACACTATTATCAAGTTTTTGCAAAAGTTTTATGTGGGGAAACCTTATTCAGGAATTATTTCTCTTCAGATACTGTGTTTTCGCTTTCAGAAAAGTCAGCTGCCCAGGAAAGACACTAGGGGAAAATACTACAAAATATAGAAGACAAACAAAAAACGATGTTAAAAAAATCCCATGGCAATCGTTTTAGACAGTTACACTGTAAAATAACAGAACAGCCATTGTACAGTTTGACCAGATAGGAGATATGTATAAAAGTGGCATGGAAAGAAATAATTTAGTATGTTTATGACAGCTGGCTTACGGTGAGACTGATGGACAGGAAGGTGAGTTCTGAGGAAGGCATTGATGGCACCAGCATTAAGTGAAGATCAACAGAGACTTACTTTCCCAGCCAATTTTCTGTTCTTTTGTAGAAACAGAAAATGTCCAGTGATGAGTGCAACATCTGTTGAATTGTTTTCAGTGTGCCAAGCTAGAATGGGGTTTTTAGTTTGAGAAACAGGTTTTAAGAAAAGAAATAAGGAGAAAAATGTGGCACAAAGTTAGGAAAGAAAATATTTATGTAAGGAAAGCTTTACAAGAAATACTGTAATTTTCTGACTGAAAATAGGTTGACAGGCAGCTTCACAGCATGGCTGAGGGAGACAGGCAAGAAATTCTGGGTTCTATTTTTTCATACAATGACAGTTACATGCAACAGCAGTTTGGTACAGTTGGGCTTTAGGGAAGACGTTTTTGTCATGCATGTTCCTTCTGCTTGCTGGTTTATGGGGAGACAGTTGCATTGAAGGAAAGGAGGGGAACAGCTATCTGTCTAAGATGAGGAAGAGCCCATGCAAGGTGGCAATTATAGGGAGGTGGCAGGAAGCTGGCCGAGGGTGGTGACGCCTCGTTGTCAAAAGTCAAGGAGGATTTAACATCAAACAGGAAGCCTCACCATAGAGAAATAGGAGCACAGAACATGGATGATGTGATTATAGGAAACTTAGTGAGGATGCCAACTGCCATCTGGGCCAAGCTGAGTATAAATATATGTATCGGCCTAGAAATTAATTAAATCTACTTACGTTCAATACTGAATATGGATTATTACCAACAAATAACCCCTTGCCTACCTGTCTAATTCTACTGGTTAAGATTGACATGTAATTAGGTGGGTATATGTTCTATTTAACTACGAATCGACTAAGGCCCTTTTACCCAGTTGAATGCTATTGCTGACTGAATCTGATCGTGTTTCAGGGATGGGTCAGTGAAGAACTACGGTGAGTGTGAAGAATGAGCTGCTTGTCAAAGCAGTTACCTATATTCATAGGAAGTGGGGCTAGAAAAATAATGACTTCTTTATTTCTTGGCTAGGTCCCTCTTTCTCTTTGGAATAATTCACTACATTCATGACAGGCCCTTAAAAATATCAGTTATTAAACAATTATAAAACAGTGGCTTCTCTACAGTCTACATCTTGATGTAGCATTTGTCAAGAATTCCAGAGTTTTTGAAAGGAAATTTGTCTTATTTCTATGAATACTACAGTTGCTATAGTCCCAATAATTCCACATTGCAAGTGATATAGCCTCTGGAAAAAAAAAATTAAAAACGTTTTATGGAGAAAATAATAAGAGTTAACAAAAAAACTTGCTAGAAATACAAAGAGAAATAGAAATACATTGGTAATGAAAGGCTTTATTTCACATGTTACTGTCCATGCATAAGTTAAGTAACATAATAAGGTATATGTAAAAATCTGTTCCCTGAAAACACTACCTTTTCACATGCATGTGGATTATTTATAAAAATTACAAAACTAACCCAAGTAAAGTTCTTTAACTCAAATAGACTAGTTGCCATGGTAAAAACAAAGGAAGTTTCAATGAGCAAAAAATATACATCCACCCACTCTCCATAGGCCCCAGTTCTTTATTTTTTTTATTCAAAGAGAAAGTCACAAAAATTATAATCATCCTCATCAGGTCACTCAGTCCCATGTAATTAATTATTTTTTCATCTTGATCTCTTGTTAGCACTTTTATGAATTCATCAGTTTTCCATTAGAGCTCTGAAAATGCTTATTCATTCAGTTCAGCAGTATAGTCAGTTACCAGAAACCTGTACTTGTCGGAGTCTTTTCCATGAATTCCTTGAAGATGAAACCCTTTTATGGGAACATTTTTGCAAAAGCATCAGAGTACACCCAGAACTGTCTGTAAATGACAAGAGACTTAAAAATGACCACGGTTAAAGATGTGATGAAAGTTCATAATAATGCAATTGACAAGGACATTTAGTTATTTCTGAGATATACATTTTAAAGTAATAACTAGAATTATGACTTATAACATTATACCGGAACATATGAGATTTTTAGAAATTTCATGTAATGTCTGAAACATTTATATTAACTTATTTCCATACAAATAACCCAAAGAAAGTTTAGTATTAGTTGGTTTCTTTTGTTTGTGTGTTTTTGTTTTTTTATACTGCAGGTTCTTATTAGTCATCAATTTTATACACATCAGTGTATACATGTCAATCCCAATCGCCCAATTCAGCACACCACCATCCCCACCCCACTGCAGTTTTCCCCCCTTGGTGTCCATACGTTTGTTCTCTACATCTGTGTCTCAACTTTTGCCCTGCAAACCAGTTCATCTGTACCATTTTTCTAGGTTCCACATACATGCGTTAATATACGATATTTGTTTTTCTCTTTCTGACTCACTTCACTCTGTACAGACAGTCTCTAGATCCATCCACATCTCAACAAATAACTCAATTTTGTTCTTTTTTGTGGCTGAGTAATATTCCATTGTATATATGTACCACCTCTTCTTTATCCATTTGTCTGTCAATGGGCATTTAGGTTGGTCCATGACCTGGCTATTGTAAATAGTGCTGCAATGAACATTGGGGTGCATGTGTCTTTTTGAATTATGGTTTTCTCTGGGTATATGCCCAGTAGTGGGATTGCTGGGTCATATGGTAATTCTATTTTTAGCTTTTTAAGGAACCTCTGTACTGTTCTCCATAGTGGCTGTATCAATGTACATTCCCACCAACAGTGCAAGAGGGTTCCCTTTTCTCCACACCCTCTCCAGCATTTGTTGTTCGTAGATTTTCTGATGATGCCCATTCTAACTGGTATGAGGTGATACCTCATTGTAGTTATGATTTGCATTTCTCTAATAATTAGTGATGTTGAGCAGATTTTCATGTGCTTCTTGGCCATCTGTATGTCTTCTTTGGAGAAATGTCTATTTAGGTCTTCTGCCCATTTTTGGATTGGGTTGTTTGTTTCTTTAATATTGAGCTGCATGAGCTGTTTATATATTTTCTTTATATATTTTGGAGATTAATCCTTTGTCTGTTGATTCATTTGTGAATATTTTCTCCGATTCTGAGGGTTGTCTTTTCGTCTTGCTTATGGTTTCCTTTGCTGTGCAAAAGCTTTGAAGTTTCATTAGGTCCCATTTGTTTATTTCTGTTTTTATTTCCATTACTCTAGGAGGTGGATCAAAAAAGATCTTGCTGTGGTTTATGTCAAAGAGTGTTCTTCCTATGTTTTCCTCTAAGAGTTTTATACTGTCCGGTCTTACATTTAGGTCTCTAATCCATTTTGAGTTTATTTTTGTGTATGGTGTTCGGGAGTGTTCTAATTTCATTCTTTTACATGTAGCTGTCCAGTTTTCCCAGCACCACTTATTGAAGAGACTGTCTTTTCTCCATTATATATCTTTGCCTCCTTTGTCATAGATTAGTTGACCATAGGTGTGTGGGTTTATCTCTGCACTTTCTATCTTGTTCCGTTGATCTGTGTTTCTGTTTTTGTGCCAGTACCATATTGTCTTGACTACTGTAGCTTTGTAGCATAGTCTGAAGTCAGGGAGTCTGATTCCTCCAGCTCCATTTTTTTCCCTCAAGACTGCTTTGGCTATTTGGGGTCCTTTCTGTCTCCATACAAATTTTAAGATGATTTGTTCTAGTTCCATAAAAAATGCCATTGGTAATTTGATAAGGATTACATTGAATCTGTAGATTGCTTTGGGTAGTATAGTCATTTTCACAATATTGATTCTTCTGATCCAAGAACATGGTATATCTCTCCATCTGTTTGTATCATCTTTAATTTCTTTCATCAGTGTCTTACAGTTTTCTGCATACAGGTCTTTTGCTTCCCTAGGTAGATTTATTCCTAAGTATTTCATGCTTTTTGTTGCAATGATAAATGGGAGTGTTCCCATAATTTCTCTTTCAGATTTTTCATCATTATTTTATAGGAATGCAAGAGGTTTCTGTGCATTAATTTTGTACCCTGCAACTTTACCAAATTCATTGATTACCTCTAGTAGTTTTCTGGTGGCATTTTTAGGATTCTCTATGTGTAGTATCATGCCATCTGCAAACAATGACAGTTTTACTTCTTCTTTTGCAACGTGTATTCCTTTTATTTCTTTTACTTCTCTGATTGCCATGGCTACGACTTACAAAACTATGTTGAATAATAGTGGTGAGAGTGGACATCCTTGTCTCATTGTTTATCTTAGAGGAAATGCTTTCAGTTTTTCACCATTGAGAATGATGTTTGCTGTAGGTTTGTCATATATGGCCTTTACTATGTTGAGGTAGGTACCCTCTATGCCCACTTTCTGGAGAGTTTTTATCATAAATGGGTGTTGAATTTTGTCAAAAGCTTTTTCTGCATCTATCGAGATGATCATATAGTTTTTATTCTTCAATTTGTTCATATGGTTATCACGTTGATTGATTTTCATATATTGAAGAATCCTTGCATCCCTGGGATAAAACCTACTTGATCATGGTGTATGATCCTTTTAATGTGTTGTTGGATTCTGTTTGCTAGCATTTTGTTGAGGATTTTTGCATCTATATTCATCAGTGATATTGGTCTGTAATTTTCTTTGTTAGTAGTATCTTTGTCTGGTTTTGGTATCAGGGTGATGGTGGCCTCATAGAATGAGTTTGGGAGTGTTTCTTCCTCTGCAGTTTTTTGGAAGAGTTTGAGAAGGATAGGTGTTAGCTCTTCTCTAAATGTTTGATGGAATTCACCTGTGAAGCCATCTGGTCCTGGAGTTTTGTTTGTTGGAAGATTTTTAATCACAGTTTCAATTTCATTACTTGTGATTGGTCTCTTCATATTTTCTGTTTCTTCCTGATTCAGTCTTGGAAGGGTATACCCTTCTAAGAATTTGTCCATTTCTTCCAGGTTGTCCATTTTATTGGCATAGAGTTGCTTGTAGTAGTCTCTTAGGGTGCTTTGTATTTCTGCGGTGTGGGTTGTAAGTTCTTTTTCATTTCTAATTCTATTGATTTGAGTCTTCTCCCTCTTTTTCTTGATGAGTTTGGCTAATGGTTTATCAGTTTTGTTTATCTTCTCAAAGAACCACCTTTTGGTTTCATTGATCTTTGCTATTGTTTTCTTTGTTTCTATTTCATTTCTTTCTGCTCTGATCTTTATGATTTCATTCCTTCTGCCAACTTTGCGTTTTGTATGTTCTTCTTTCTCTAGTTCCTTTAGGTGTAAGGTTAGATTGTTTACTTGAGATTTTTCTTGTTTCTTGAGGTAGGCTTGTATAGCTATTAACTTCCCTCTTAGAACTGCTTTTGCTGCATCCCATAGGTTTTGGATCATCGTGTTTTCCTTCTCATTTGTCTCTAGGTATTGTTTGATTTCCTCTTTGATTTCTTCAGTGATCTCTTGCGTATTTAGTAATGTATTGTTTAGCCTACACGTGTTTGTTTATTTTATGTTTTTTTCCCTGTAATTCATTTCTAATCTCATAGTGTTGTGGTTAGAAAAGATGGTTGATATGATTTCAATTTTCTTAAATTGAATGAGGCTTGATTTGTGACCCAAGATGTGATCTATCCTGGAGAATGTTCCATGCGCACTTTAGAAGAAAGTGTAATCTGCTGTTTTTGGATGGAATGTCCTATAAATGTCAATTAAATCTATCTTGTCTATTGTGTCATTTAAAGCTTCTGTTTCCTTATTTATTTTCATTTTGGATGACCTGTCAATTGCTGTAAGTGAGGTGTTAAAGTTCCCCACTATTATTATGTTACTGTCGATTTCCTCTTTTATAGCTGTTAGCACTTGCCTTATGTATTGAGGTGCTCCTATGTTGGGTGCATATATATTTATAATTGTTATATCTTCTTCTTGGATTGATCCCTTCATCATTATGTAGTGTCCTTCCTTGTCTCTTGTAACATTCTTTATTTTAAAGTCTATTTTATTTGATATGAGTATAGCTACTCCAGCTTTCTTTTGATTTCCATTTGCATGGAATATCTTTTTCCATTCCCTCACTTTAAATCTGTATGTGTCCCTAGGTCTGAAGTGGGTCTCTTGTAGACAGCATATAGATGGGTCTTGTTTTTGTATCCATTCAGCCAGTCTGTGTCTCTTGGTGGGAGCATTTAATCCATTTACATTTAAGGTAATTATCAATATGTATGTTCCTATTCCCATTTTCTTAATTGTTTTGGGTTTGTTATTATAGTTCTTTTCCTTCTCTTGTGTTTCTTGCCTAGAGAAGATCCTTTAGAATTTGTTGTAAAGCTGGTTTGGTGGTGCTGAATTCTCTTAGCTTTTGCTTGTCTGTAAAGCTTTTGATTTCTCCATCAAATCTGAATGAGATCCTTGCTGGGTAGAGTAATCTTGGTAGTAGGTTCTTCCTTTTCATCACTTTAAGTATATCATGCCACTCCCTTCTGGCTTGTAGAGTTTCTGCTGAGAAATCAGCTGTTAACCTTATGGGAGTTCCTTTGTATGTTATTTGTCATTTTTCCCTTCCTGCTTTCAATAATTTTTCTTTGTCTTTAATTTTTGCCAATTTGATTACTATGAGTCTCAGCATGTTTCTCCTTGGATTTCTCCTGTATGGGATTCGCTGCACTTCCTGGGCTTGGGTGGCTATTTCCTTTCCCATGTTAGGGAAGTTTTTGACTATAACCTCTTCAAATATTTTCTCTGGTCCTTTCTCTCTCTCTTCTCCTTCTGGGACCCCTATAATGCGAATGTTGTTGCATTTAATGTTGTCCCAGAGGTCTCTTAGGCTCTCTTCATTTGTTTCCATTCTTTTTTCTTTATTCTGTTCCGCAGCAGTGAATTCCACCATTCTGCCTTCCAGGTCACTTATCCGTTCTTCTGCCTCAGTTATTCTGCTATTGATTCCTTCTAGTGTAGTTTTCATTTCAGTTATTGTATTGTTCATCTCTGTTTGTTTGTTCCTTAATTCTTCTAGGTCTTTGTTAAACATTTCTTGCATCTTCTTGATCTTTCCCTCCATTGTTTTTCCGAGGTTCTGGATCATCTTCACTATCATTATTCTGAATTCCTTTTCTGGAAGGTTGCCAATCTCCACTTCATTTAGTTGTTCTTCTGGGGTTTTATCTTGTTCCTTCATCTGGTACATAACCCTCTGCCTTTTCATCTTATCTATCTTTCTGTGAATGTGGTTTTTGTTCCGTAGGCTGCAGGATTGTCGTTCTTCTTGCTTCTGCTGTCTGCCCTCTGGTGGATGAGGCTATCTAAGAGGCTTGCTGGGAGGGACTCGCCCCCAATTCTTAAGACTAGCTAGTGTTAAAAGGATATTCTACCAAATCTTTAAAATTAATATATCAAAAGAGAAAAATAATGGTGATCATCTCCATAGATTCTGAAAGGTGTTAGGTAATATTTAATATCTAAAATAAGAATCTGTGCATACTTCTACAATATGATGAAATATGAATAAATATCACACTATGATAAAAGAGTAATAGATGAATAATTCCCCAATATGTTAAAATTGAAATAGATGAGACTTTCATAGTTGTGGCATAATTTGTTAACCCAAAGCCAGCATCATGCTTTAGCACTAAAAGCAGAAACAAGATATCAGATATCACCTTTATTATTTAACATTGTTATAGAGGTGGCAGCCAATGCAATTAGACAAGAGATCAAAGTAGGAGGTATAAAAGTAGATTGTAAAAGAATCATTGCTATCAGACAAAGTGAGTCTTTACCTAGAAAACCTAAAAGAATCAATGCAAAAACCACGACAAACAAAAATTTAGTAGATGGCTATGTATACATTTCATATACAGAAATAAAAAAAATCAATTATAGAACTAAAACTAGTTAGAAACTAGTTAGGAAATCTGATAGAAGAAATATCCCATTTACAAAAGCAACACAATAATAACATACCTACAATTAAATAAACCTACACACACATTGGACAGAAGTACAAAGCTAAATGGGCAGATTCCTGATCTTAATGGTTGCTTTTGACACACTTTTTTCTGACAATGAGTGATCAAGCAGAAAAAAATCGATTATTGAGGATAGTAAAAATTCAGACAACATAGTTAATAAGCTGATATGATGAATAGAATCTTGCATTCATAGAACATGCTTACTCATTTCCAGCACACATGAAGCATTTAACAAATCTGAGCAAACAATAGAACTAAAAATAAGAACCTGCAAAATCATTAGTTTGTGTTTCTTATTTTATAACCTCAATGCAATGAATTTAGAAAGTGGAGAAAAAAAGCTCCAATTCCTATATTTTTGGAACCTAAAACAAACAAAAAGCCACAGCCATTCTAAGATATTCATAGTCCAAAACAGAAATTAGAATGTGAATTATGAAACAATTCTAATTGAATGACAAAGAAAATAAAAACTTGTAAAATAAAGAACATAAAGATATTTACATTCAAATTCATATGTTAAAAAGGCAAATAAAGAAATGTAATATTCAACTCAGAGGCTCAGAAAATGAAAAACCATGAGGACCTAAATTAGTAGAAGGAAAGAGGTTAAAAGAAAAATAGTTAATGAAGTTGAAGACAAAGGAACAATGGAGAGGTTTTACAAAACCCAACCAAAAAAAGATTTACAATAAAATAAGCAAATAATCTAATAAAGTTGATCAAGAAAAAATAAAAAAACAAAGAGCAAAATTGTACATGTCAGGAATAGAAAAATAGATAGAACGACAGTTTTTAAAATCTCTACAATGAGAAAACAAATTTATGAGATAGATAATTTTTAAAATAAATTTAAATTAAAAAACTGATTCAGAAGGAAAGAGGAAAATGTACTAGATCTATAGCCATTAAAGAAATTGAATTGGTAGTTTAAAATATAGTCAATTCTCATTATTCATAGTAGATATGTTCTATGAAGTTACTGTGAACACTGAATAAGGAAATATAAACCATTGCTCCTTGGGGAAAATACAAGGTGAGACTCCTGCAAGCTTCTGATCACATTTTCATCAAGCATTAAATATGTAGTCTTGTTTTATGTGTGTTTCTGTTAAAGACACTGTATATAATATGTGTTGACTCATTAACATTGAACTCATGGCCAACAGCATTATAACATGCCTGAACAAAGCTTATCTAACACATGTAATTCTCTGTAAGGTCTATCACAGTCTTCTTTCGCTTAGAAACACTAGACAGCACTTCAGCACTACAGTTGGGGACTATTTTAAACAGTAAAATCACCAGCTAACAGTATAAAAATGTGAAAACGTGGCACTAAATAGACAATAAAAAGGACACTTGTTTACAATATGAGATCTGGAACAAGAAGGCAGAGTGTCACCTGGTTTGACCTCAGGTAGAAACATTCACATTGCGTAACTGAGATTTTTCAAAAATCTCTGAATGTCTGTGAATGACTTAAAAAGGTCTGTGACTATCCATTTTGGGATTGCAAATAAGTTTTAGTGATTAGGCAAATTCAAAGATACAGAATCCTCTAACAATGGGGATTGAATGTCTATCACAATAATTACAAAGCCCAGTTTTTCTTTATAGAAAGATTTTATAAAACTTTGAAGACATTGATAATCCCATTTTATACAAACTATTCTAGGGAGAGAAAAATAGAAAAGCTTCCTACCTCATTTATAAGATTGATGGCAAAACTAGATAGGGAAGAAAAATTATCAGACAATTCACTTACTAACATAGAGAACAAATTCAAATAAATTATTAACAAACTAAACTAGAAAACTATTCAAATAACCAAGTAGATATGAAAGAATAGTTTAACAGTAGAAAACAAGAAAGCAGTTCACACTGTTTACAGATTGAAGAGAAGAACCCTACAATCATCTCAGTAAATGCAGAAAATAAACAAAAGGATGGCATAAAACTCAGTGCCTTTTCGTCATTAAAAAACAAAACAGGGCTTCCCTGGTGGCCCAGTGGTTGAGAGTCCGCCTTCCGATGCAGGGGACACGGGTTCGTGCCCCAGTCCGGGAAGATCCCACATGCCACGGAGCGGCTAGGCCCGAGAGCCATGGCCGCTAAGCCTGCGCGTCTGGAGCCTGTGCTCCACAACGGGAGAGGCCACAACAGTGAGAGGCCCACGTACCATAAAAGAAAAACAAAAAAAAACAGAACATGTAATGGTTTTAAACAACAACAACAACAAAAAAGGTTCTTGTGATATAGCTTTTTGCTCAATGGAGTTAATGTTTCATTTTAATTCAGAGAAGAAAATAATACAAATTAAAAGTGAAGCATAACTCTGTGCATTTAACTAGGATTTTCAGTTACTTATGTGAGAAATCATGAGTAAGCTTACAAACATGTTAAAATGAGGAAGCTTGATTAGTGCAATAATCATTTTTCTAAAATTCAATATACACAATTTTTTAAACATCTTTATTGGAGTATAATTGCTTTACAATGGTGAGTTAGTTTCTGCTTTATAACAAAGTGAATCACCTATACATATACATATATCCCCATATCTCCTCTCTCTTGCGTCTGTGTCCCACCCTCCCTATCCCACCCCTCTGGGTGGTCACAAAGCACTGAGCTAATCTCCTTGTGCTATGTGGCTGCTTCCCACTAGCTATATATTTTACATTTGGTAGTGTATATATGTACATGCCACTCTCTCACTTCATCCCAGCTTACCCTTCCCCTCCCCGTGTCCTCAAGCCAATTCTCTACGTCTGCATCTTTATTCCTGTCCTGCCCCTAGGTTCTTCAGAACCAATTTTTTTTTTTAGATTCCATATATATGTGTTAGCATACAGTATTTGTTTTTCTCTTTCTGACTTACTTCACTCTATATGACAGAATCTAGGTCCATCCACCTGACTACAAATAACTCAATTTCGTTCCTTTTTATGTCTAAGTAATATTCCATTGTATATATGTGCCACATCTTCTTTATCCATTCATCTGTCGATGGACACTTACATCGCTTCTGTGTCCTGGCTATTGTAAATAGAGCTGCCATGAACATTGTGGTACATGACTCTTTTTGAATTATGGTTTCTCAGGGTATATGCCCAGTAGTGGGATTGCTGGGTCATATGGTAGTTCTATTTTTAGAATTTTAAGGAACCTCCATACAGTTCTCCATAGTGGCTGTATCAATTTACATTCCCACCAACAGTGCAAGAGAGTTCCCTTTTCTCCACACCCTCTCCAGCATTTATTGTTTGTAGATTTTTTGATGATGGCCATTCTGACTGGTGTGAGGTGATACCTCATTGTCATTTTGATTTGCATTTCTGTAATGATTGGTGATGTTGAGCATCCTTTCATGTGTTTGTTGGCAATCTTTGGAGAAATGTCTGTTTAGGTCTTCTGCCCATTTTTGGATTGGGTTGGTTTTTTTTTGATATTGAGCTGCATGAGCTGCTTGTAATATTGGAGATTAACCATTTGTCAGTTGCTTTATTTGCAAATATTTTCTCCCATTCGGCGGGTTGGCTTTTCATCTTGTTTATGGTTTCCTTTGCTGTGCAAAAGGTTTTAAGTTTCATTAGGCCCCATTTATTTATTTTTGTTTTAATTTCCATTTGTCTAGGAGGTGGGTCAAAAAGGATCTTGCTGTGATTTATGTCATAGAGTGTTCTGCCTATGTGTTCCTCTAAGAGTTTTATAGTGTTGGGTCCTATATGTAGGTCTTAAATATATTTTGAGTTTACTTTTGTGTTTGATGTTAGGGAGTGTTTTAACTCCATTCTTTTACATGTAGCTGTGCAGTTTTCCCAGCACCACTTATTGAAGAGGCTGTCTTTTCTCCATTTTATATTCTTGCCTCCTTTATCAAAAATAAGGTGACCATAGGTGCATGGGTTTATCTCTGGGCTTTCTATCCTGTTCCATTGATCTCTATTTCTGTTTTTGTGCCAGTACCATACTGTCTTGATTACTGTAGCTTTGTAGTATAGTGTGAAGTCTGGAAGCCTGATTCCTCGAGCTTCATTTTTCTTTCTCAATATTGCTTTGGCTATTCGGGGTCTTTTGTGTTTCCTTACAAATTGTGAAATTTTTTGTTCTAGTTCTGTGAAAAATGCCATTGGTAGTTTGATAGGGATTGCACTGAATGTGTAGATTGCTTTGGGTAGTATAGTCATTTTCACAATGTTGATTCTTCCAATTCAAGAACATGGTATATCTCTCCATCCGTTGGTATCATCTTTAATTTCTTTCCTCAGTGTTTTATAGTGTTCTGCATACAGGTTGTTTGTCTCCTTAGGTAGGTTTATTCCTAGGTATTTTATTCTGCTTTTGCAATGGTAATTGGGAGTGTTTCCTTAATTTCTCTTTCAGATTTTTCATCATTAGTGTATAGGAATGCAACAGATTTCTGTACATTAATTTGCATCCTGGTACTTTACCAAATTCATTGATTACCTCTAGTAGTTTTCTCGTAGCATCTTTACGATTCTCTATGTATAGTATCATGTCATCTGCAAACAGTGACAGCTTTATAATATCATGTCATCTGCAAACAGTGACAGTATCTCTATGTATAGTATCATGTCATCTGCAAACAGTGACAGCTTTACTTCTTCTTGTCCGATTTGGATTCCTCATATTTGTTTTTCTTTGTATTCCTCTTATTTGTTTTCTGATTGCCATGGCTAAAACTTCCAAAACTGTGTTGCATAATAGTGGTGAGAGACCCTTGTCTTGTTCCTGATGTTAGTGGTAATGTTTTCTGTTTTTCACCATTGAGAATGATGTTGGCTGTGGGTTTGTCATATATGGCTTTTATTATGTTGAGGTCAGTTCCCTCTGTGCCTACTTTCTGCAGGGTTTTTATCAGAAATGGGTGTTGAATTTTGTCAAAAACTTTTTCTGCATCTATTGAGATGATCATATGGTTTTTATTCTTCAGTTTGTTACTGTGGTGTATCACATTGGTTGATTTGTGTAATTTGAAGAATACTTGCATTCCTGAGATAAACCCCACTTGATCATGGTGTATGATCCTTTTAATGTGCTGTTGGATTTTGTTTGCTCGTATTTTGTTGAGGATTTTTGCATCTATGTTCATCAGTGATATTGGCCTGTAGTTTTCTTTCTTTGTGATATCTTTGTCTGGTTTTGGTATCAGGGTGATGGTGGCCTCGTAGAATGAGTTTGGAAGCGTTCCTCCCTCTGCTATATTTTGGAAGAGTTTGAGAAGGATAGCTGTTAGCTCTTCTCTAAATGTTTGATAGAATTCGCCTGTGAAGCCATCTGGTCCTGGGCTTTTGTTTGTTGGAAGATTTTTAATCACAGTCTCAATTTCAGTACTTGTGATTGGTCTGTTTATATTTCTGTCTCTTCCTGTTTCAGTCTCGGAAAGTTGTGCTTTTCTAAGAATTTGTCCATTTCTTCCAGGTTGTCCATTTTATTGGCATACAGTTGCTTGTAGTAATCTCTCGTGATCCTTTGTATTTCTTCAGTGTCAGTTGTTACTTCCTCTTTTACAGTTCTAATTCTATTGATTTGATTTTTCTCCCTTTTTTTCTTTCTGAGTCTGGCTAATGGTTTATCCATTTTGTTTATCTTCTCAAAGAACCAGCTTCTAGTTTTTTTGATCTTTGTTATTGTTTCCTTCATTTCTTTTTCATTTATTTCTGATCTAATCTTTATGATTTGTTTTCTTCTGCTAACTTTGGGTCTTTATTTTCTTCTTTCTCTAATTGCTTTAGGTGTAAGGTTAGGTAATTTATTTGAGATTTTCTTGTTTCTTGAGGTAGGATTGTATTGCTATAAACTCTCCTCTTAGAACTGCTTTTGCTGCATCCCATAGGTTTTGCATCGTCGTGTTTTCCTTGTCATTTGTTTCTAGGTGTTTTTTGATTTCCTCAGTGATCTCTTCGTTATTTAGTAGTGTATTGTTTATCCTCCATGTGTTTGTATTTTTTACAGATTTTTTTCCCTGTAATTGATATCTATTCTTATAGCGTGTGGTCAGAAAAGATGCTTGATACAATTTCAGTTTTCTTAAATTTACCAAGACTTGATTTGTGACCTAGGATATGATCTATCCTGGAGAATGTTTCATGAGCATTTGAAAGAAAGTGTATTCTGTTGGTTTTGGATGGAATATCCTATAAATATCAATTAAGTCCTTCTTGTTTAATGTATCATTTAAAGCTTTGTTTCCTTATTCATTTTCATTTTGGGTGATCTGTCCATTGGTGAAAGTGGTGTGTTAAAGTCCCTTACTATGATTGTGTTACTGCAGATTTCCCCTTTTATGGCTGTTAGAATTTGCCTTATGTACTGAGGTGCTCCTATGTCGGGTGCATAAATATTTACAATTGTTATATCTTCTTCTTGGGTTGATCCCTTGATCATTATGTAGTGTCCTTCTTTTCTCTTGTAATAGTCTTTATTTTAAAGTCTATTTGGCTGATATGAGAATTGCTACTCCCACTTTCTTTTGATTTCCCTGTGCATGAAATATGTTTTTCCATCCCCTCACTTTCAGTCTGTATTTGTCCCTAGGTCTGAAGTGGGTCTCTAGTAGACAGTATATTTACGGGTATTGTTTTTGTATCCATTCAGCCAGTCTGTGTATTTCGGTTGGAGCATTTAATCCATTTACATTTAAGATAATTGTTGATATGTGTGTTCCTATTACCATTTTCTTAATTGTTTTGGGTTCGTTATTGTAGGTCTTTTCCTTCTCTTGTATTTCCTGCCTAGAGAAGTTCCTTTAGCATTTGTTGTAGTGCTAGTTTGGTGGTGCTGAATTCTCTTAGCTTTTGCTTGTCTGTAAAGGTTTTAATTTCTCCGTTGAATCTAAATGAGATCCTTGCTGGGTAGACTAATCTTGGTTGTAGGTTTATCCCTTACATCACTTTCAATATGTCCTGCCACTCCCTCTGGCTTGCAGAGTTGCTGCTGAAAGATCAGCTGTTAACCTTATGGGGATTCCCTTGTATGTTATTTGTTGCTTTTCCCTTGCTGCTTTTAATATTTTTTCTTTGTATTTAATTTTTGATAGTTTGATTAATGTGTTTTGATGTGTTCGTCCTTGGATTTATCCTGTATGGGGCTCTCTGTGCTTACTGGATTTGATTGACTATTTGCTTTCCCATATTGGGGAAGTTTTCAACTATAATCTCCTAATATTTTCTCAGTCCCTTGCTTTTTCTCTTCTGCTTCTGGGAACCGTATAATTCAAATGTTGGTGCATTTAGTGTTGTCCGTGAGGTCTCTGAGACTGTCCTCAATTCTTTTCATTCTTTTTTCTTTATTCTGCTCTGTTGCAGTTATTTCCACTGTTTTATCTTCCAGATCACTTATCTGTTCCTCTGCCTCAGCTATTCTGCTATTGATTCCTTCCAGAGAATTTTCAATTTCATGTATTGTGTTGTTCTTCGTTGTTTGTTTCCTCTTTACTTCTAGGTCCTTGTTAAAAGTTTCTTGTGTTTTCTCCATTCTATTTCCAAGATTTTGGATCATCTTTACTATCAATACTCTGAATTCTTTTTTAGATAGACTGCCTATTTCCTCTTCATGTGTTTGGCCTGGTGGATTTTTTTCCTTGCTCCTTCATCTGCTGTGTGTTTCTCTGTCTTCTCATTTTGCTTATCTTACTGTGTTTGCGGTCTCCTTTTTGCAGGCTGCAGGTTCTTAGTTCCTGTTGTTTTTGGTGTCTGCCCCCAGTGGCTAAGGTTTTTTCAGTCGGTTGTGTAGGTTTCCTGGTGGAGGGGACTAGTGCCTGTGTTCTGGTGGCTGAGGCTGGATCTTGTCTTTCTGGTGGGCAGGTCCACGTCTGGTGGTGTGTTTTGTGGTGTCTGTGGACTTATTATGATTTTAGGCAGCCTCTCTACTAATGGGTGGCCTTGTCTTCCTGTCTTCCTAGTTGTTTTCTGTAGGATGTCCAGCAGTGTTGCTTTCTGGTCGTTGATTGGAGTTGGATCTTAGTGTTGAGATGGAGATCTCTGGGAGAGCTTTTGCCGTTTCATATTACATGGAGCTGGGAGGTCTCTGGTGGACAAATGTCTTGAACTTGGCTTTCTCACCTCAAAGGCACAGACCTGACCTCTGGCTGGAGCACCAAGACCCTGTCAGCTACACGGCTCAGAAGAGAAGGGAGGAAAAAAGAAAGAAAGAAAGAAAAATATTAAATAAATAACATTATTAAAAAAATAATAAAATTAAAAAGTAATTTTAAAAAAAGATAGAAAGAAGAGAGCAACCGAACCAAAAAACAAATCCACCAATGTCAAGAAGCACTAAAAACTATACTAAAAAAATGAAAAAAAAAGGACAGACAGAACCCTATGACAAATCGTAAAAGCAAAGCTATATAGACAAAATCACACAAAGTCCAGTGCCTCAATTTTGAGATCATTTGTTGTCTATTCAGGTATTCCATAGATGCAGATACATCAAGTTGATTGTGGAGATTTAATCTGCTGCTCCTGAGGCTGCTGGGAGAGATTTCCCTTTCTCTTCTTTGTTCGTACAGCTCCTGGGGCTCAGCTTTGGATTTGGCCCTCCTTTGCATGTAGGTCACTTGAGGGCGTCTGTTCCCGCTCAGACAGGACGGGGTTAAAGGAGCAGCTGATTAGGGGGCTGTGGCTCACTCAGCCGGGGGGAGGGAGGGGTACGGAGTGATGGACGAGCCTGTGGCGGCAGAGGCCAGCATGACGTTGCAGCAGCCTGTGGCGTGCCGTGCGTTCTCCCAGGTAAGTTGTCCCTGGATCACGGGACCCTGGCGGTGGCGGGCTGCGCAGGCTCCCGGAAGGGGGGTGTGGATAGTGACCTGTGCTTGCACACAGGCTTCTTGGTGGCGGCAGCAACAGCCTTAGCATGTCATGCCCGTCTCTGTGGTCAGCACTGATAGCCGCGGTGCGCACTGTCTTTGGAGCTCGTTTAGGCGGTGCTCTGAATCCCCTCTCCTCGTGAACTCTGAAACAATGGTCTCTTGCCTCTTAGGCAGGTCCAGACATTTTCCCGGACTCCCTCCCGGCTAGCTGTTGCGAACTAGCCCCCTTCAGGCTGTGTTCGCGCAGCCAACCCCAGTCCTCTCCCTGGGATCTGACCTCCGAGGTCCAAGCCTCAGCTCCCAGCCCCCACCTGCCCCAGCGGGTGAGCTGTGAAGCCTCTCGGGCTGGTGAGTGCTGGTCGCCACCGATCCTCTGTGCAGGAATCTCTCTGTTTTGACCTCTGCACCCCTGTTGCTGCGCTCTCCTCCGTGGCTCTGAAGCTTCCCCCCACCACCCACGGTCTCCACCAGTGAAGGGGCTTCCTAGTGTGTGGAAGCTTTTCCTCCTTCACAGCTCCTTCCCAGAGGTGCCGGTCCCGTCCCTATTCTTTTGTCTCTGTTTTTTCTTTTGCCCTACCCCCAGGTATTTCTTGCCTTTTGGGAAGTCTGAGGTCTTCTGCCAGCGTTCAGTAGGTGTTCTTTAGGAGTTGTTCCACATGTAGATGTAGTTTTGATGTATTTGTGGGGAGGAAGGCGATCTCCATGTTTTACTCCTCTGCCATCTTGAAGGTCTCCCAATATACATACATTTTTATTGTATTTTCATTATTTCCTGTGTCATTCCATTTTAGATTTGTTGTTCCTAGTATCCAGAAATAGTGTTTAGCATCATATATTGAAGAAGGAAAATCCAAGAGAAACATAAAAGCTTTTTGATCTTAGCAACACATTAGTTGATTTTTATATAATTATTTTTGTTCTAAAGATATTTGTCATAGTGAGACATTTGAAAACATTTTATAGTGCTTAAATTAATATTTAAAAGGAAGCAATGGTACTCGTAAATGTGTGTCATTAAAATTGTTTTCACAAATTCAAAATAAGTATTTTCCTTTCAATTTAGTATTTTATTTCTATTTTAAAAGGAGAGGCCAAATTTTTCTGTACCATTTAGTGATTGGTGAATGGTAAGAGTGCCCCTCTCTGATACTTTAGCCTGGGAATGGGGTCAAGTGCATAACTGCCCAAAGGACTAGGGTAAGCAGCAGACTGGCTCCAAAATGAGCCTTATGTTGATCAAATAATAAGAATTCTTTTTCTCCATGAGGAGACAAATTGAAATAGGGGCGAAAAATGGATTGGATAATACAAGTCATAATGAAAAGTTTTCATTCACTTCCCTTAACTTTTCTTCAAGATAGGCATTCAAAATACAAAGAAAAAAGAGGAGTGAATTTTGTGTTTTGTATGCAGAATCAATCGTTCACATCCTCAAAAGATTTATTTTGGTCTCTAATATTTAAAGTAAATCATATTGATTCTGTGGATCACTGTAAATTCTCAACTGTCATTTAGACATTTTGTACCTGGGTGGAGTTCTTCATTCAGGGAATGCTTTCTTAAGTGACTTATACATCCATGACTTTAAATTCTTTTCCCTCATTTGTCTTTGAAGTTCAATTTTTAGTTTATTCTCCTTCTACCTCCAAAGAAATCTAAGCTTTAGTTTTATGTTCTCTTTGTATTCCCACATTTCTAGGTTTAGTTGGCATTCTTTCTGATATCTTTTGAATTTCTGCATCACATCAGTTTCATTCTGACAGATGCAGCCTCTAAAATAAGTTGTGCGATGCACTCGAACCTAAAATAAACGAGGGTTAGGTGCGTCATACCTGCAAATAATGCCATTTATCTAGAGAAATGTATTTAATGCTTATTGTATGAATACCAGTGTTTCCACGTGCTGTATAATACCATCTGTCACTTCTTTTCATACAATACATAATTCAATATATCCCTTATTCCATTTTTTGAAATGCAGGATTCTTGCATATAGCTGTACATACTGTGACTAGAATCCAGGTGTATTATGAAAATTATATCAAATATTATCCAAGACAAAATTTAACTGCATGTTGAATCAAGTACTTTCTCTGTTGCTAAAATATGCATCAAGGTAAGCTTATATCATGGCATCTTTCACCAACTTCATTTAAAGTATATTTTAAACACAGTGTTCTGGAAAGTAGAAAAGTACCTACTGTTTCTATTAGGGGAATCAGTTTGTCTCAGGTTATGTCACAGGGGCTCCTCAGCTAGAGTAGCAGAAGGGAGAAAAACGAAAACATAAAATGGCAACATGTTATTGGGAAATGGGCATTCTTTTTCTCATACCTTGCTTGAAATATAAGAATAAGATCTTAATTAGATTTATATTCACTGGAATGTTGATCCAGAATATATAATATAAAGAGGTTAGATTGACAAACATTTGTTGAGTGAACACTAAGTGCCAGGCCTGAGGCTAGGTTGAGGACCCTGAAACAGATCAGATCCCTGGTGCTCAGGCTCTGATAGACAGACTTACACATAGAGGATGGTTATGGAGCATTAGTGCTACTGGCACCATGGATGAGAGCCTGGGGACAATGGAGCTGCTGAAAGAGGTGTCTAATTCAGCTGCTGGAAGGAAGAAGGTGCCAGGGAGGGCTTTCCAAGGGAGGTTTTACCTGAGCTTCAATTTGAAGAATGAGTAGGAGTTAATTGTTTAGGTTGTTTTTAGATCATGTATCATCTAAGCAGTTTTAGGAAATAGAAATTCTGAAATTATCTTGTCATGCACAGTTTAGTAGGTTGGATCAAAAGCCGACAGTTCGTACATCTTCTCTTTTCTACTTTCTTACATACACACACAATTTGTGTGTGTGTGTGTGTGGCTTTACTATCACATATACTGCATTATAGCTAGAACTATAGGATGTGTGTGTGAGAACAGATGATAGGAATTATATATTAGGTCATCATTTTAATGTGGCTAAAATTTACCTTCTAAAGCATAATTGCATATTTCTCTTCACGCTGACGTTTTCTCTAAACATAAAGAATACCTGTCCTTAAAACACAACACAGAAACAGGCAGTTTTATTGGGTGTGGTCTGCATTTCTTTTGGACATATTATCTCATTACTGTGGCAGATTCCTCTTTATTTCAAAATTTCCAAAGGTGAAATTAAGAGAATGAACGCGTGCTTGCTTCATGGGGTCCCCTCAAGGGGAGGAATAACTTTACATTCTAGCTTAGACACTTTCCATTTCACAGCTTTGGAGAGAGGATAATATATATCCCATCCCACATATCTTTTTGTCAACGTATTTACAAAATGTGCATGTTGCTAGAAACCAGGTTGGTCTTACACTGAACAGGAGTTACTTTGGCTATGAGTTAAATTTTATGGATAGAGGAAAGTGTCTTAAGAGATTATTTTAATCAATATGGTACAAAAACCTAGAGAACATACTCCTTTGATAAGCTGTTTGGTTGTCTTCTTCAGAGAAGAGCCTCTGGCAGATTAGTAAGAACAGGCAAAGATTCATGAATAGTGAATAACATTTTCCTCTATTTATCCCTGAAAGACTTTTTATTGATTCTCCTAAGATCTATCATTCTAAGTTCTAACAAGGTCAACATAATTGCTTTAGGCCATAATGTGCAATACATTTTTTTTCCTTATCTGGCTGGATAGTTTCATGGTATTTTAGTTATTTTTCTTACTCATTTACATTATGATACACTTCACTTACAAAAAAATACAAAAGTAATACACTATTCTCCCTTGTATCTGCTATATAGCTTAATAAAGAAAGCATTACAAATACAGATGAAGCGCTTTTACGTATGGCTCCATGATTTCATTGTGCGAGATCAAGCCTAAAAGTAACCACAATCTTAAATTTGTAGTTTAACCTTCTGTGTGTTTATACTTTTACCAATTAAGTGTGTATTGTTAAATAATATTTGATGTCATTTTGCATATTTTAGTATCGTATTCTCTGTGTATCCTGGGAACTGCTTTTACTCAACATTATGTTTTTGATATTTTTTCCATATGTGACTCTAGCACATACATTTTCATTGCTGTATACTATTCCATTGTATGACTTCACCACAATTTGTCCGTTCTCTTGGTTCAAGTATTTGCTATTGCAAACAAAACTACTATGAATATTTTTATAATTGTCTTTGTGTATCTATGTAATTGTTTTCTATGTCATATGATATAACAGTGAAATTGCTTGCTTATAAACCATGTGCTTTTGAAACTATAAAATATTGGCAAATTGACCTCCAAACTCTCTTGTACCAATTTACTTTTCCACCAGAAATTTGCAAGACTTTGGATGCAAAAGAAAATGTATCTCTTCCCTCCCCAAATACATGGGGTTTTTTTTTTGTTTTTTTTTTTTTTGCAGTATGCGGGCCTCTCACTGTTGTGGCCTCTCCCATTGCGGAGCACAGGCTTCCAGACGCGCAGGCTCAGCGGCCATGGCTCACGGGCCCAGCCGCTCCGCGGCATGTGGGATCTTCCCGGACCGGGGCACAAACCCATGTCCCCTGCATCAGCAGGTGGACTCTCAACCACTGCGCCACAAGGGAAGCCCCCCCAAGTACATGTTTTTTATTCATTGTTGAATAAAGTGATGAGAGCTGATATCCTTGTTTCTTAACTTGAGGGAAGCATTCAGTTTTTCACCCTGTGGATGTTACTTGTAGAATTTTATAGATGCCTATTATCAGGTTGATGAAATTACTTTCTAATTTTAGTTTCTGAGAATTTATGCAACTGTTTGTTTTGCTTATGGGTCACTATTTCTGGTTTCTTGGCCTTTCTGTTGTTTTCTGGGTTCTTCTTGTTTGTTTTCTTGATTGACTGCTGGACATTGTGATTTTATGTTGCTAAGTGCTTAGATTTTGTTATCTTCTTTTAAAAATTGTTTTGCTTTGTCTGGAAAACAGTTTAATTATTATGGATCAGTTTGACTCTTTTGAGGCTTATTTTTAGAATTTGATAGCATCATATTGACCAGTCTTTACTCTAGGAATAAATTAGTCTCCACTGACTGTCCTGCTGATCATCAAGGAGGGTCCACTCCAGTTGGTCAGAGTTTGAATGGCTCCCTATACTATGTGAACTCTGGAAATGCTGCAGTTTTCAGCACACTGGTCATTATTTCCTGACCTCAAGGAGTTTTATTGTGTGCATGTACTGTTTAGTGTTTAACAACAGACTCAAAGGCATTCCTATACAGATTCCTGGAGTTCTTTTTTTTGAATAGTTTATCTTTGCAACTCTGCCTTGCAACTTCTAGCTACCTCAGACTCATTGAACTGGAATATTTTTCTCTTCAGTTAGCGAGACCACCATGTCATGCTTGTGATTTTCCTCATTCCACCATAATCCAGATAGTGCTTCCAGGAGGAGCGACATGGTGCTTGTAGTGCTCATTTCTTTCATTTCCCTGTTTTGAGAAATCAGTTTCACCCTGTGTATATTTTCCAGTATCTTAAAACAGGTTTTTGATGTATTTTGTCCAGTTTTCTAGTTGTTTCCAACATGAAGTTAAGTCGAGATTAAGTCTTGTCCCTCTATCATGGCTGGAAGCACAAGTCATTGTAATATTTTTAATTATAGAAAAGATTTTAGAGCATCTTTAGGTTTACAGCAAAATTCAGTAGAAGGTACAGAGATTTCCCATGTACTCCCTGTCCCTACTACACATGTGTAGCCTCCCGCATTATCAATATTCCCCACCAGAGTGCTACATTTGTTACAATCAATGAACTTACACTAACACATCATTATCACTCAAAGTCTATAGTTTACATTAGGATTCACTCTTGGTGTTGTACATTCTATGGCTTTGAATAAATGTATAAAGACCTATGTCCATTATTATAGTATTAGACAGGGTTGGTTTCACTGCCCTAAAAATCCTTTATGCTCCACCAATTTATTCCTCCCTCCCTCCTAACCCCTGGTAACCACTGATCCTTTTACTGTCTCCATAGTTTTGCCTTTTCCAGAATGTCATATATTTGGAATCATACAGTATGTAGGCTTCTAAGATTGGTCTCTTTTGCTTAGTAATATGCATTTAAGTTTCCTCCATGTCTTTTCATGACTTGATAGCTCATTTCTTTTTATTGCTGAAGAATATTCCATTGTCTGGAAGTACCACAGTTTATTTATCCATTCTCTTACTAAAGGACATCTTGGCTGCTTCCACATTTTGGCAACTGTATATAAAGCTGCTAACAACACTCATGTGCTGGTTTTTGTGTGGACATAAATTTTCAGCTCTTTTAGATAAATACCAAGAGGTATGATTGCAGAATCATATGCTAAGAGTATGTTTAGTTTTGTAAGAAAATTCCAAATTTTCTTCCAAAGTGGCTTTACAGTTTTGCATTTCCACCAGCAATGAATGCAGTTCTTTTTGCTCCACAAACTCACCAGTATTTGGTGTTATCAGTGTTTTGTCAGTGTTTTATTGACTGTTATAATAGGTGTGGAGTGGTATCTCATTGTGTTAATTTGTATTTTCCTGATGACAGATGATGTAGAGGATCTTTTTTGTGTGTGTGTGCTTATTTTCCATGTGTATATCTTCTTGGTGTGATGTCTTTTAGATCTTTGTCCCATTTTAAAATCTAGTTGTTTGATTTTTTATTGTTGAGGTTTAAGAGTTCAATACATATTTTGGGTAACAATCCTTTATCAGATGTGTCTTTTGCAAATATTTTCTCTCAGTCTGTGGCTTGTCTTCTCATTCTCTTGACATTGTCTTTAGCAGAGTAGAAGTTTTTTTATTTTAATGGACTCCAGCTTATCAATTATTTCTTTCATGGATTATGACTTTGGTTTTGTATCCAAAAAGTCATTGTTATAACCAATGTCACCTAGTTTTTCTCCTATGTTATCTCCTAGGAGTTTTATAGATCTTTATTTTACATTTAGGTCTATGATTCATTTTGAGTTGAGGGTTTTTTTGTGTGTGGAGGACGGAAGGTCTGTGTCCAGATTAATTATTTTGTGCATGTGTATGTCCAATTGTTCCAGCACTATTTATTGAAAAAAAGTATCTTTGCTCCATTGTATTTCCTTTGGTCTTTTGTCAAAGATCAGTTGACTGTATTTATGTGTGTCTATTTCTGGACTCTCTATTATATTTCATTGATCTATTTGTCTATTGTTTCACCATACTATGCTGTCTACTGATTACTGAAGCTTTATAGTTAGTCTTGAAGTTGGGTAATGTCAATCCTACAACTTTGTTCTTTTTCAACGTTGTGTTGGCTATTATGGGTCTTTTGCCTTTCCACATAAACTTCAGAATAAGTTTGTCAGTATCCACAAAAATAACCGCTGGTATTTGATTGGGATTGCATTGAATCTATAGATCAAGCTGAGAAGAACTGACATCTTTACAATATTGAGTTTTCCTATCCATGAACATGGAATATCTCTCTGGTTCTTCTTTGATATTTTTCTTCACAGCTTTGTAATTTTCCTCATATATGTTATGTACCTATTTTGTTAAACTTATACCTAAGTATTTCATTTGGGGGGAGATGCTAATGTACATGGTATTGTGTTTTTAATTTCAAATTCCAGTTGTTCATTACTGGTATATAGGCAAGTGATTAACTTTTGTGTATTCACCTTGTATCCTGCAACCTTGCTATAATTGTTCATTAATTCCAGGAGTTTTTGTTGTTGCTGTTGATTCTTTTGGATCGTTCACATAGACAATCATGTCATCTGCAAAGACATGATTCTTTCTTTCTTCTTAATCTGTATACCTTTTAGTTCCCTCTCCTATCGTACTGCATTAGCTAGATTTTACAGTATGATGTTCAAAATTATAGTGAGAAGAGACATCCTTGTGTTGTTCCTAATCTTAATGGGAAAATTTCAAGTTTCTCACCATTAAATATGGTGTTAGTTATATGTTTTTTGTAGGTATCCTTTATCAGGTTTAGGAAGTTCCCCTCTATTCCTAGATTACTGAAAGTTATTGTTACATTTAAAAATCACATTTACTATTACTGGAGTATGGAAATTTTTATGGTTTTGTATATTAATCTTCTATCCAATATTCTTGCTTAATTCTTCTAATTAATTATAACAATTTGCCTGTATATCCCTTCAGTGTTTTTCTATGATAATTACAGTTTTCATTTCTCTCTCCCAAATCTCATAGATTTTAGCTCTTGTTCTTGTCATCCTGGACTGATAAGAACAGTCAGTATGCAGCTAAACAGAAGCAGTAATGGCAGGCATCTTTGTCTTGATCTTAATTTTTAAAGGTAATGTTTCTAGAATTTCAACATTAATTATGGAAATCATTGCAGGTTTTTGTCAGGTAATCTGGATCTCTTGTGGATGTGTTCATTTGTAAGGTGACAGAAAATGTGACAAGAATCTAGTATCTCAAATACAAGAAGTTATCTTTTTTCATGCAAAAATAAGCCTAGACGTAGACCTTTCTCTCATGCGTTCAGAATGCCTGCTGCAAGTTCAGCTACCCAGACTAGAACCCTTTTAAGGCAGGCTGGGAAAGTGAGCATTTGGCTTTGTGGCTTATATAATGGAAGACAGCACTGGTAAAAGAGTTTTTAGATTATACTAACCCAAACTATTGTGTCTACGTAGTTCATTTTATTTGTATTAAGAAGATTCTCTTTTATTTATGATTTGATAAGTTTTTTTATTTTAAAATATAAATTAAAGTTGATTTAACAGAATGCATTTCTTTTTCGCATGTGCAAAAATTATGCTTTCTGCTCTTTATTAATGTGTTGTATTACATTACAAGAGCTTTTAATATTATATCATCCCTATACTTCTAAGATATACCCAACCTGATCATTATTTATTTTTTTAAATACGTTGTAGATTTCAATTTGCAGATATATATTTTTAGGAGTTTTGTGTATATTTGTAATAGGCTACAGTCAAGCCTGCTACAGAGCCAGTAATGCAATAAAAACACAATGCATTGATGACACAAAATTGTGGTCATCTTAGTGTAAAAAGGAATTGCTTTGTATAGTAGTAGATAGACCCTTGAATGATATGACCCCTCTCCTTTTTCTAAAGCACAAATGGAAGAAAGCTGGTTACTTTGGCTCCTTTGATATGGTGGGTTTCTCCTCCTGCCCTCTCTTCATTGAAAACAAAACTTAAGAAGCATACCTCTGAGAAACCAGGCAAGAATTGGGAAGCTGTATCTACTTTCTCACTTGTGTCTTTATCTCATATATTTTGTGTTTTACTTGTTAACTGATTCAATAGGAAACTGAAATGAAGGTCACCATGTATTAGATTTTAGTCATCATTCTTGGCAGTCTTTAAACTGAAATCAAACCTTTTTGTTCTAGCATCACACTGTATTAAAAGTGAAATTGGCTTATAATTGTTGTTTCTTATAATGTCTTTTTTGATTTTGTCTCAAACTTATATTAATCTTATAAAATTAGTTGAGGGGTTTTCTTTTCTTTCTTTTTCTTTTTTGGAAGTTTGGTATACATTGCTAATAGAATTACTTGGCCTTGTCCTTTTGATATTATTCTTTGTGTTTGTGTGGGTTGGAAGGTAGATCTTCATCTACTGATTTAATTTCTTTAATGATCATCAGTGTTTTTAGAATTTTTCTCTTTCTTCTTGAGTTAATTTTGGTAAGTTATGTCTTCCTAGAAGGTCTTTTTGTCTAAGTTTTCAAATTTATGGGTTTAAATTTAGTTACAGTGTTATTTTATTTGTATGCTTCTGCCATAATTCTACCTACATATTCCTTATCAATCCATTTTTTTATAAGTCTTCAGAAATTTTTTTCTTGATCAGTCCTGACAGAGATTTGTCTCCTTTGTCTTTTCAAGAGTCAGTGTGTGTGTGTGTGTGTGTGTGTGTGTGTGTGTGTGTGTGTGTGTGTGTGTGTGTTGTGTGTGTGTGTGTGTGCTTGGTTTTTTGATTCTTTTATTGTATCTCTTATTTCTATAAATTTGCCTTTTTTTCATTATTTCCTTTCTATGTTCTTTGGAATTATTATCTTTTTCTAGCTTCACAAATGGAGGCTATGATGGTCATTGACTTATTGACCCTTAATTCCAAATTCATGCTTTCTTTTTTTTAAAGGAGCTTAGCCTTATAAATATTTCCCCTTAGTCTGCCAGAAAGATCTTGAAGGACATTCCTGCTTCTAAAATATCTTGCTCACCAGATTCCTGAAGAATGTGGCTTGTTTTGCACCGCTTGGTCTGTAGAGAACCTCTTGTTTTAGATGCCTGTAGGGATCAGCATTCTCCAGAATTTTCCTGTTGTGTGCTTTCTGTTGCTCTTAACTTAGGCAGCAACAACATAACTAGGAGCTTGTGACAGCATGAGCTGGTGCCTCAGCCAAGATCTCTGCTCCCTGTACCCTTCCCTCAGTCCTGTTGGTACCATGCTAGGAGCCTCAGTGGGCCTGCTATTTAGTGGAACTTTTGCCCAACTTAAAGCTGGCCCAGAACCCCACAGGCCCAAGCTGCTCACAAGAAGAGCACTAAGTTCCTGCATAGAGAGTCTTCTCCAGCTCCTGTTTCCAGTAGCAACATCAGCAGTGCCCCCTTCTCCCACATCAACCAACCACCTCCAACGTGCCACACACAAGTCTCCCAGGGCTTACCTGTCAGCCTGGCTTGCTTGTGTCTTGGAGGTTTATTTCCTCCACTCATCCTGATGTGAGCACAGCACTATTTATCAAATCCACAGTGATGTCCCAACTCCATCTGCCACCTGTTCACCATCAGCCTCAATTTGTCTGTTCTCCAAAGTGTTGCTCCTGCTTGTCTGGCAAGTGTGGATCAGCTCTGGCTTGGCAATCTGGCAAACTTCTTTGTTATCTAATTGGCTGCAACCACACCTTCTTCAACAAGGTTTGAACCACCCTTTCAAATTTGTCCTTCCTTGGACACTCTCCCACAGGCATAGGATCGATTCCCTTTACGGTTTTCTTTTTATCTTTATTGTAACTTTCCAATCATAACTAATAATTCTTTATTATATGATATTAAATGATATCAAACTTCCTCTTGTTTCTTTCTCTTGACTGAACCCAACTTATTCAGATGCTAACAATTTCAGCATGTTTCCTAATAAAAATATTTAAGGCTATTGATTCCCCTCTAATAGTGAATTTTTGCATATGGTAAGACTCTTCTGCTATAAGGTTTTCTGTAATAAGAATTAGCCCATGTGTGATGCATAAGAGAATGATGACAGCATAATGCATACATTGGTTCATGCATTAAAAAAAAGTTAACATGTTAATAGTTTATCTTACCAAAAGTAAGAGCAGTAGAACAGAAAGTACACTAAAATAGAAAATGCACTAATATTGCTGAATGCTGCTAGCTGGGTGGGGGGTGGAATATGGTACTGTTCATGGTACCTATTCACTCAGTGTTTTTCTTTTTTATTTAGTTAAGCCGTGTGCTTCCTCTTGCAGCTGCTGATTGTGTGATTTTTCCTCATCTCTATGCCTTTCCCCCTTGCTATAATTCAGCACCCTCAATGCTTCCTTACAACGCTTATTATATTTGCCTATCAAAAAAATAAAGTTTTATATTTACTACAGCACTTAGTTAAAACAAAGCATGTCCTTTAAACTATGCTATTTATTATTTTAGTAGGATTGTTATTCTTTTTATCAGCTCTCTAGTTACAAAGTACATAAATTTTAAATGTTTCACTCCTAGACCTATCATTCTGACATGTTCTGTTATTTTTAGTCGGTGATTTTGCAGAAATCAAGGTTTTGTAGCAGATAGCTATATCATATTACACACAGAAGCTTATGTTTCTCAAGTTCAAGTCTTTCCTAATTTCCTTTTTAATTTATATTTGATACATAAATAATTTAAATACATGTTATTTAATTTCAAATGTATGGAAATTTTTATTTTAGTTTTCTTATTGAGTTTTAACTTAACTGCACTTTAGTTGGAGAATGTGGTATGAATGGTACAGATTTGTTAAATTTATTGAGCATTGCTTAATGGCCTAATGCACTGGACAATTTTTATAATGGTATTCTGTGTTCTTGTGTCTTGTCTAATCGCTGGATTCAAAGTTCTATATATCAAGTGCTATAGATTGAATTTTGTCCCTTCAAAATTTATATGTTGAAGCCCTAACCCCCAGTGTGACTGTATTTGGAGATAGGGTCCTTAGGGGTAATTAAGGTGAAGTGAGGTCACAGGGGTGGGGCCCTAGTCCCATAGGACTAGTGGCCTTATAAGAAGAGGAGAAGGGAGATTGATCATTCACTCTCTCTCCACCTGTGCAGAAAGATGAGGTCAGGTGAGCACATAGTGAGATGGTGGCCATCTACAAGCCAAGAGAAAAGGTGTTAGTATCAAACTTACCTGCTGGCACCTTGATCTTGAACTTCCAGTCACCAGAACTGTGAGAAATAAATTTCTATTGTTTAAGCCATCCAGTCTGTGGTGTTCGTTATGCCAGATTGAGCAGACTAATACATCAACCTTCTTAGCTGTTCAAATCTTTCTCTCTCTCATTCCCTCTCTCTCTTTCTCTTTTTTGCTTGAGCTCTCAGTTACCAAAAGAAACAAAAACAAAAACTGTATCAAACTTTCACACATTATTGTGGATTTGTCTTCTGTAAAATTGTCATTTTGTTTTAATAGTTTTGAAAAATACTATGAAATGTATAAATATTTAGAATTGTAAGAGACCTGGTGAAATTTATCTTTTAAAATTATGAAGTATATCTCTATATTCATAAAAACTTTTGATCTCAGAATCTGTTTTATATAAACATCTATAAAGCTACAGTATCTTACTTTTGACTAGTAATTTCCTCATATATAATTTTCAACATTTTAATTGCAACCTATTTGCTTTCAAGTTTTACATGCACATCTTATGAGCAATTTTAAAAAATCTGTTCTTGCAATTTCTGCATATACTGTCAATCTTGATACATTCTGGGTTTTCCATTTAGACTTCTTTTTCTGTAAGTTGTTTTTCTTTCCTGTCTGTATTTTGATATTTCAAGTTTGTTTTGTTTTTATTCCGTTTCCCTCCCTGTACAGGTTTTGCAATTTATATACCTTCTTTATAGTCTTTTAGTGACTGTCCTTAAAATTTTAACATGCATGCATATGATATTTAACAAACTCTAAGGTTAATCAGCATCTCTGTTTATCTCTAAAACCATACAAAGATCTTAGAACAATTCATTTCTGATTTTTCTTCCTGTCTTACATGAGACCATTGTCATTTTTTAGTTTCATCTTGTTTCATAACCCTTAAAATAATTAGTTATTATTGTTGTTTCACTCAGTCAGTATTTTGTGTTTATTCACCTTTACCAATTTCTTTCCTCACTTTTCTTTTTGAAATTTCAAACCTTGTTTCAGTTTATTTCTTTCTGAAGTGTGTATATATATATATATATATATATATATATATATATACTTTAGGCCACAGCATGTGAGATCTTAGTTCCCCCCTCAAGGGATTGAACCTGTGCCCCCTGCATTGGGAGAAAGGAGTCTTAACCACTGGACCACCAGGAAAGTCCCTGAAGTATACTCTTCAGATGTTCCATTTTTGAGGGTCTATTGCTGCTAAATTTTTCAAGATATTTTTCTTTTTCAATCTAGAAATGTCTTTATTTTACAATTGTTTGCAAAGATGCTTACATCAGATATAAAATTCTAGGTTGATAGTATTTTCCCTCAATATTTCCAAATTATTATTTGCCTGTTTTTTTATTTTTCTTGTCTTTGGATTGGTTTTTCATCCATCCATCATTCCTTTTTAGATTTTCTGTCTTTTAAAAACAGCTAATAAGATCTTCTCTTTCTCTATGGTATCCTGAAGCTTATAAGAATATGTCAGGGTTTGTACTTATTTTTATTTATGCTAGTGATGTATTTTCTGAACAACTTTTATCATTTCTGGAAAATTTGAACCCATATTTCTTCTAATTTTGCCTCTTGTCCATTCTCTCTATTCTTCTTCTTTAATATCAATTAGATGTATGTTGGACCTTCTTATTCTATTTTCCAAATCTCTTAACGTTTGCTTATATTTTTCATCTCTTTATTTTTTCTGCCACATTCAACCTCTTCAGAGCTACCCTCCAGCTTATTATTTCTCTATTCCCTTGTGTCTGTTTTTCTGTTTAACTTGCTAACTGAGTTTTATGTTCAATGGTAATGTTTTTCATTTCTAAAATTTTATTTTGTTTTCTACAAATATGCTACATATTATTTTTAATGGTATCGTGCTCTTCTGTAATCTTTCCACAGCAGTTTTAATTCTTTACACACTTTAAACATACCTACAGTGTATTCTAAAGCTGAGAATTTCATGGTCTGATATTCTTAGAGGCCTGTTTCAGCTGTTTTCAGTTTGTGAAGTTATTTGTTTCCTCATGAATTATGTAATTTTAAAGGTGGGTTTATATTTGGTGAGATGTTATCTGTGATAACCCTCTGAGGCATGCTTTAAGGTGTATCTCTTCAGAAAGAATGTGCATTTTTTTCAGGTGCAATTGGTTTCTATCAACCAGAAACTTCATTATATTATGAGATTATCTGGATCATGTAAGTAGTCAAATTCAAACCTATGGAACAGAAAACAGTTTTTTTTTCTTTTTTTTTTTAACCTCATGCAGATCCTAGATAAAGATAGATAAGTTTCCTTTTTGGATACCCTTGCTGACAGGTAGATTTTTTTTTCTTTCTAGCTTACTCTTCTTGAGGGTTTAGTCTTTAAGGATTTAAGCTCTATGAGGGGGCATTAGTTCCAATAACCCAACCTGTTTGGATCCCATGTGATATCTCCTGTCTCTGTGAGGCCATTAAACCCAAACCTGTTGGTTATTAAAATCAACTAATGTAGTTTTCCACTCTGGTTTTTTTTTTGTTTGTTTGTTTTTGTTTTTGCAGTACGTGGGCCTCTCACTGTTGTGGCCTCTCCCATTGCGGAGCACAGGCTCTGGACGCGCAGGCTCAGCGGCCATGGCTCATGGGCCTAGCCACTCCGTGGCATGTGGGATCTTCCCGGACCAGGGCACGGACCCGTGTCCCCTGCATCGGCAGGTGGACTCTCAACCACTGCGCCACCAGGGAAGCCCCCCCCCCAGCTTTTTTTACTCTGAATTCCATTGCTTTCTTGTTTGCTCAGTTATGAATTTAAAAGATGCTTCTTATATTAAATCCAACATTTCTAGACATTTTGTATTAGACATTCTTTCAGGTTATTTAGTCCACTTTACTGTTTAAGTCAAAGCCCACTATTATTTTTTAAAGGGGTTCTACTACAATTTTCATTGAGACATGGATTATTTTATCACATTTGATTGGAAAGAGAGACAAAGAACTAATATTTGTTGAGTAGCTAAATGTGACAGGCACAGAAGGGGTGCTTCAAATGACAGTTTTTCTAAGTTTAAATAATTGACATCTTGTGTCTTTAGGAATTAATTGTAGTCAGTAAATTTAAAAGAAAAAAGAGGACCCATAATTCAGGAAAAAATTCTGGAAAATAAAGAGCAATCTTGCTCTATATTTCAGGGACTCTGTAAAATAGGTAGTGAGAGGAGAGGAGAATATTGAAGACAGAATTAATTTATTTCTCACCTGGTTTTAAGATAATCTTATTTGTCACTGGGGCTCAGTTCTCTCCATTCCTTGGTACAGCTTAGCTCTGTTATTGTTCTTATTGTATGTTGACTTAATTCTCTGACATGATTTTTCATTATTGCCACGGAATGACTGCTATACTGCCATTACTTACATTTTCTTCTTTTTCATAACTTCACACCCAGTGGAAAAGAATGCAAATCTCTTTAAATTGCTTTCACCAAAGTCCTGAGATTCATTCTGGTTGGCCTCACTTAGGTTATATTCTCACCTAATCATAAGGATTAAGCAAATGTAATGCCCTGATTGAATTAGAACTAAGTCAGGTGATCCAACCAGTGGATGGGTGCAGACTTAGCTCCAATAGGAGAACATAGACTGAGAGTGACAGAGATTCAAATATAAAAAGGGTTTTGGTATCTGAAAATGATATATTACCATTGCTACCTGACCAGTTGCCTATTCTATATTTACTATACATATCCATCTGTCTTAGTCTATGCTCTATATTAAATATCCTCACCCTGTCCATAAAGGAAGGCAACAGAAGTCTCATCTAGTGATAGATTATAAATCTCTGGATAATGTGTAAGCCTTCCAAGTCAATTCTAATTTTAGATCCTCATGATTTTCTACATACGGATAATTGGTAAATGTATTTATTCTCCAAATACTCAATGTAAAATAAAAGAAAAGTGAATGTAATTACTGCAAAAAAGTGATGGGAAACAAAACAAAATCATTTTAGATTTTTATAATACATAGCGTGCTTCTAGGAAGGAATAATAAGGAATCACTGCCCTGGAAGTGGATTGAGTTGCTGGGTCAGCTAATTTGGTTTATTCTTGGAAGGACCTTCCCCATCCAGGATCTTCTAATGACAACATTTGGGGCAATCATTGGGAGCATCCTCCAAGTTGAGAGAGACTTTAAACTAGAACTTTGAGAGCCATCTTGTAAAATTTCTTTTACTTCATCTTAGTAGTTCACATCATTCTGTTCCTCTATTAAACTCTCAACTCTTTGACAGCATGGACATATTTTATTTGCATTTTATATCCAACGTGAAGCATTGTGATTCATATAAAATAAGCAATTGATAAATGTTTGCTGAAAGAATGAATGAATGAATGAATGGACTAATAGTGATCAAATAACAGAGTTAGAGGGGCTCCTAGGGGATGACCTGGTCCTGCTGTATTTTCAGGCAAATAAACATCTAAATGAGGAAATAGGACACCAAAATAATTAGTTACTTTATGCAATACAAAGTTTGACATGTTTTGTTCCACATAAAATTAAATTTTCCTTTGGGATAATTATGTTTAATAAGTAATAAGATCTTACAGAAGAGTCCAAATAAAATTTGTCTTGTGTAATAATCTTGAAGATTTTGAATTACCTTGAGGAAGTACAATACTTTCTATTTCCAAGTCAGTCAAATGTCTGATATCATGTAAAGATTTAATCATCTACACCTCAGTGGGGCTACTAGATTTAGTTGGTGTTTTTGAAATTGCTTTTTCCCTGATGGTAAAGAAAAATCTGCAAAGCAATTGTCCATTTATAATATGTATATTATATATACATATGTGCGTATGTATATATTTGCTTATTTATTCCTTATTCTTTGCACGAAGGTCATAGCAAATTGACTAAGGTTGTCATCTTCTTCATTATTTTAATAACTCCTTGTCTGAAAGAAAAAGCTGGATGTTGACTTGTATGGCCTTTGGAAAATTGCTACTTTAATCTGATTCTCACTGGGCTTGTTAACAATTATAAGACCTGCTGAGATGTCAGTAATGTTCTGGAAACTTTTTCTAGTCTTCTGTAAGGATGATTTTATAATTTTTATTACTTTTTGAGTTATTCCTTGTCTTTGAAACAAACTTTATTTTAAATCAGTGTTTCCCAAACTTCAGTCATTTATTAACTACTTTTATGATTTTTACAAACTGTTGGAAACCATTAAATCTTTAGTATTTTTCTTAAAATCAATTCATATTTTTATTTAAATACTATATTTAAGGAATATTTATCCTATTACTAAAATATAAAAGAAATATCTCTTTTCATAGATAGCTTACTGTAACAACAAATTCAACAGAATCAAACAAAAATCATTAAATTCTAGCTAGGTATCACTGTCTGCCAAAGTATGGGAGCTTGATTTTTATTATGAAAAAATAAAGATTAGTTCATGTTACAGAGATATTAAATAAATCTTAGCCTTAAATTGAAACTACCTCTTTGACATCATTAGGTTGAAAGAAAAGGAAATAATGTTCTTTCTATCTGAATTAATATTATTTTTACTATGTCCTGTTATCAGATGTCACGTCCAATGTTACCTAAAACCATGTCTCTATCACTAATATAGTTTCTGTTCCCTAACTTGGGGAAATACCATTCTAAAGAAATATCATCAGATATATCATATACTGTTTTAAATTTGTGTGTGTGTGTGTGTGTGTGTGTGTGTGTGTGTGTAAGGTGGAAATGTACATAGGGGTATGAGATATCAAAAGCTTATAGCTTATATATGCTTACAGAGCTTATATAGCTTATATATGCTTACACCCTCATTTAGGTGTACTATATTTTGCATAAACATTTTCTTCAACTTCCTGATTTAACTCAGTTATTAATTTAAATAGCTATCTAGTTGCATATCAGGAAAATTAATCTTTGGCCATTTTTAATAGAAAGAACAAAATTAAAGTTCATTCTGATTTTTGTTTTATCAATTTTTGCTCTTGGGTCAATCTTTTTGCCTCCCTCTCTTCTTCTGCCCAAGCCCTAACACATTCTCTACTCAACAGCCAGAATGATCTTTTATGAAATCAGATAAAAATCTCGGCTCTGCTTTAAAACCTTTTGTGGATTCCCCATGCAGCTTAGAATAAAATTCTTAGTGCGTGCGTCCACTTGTGGACCTTCCGTGTTCTGGCCGCTGCTCGTCTCCTGCAGTGCCTATCACCACTAGCTCGCCAAGTGGAGCCACGATGGCCTTATTTCTGTTCCATTCATGCCAGGCTTTTCCTGCATTAAATCTTTCTCACATGCTGGTTTAGTTTTTTTCAGTGGAATTCTCTTCCCCTGGGGCTTCACTAGGCTGATTCTTTCCCTCCCTTAAATCTCAGGTTAAATGTCTTTTAGACTGCCCCTGTATACCCTTTATAAGTGGATTGTTCCTTCCTATAATATTTTCTACCTGTTTCTTTCTTTTGCTTAGTTTTCTGGGTTATATATTTGTCTTTTTCCTTGTTTATCTTTTACTTCCCTAGCGCTCGCTAAGCTCTGTGAAGGCAGGGCTTATGGTTATTGGTTTCAGTTGCTGCTGCATACGCTGTTCCAGTACCATTTTGGGTGTATAGAAGCACTAAATGTCTATTAAGTGACTTTTGTTTTCAAAGAGTTGTTTTATTTGTTTCGTAGACTGAAAATAATCTCCCTCTTAAATAATTACTTTGTTAAGAAAGAAGTGTGTGCTGTGTTCAGTGTTCAGAAAGAATGAACAGTTGAATAAACAGCTTCCCTTAGTTTGTAATAGTGCTTAAAACTAATCATAGTGACTGAACATAAGGGGCAGCATAAGCATCAAAGATATATGGTTTTGCAGCAATACCATTTTAAATCTTCTTCTAATGATCTCTTTATAATTATGAATCCCTAAGAAGAAATTAACTGCTTTCTGTGTTTGAAAATATGCTTAACTACGCTTAATTCTTTTGCTTTGGATTATCTCCAGACTCTGAAACTTTCTTTGCCTAAATAGAATTGCATTTGGACTTTGGAGGAAACAGTTATTGTTATATATTTGTAGGTGTGAGCACCAGCTGCCTGTAGAAATTTGAACACATTAAACATGTGAATTCATAAAAAAAAAATCAAAGAAAACTTTGAATGCGTGGATTTAGCCCAGAGACCTGAACCTGAATTTTACTACTGATTTGCTGCGGAAAATTTAAGCCATTGGTCAGATTTTTGATGTGTCTGTTACTTCAGTAATAAAATAAACATATTTATTCATTCTTATCCAATTTTCACAGGGGCCTTATTTAATACTTCTGGAAAATGTCTTCAAATACTCCTAATGAATATTTTTGTAGGTTGCAAAATGTCACATTTTGTGTTTATAATTCTGCCAGATACTGCTGGCTGACCACTAACAATTCGTTCACCCCCCTGCCCTAGTGTGGAGTTGTTGCTGGACCTTGACTACCCCTTAAGGGACTCCCTTTCTCAGACTCTTTCCCTTATACCCCCATGACTAATGGAATGTGTGCCCCCCAGGCTGAGGTAGGTAAGCATGGAATATGTGATCCTCAGTGTTCTGTTCCTCAGGACTGCTGGCAGGATGACACTGATATGTCTTTGAATGGTGGAGCCTAATAATAAAATCTGGGGTCCCTGAATCACAGCTTGTAGGTGGGCTGCCCAAAGAGCCACCCACCAGGGGCATCATCAGCTTTGGACTCCATAGGAGTGAGAAATAAACTTTCATTTGGTTGTGCCACTGAGAGTTAAGGTTTGTGTATTATAATATTCACCCTGATAAAAACAATTTAAATTTATTATATATATTCTCTATGTATGTGTGTGTGTGAGTGTGTGTATTACATACATTATTACAGGGCTAGCTTAACTCTCATTTCACACAAGAGGGATCTGAGGAAAAAGAGACCTTGAAGAGGACTAAGCAAACTTACTTAGGTTACAGAATACATTAGTTAACAGCTAAACTAAATCCAGTGCTTTACCCATTATAGCAATATTCAACAAACTGTGACCCCCGAGGTCAAATCAGGCCCACTGCATGTTTCTTTATAAATAAGTTGTATTAGAACTCAGTCACACCCATTCATTCATATAGTGTCTAAGGCTGCTTTCTTGCTTTAAGGCAGAATTGAATAGTTGTGACAAAGGCCATATGATCTGTAAACCTTAAAATATTTACTGCATGGCTTTCACAGAAAAAATTTGGCTGATCTGGGCATTGTACTAGAAAAAATTTGGCTGATCTGGGCATTGTACTACACTCCAACTGACTCCTCAAGTTAACTCTGAATATGGAACATGATTAAAAAAAAAAAGTAGGCTCTAAACTTTATATCCCTCCCATACTTGCGGGCACATAGGAAAATCCTTTAACTTCACTTCATATTTCTATGTGTCCTTCCCTCCTTTCTATGTTTACTTGATGAACCATCCTATCTCTTAAGTACTATCGGGAAATAGGTGGATCCAGCTTTTCCTCTTGCTTCTGATATGATCTAAGATAAACTTCAAGGAGGCAGTATTTCAGAGTGAAGTGGTAAAATAATAAGACTTGCTTTTCCATTTCTCCTCCACCCCCCCACCGCCCACCCCCCACCCCCCACCCCCCCACCCCCCCCACCCCCCCACCCCCCACCCCCCACCCCCCACCCCCCCACCCCCCCCACCCCCCGCAATGCTGAGCTTGGGCACTTGCCGATTAGTGCATTCCCTCAGATACAGCCTCCAGGTGTCTGGCCAAATGCCCAAGAAGGCAAGGGACCTGGTATTTCTATTACAAAAACTCTTTCTCTCTATAAAGATTCTGTAACCAAGCAGGACCCTATGGGGCCTTCTGGGGACAGAACCCTCCCCCATATCCTCTGCTTTGGCACCTCTCTGAGGAGCTAAATACCTAGATAATAGTATTTGATGCATATTTCCTGAGTTGTTTTGCAGATGTAAAAACCCCCACCAAATGGAAGATGCTAACTACTTGGTGACCATGAGCATGTAGCCCCTAGGCCTACTGGAGCCTAAGGATTTAATGTTAACCCATGTGACACCTCCCTGTTATCTCACCATCAACCAATCAGAGAACTGTGCACGAGCTGATCACATACCCTGTGAGCCCCCTCCCTCACCTAGCCTATAAAAATGCTTTCCTGAAATCCGTTTGGGAGTTTGGGTGTTTTCAGCACTAGCTTTCTTGAACTCCTTGTCTGGCACCTTAACAATAAACGCTGCACTTTCCTTTACCACAGCCCGGTGTCAGTAGATTGGCTTTACCGTGAGCAGACAAGTGGACCCAAGTTTTGTTCGGCAACAATGTCATATTTTCTACGGAGGTGTTTCTTAACATTTCTTACACATTGTCACTCAGGACATATGTCCCATGTTTGCATTGATAAGGTAGATTGTAGGCACTTTTCAGTTCATTATTTATATGTACGTAATCCAATTACTTTCTTTCCCACTTTACAAAAACACATCAGAATGTGAGACAAAGACATTTATTAGAGGACTAACCCTAAATTCATTATAATTTATTTTTTAAAAAGATATTTGTCCCATCACTCATAGATGATTCTGATAAACAAGCTTGCTGTAACATCACATATGAAGACAGCTGAGTCTACATGAAAAGGAAAAACCTGAGAGGCTCATAATAGGACATTCTGTTTGTTTCCACATCGTAAGTTGTGGTAAAAATTGATTTAAGTAGACAAAACTCAAAGAAAATGAACACTTTGGAAAGTCCTTTTCAGCTTATTTTAAGGAAAAGTCAAGTAGGAGAAAAGATGCAAAATTATGATACTCTATTTCGAAGTGTTCTTGAGAGGGAACAAATTGGAGTCAGACTCCAAAGGTGGTGTTATCAGAAATCTTATAGCCTAACTCATCACTATGGCTGGTAAGAAAAAACAAAAAAGATTGGTGGCAAATGACAATTGAAGTGTTTATAAGACACCAGAACACCAATGGGCCTCCATTCTTAGCAATCATCCCTTCCAACTTTCTTCCTCCAGCTCCAGCTCCCATGGTTCCTACATCAGTTTGAAGCTGATAGATTCTCTGTTCTGCCAGGTAAGTAAGGATGGAGCTCAAAGGAAAACTGCCTATCCCACTATAGCAAACATGAGGTGTGTTCCTTGCACTTCTTGAAAAATCAATAACTGTGGTTTCCAAAGAATTCTTGTTATACATACTTCCTATAATTTGTTCTATAATTCTAGTATATCACGGGTTACATTTATTTCTCTAGTTGACCTGAGAATATATCACCTTGGAAATCAGTGTGAGTCTGACAAAATGCATTCGAATAGCCACTTACAAAAGGTGTTTTAGAATACAACTTAATGACAAGTTAGAGACTGCATGTACATTTTGCTTTTGTAATGAAAAGTTTGGTGGTTACAGGGTGGTTAAGACTGGCTGGGTCCGTCTTGGATATCACCCAAGTTGTATTTATTTAGTGGCATAATGACAACTATGATAACAAAAGCCTTTTATAAGTATCAATAGTTTTATCTATAATTCAGTTCTGTGGCATAAGTTATGGCATAAGTAAGGAAAACATTCTTTGTTTTATCAGTTTTAATATGAATAAGAAAATTTAGAAACACACCTACATCAAAGCAAAATCTCGTAATTATAATGCTAGTTGCCTCTGCAATACCTTTTTCTACTTTATTTTCAAAATGTTTTCCTTAGGTTCATCAAAAACAGCTAAAATTATATGCTGTTATTTATGGTATTATATTGACATTAAATCATTCTTTACTTAAGTTTTTATCTGTATTTTGACAATTCATTGCAAGTGTTGGGCAAGTGATGACATTTGCAATTCAAGTGAATCAGTCACTCTGAGCTTATTTCATTTGTTAAACTTATGACTAAAATGTTAATAGCTTTTTCAGATAGTAGAAAGTAAATAAAAGTGTATGTTATCATAAAAAAATTCATATGTGAAGAGTGACACAAGAGGGCAATTTTAGAGATCTTTATAATGTGATGTGGTGACTAACATACTATTTTTTTTTCTTTTTATTTCTGGCTTCAGCCAATATGTGTCATTTTTGTAAGTACTAAATTCATCATTTTTCTTTTAAATACAAGAAGTCAACTCTGGGTAAATAATATTGTCCTTTCACTTGATGTATAATTGTATTTCTTTCAATAATACAACTTGGTAGAATGCATAGTAAAGGGAGTCAAGGAACTTTTTGGATTAATGCAAAGGATTCTCTATTTGTTTCAGATATCCTTGCTTTTACTGTCTGGAAAGTCTCCTCCTCCTTTTTTTTTTTTTTTTGTTTTTTAAAATTTGTTTCATAAGAATGAATGTTTCTCCAGTTTTTCAAGGCCAATTTCATGATATTTACCTTTTTTTTCTTTTTTTAAGCAAAGATTTAACTTTTAAATTTCATTAAAATTTAGCCTAACGTTTGAGCAAGCAGTTTTGCTGATGGCGGAAAACTTAATTTTGCTGATTCAGAGTAATATAATCATTTCTAGAATAAAACTGATCCTTCCCCAAATGACAAGAAATAAATCTGACAATATTTACATAAAGAGCTGTTTGTCCTGTGATTACTCCTCTGCTGACATGGGCTGGTAATTAATTTATTGTCTATTCTCTTGTGCTTTCCCCGTCAACTTCGTTCCTGCCCCCGCTGGCTCCCCCACCACCCGAAGCAGACTAATAAAATCCAGGCATCCTGGCCTCTCATCACTCAGGCCTGCGGGAGTCCTAGTAATATACTGGATGGTCAAGTATTTTTATAAAATTTAGAAAAATAGGAGAGTTTAATGGTAATCATTTAAGACCACTGTTTCTCTCTATACTGACGTTTCCTCCAGCGTGTGTCATCCCGGTGTCTGGGTGGCACTGGAGTAGCCACTGGCATTTTAGACTCAGTTAAGGAGAAGTTGAATTGGGGATGCATTTAGTTTGGGTTTAGCTGGATTTGTTTACATGCTTGCTGTCATTTTTGCATATTATTATTTCTACCCATCCTGGTGTAGGAATTGCTTCAGGTAATACTACCACTAACCACTTACCATTGTGACAATGAACTGCAGAACCAGACGTTGTATCAGGATATGAATGTGCCCTACAGCACTGAAATAATACATAGGAAACAGAAGAAGAAAATGTTTGAGCAATTTGATTATAATGTGTCTTGGTATGATTTTTTTGTGTATTTATCCTGCTTGTGCTTCACTAACCTTCTTTAATCTTAATTTGGCATTTTCATCAAATATGGAAATGTTTAAGTAATTATATCTTTAAACATTTTTTCTGCTTTGTCCTCTTTATTACGCAAGTGTTAGATTATTTGATATCGTCCCACAGACTACTGAGGCTGTGTTTAGTTTTTTAGCCTTTTCCCCCCTTCAATTTCTACTTAAGTTTGAATAATTTTATTACCCTACCATCAAGTTAACTGACATTTGCTTTTGCGTTGTCTCATATGCTGGTATACCTATCCAGTAAATTTTTCATTTTTCATTTTCAGCCTTAAAAGTTTCATTTGTTTCTCTTTTATAGTCTGTTTTTTTTTTCATAATTATGTCTGCTTTCCTTTTAATCCTTGACTGCGTTTATAATAATTGATTTTAAAGTCATCTTCTGCTAATTCCATCATCTTTGTCATTTCTAGGTCTCTTTCTATTGATTTGTTTTTCTTCTTGTTTTGGATCACATTATCCTGCTTCTTCACATGTCTAGTAATTTTATATTGGATACTGGATATTATGAATGTTTGATTATTGGGTGTCTGGGTTTGGGCTTTTTTTTCCTTTAAAGAGTTGAAAAGATTTTGAAAGATTGAAATATTTGTAGGTTGGGAGGTGAACTGTACAGACACATATTATAAAAAGATTACTCTGGTATGGATGAGAAATGGGAAGCCAGGAGAATAGTGACAAGCTATTGTTATAGTTCAATTGAGAGTTCTGACATTTCATAAAGGCAGTAGCAGTGAGGGTGGAGAGAAGAGACAGCATTGAGAGATACCTGAGAGATAGACTGATATCTTTATTCTCTTTTCAATGACCAATTCTGGAACCAATTTGAACTTATTATTTCCCAGGTATAACCTAAGTGTTTTTACCTCTGTGCTTTGGTATTTATTTTTTCTCTCAGCCTGGTATCTTATTCTTTGAGGTCCTGTTCAAATGCCAGCTTCTCTTTGAAGTTCTCTCTACTCTTCCCACGTTCCTAAATGGTATTCTTCTAATGCCAAACACGTAGTAATCTCTCAGTGTATAGTGTTGATGGTGAAATGTGATCTTGGACATCAGTTTTTAACATAATTTTCTATGAGCCTAATAACATGGCTTTTGGGTGTGGAGAGGAGAATATGATCTTAGTCATAAATGTTTCTTAAACAAAGAGAGCACTGCCTAGAAGAGACCCAGCACCATCCCCTCATTCTTATAGAGCCCAGTTACTTCTGCTCCTGTCCTTAGCCCTGTTCATTGTTTTGGAACCAGAACAAGTTCAGGTGTGATTATCAATAGAGGACAAAGTACTCCCATAACATTTGGTCTGTGCTACATAGAGATACAGAAAGAGAACTTGAACATAGAAGGAGGTGGCTTCAAATTTTGTCTTTTTTTTTTTTTTTTCAGTTAATAGCTGTTTCACCATGGGAAAAATATTTAAATTTTCTGGTCTCAGTTTGTCATTTGCAAAATAGTGATTGTGTTTTCCAACTTACTTGTTTTTCAGAATTATTAAATAGGAATATGTATCTAAATGCCTAGATTCATGCTGTGCTTTGTAGAAATTCAGCAAAAGTTAATTCTCTTCCTTGTTTTTCCACCTTTTACCTTTAGCATTCTTCTCAAACAACACATGAGTCAAACAACAAAGTCATCCTGGTAGATTTCAAATATTTAAATTTATATTTTGTAGATTTCTTTGTATGTCCACATACACTGTCCTAATTGGTCTTCTTACCAACATAATGAGGTTAGCTGAGGAGCTAGAGAACGTATCAGTCAAAATGAACCCTAGGCACACATGCAGATGCACACACATATACATACCTGTTTGTACAGTTTTAGACATATTAGTATACGCTGGCTGAATATTACCCAATTTTGGTGGGTAGAGGAGCTAGGGTCCCCAAAATTCAAGTTACTTACCGACTTGAATGTTGAATGTAACTGTATGTTACCTCTCTTTGACACCCTTTCCTCTCTCATTTGCCTGGCTTAACTAACTTCTGTTTACCCTTCAAGAGTCGGTCATGTGTCTGTATCCCTTCCTTTCCTGTCACCTCCATCCTTGCCAGTCTGGGTTAGGTGTCCCTCTTCTGTGCTCCATTGCTTCCTACACATCTCTTTCATAGCCCTGATCACACTGTTGTAATTATCTGTGTATTTGTCCTCTACTACACTATATACTCCTTAAGAACAAATAACATTACTTATTCATGATTTTATTGCACAGTGTTTTTTTGCAATATGTTAAAAGTTGTCTCTTGAATGAAAGAACAAAAGTCAATAGTGACTGTGAAATTGAGAAGATTTTTCAGGAGCATATGTGAGAAAATCCAGGAATTACTTAAATTAGATAGAATCAGGATCCATTGATTTTTGTTCATGAGGCAAGGGGGATAAAGACAAAGACAACTATTTTATTATTGTTAATGGGGATAATATCAATTCTTACCATAACCCTAGGTTGGTTTGTTTGGTTTTTTGTTTGTTTATTTACTTACCTGCTTGTTTACTTACTGATTGATTGATTATAGCCCTATGCTGGTATAATCATTATATACAGAGCTTATCAGGCTGCAATAGATATTGTGAGTCTTGGAGAAGAATAGAAGTCACAAAAGGACAGGGTGGAAGTTATGTTTGACCGGGGGAAGAGTGAAACTCATGCTTTTGCTTTATGATGGTGTTTGACAAGAGTGAATTATAGTGACAGTAAGATGGACTTATTCTTCTGAATCCAGTATCAGGGAGGTATCTTTCCTCCTTTTCCCCAAGAAACTCTGCTTCAGAAAGGATAAGAAGGGAGGAGCTCTTTTGTAAGGCTATAGGTGACTTTGATAACTTAATTTGAATCTAAGTGGGAAGAAGGAAGAAAGGCAGAGAAAGCTTAAGTTCAAATCCAAAGACTCTTTTTGTTTTTTCTTCTCTTGATTCTTCAAAGACTCTTCTACAGAGAGCTGTGCACTCTGTGGACCTAAATGATCCGGAGTCCCTACTCTTGTGGCAGGGTTATGTTGGTGAGAATCACGGCAGACTACATTCACCTCCCTCCAGGAGGCTGCCCTCAGCATCCACCCTAGGGACAGCTTTGAATTCACCCACACTTTATAATAAATAGAACATTTGCCCACAGATTTCACTTTGCTCTAGTGTCTTAACGATCATCCCCCAGTGCCTCTGACAGACTTAAACATAATAGAAACAAATTTTGACTCTAATTCAATGTTCTCTGTAGGAGAGGATGACTGAAGTTTAATTACAATTCTTTTATACCAAATGTGTGTGCATACTCCAGCATTTGATGTGATTCCTCCAAAATTTCCATCTCAAAATCAGCCCATCAGTAGAAAAGTCACATGCAGCCCAGTTAATTATAACGGAATGTGATTGTTTGGGGCTGTATTCCAAACAGAACACCATGGCATCTACAAAAACAAGCTTCTAAAAAACTGATAAGCCTGTTTTCGTTTTATTTTGTTTTTTTTCCTCCTTATGTAAATATACTGAAAAGAGACTAATAAAAAGTGTCCATTATACAGTCTTTTTTTCATCTGTGCAGTCCATTTCATTGCCCCTAATCTTCTCTCTCTCCTTTGTATAGCTGAGACCCAAAAGTTGGAAATGTATTCTAGAACAGGTTGAATTTAAGGCATGTCCACTGTTACTTTTGAAGAATAAATTGCTCCAATATAACTTACATTTGGAAGAGCACATATGATGGACTATATATTGAAGGCAATAACCAAGTTTTATGTTTATTTTGTGTCTCCTAAATCACAGACCTGAATGAGAGATGCTGAACAGTAAATTATGTGTTTTGTAAGTTAAATTGATATTTTTGGATTACTATATATGCTTCATGTACATGTATGTGGCATGAGATTGATTGGGGCTCTATTCCCCAAACAGTACAGAACAGAGAAATTAATAGAGAAGGCAGAGGAGGTACTGATGTGAAAATATTGATCTCAAAATATTGCGATCAAATTTTTGCCATATTTAGAGCTGCTGTAGCTGTTCCTTAACAACACAATATAGGATGAATCAGTAGTATGTTAGCTGTCTTTCAGGGTGGTGGCAGTCAGTTAGAACATGTATAATATTCTCTACCTGGTCTGTAGCTGTAACTGTGATGTACAGGCAAAGCAAAAATTTAAAAAGAAAAAAAACTTATGAAAACACATAATGCAATGATATTAGGATATATACTTTTGTATTTTTATTCTTATATAAGGCTATTTGCTGGCTATTGTTGGCCTCTAGTTCAGTCTGTGTTATTTAAAATCTAATATATGAATTATTTGGATAGAATTCATGTTCGGGGCCACGTTGTTATATGTATTGATGTACAGCCTTGAATGTGAATAATTATTGTAAACTATATTTTACAACCTTTTTTCTGGCTTTATTATATAAATTTTCTATTTGGTCGGTGATTTAATCATATCATAATTTAATGAATCTGTTTATTCTTTTTTTCAAATATTTGTACGCAGGAGGTACCATCAGAAATGTCCCTGGGCAATTTCCAGAGGGGTTACAAGTATGGAAACAGCTCTGATGGGAAACTTATGAAATGAATAAAACTCTATTTGCTGGAACTGGTCTGGCACAGGGAGAATACAAACATATGAAAATACTGTGATGAGCCCTTTGTAGCTGAAAGTCAGATCCCAAGAGGTGTGCTTGAATGACAATAGATAATCAATAAACTGCCTTTCAGGAAGGCAGATCTGGTTAACCGGGAAGCTTTTATTTTGCTGAATGATAGTATGAGAATTTTTCACCAAAACTGAATTCTTCAGAGAAATAGAGGAGAGGCTAAGTACTAAGAAGGTACTCTTTCTTCTCCATCCTCCTCTCTCACCGTGCTGTCTTATCTCTAAGTGAATGTCAAATGAACGCTTAAAGAATCCCAGTTTGGTAGGGTACCATCATATGCTCCTGACTGGGAGGATCCCATGGGTCAGTGTGCCTAGCCTAGTAAGAGTTTAGGCTGACTAAGAACTTTGGTTCTAGGTGCAGAGGTGGACACAGAAGCAGATTGTTTTTTCTTTAAATGAGTGTGCTCCTAAAGAGATCCATACTCAGAAGTGCAGATAAACCCAGGTAAACAGTAATGCCCTCTTCTTTTCACTATAGATCAAAAGAAAGGGCAAAGGCCTTAGATCAAAAATAGCATCTAAAGACATCACTCCAAATATAACCCAGTAAAAGAAGTCCTGTGGGGGTAGAACATGAGGATGAGAATGAGGACAACAAGTAAAGTCTAATTACACAGGAGCGAGTATTACTGATTTGAATGACTCGAATGTTGGTGAGGTCGGTTCATGGCAGTGTAGATGAGCAGGTCAAATTATATTTTGTAAATAGGCTCATGCCCTTGTACTGGTAGAGTAAAACCCAAAATTTGCAGTAAGGTTGAACTTTTTTCAAGATTTTACTTTGTGAATTTTTATGCCTTTATCAACTTCATAAAGTGAAATTATGATAAAAATCTCAACCTCAATAAAGGTACTGCAGTATATTTGTATAGTCCTTTACATTTTATAGAGAATATATATATTATATATTATAGATATACAGACATTCATTTATTACATGGAATTTTAAATGGTATAAACATGTGATTTTTCAAAATGTAATACATTCTAGCAGAAGTATATATCTAATTTTGGCCCTAGTTTTACAAGGTACTGTAATTTTTTCAGTAAAAGGGCCATAGTTAAATTTAATCTTCCAATCACTGTAGAGGAAACTAATATACTCACATTAAATGGAATTAGTTGATTATATTAATGTTATGATGATAAATGTAGATAGAAATATGTAGATGCATTGTATTACACTTTAAATACTTTTTCAGATTGTTCAGACTTAGTTTACAATTTAAACTGTTGCAGTTAGAGTTAATGAAGTAATAAAAATTATATGTAAGTTGTTGCATCTTTTCCCCTACTTATAGGGAAGTAAAATTGCTTGAGCAATAACTTTTAGGAAGGATATCAAGGAACATCTTATGTAACTAGTATCTGGCTTTGCATTTTTCCTTATTTGTCTCCTTTACCTCATTCCCATGTGAGATAAATGAAAGGATTTCCCTGAAAGAGCATGCACACATGAGAGCCTGGAGGACTTAACAAGGCTAAACTGGGTCCCCAAAGGCTTCACCTCTTGACCTGTCATTTCCATCATTAGAGATTTATTACTTTGAGCCTTGAAGATTTAACCTATAAGAGAAACTTATTGAAATGCAAATATTCCTAGGAGAAATAGCATCTTAAAATGTAGTCTGCTGATGTTTCCTTAGCAATTAGTTAACTATAAGCTGAGAGCATTCTAGCACTGAAGGGAAGAGGAGACAGTTTGTATCAGGAGACAAAGGTCTCTGCCAAAGTCCTTTTCTGATTCTTTCACTTTTCTCCACATGACTGCAGTAGGAAGGAAAGTATAAAATCTCAGAAAAGAATGGCTGCATCTAGACAGGTTGCCAGGACCAAGGGTTCGCAGAAGTTTCTGTACCCCAAGCATGGCAAGGAAGCAGCAGAGCCAGAGGACATCAATGCACTGGTCTGGCTTGGACTATGAGAATTTAACAGCAAACAGCATGGAGTGAAGTATGAAGGGTTCTGAGCTTAAGACCCTGGAACCCCAGCATGACCAAGATGGGGGGATAAATATCTCAAATGACTGATACTGAATCCCAGCTTGGGTGATACAATCAAATTTAGGTTGCTATAAATAAAATGAACAATTATAAGTTTTCTTTAAGCCCAGACTTTTCCTTGCAACTCAGTTACAAATGAATACTCAGTACAACGGTCAAGGTCTTTTCTGGGAGGTTGATTATATTAAGCAAACGGTTGCATTTGAACGTGATGTTCTTGTTGAACATGCTGTATCCTCTGCAGGTGAATGTGGTTGAAAAGTAGACTTTTGGGCTAACTTTTCTTTGACTGTTAAAAGAAAAAAAATTATGTAAAAAAAAATAAAAAGAAAGAAATGTCTTCCCTTCAGCTGCTAAAATTGCCACCCTCAGAGAACCGTTACAAGTTCTGCCAAAAGTTCTGTTCAATCATCAACGATCCCTATACTGAATATTAAATATATGAACTTATGATTCTATCTCTTATTCTATATCCTGCTTAATTTCTTTTATCAAGATTTTTACCATCTCTCTCTCTCTCTTTTAAAAATTTCCCTCTCATATTCTCTGAAAAAGATTTTGTAGTTCTAAGGCTTGTGAACCCACAGTCAGGTTTAGGATGAACCCTGCTTTCTTGGAACATGATGTCCTCCTTCTCAGCCTATCTTAGCCCTTCTCCTGAACCTCTTCCTGTTAAGCTTTGATGACTGATAATGTTGCATATGTTCAAAATATATTTAGCTCTGGGAACTAGGCCTAAGGGGGATATTCGTTTTATAAAAAAATCATGCTGATTTTTTACTGCCTAGGATACAGTAGACCCTAATAAATATTTGCTGACTACATAATGGTAGCTACGTATGTATATATGAGATTGATGGACAGTTATGTTGTATTTCTGACTTCAATGATAGTTGCTAACTGAAGGCTTAGCTTGTACAAGGCCTCATTCTATCAATAAGTATTTTACATGCTTTAACTTATTTAACCTTCAAAACAATCAGCTGAAGTTGGTCTTATCATTTTCCCCATGTTCCTGAGGAAGCAGAGAGATTAAATAATTGAGGCCACAAGCGGCAGAGCTGGGATTTAATCTAGATGGTCTGGCCACAGACCCCATATACTTAACCATGAATGCACACAAGAAACACTAGAAACATAAAATTTTTACACTCTTTTAAGAAAGAAGGAATACTGTTATAATATGATACTGTTCAGTGCATTCTCCCATATCAGGCAACTGTTTCAAGATATATTCTATAGTGTGGCATTTGTTAAATAACCAGTCTCACTATAGACTATAAGGTGTATGTATTTGTATTGAGGGACATTTGAGAAACTGACCTCTGTAAGGAATCTTTAATCCTTTTGGAAAATCTTTTGTTAAGAGGCCTATATTTAGTGATCGATTTTGTAATTTGCATAAGACAGATTTGCAAAACAAATTGGTTTAATTTTCAGGTGTGAAAACTCTCTGGGAATTGGTAGCTTTTCCTTGATGTAGCAAATATCTTGATCATAGAGACTAACATTTCAAATAACATCTCTGTTTTCACAATCAGGGAGCTTTATTTTATAAAGTCAATAAGATGTAATTACATCAGAGGTTTTATTGAAAAAAAACAACAAAATTAATTTACGTTGCAGAGGGCTATGGTGAGTTTCACACTCATGTGTATTAACACACAGAACTTTAAACAGAAATACGAAACAATTCTAAAAGTTGGATACCACTGAAACTTTCCAATATAATGATAAGCAATAGTTTCATCACATATTTTAAGAAAGCAACAAAGAAAGCATTTCACTTTTGACTTTATCACATAGCTTTGCAGCTTATTTCTTGATATGATACAGGCCCTTGTGGAAAGTATTCAAAAGCCTGCATTAGTTTCCTACTGCTGCTGTAACAGACTACAACAAACTTAGTGGCGACAACACAAATTAATTGTCTCACAATTCTGGAGGCCAGAAGTCATTGGACTACAGTCAGGGTGTCCACAGGGCTCATTCCTACTGGAGGTTCTGGATGAGAATCCATTCTTTGCTTCTTCCAGCTTCTAGAAGCTACTGGCAGTCTTTGACTTACGATCCCAAAACTCCAATCTCTGCTTCAATCACAGTACCTTCTTTCATTTTGAGCCTCTTGCCTCCCTCTAAAAGGACCCTTGTGATTATATTGGGCACATTAGGATAATCAAGAATAATCTCTTCATCTCAATGTCTTTAATTTCATCTGAAAAATTCATTCTGACATATAAAGTAACATATTCACAGGTTCAGGGGTTTAGAATGTTGACATCTTTGCCAGACCTTTATTTAGCTTTACACAAATCCTAACTTATTTTTTATATCTTATTTCACTCCATCCAAACCTTTCCAATCCTTCATTTCTACCTATTGATGGTGTTATTGTAAGCAATATAAAAAAGATTTTCTTGAGATGTAAATTAATGAATCAGTTAAATCAGTCCATCCATTTGTGCATAATTATTATGGCCCAATAGGTTTAATAGGCTTCCTCCACTTTACTGTCTTGTCCTTGGTACTATTTTCTATAGCCAAGAATTGGATGAATAGACCCCTTTTTAAATTTTAAAGTAGTATAAAATATTTATCTTGAATTTTTTGACATTCATCTCTCCTTTCTTAGAGACCTCATGTTTAATTTTAACAAGACTCCCTTCTTAAAAGATTTTAAATGCGTGTAAGAAAGTAACATCTTTAAAAGCTGCCAAAGAGGGAAAGTATAACAGAGTTTCAAAGCTGGATGAAAAGTAAACAAACAAACAAAAAAGAACAATTCAACTAATATATCTCTAAAATGACCAAATGGTAGGAAGCCATGGGATGATTTGCAGACTTGGGGAGCCAGTCAGGGAAGGACAAATGGCCGAGGCATCGGGAGCTGCTCATGTCAGGATGAGTGTGTCTCTAGGTTCACACTGTCTACATGTCCATTAATGAAACCTTAAGACCAACACTTTTTTTTTTGCTGTAAAATTACACTGGAAAAGAACTAGTAGTTTTGTTTATTCACTGTGGAACATCCTATGACAATGAGTAATGCTGTACAAAGGGATGCTGTGGTAAAGAATTGGAGTAGAATACCCGTTTTTTACCTTGTCAGAAAAGAAATGTTTACAAAAATAAAGGGCTTGGCTGTTTTTACATAATCTTCAGGTATTGAAAGTGTTTTGATTTATTTTGGGAGGTGGTGATGGTGCTGTGAGTTCTGAGGGATCTTTCTGGGAAGAACAAAAAGATGTGCCTATAATTACCGAGAAAATGGGAGAAAAACGATGCTTGGTAACTTAGTAAGCCTTTGAGTCCTACTTTCTATACTTTGGCCTGAGAAATGAACAGTTGGGAGAGAGGTTGGGAAAGAGTAAGATTTTACTGATATTCATCAAATGTTGAGATGAGGTCAGGAATAATTGCATGATGCATACAATTATGTACTGTATACTTGATGTTCAAACACATAATAGACACCTTGAATGAAGACTTCAAGTTTTGATTAAACGAGTAACATTTTGGTGTTCCCCCGTATGTTTTCTCATTATATATATATATATTTTTTTGGGGGTATGCGGGCCTCTCACTGCTGTGTCCTCTCCCGTTGCGGAGCACAGGCTCCGGACGCGCAGGCTCAGCGGCCATGGCTCACGGGCCCAGCCGCTCCGCGGCATGTGGGATCCTCCCGGACCGGGGCACGAGCCCGTGCCCCCTGCATCGGCAGGCGGACTCTCAACCACTGCGCCACCAGGGAAACCCTCATTATATTTTTTAAAATGTAATCAAAAACATTTATTGAGTGCTTGTCATGTGTCAGACACTTGGCCATGCCCTAAGTTGACGAAAACAAACACCTGACTTTATGGGGCTTATTGTCCATTACAGAAAAACAGACATATGAATAAATAATGAAAAGCAACCAAATAAGGAAAGAGCATAAACTAATGCAATAATTCCAAAAATTGGCACCCATGGAGAGAGATAAGATTCTAGAGTGGAACAGAGAGACTTCCTGAAGTCCTGAATAGTATAGATAATAACAAAGTACTGAACTATGGATTCTTACCAGTATCCCCAAAGTTGGGGAGAAGCAAATAAGTGCTCATATCTTTTTATTCTTCTTACTGGAGAATAATAAAAACAGCAGTTGGGAAGGAACAAGTATAAGTGAGAGACTTGGCTAGGTTGGATATTTCTCAAGAAAATAAAGCTCTACAGCTGGACACCCAATTGGAGGAATAATGCAAAGAATGGGGTTATCTCAGATAAGAGTAGATGGAGTGGGCTGTGGTATAGTGAATGTAATAGGCTCTTAGAGAAGAAGCAGCCCAGGTATTCCAACGAAGAGTACAAATTTGTATCAGCTGAGCTCTGTTCCCCCTCTTGTCAGGCTACAAAATTGTGGATGGATGATAAGACCCTGGCCATGAAAGCTGCTTAGGTGATAACAATTTGCAGCCAGGACTGACTGAGAACCACTGGTCTAAGGGAAAGAAAATATAACCCCCACCAAATGAAACACAGCCAAGGTGTCATCTCACAGATGAGAGAACTCAAATCCAGCATTCATGAATCAAAAGAAAGAAACCAGGAAGGTGAAGCTTTGGGCAATCTTGCATATACCCATTAACATACAAAACTACTGCAGGACAGCTTACAAAATAAATGACCTGTGAGCATAAAAAGGTTATGATCATGAAAGACAAAGACTGAGGATCTGTTAAAGATTAAATTAGAGTAAATGACATAACAACTAAATGTAGTGAATAATCCTGGATTGATTGTGGATCATAAAAAGAACAGTAGTGGGACAACTGGTGACATCTGAATGTAGTCTGGAGTTTAGATAATACTATTACATACTATTACATCCATGGTAATTTCCTGATTTTTTTTTAAACATCTTTATTGGAGTATAATTGCTTTACAATGGTGTGTAGTTTCTGCTTTATAACAAAGTGAATCAGCTATACAGATACATATATCCCCATATCTCCTCCCTCTTGAGTCTCCCTCCCACCCTCCCTATCCCACTGCTCTAGGTCGTAACAAAGCACCGAGCTGATCTCCCTGTGCTATGTGGCTGCTTCCCGCTAGCTATCTATTTTACATTTGGTAATGTATATATGTCCATGCCACTCTCTCACTTTGTCCCAGCTTAGCCTTCCCCTCCCCATGTCCTCAAGTCCATTCTCTACATCTTCATCTTTATTCCTGTCCTGCTCCTAGGTTCTTCAGAACTTTTTTTTTTTTTTTTTTTTAGATTCCATATATATGTGTTAGCATATGCTATTTGTTTTCCTCTTTCTGACTTACTTCACTCTGTATGACAGATTCTATGTCCATCCACCTCGCTACAAATAACTCAATTTTGTTTCTTTTTATTGCTGAGTAATATTCCATTGTATATCTATGCCACATCTTCTTTATCCATTCTTCTGTTGATGGACACTTAGGTTGCTTCCATGTCCTGGCTATTGTAAATAGAGCTGCAGTGAACATTGTGGTACATGACTCTTTTTGAATTATGGTTTTCTCAGGGTATATGCCAAGTAGTGGGATTGCTGGGTCGTATGGTAGTTCTATTTTTAGTTTTTTAAGGAACCTCCATACTGTTCTCCATAGTGGCTGTATCCATTTACATTTCCACCAACAGTGCAAGAGGGTTCCCTTTTCTCCACACCCTCTCCAGCATTTATTGTTTGTAGATTTTTTGATGATGGCCATTCTGACCAGTGTGAGGTAATACCTCATTGTAGTTTTGATATGCATTTCTCTAATGATTAGTGATATTGAGCATCCTTTCATGTATTTGTTAGCAATCTGTCTATCTTCTTTGGAGAAAGGTCTATTTAGGTCTTCTGCCCATTTTTGGATAGGGTTGTTTGTTTTTTTGATATTGAGCTGCATGAGCTGCTTGTAAATTTTGGAGATTAATCCTTTGTCAGTTGCTTCATTTGCAAGTATTTTCTGCCATCCTGAGGGTTGTCTTTTCATCTTGTTTATGGTTTCCTTTGCTGTGCAAAAGCTTTTACGTTTCATTAGGTCCCATTTGTTTATTTTTATTTCCCTTTCTCTAGGAGGTGGGTCAAAAAGGATCTTGCTGTGCTCTATGTCATAGTGTGTTCTGCCTATGTTTTCCTCTAAGAGTCTGATAGTTTCTGGCCTTACATTTAGGTCCTTAATCCCTTTTTTTTTTTTTTTTTTTTGCGGTATGCGGGCCTCTCACTGTTGTGGCCTCTCCCATTGCGGAGCACAGGCTCCAGACGCGCAGGCTCAGCATCCATGGCTCACGGGCCCAGCCGCTCCGCGGCACGTGGGATCTTCCCAGTCTGGGACATGAACCTGCGTCCCCTGCATCGGCAGGCAGACTCTCAGCCACTACACCACCAGGGAAGCCCCTTAATCCATTTTGAGTTTATGTTTCTGTATGGTGTTACGGAGCATTCTAATTTCATTTTTTCCATGTAGCTGTCCAGTTTTCCCACCACCACTTATTGAAAAGGCTGTCTTTTCTCCATTGTATATTCTTGCCACCTTTATCAAAAATAAGGTGGCCATATGTGCATGGGTTTACCTCTGGGCTTTCTATCCTGTACCGTTGATCTCTATTTCTGTTTCCGTGCCAGTACCATACTGATGATTACTGTAGCTTTGTAGAGTGTGAAGTCTGGGAGCCTGAGTCCTCCAGCTCCGTTTGCCTTTCTCAAGATTGCTTTGGCTATTCGGGGTCTTTTGTGTTTCCATACAAATTGTGAAATTTTTTGTTCTAGTTCTTTGAAAAATGCCATTGGTAGTTTGACAGGGATTGCACTGAATCTGTAGATTCCTTTGGGTGGTATAGTCATTTTCACAATGTTGATTCTTCCAATCCAAGAATATGGTATATCTCTCCATCTGTTTGTATCATCTTTAATTTCTTTCATCAGTGTTTTATAGTTTTCTGCATACAGGTCTTTTATCTCCTTAGGTTGGTTTATTCCTAGGTATTTTATTCTTTTTGTTGCAATGGTGAATGGGATTGTTTCCTTAATTTCTCTTTCAGATTTTTCATCATTAGTGTATAGGAATGCAAGAGATTTCTGTGCATTAAGTTTGTATCCTGCTACGTTACCAAATTAATTGATTAGCTCTAGTAGATTTCTGGTAGAATCTTTAGGATTGTCTACGTAGAGTATCATGTCATCTGCAAACAATGACAGATTTACTTCTTCTTTTCCGATTTGGATTCCTTTTATTTCTTTTTCTTCTCTGATTGCTGTGGATAAAACTCCCAACACTAGGGCTTCCCTGGTGGCGCAGTGGTTGAGAGTCCGCCTGCTGATGCAGGGGACACGGGTTCGTGCCTCGGTCCGGGAAGATCCCACATGCTGTGGAGCGGCTGGGCCCATGAGCCATGGCCGCTGAGCCTGCGCTTCTGGAGCCTGTGCTTCGCAACGGGAGAGGCCACAACAGTGAGAGGCCTGCGTACCGAAAAAAAAAAAAAAAAAAAAAACTTCCAAAACTATGTTGAATAAGAGTGGTGAGAGTGGGCAGCCTTGTCTTGTTCCTGATCTTAGTGGAAATGCTTTCAGTTTTTCACAACTGAGAATGATGGTGGCTGTGGGTTTGTCATAAATGGCCTTTATTATGTTGAGGTAAGTTCCCTCTATGCTTACTTTCTGGAGGATTTTTATTATAAATGGGCGATGAATTTTGTCGAAAGCTTTTCTGCATCTATTGAGATGATCATGTGGCTTTTCTCCTTCAATTTGTTAATATGGTGTATCACATTGATTGATTTGCGTATATTAAAGAATCCTTGCATTCCTGGAATAAACCCCACTTGATCATGGTGTATGATCCTTTTAATGTGCTGCTGGATTGTTTGCTAGTATTTTGTGAGGATTTTTGCATCTATGTTCATCAGTGATATTGGCCTGTAGTTTTCTTTCTTTGTGACATCCTTGTCTGTTTTGGTATCAGGGTGATGGTGGCCTCGTAGAATGAGTTTGGGAGTGTTCCTCCCTTTGCTATATTTGGAATAGTTTGAGAAGGATAGGTGTTAGCTCTTCTCTAAATGTTTGCTACAGTTCGCCTGTGAAGCCATCTGGTCCTGGGCTTTTGTTTGTTGGAAGATTTTTAATCACAGTCTCAATTTCAGTGCTTGTGATTGATCTGTTTATATTTTCTATTTCATCCTGGTTCAGTCTCAGAAGGTTGTGCTTTTCTAAGAATTTGTCCATTTCTTCCAGGTTGTCCATTTATTGGCATATAGTTGCTTCCGGTAATCTCTCATGATCCTTTGTATTTCTGCAGTGTCAGTTGTTACTTCTCCTTTTTCATTTATAATTCTATTGATCTGAGTCGTCTCCTTTTTTTTCTTGAGGAGTCTGGCTAATGGTTTTTCAATTATGTTTATCTTCTCAAAGAACCAGCTTTTAGTTTTATTGATCTTTGCTATTGTTCCCTTCATTTCTTTTTCATTTATTTCTAATCTGATCTTTATAATTTCTTTCCTTTGCTAACTTTGGGGTTTTTTTGTTCTTCTTTCTCTAATTGCTTTAGATGTAAGGTTAGGTTGTTTATTTGAGATTTTTCTTGTTTCTTGAGGTAGGATTGTATTGCTATAAACTTCCCTCTTAGAACTGCTTTTGCTGCATCCCATAGGTTTTGGGTCATTGTGTTTTCCTTGTCATTTGTTTCTAGGTATTTTTGATTTCCTCAGTGATCTCCTGGTTATTTAGTAGTGTATTGTTTAACTTCCATGTGTTTGTATTTTTTACAGAATTTTTCCTATAATTGATATCTAGTCTCAAAGCTTTGTGGTTGGAAAAGATACTTGATATGATTTCAATATTCTTAAATTTACCAAGGCTTGATTTGTGACACAAGATATGATCTATCCTGGGAAGTGTTCCAGAAGCACTTGAGAAGAAAGTTTATTCTATTGTTTTGGATGGAATGTTTTACAAATATCAATTAAGTCCATCTTGTTAAATGTGTCATTTAATGCTTGTGTTTCCTTATTTATTTTCATTTTGGATGATCTGTCCATTGGTGAAAGTGGGGTATTAAAGTCCCGTACTATGATTGTGTTACTGTCGATTTCCCCTTTTATGGCTGTTAGCATTTGCCTTATGTATTGAGGTGTTCCTATGTCGGGTGCATAAATATTTACAATTGTTATATCTTCTTTTTGGATTGATCCCTTGATCATTATGTAGTGTCCCTCTTTGTCTCTTGTAATAGTCTTTATTTTGAAGTCTATTTTGTTTGATATGAGAATTGCCACTCCAGCGTTCTTTTGATTTCCATTTGCATGGAATATCTTTTTCCATTCCCTCACTTTCAGTCTGTATGTGTCCCTAGGTCTGAAGTGGGTCTCTTGTAGACAGCATATGTATGGGTCTTGTGTTTGTATCCATTCATCCAGTCTATGTCTTTTGGTTGGAGCATTTTATCCATTTACATTTAAGGTAGTTATCGATATGTATGCTCCTGTTACCAGTTCTTAATTGTTTTGGGTTTGTTATTGTAGGTCTTTTCCTTCACTTCTATTTCCTGCCTAGAGAAGTTCCTTTAGCATTTGTTGTAAAGCTCATTTGGTTGTGCTGAATTCTCTTAGCTTTTGCTTATCTGTAGAGGTTTTAATTTCTTCATCAAATCTGAATGAGATCCTTGCTGGGTAGAGTAATCTTGGTTGCAGGTTTTTCCCTTTCATCACCTTAAATATGTCCTGTCACTCCCTTCTGGCTTGCAGAGTTTCTGCTGAAAGATCAGCTGTTAACCTTATTGGGGTCCCCTTGTATGTTATTGGTTGTTTATCCCCAGCTGCTTTTACTGTTTTCTCTTTGTATTTAATTTTTGATAGTTTGATTAATATGTGTCTTAATGTGTTCATCCTTGGATTTATCCTGTATGGGACTCTCTGTGTTTCCTGTATTTGATTGACTATTTCCTTTCCCATATTAGTTATGTTTTCAACTATAATGTCTTCAAATATTTTCTCAGTCCCTTTCTTTTTCTCTTCTTCTTCTGGGACCCCTATAATTCGAATGTTGGTGCATTTAATGTCCCAGAGGTCTCTGAGACTGTTCGCAATTATTTTCATTCTTTCTTCTTTATTCTGCTCTGTGGTATTTATTTCCATTATTTTATCTTCCAGGTCACTTATCCGTTCTTCTGCATCAGTTATTCTACTATTGATTCCTTCTAGAGAATTTTTAATTTCATTTCTTGTGTTTGTTTGCTCTTTAGTTCTTCTATGTCCTTGTTAAATGTTTCTTGTATTTTCTCCATTCTATTTCCATGATTTTGGATCATCTTTACTATCATTACTATGAATTCATTTTCAGGTAGACTGCCTGTTTCCTCTTCATTTTTTTGGTCTGGTGGTGTTTTACCTTGCTCCTTCATCTGCTGTGTGTTTCTCTGTCTTCTCATTTTGTTTTACTTACTATGTTTGGGGTCTCCTTTTCACAGGCTGCAGGTTCGCAGTTCCCGTTTTTTTTTTGGTGTGTGCCCCCAGTGGCTAAGGTTGGTTCAGTGGGTTGTGTAGGCTTCCTGGTGGAGTGGACTGGTGCCTGTGTTCTGGTGGATGAGGCTGGATCTTGTCTTTCTTGTGAGCGCACCATGTCCGGGGGTGTGTTTTGGGGTGTCTGTGACCTTGTTATGATTTTAGGCAGCCTTTCTGCTGATGGGTGGGGTTGTGTTCCTGTCTTGCTAGTTGTTGGCATAGGGTGTCTAGCACTGTAGCTTGCTGGTCGTTGAGTGGACGTGGGTCTTAGCGTTGAGATTGAGATCTCCGGGAGAGCTTTCGCTGTTTGCTATTATGTGGAACTGGGAGGTCACTGGTGGACCAGTGTTCTGAACTCGGCTCTCCCATCTCAGAGGCACAGACCTGACACCTGGCAGGAGCACCAAGACCCTGTCAGCCACACAGCTCAGAAGAAAAGGGAGAAAAGAATAAAGAAAGAAATACATAAAATAAAATAAAGTTATTAAAGTAAAAAAACAATAAATTACTAAAAATTAAAAATATAAAACGTAATTAAAAGAAAAAAAATAAAAGAAAGAAAGAAAGAAGAGAGCAACCAAACTAAGAAAAACCCCACCAATGATAGCAAGTGCTAAAAGCTATACTAAAAAAAAAAAAAAAAAAACTGACAGAGAGAACCCTAGGACAAATGGTAAAAGCAAACCTATACAGACAAAATCACACAAAGAAGCATACACATACACACTCACAAAAAGAGAAAAAGGAAAAAAAAATATATTTTTTTTTAAAAAGGAAGAGAGCAACCAAATCATTAAACAAATCTACTAATGATAATAAACTCTAAATACTAAACTAAGATAAACATAAAACCAGAAAGCAGTCAGTTGCATACAGCAAACCCCAAGTCTGCAGTTGCTCCCAAAGTCCACCACCTCAATTTTGGGATGGTTCATTGTCTATTCAGGTATTCCACAGACGCAGGGTACACCAAATTGATTGTGGAGATTTAATCCACTGCTCCTGAGGCTGCTGGGAGAGATTTCCCTTTCTCTTCTTTGTTCGCACAGCTCCTGGGGTTCAGCTTTGGATTTGGCCCCGCCTCTACATGTAGGTCGCCAGAGGGCGTCTGTTCTTCGCTCAGACAGGATGGGGTTAAAGGAGCAGCTGATTCGGGGGCTCTGGCTCACTCAGGCCGGGGGAGAGGGAGGGGCACGGAGTGCGGGGCGGGCCTGCAGCGGCAGAGGCCGGCGTGACGTTGCAACAGCGTGAGGCGCGCCGTGCGTTCTCCCGGGGAAGTTGTGCCGGGATCACGGGACGCTGGCAGTGGCGGGCTGCGCAGGCTCCCCGGAAGGGGAGTGTGGATAGTGACCTGTGCTCACACACAGGCTTCTTGGTGGCTGCAGCAGCAGCCTTAGGGTGTCATGCCGGCTCTCATGTCCGCGCTGATAGCTGTGGCTCGCGCCCATCTCTGGAGCTCGTTTAGGTGGTGCTCTGAATCCCCCGCTCCTCTTGCACCCTGAAACAATGGTCTCTTGCCTCTTAGGCAGTTTCAGACTTTTTCCCAGACTCCCTCCCAGCTAGCTGTGGTGCACTAACCCCCTTCAGGCTGTGTTTACGCAGCCAACCCCAGTCCTCTCCCCGGGATCTGACCTCTAAAGCCTGAGCCTCAGCTCCCAGCCCCCACCTGCCCCAGCAGGTGAGCAGAGAAGCCTCTCAGCCTGGTGAGTGCTGGTCGGCACTGATCCTCCGTGCAGGAATCTCTCCACTTTGCCCTCTGCACCCCTGTTGCTGCGCTCTCCTCCATGGCTCTGAAGCTTCCCCACCACCACCACTCGCCTCCGCCATTGAAGGGGCTTCCTAGTGTGTGGAAACTTTTCCTCCTTCACAGCTCCCTCCCAGAGGTGCAGGTCCTGTCCCTATTCTTTTGTCTCTTTTTTTTTTTCTTTTGCCCTACCCAGGTACATGGGGAGTTTCTTGCCTTTTGGGAAGTCTGAGGTCTTCTGCGAGCGTTCAGTAGGTGTTCTGTAGGAGTTTTTCCATGTGTAGATGTATTTCTTATGTGTTTGTGGGGAGGAAGGTGATCTCCACGTTTTACTCCTCTGCCATCTTGAAGGTCTCTCCCTAATTTCCTGATTTTGATAATTGCACTGTGTTTATATAAGCGAATGTCCCTGCTTTTAAGAACTACACACTGAATAATTTGTAGGTAAAGATTATGTCTGCAACTTTCTCTTATCTTCTCAGGTAAAGCAGTTGTGGTAAAACATAATATTTGAGGCATCTAGGCATAAGGTAAACTGGAATACCTTGCACTGCTTTTGCTACTTTTCTGTAGGATTGCATCTATATCAAAATAAAAAAGTTTTTTGGAAAAAACAAAGTAAGTATTAAAACCTGAACAATATAAGATTAACAATATAACTAAAAAATAGAACGGCAGAGGGAAAACATAGAATTATAAAAGTATAAAAGCCTTTATGTTCCTTAGCAAGAAGTTAATTAATACTGTCTGAAACTTAATGGTTTGGGGGAGAAAAAAATCTGAGTCCAATGTCTTTATGCTTTTTGTAAACTTATTTGGTAAACTTGTAAGTCTTTTAAACAGTAATATCTGTTATCCTGAGGAATGATTTCCTTGGTTAAGTATTGATAGTTCCTTTGGATGTTTTATCATTTTTTTTTCTCTTGTTAAAATCACAAAGTTAATATCTATAATATGGTTCCTTTTAATGTCAGGTAACCTGGCTTTCATATTCTATCTGTATATATGTTTTATATGATGACTTGAACAATAATTACATAATAATAATAAAGTTTACTTCTGGATGATAAAGTTTTGAGTTTTCTTAAACTTTAATCTTCCTGATTTTGAGCACTATTTGAATTATATACTGTGAGCAGAATGCACTTTTAAACAAAAGGGATTTTATTTTTAAAAAAACAAAAAAAGATTAAAAGCGATAAACCAAAAATTTTACCTTGATAAATTATAGACGAAGGGAATATAGATTCTTGTTACTTTCTTCTTTGTACTTTTCTGTATTTTAAAAATTCACCATATTTAAAAGAAATTAATTAATAAAGTTACAGAACTGAATTTGGGTCCCCTTGTCCAGCACACAGCAAAGCCAATCTACTGATACCAGGTTGTGGTGAAGGAAAGTACAGCATTTATTGCAAGGCTTCAAGCAAGGATTATGGGCAGCTAATGCTCAAAAGACTTCTGATGGCTTTCAGGAAAGCGTTTTTAAAGTGAGAGAAGGGGTCACAGGGTGTGTGATCAGCTGATGCACAATTCTCTGATTGGTTGTTGGTGAGGTAACAGGGTGGTGTTTCAGGAATCTCAGTCATCAACCTTCTGGTTCCAACTGGTCTGGGGTCTACATGCTGGTTGTCAGCATGCAGTTAAATTCTTCCACCTGATGAGGATTTTAGTATCTGCAAAACAACTCAAGGATATGGCTCAGGATATTATCTGTAGCCTTGAGGAGGAAATAAAGGTCCTTGACTTTGTTTTACAGCTAAACTATTATTATTTTGTCTTGCTTCACTGTTTTCCTTTGTTTCTGTATTTTCTCACTTCTCTGATTTAATTTGCTCTTTGGAACCCCAGGAAGGCCAAGGAGGCTAAAGCTTTTCTACAAACAAGAGGCAGGGGACATGGGGGTGGTGGTGTCTGTACCTGGGAAGGCACCACAGTGTCCTACTGAGTTTCAGTAATAAACATAATACAATTTTATAGACAGTGCATTGGGAGTATATATAGTGTGCAGTTGGAAAGGTAGTAGGAAGTGGTCATTTCTAACTGAGGGGCCAGGAAATGCTTCCTGTGCATGGTGATCCCCGAGCTGAACCTGGTGAGATGAGATGTGATGGGTAGATGGAGATAGGATGGAGGGAGGACTGCAGAAGGGATCCCATGAGCAACGACCATTCTCTTGAAGTAACCTGGTAACCAGTAGGCTTGTGTAGAGACTGTGTGGAGTGGGGGCTTGGGGGAAGCAGTAGTGGCAGGGGTAAATTGGTGGCTGGGAGGGTGGTGCAAAGTAAGAGATCAGAATAAAAAATTAAGAATGGGCCATTGGAAGTCTTTAATAGCCATATTAAAGCGTTATAGGCTTTATCTCATAGGCTAGTGGATTTAAGATCAGGCTTTCCAAGATGAAATAGCACCTGGAGGGACCTCCATGTAGTGGAGGACAAAGGACGTGTGATGGGGCGGAGGCAGACGGAAGAGTAAGTGAGGTTCCATTGCTCAACACAACTTCAACAGGAGCAACTCCAAGTTTACCTGGTTGACATGTTGAACTTCTATTTTAAGAAAGGTTTTATGGCAAAATGTTACAGAATCCATAGCTCCATGGCCTGTAAGCTCTTGGGGTAGTTAAGATAGGTAGCATTTGGCTTCAAGTCTTTAGAATATCTAATTGGACAGATTTTATTCCTTGGGTCATGTTGTCACAGGGTGAAGTCTGACAGAGAGAGAGGCTTTCACAAACACATTAGAAGTATCCCATTACTGTATTATTCTATGGCAATTCCATTTGCCTCTTACCACATCATTTCAACTACTCATATCTACAGGAAGGGAAGGAATACCCATTGGGAGGTAGAGAGAATCTCATGAGAGTAGGGTGGTGGGGATATTCTGCTGATTCAGCTACCTTTGCTTTTTGTCCTGAGAGGTTTGATATTCACATATGCTATACCACACTCTTCATTGTCCCTTGGTAAAAATTTGAAAAGAAAAACAAAAAAAAACCCTTAAGTATGTATACCAGATATGGGGAAACATGTCCTTCATCTTTCAAGAATTAGTTGAAGAGGAAAGGAAAAACTATTCTGACAGGGAGCTCTATGGAAGAAGGGTAGCAGATTTGACATTTTCTGTCTGATTTTATATCAATTCTACTTTAGAATTAGATGTTAAAAAGATTATTAATATTTTGACAATTTTCTGACACCTCCTTCCCCCACATCCCAGTATGTGAAAACTATGTTTTAGGACCATGAAAAGCTAAAAGAGATATTTCAGTGGAGAAGTAACAGGACCAGATTCACATTTTAGAATCATTACCCTGGCAGAAATGAGGTTTCTACAGTTTATGGAAATTACATTGGGGCACAAAACACGAGATTATTGCAATAAGAAGATGAGGGATTGAAATGGAGAAGCCTTTCCAGAAATATTTGCTGAATGGATGGATGGGTGGATGAAAGAGATCCTGAGCTGAGGCAACAAGATAGGAGCATATTCAGCTGCAAGACGTCGAGGTATATCAAAGAGGTAGGCTACAAGGCACACAGACTGGATGCTGAGAGAAAGATGAAAGAGATTATCTGGGTAATGTCTAGGTTTCTGGATAGGGCCACAGAGCATCATGATGATACCTTTTTTTTTTTTTCTAAGATAGGTACATAGAGAAGAGTTGGAAAAGTGATACATTTTGTTCTGGATAAACTGCTTTTGAGATGAGCATGGGATATCTGGGTAGAGATATTCAGTAGGCTTATGGAGAGAATGGAGGAAGCCATCCAGACTGAATAGAAATATCTAGGCTTACCAGCATAGGGGAGTAATTGAAGTCAGTTATAGGGAAGGAAATTGCTCAGGGATAATGAGTAGATAGGAGGAGGAAAGAATGCCAAGGAACACCAATTTTAAGGAAAATCAGAGGATGAGGAACCAACAAAAGAGACTGAGAAATACTAATCAGCCAGGAAGTATATTCTACCCCACCCTTATCACAGTGCATATTTGCGTATGTGTCTGTCATCCTTTCCGGACTAAGTCTGTTAAGGAATGGAACCATTTCATTCCAAAAACCTGAAATAGGGCAAATAGTAGATGATAAATAAATGTTGCTTAAGTACATACACATGTTTTCATTATAATATATATTTTTGATTACTTTAAGCTCTTTCCCTGTGTATTTGGTGGATGTTCATGTTCATAACTTAGTAAAGTTACCCATTTTTGTGTAGCACTTCATTAACTGTAATTATTACCCTTACATAACTGTGGCCAGAGAAACATTAGCCCACCATGGCTGAATTTTAGGAACATTGGCCCAAACAGTAGGAGCAAATAACTTGAGACAGCATACAGGCAATACCGATAATGCTCACAGATTTTTGCAGGCTTCCATAAATCACCAGGAAGCCAAGGTACCTCAGCAACAATAACTTGACTACAGATGTAAAATACTCCCTCAGAGAACAGGAAAAAATACTTTCCTTCTGTAAAGTTGTTTAACATTCTGAACCACTTTTATAAATTAATTTGCAGCTGAAGTAATAGCATTTCTACATATATATTTTGCATTAATGCAAATCTAGATCTAATATTCAGGAAAATCATTTTACATTGTTAATATTATTTCTAGCTATAGCCTGCGTGGCTGACATGACGTGCCTACAGGGATGATTTCAGAAGCACTTGAAAAGCCCTCTGTCCTCTCAAATACAGCCCTCATCTGCTCTCTGACTCTTCTCATTCCCTTATTCTGTAAGATGGTTATTAGATTTAAGGATTACAACTGAAACACCCATTACAAGGAGGGCATAGTGACTTACTTCTTCAATAACAAGTTATGAGCAATTGTGAAATTTGGAAAGTAGAACAATCCTACATTTAAGTGCTGTTTTTGGAGGAAATTGTTAACTTTCATGTCATAATTAACCCTTGTCAATTACAGAAAAATATATTCATTTGATCAATTTTATAGCCCTTTGTTACTGATTCTCTTAAATCTCAAAAAAAGCAGTCCTGGCCATTAAATCATAAGCTCTTTGAGGGTAGAAAGAGCCTCTTAATCACCTTTATATCCTGCCCTTGGTGCTAGCATCTAACAGGGTCTTGCATAGGGAGGAGAAAGAGAGAAGTGAAAGGTATGTTCCAGAGTAGGAAATGGTTAAGACAAAGCAATCAGGGAACACCAAGAATAAATGACCCATAAAAATGTGTGATGACGTGAAACAATATGAAGAAAAAAAAAAGGAAGTTTCCTTCTTTTGAGAGACGGTGTCTAGGATTCTTCTTGGGGAAGGAGTTTTTGTTACAGGGGGAATGTTCCCTCCACAAGGCACAGAAGAGTTGTGGACAATGAAAGGAGAAGCCCCAGGGAGCCCTCAACCTGATGCTGAGTTTATGCATGCTGTTTATGCATGCTCCAAAAATAACATCTCTTTGGAGTCCTGGCTTCAGAGGAAACTGATAGAACTAAAAGTACATTTGACATGTTCATTACGCAAGGAAATTAATCCATTATGGCAATTAGTGTACTCTTTTCAAACTAAAACCAACTGAAGGAAATTATAAAGGTAAGTAATTTCTTTTTTTAAAGATAAGTAATTTTAAGGAGCATTCCAAGTTGTCTTTTCACAAAGAAAACTGAGAACATTTGATTTAATAAAAATAAAAAAAATTATTTTATTTTACTTTTTAAAAAGAAAACAAAAAAAAAACTTTCCAAAAAGTAGAAAGAGAACATTTGAACAAGGCCAGGGTTTGATCTTATCAGAAAATGATACACCCAAGTTTCACTAACCCTTTTAAAACCACTATCATTTTTAGCACAGCAGACAAGAATAACACAAGGGTATGATTTCCAAGTGAGAAATACATTGTCTCAATAAATATTAAACCATACATATAAAGTAATATTTCAAATACATAAAGTAGAATTAATGTAGAAAAATATGTAAAGTAGCATTTCATTTAAAGAAAAAAATCCAAAAGACTAATATTAAAATGTGAATGTGATTTTACATGTCAATGTATATGAGTTTTAAAGTAATGCATGTTACAATATTTATCTTCTTGAAATTTCACATATCATGTACCTACCATTGGAGTCATCAGTAGGTGGCAATATATTTGTTTACTATGTCCAGAAATGAGTTGAAGGGGCAGATGGCAATATTGATAATAAATATGCAATGGAGATATAAAAGACTTTTCTTATACTAATTCAACTTTTTATAAGCAAAATATTAGGATATATTTATGTAAAATTTAAATTTGCATGTTGGAAACAAATAGCAAATAGAACATTTTTCCCCTAGCATAAGGTTATGCTTAAAACATTAACATTTAAATTGCATGAATTTTAATAATGTCTCTAAACAATGTGTTTTCTGGCATTTATTCAGGAACTGACTAGCGAGGGGCAGTGCAGAGATCCAACCAAGTCTTTCTTTCCTCTTTTTTACTTTAAAAAAAAAAAATTTTATACTGGGGTATAGTTGATTAACAGTTTTGTGTTAGTTTCAGGTGTACAGCAAAGTAATTCCGTTATACATATACATGTATCTCTTCTTTTTAAACCTAAGTCTTTTTTGATTCCAAAGCCCAGATCTTTCACTTTGCCAAGTGCATCTCATGGCACTATGCCACCTGATGATTCCTTTTCATGCTGCCTGTTTAATATCGGTCCCTCCTGCACAAAGAGGGAGTCAAGTGTGAACCTCCTTGAGGGTTGACTCTGCCATGTTAATTCAGAGTGGTTGCTTTCTGATAGATTGTTTCCCACTGACTTTCATAATTAAAACATATGCAATATGAAAAATAACTTGAAATGTTACACAATCTTTTCTCCATATTAATACATATATAGGGATGTGGTATTCTAGACACAGGTACCAAAACAAGGCTGTTTTGTTCTTTGCATTTTTAGTAGGGGTCATAATTTCATATTTGCAAATAATACAAGTAGAAATGCTAATGCTGTGTCTACAAGAGCTCTTCCCTTTTGAAGATATAAGCAAAGGCAGTAGCTATCTGTGACCATGACTCAAAAGGGCTGTGTTTTCTTCCCTAATGCATTGAGGCTGCATATTAGTTTACAACTGGAGTCACTAGTCATTCTATTTCTCCCCTTGCAGTTTCATCATTTTGCGTAAAATGTACCATTTCATGACTACTTGCCATGTTCCAAGCTACCTGTGTGTTTTTGTTTTTTTTTTTCAGTACGCGGGTCTCTCACTGTTGTGGCCTCTCCCGTTGTGGAGCATAGGCTCCGGACGCGCAGGCTCAGCGGCCATGGCACACGGGCCCAGCCGCTCCGCGGCGTGTGTGATCTTCCCGGACCGGGGCACGAACCCATGTCCCCTGCATCGGCAGGCGGGCTGTCAACCACTGCGCCACCAGGGAAGCCCCTGCCTGTGTGTTTTAAATATACCTGCTGCACAGTGGTGCCACTTCATTTCATCATACGGCTACTGCCAGAATGTCCAAGCTTTGCACCCATCAAACTTGTGGAGTTTGTTGAAGCCAATAGCGTTAGTAGACTCCAGTGTCAATACTCTGGCTTCATTCCATGACCTCCAAGTTGGTGATCCTCTCTTGCTATTTAGTGCTAATTATGGCTTTAAATTATGTTGATGAGGTAGTCAAAGAATTAGATGTGATTAATATTAAATATAAAAGATCTAAATCTCTCATGGACATAAAGTAGGTTACACAGTTATCTTCATTCTATATGCCTTTACTTTGGTCTGAAATAATTTCTTTAACATTTTCATTTGGATCATAATTAAGAAATGAAGCTGAATGAGCCACATTTGCTCTAAGAATGAATAAGAATTAAATCACTGTGCTGTCATTCTCCCTTGGGCAACAAATCTTTGCCCTTGAAAGTGTATCCATTAAGTATCATAGTGTTTTGTGCTTGGCCCTGTGTAAGTCACTATTGTCAGCAATGTTTGGATGAAAGGATGAGAGGAATGCTTATGAAATTTTCAGGACACTAGGAAGTATCAGAAATTCAGTAAATTAGGATTAAGATTTAAAATTATTCCAGGAGACTAGAATATTTCAGCAAAACAAGTGGAATAAAATTTAAAATAGAAACTGGGAGGATTATGAATTTAAACATAAAAGTTTAACTTTATATGTAAAAGATGTAGACACCTGCACAAAAGAAATTCCTATAAAAATCTGGAGGATTTAGTTCACATGGAATTAAGTTTTGACCAACAATATGATGCTAGTACAATCCGTCTCAATTTTATTTACTGTTACCATGTATTACTGTGTATCTGCCATTTAACTAGGTAGTTTTACATATTACCTGGGGAAGATAAATAAAAGCACTTCAAGTGGTAATTCCTTGTATCTTCTTTAAAATTATGAGCATACCACATAGGAGTAATTAACTGAAGGTATTTCTTTAGGAAGTTAAACTTAGGTATTCTAGGGACATTCCTTTCTGGACATCTAATGAATATAAGAATAAAATAAAGAACCATGAGTGTTCATTAATTCTTTCTTTGACTATGCCCTCTTAAGTTCCATTTGTTCCTTGACTATGCCCTCTTAAATTCCATTTGTTCCAGCCATGATTTTAGCAGTCTTAGTCAGTTGATGTCAACATTTTCTGACACATCTGATTTGACAGTTTACACTGTTGAAGAAACAGTCCTAATGCTAAGTATAATGTTGAAGAAACATTCCTAACAATGTATTATCTGTAGGTTGCTACAGATATTGAAGGATAATTTTTTGTCTCAGAAATAGTTTTCTTTTTAAATACACAAGTTCTTTGTCAAATGTTTGATAGAAACTCTGGGGTTATGCACTGAAAAGAATAAGAGGTGATTTCTATCTGGAAGTGTTGTTGACAGCTATTTCTCATAGCTCCCTCGCCTGTGAAAGGAGCTTACTGTTGTCTTTGTCCAACTTTAAGTGTGAGTAGAGGTGCACCCGATGAGTGTGTCAGCATGAGTTTGCTTCAAAATATATCTCTGAGGTAGGTAAATAAATTTAACAATGGCACATTGGAGAGACTCATTCAACCTTATCTGGGACCACCCTAGTCATGAATGCTGTAGAAGTGATTCTTAATCTTGGGTCTCAGTTTATACCTGGTGAGCTCTTCAGCCTCAGAAAGGACAAAATTTGATGTTTCTTAAGCAATTAAATGTTAATTTAATTCTGATCCCAGAAGGCTTCTGATTTCCATTTACATGTGTTGATACAACAAAACATAAATTGACTGTACTTCCAGATCCAGTGGCATATTTGAACACTGGAATGAAAATAGTTTTGTGATGGTTATTAAAATGTGAAAAAAAAATGAATTCTTAGTATGAGAAACTTAATATTCAGTAAATGTTCTAAGGCATGTCTTGTACTCTTATACGAGGGATTGGGGGTTTTGTATGCATCTTATGAACAGTATGAGGATGGCCTTTAGGGTCTAGGAAGTTTTAACCATCTTTGGACAATTTCAAAGAAGCTTTCACAAAGTGACCAAAATTATTCAAAATTGATTTTCTGTGGTGTGACATGGACGTCTATGAGAAGTAAGACAGGAAATACATTTTTATTGAAGTATATCCCTCTTAAATATTTTGAAATCGCATATGGTAACTGTATCCTCCTTCTGGAATGTATAGATAAGAAGGGTCATAATTCCCATATTTTTGGAATCTAGAATGGGTAGCCATAAAGGAATAGTGAGGGAAAGTTAGAGACCATGTAGCCTGAGAGGCTACGAGTCAGAGATTAAATCCATCTGTAGTTCAGGAGATGGGGACAGAAAATAGCTAGGTACTGAAGGTGGTGCCTGTGAAAATATATTGAGGCAGGGCAGTTTGAGTTGGGGAACTGTAAGAACAGAAGCAGTGTATGAGCTCCTTGAGATACGTGGGTATAGGACATTTAGAAAGACTGAGAGCATAGCATTCTTCCATGAGCAGTTTTCTTTCTCTTACAAAGAAGCCATACATTTCTTTTTCTCCTATATGAGCTGCACATTAAAATATCTTTATAAAAATGTCTTTATATTTCTTGGAAATATCACCTCATGCCCACTTTAAATTTTAAATGCTGTTTGCTGTTACTTTTTCTTATTTCAAATTCAAACCTTTGGGTTCCTCTTTAACTAAATCTCAGATCAGAAAGCAATTGCATTTTTAATCAGGTAAATTTATACCTACCTTTTAGACCTCTTTCACTTTGGAAAAAAAATTTGCTGACAAAATTTATGATATTGAAATTGTTGGAGTTATGTGTTGAATGGGTCCTTTTTCATGGGTACACACACTCATTATAAAAACAAATAGTTTTTACTTTCTTTTAGCTAATTGTCTATTTGAGTATCCTGCCATCAAGCCCCTTAGGCTTGGAAGGAACATTAAACATTATATAGCTCATTTACTCTTATATTACTGAATCTACAGCATTTCTGCTAAACATCTGTGTGGTCTGAATCATCGATACTTCAGTGAATGGGAACATAATGCCTTTTGAGGTGGTCTGTTCTTTCTTTAGAGAGTCTGACCTATTAGGCAGTTCTTATTATTGAACAAAATCTCTCTCTGACAAAATTGGGGACCGATAATAAAACAAGTGTGCTTTTTCTTCCTTTTACTTCAGTTATTTGCATGTTACCATCATGACCCCTACATGTCACGTATCGAGTCTTTTCTCCTTCCTGTCTGTTTTGAATCTACATGCCTTTCAACTAAATATTGTTTTGAATTCTTTCACCGTCTTCATCACTGTCCTCTGGTCACTCTTGTTGATACACATTATGTTAAGTGTAGCATCTATACCTGACCACGGTTGTCCAGAATAAAATAGAAAGGAATTGCCACTTCACTAGTTCTATTAGAATAGCCTTAAATGCTATTAGCCTTTTTGCTGGTCATATTTACTGCTGCCATTCACTGTGCTTACTGTTTTTTAAAACCCCTCAGCCTTTATATTACTTATAGTTCTTAAGGCACAGTTCTTTTCCTCTACTTGTTAGGCGCTCAAGCAAAACTCTGCCACAAACTACTACTCAGCAGGCAGTTCGTGACTATCAAATAATCTTTCCTACTTTCCTTTAGTCTTACAAGTTATTTTGTCCATGTATAAGGTTGGAGGCTCAGAAAAAAACTATTCACTTTGTATTTGTTGTTCTTTCAACTTTTATTCCTTAGATTTTGACTGTCTGGGGGCGGTTAGAAAAATTTTTTTAAATAAAACTAAAATGCGGTCACTGAAATGCAAGTGCTATGCATTTGAAAGAGTACCTTTAGCTAGGTATATATGCCTAGTTTGACTAAAATTATAGCTTCTTTGACATTTCTATCAAGTGCAAATTTTGAGGACCCTTCATTTCTTTTACTTTCTGTGCTTTACTTTAATACTCATATAAAGACAGTCCTAAAAATAGTGACTATTATGGGATAAATGTAACTTTTAGTACTAGCTCTCTCTTGCTCTGGGTCGTAACTGGATGAAGGTATGTGATATTTTTTATTTGTTTCTGCTCTTTTTATAATTAGAGAGCTTGTATTCAAATCCTATACACTTTCTCTTTTATTTGTGCTATTAATTTTGTAAGCCCCAAACAAAGGATAATTCTCTTATGTTCATATATGCTGATTTGGTCTTGATATGTACAACCAAAATAAAATTGCTATTTTTAAAGTCAATGGAACAATCAAGTGAAAGATATCACTTCTGGTGATTATGAGCCAAGATTTGTCAGGTAGCTTTGACAACTGAATTTATTTAAAATATTGCCTATACTGGCTCAGAAATATAAGAGCCATTCAACATAAAGCACAATTCAAATCATATTTTTGCTCTGGTCCACTGGTATCAATAGCAGCTGGAAAAAATATAGCATGTATCAGTCATTAGTGTGAAGGCCAGATCTGAGAAAAGACTTGATAAAGAACATGTACTTACAAAGTTAAAAATTATAAATAATAGCCAAATGCAAGAGGAGTTTTCTGTTATATTTGACTCTTGAACAACACTAGTTTGAACTGCCCGAGTCCACTTGATGCAGATTTTTTTCAACAGTAAATACTACAGTACTACACAATCTCAGTTGGTTGAATCTGCAAATGTGGAACCTCGGATAGAAAGGATCTATGGATATGAAGAAACCATGGATACAGAGGGCTGACTGTAAGTTACACATGAATATTCGACTGTAGGGAGGGTTGGTGCCCCAAGGGGTCAACAGGATATGTAATATACACATATAATTCCTTAAAGTCATTTCAAGATAATAAAGAACACCATTATCAACCCTGAAGTACATATCTATATTCCTGTGTATAATACAACTAGAAGACATCTCTAAGATACCCAATTATGTCCTATTTGGACACATTTTCTCTTAAACAAGTGATTTACTCATTTAACCATTAAGAATTGTTCCAGTCTTAAATAAGTTCTTTGCCAACTCAAAACACATCTGAATTAGTTTGGCAAACAAAAGAATAAATATAATCATAATATATTAGCATTCTAACCTTAATGAATATTATTCTAATCAGTTAATAACAACTAATGACAACACTCATCATTTGAATGAACAAAATATTGCTTTGTTTTTGACAGTACAAATATTACATCATACATGAATTAAATTTAGACAAAATCAACTATGGTGACTCAGAAAAGGAGAGATATTTAAATATGTCAGAGCCTGATATTTCACTCAGTGAGTATAAGCTCCAAGGTTTGACTGTACTGTAGTTCAAAGGTAGTTCAATTTAAGTAATATAGCATATAAATACATAAATTTCAAGATTCTATTAATGCATTTTTCTTTTTTGTAGGAAAAAAGGAAAGCACTTCTATTTTCCCTATAATATCTCATACTTAAGTAGCACTAGTGCTAAACTATTGTTTTATATGTATATAGTTCCAAAAATATGATGAATTAAATGTTAGTACTATTGTCCCATTTTCAAGATTAAAAACCTGAAGTTCACATGTACATGTTCACTATACAATAAGTTCACATGTACATGTTCACTATACAATAAGTTCACATGTACATGTTCACTATACAATAAGTTCACATGTACATGTTCACTATACAATAAGTTCACATGTACATGTTCACTATACAATAAGTTCACATGTACATGTTCACTATACAATAAGTTCACATGTACATGTTCACTATACAATAAGTTCACATGTACATGTTCACTATACAATAAGTTCACATGTACATGTTCACTATACAAGTTATTTCATACACCTGGGGTGTTTGGCTTTCTACAGTTTATATATTTTAGAGGAATTATGTGGTCATCTTAGTTTGGGCTGCCATAACAAAATACCATAAAGTGGGAGTCTGAAACAATAGAAATTAATTTTCTCACAGTTATGGAGCCTGGGAAGTCAGAGATCAAGATGCCAGCATGATTGGTTTCTCATGAGGGCTTCTTTCTAGTTTATAGTTGATCACCTTCTCCCTGTGTCCTCAGATAGAGGAGAAAGAAGAAGAACAAGCTCTCTGGTGTCTCTTCTTCTAAGAATACTAATCCCATCGTGAGATCTCTACCTGCATGTCCTCATCTAGACCTAATTATCTCCCAAAGGCCTTTCTAAATACCATCACATTGGGGGTTAGGGCTTCAACATACAGATTTTGGGAAGACACAGTTCCATTCATAGCAATGGTAGATTGAAAACTTGTGAGTTCATGGACCATGTTTTGTCCATCTTTGTATCTCTATGACTCCTGTAGTAGGGCTTTGCATATTTTGTGCTCAATAAAGATATGGACTGCTTATCAAAAACTAACCATAATAATCAATATTATTTTTAATCTCATTTTTCCTGATTCCAAACCTAGGAAATATATTTTAAGACCACCATATAATTGATTGACTTAGCTGAAACACTTTTGAAAGCGAAAAAGAGTGGTTTTAAGAATTACATTAGGACAACAGGGGGATGCTGGGACTGTCCCTGGCCAATCGGGAGGGATGGTCAGCTTGTGTATGTGAGAGTAGGACTCTGAGGCTCAAAGGTTTGTCCAAATGGAAATACTTGAACAGATTCTCTGTCTGCAAAGACTGTGCTTTTGTAATTTTGTAACATAGAATCCAGAATCATAACATTTTAGAACTAAAGAAGACTTTAGGAACTATTATTATCTATTAGTGTTACAAACCACTGGTAACTTAGTGACTTCACAACATCCACTTATTTAACTTAGTATTCTGCTGGGAAGTTCTTCTAGTCTGAGCTGGAATTGGCTGATCTCATTTGGGATCACACATGTGCTTTGCAGTTAGCAAGTTGGAATGGTGTCTGGTTGGTCCTACATGATCTGACCAAAGCCAGGTGATCAGGTGGTGGGCTGGCTGCTGACTAAAGTAATGAGTGTGAGTGACAGCCTAGCATGTTTCTCATTCTCCAACAGGCTAGCTTGGGCTTGCTCACATGTCAGGGTTCCAAGTGCAGCAAGTGGGGACATCCCAAATGTGAAAGCACTGTTCAAATCTGCTTGAATCACATCTGCTGTTGTCCCTCTGGCCAAAGCCAAGCACATGGTTGAGCCCAAAATGAGTGTGGGAAGAGTTACCCAAGGGCATGGATACAAGCAGTCTGGAACAAATTGGAGGCCATCTCTGCACCAATCTTCCACAGAAGCCCTTTGGTCCTACATCATTGTTTTCACATTTGAGGAAATTAAGACCCTGGGAGGTCAAGGGACTTTAGCAAAGCCACACAGCTAATTGGTACATTGCCCTGAATTAAAAATAGTATGATGCTTTAAGGCCCACTTAAGTACCAAGTCAATCTGAACAATGTCTCTTCCATGTACTAAAACTTATTTTGAATAATCTTTATTCTCTTCTGCTAATTGAAGTTAAATTTTTTTAAAGTGAACACCTAAACCCATAAAATTGTTATGTGTCAAGTTTGTTATCTTTGTCTAACATAGTTCTCTGAACATACAAAAATTTTAAAATGACATAAAAGGGAGAGGTTTTTCTTAAAATATTTAAGAAAATTTGATGTTTCTCTTGTGATATTTTGCTCCCCTAAAATTATTTTAAATGATTTTTCCTTTAAGTCTCCTGGACTATGAAAGACATGCAAGGAAAATATAAGTTGATTAATTAGGAAATACAGCTATCAAATGGCAGCTTAACTTTAGCTGTACTTTTGGCCTGTTGGTGGATGAGTTTGCCATCTTTGTCGACACTAAACTTTGTTATGAATGTATGATGTATGTTGGCATTTGTGGTATTAATGTCAGTGCTTATTCTTTCCCTAAACATTTGTAACAGTTGCTAATAAGCTTGTTGATTGTAATCAAGGGGCTGAGACCTGTCACAGAAAATATTACTACATACTTCTTGGTTGTCGCTAATGGTATAGAAGATGCAGGGAGAGACAGAGAGACATCAAACATGGGCAAAGACAGTTTGGCTATTTTGAGGACCATCTCAAGACAGAATTTAGCCTAAATAAACCTAGAACTAGGGCCAAGGCACATAGTAGGTTCTTATTAATTGCATTTATTTTATTGCTTTCTTGACCATATTGTAAGATCATATTAGTCAGCTAGGGCTGCCGTAATAAATACCCCAGACTGGGTGGCTCTCTCTCCTTGGGTTTCTTCTCACTCCCTCTTCTCACTGTGTCCTTAAATGGCCTTTTCTCTGTGCACACAAACTTTTGGTGTCTCTTCCTCTTCTTATAATCCTGTTGGATTAAGTCTTCCCTCTCATGACCTCATTTAACCTTAATTACCTCTTTTAGGCCCTGTCTTCAAATACAATCACATTGGGAGTTAGAGCCTCAATATGTGAATTTTGGGGGGACACATTTTGTCCATAACAAACATTATAACAAAAATTTGGACCCTGGTTAAAGAACGTGATTTTCATGATTTTCCTCAATAGTATATTATCTCCCCTTTATGTAATCATCCATTAATATACAAACCTTTCTATCATTTTTAACTACCCATATTTATATACTGATATTTTTCTTTCATATTTAACCCTTGGAGTTCTTTTTTTGAAATAACTGGGTTTTGGGTTTTCTCCATTTTTTCCTTCTTTTTCACTAATGTGAACTGAATTTTGGCACTTCACCAAGCTAAAATATGAGCTATATTATAAACATTTCAAAAACTGGCCTTGTTAACATTTCTTACTAATCCCCGTCAAACCTTGAGTTCATCTACAATCATTTCCTGTTTTTTATCTATTTGTATACATTTAGGCAGCATTAGAAAGAGAAATTTTTGCTTATCTGTCTCTTGTGGTGGTTTGTGTGTTTTGTATTATTTTGAGGTGGCAATGTTTTCATGTTAATGAGACAGCAAAGGGGAATCAGGAAAGCTCATTCAGTCTCACACCTCTTCCACTAAATTTATCTTTGGCACAGGAAAATGAATCAAACCCAATCACATGAATTTTATAAAAATATATATCATCTTTGAAATATTTGGATGTTCATTTGAGAAATGTACTTTATAGCCAACTTTCTCTCATCCATGCTACCAGATAGAATATGTCTGGCCCAGATAATCCACAATAGCCCCAAATCCCCAAATTCTTTATTTATATTTATAACATGGTATATATGATTTACCTTTTACCTTATTAACTACTTCCTGCTATAAAATTATTATTTACAAACTAACTGGTCAAAAGGACATTATGAACAACATAGGGGAATCAGAGTTATAACTGAGTAGTTTATCTGCAGGTAGTTAGAAATGATAGTTTTACTTAAAGACAGAATATATTATGTTTAAGCTCAATTGTGGTTAAAAAAACCCCCAGAAAACCGAAACAGTGGCTTGAGCAATGTAGAAATGTACTTTTCTCTCACATAAAAACCGATCAAGTAAATATTGCAGGGCTAGCATGGTATGCTACAAGTGTCAGAGACTCAGGCACCTGTCTTTTTATTCCATTGTACATAGACTTGCTCTCTAGTGCAAGATGAAGAGACCTAAAGTCCAAGAAAATAGATGGAGGATGGAACCAAGAAGTCGGTAATATGCACTGTTCCCTAAAGGAGGTTCTTGAAAGCCTCTACACACTTCTCCTTCCAGCTCAGTGGCCAGAACTGATGAATGAACTGCTTGCTATCAACAATGCATGATTGCTATAGGTTGGAAAATAAACTATTCTGGGCAGCCATGTGCCCAGTTAAGAATTATATTCTGAAAGAAAGGAAGGGGGGACAACTGGAAATCAGTACCACTGTGCATCCCTTTTGCAATCGAATATCTGTGTACAGTTGATTCTTGAACAACACAGGTTTGAACTGTGTGGGTCCCCTTTACATGGATTTTTTTCAATAGTAAAGCCTACAGTACTATATGATCTGCTGTTGGTTGACTCCACAGATACAGAAAATTGGATATGGAGGAGTGTCATATAAGGAGGGCTGACTATAAGTTATACACAGACTTTTGACTGCACTAGTGTTAGTGCCACTAACCCCTGCATTGTTCAAGGGTCGTCTGTACATTGTTTTCCCCACACACGGAACAACAGTAACTCCTTCCACAAGAAAAATGACCCGAAAGCTCATCAAACGACTACATCCAGTTCAAAGTCCATATTTCTTGGTGGTGTGTAGTTTTCTCTGTGTGGTTGTGGCTTGTCATAGTCCAGTGAATCAAAATTAACAGGTAGATTATTTGCCTCCACATATTCACTATACAGTGGTAGGTGTGCAAGTTACCGATTTATTAGCTCTCTACTCCAAATTCACCTTTTCTGCCTGCTCCATGAAAATGTATGTGGATCCTTTAAATATTTTTATTTTCCCAGCTGGCACTGGAACTTTGTCAGTAGAGGGTACTGGAGAGACATTGCAGGAGGAAACATGCTTCCGTTCCTGGTTCAGGGGCTCACTTTCTTTGTGGGTTCCTGAAGCATGTGTAGTCTTCTCCCGAATCGGGCTCCGGAAGCACTCCCAGATTCTTCAGGGTCTAGCTCCTGTAGTGCACAGTGGCAGCAGCACCCAGCAGCCCCCTGCTTCCCACGGCACATCACCCTGCTCAGGCGATTTGGTAGCAGACTGCCTACTACCTGTAGCACCCTTGGATTCTCCAGTGCCGGGATTTCCAATGCACAGCAGTTAGCAGCATCCCATGGCCAACAGCTAACTCCCATCACACACACCTCAGGTGGATATTGTAGTGCAGTGCCTCTGGTGAGACACCTCCGCATGAACAAATTTCCCTATCACCCTAGAGGGTAGATTTCTGACACGTTCCAGAGGGCAGTTTTCTAGCAAGTTACACTGGCTGAGCTCCGCAGTGACTGGCCTCCTCTGCAGTGGGCCATGTCATGTCCTCTCCACCAAGGTCAGGATCTCAGCCCTGTGGGTGTAGGCTTTCTTCCTTGGATACTCTGTCACAGTCCCAGGGGTAGTGACTGGTCTTTATATCTGCTATTCTTATATTCTTTCGAATTCTCTTTATTCTTACTAGCCAATTTCCCATTATTTAAATCCTCTGTTATGGTTAATAATTCTTTATATTAAACTTTCCCTGTTCAAATAACTGTGTGGTTTCTCTCTCTTGATTGGATACAGTGGACTGATACAGTGGATCATATCCACAATAAAAGCTCCAATCCAGAGAAAAGAGACAATTGGGGTTACTATTACAGAGGATTTATCAAATTACCATGGGCAGGAAGAGTGTGGACTGTCTTCTCTATCAATAAAAGGAGTTCCTTGGTTAGATCACCTAGTAAGTATTGCTGTCTTAGTAGAAACTGTCTTGTTCATTGGCCTTCGTGCCTCCTGGTAATGGTTTCTGGTGCTTTTCTTCTTATCTATTATCCATCTTCTGATCTAAGTTGGGTATTGGAGAGTGTGCAGTATGACTTTTAGAAGCAGTATGATTTTCTTTGTAAACCACTTCCTGTTAGTGCACATGTGAGGTCTGAGGGTTGCTCTAAGAATTGAAAAATAACTTCATTTTCAAACCAAGTTATGTCTATCTGCCAGTAACTAGAGTGGCAGTCTATGATGTTGAGGACTCACAATTAGTTTGAGTGGCTCCACTTTATGAGGTCTTGACTTCATGGTTCAGGATGTCAGCATCTGCCCCAAACAATGAATAGAGAAAGAAGTAAGGGGAAGCAAATGGTGCAACTGCATTGTTTCTTCAGGAATATTCCCCAGAGATCTCACAAGCTGCTTTTCTTTACTTTCTCATCTCATCACATTTCTTCTCATCACACTAGCCAAGCGTAGTCACAGTGCCACAACTAATTTAATTGCAAAGGAGACTGGGAAATGTAATCTGTATTCAGAGTGGCCATGTGCCCAGCTAAAAATTCTATTAATATGGATGAAGGGATGAAATGGACATTGGGGGACAAGTGGGAGACTGCCGCATATGGCTCCTGTGATTTGAAATACATATGGACCAATATAAGAAAAGTACATGGTTCTATACATGCCGTAAATTATAAAATAATACATTTTTTTTTCTCATTGAACATTGGAAAGCTTCTTCTCCTTTAAAAAAAAAAAAGAGGCTGCTTAAAATTTACTAAGCACTTTAAGGCAATATTTGAGGAGATAATAATCGTATTTAAAAACAAGCTCTTCCCTTTGTTTAGTTTTAGAAACTGATTTCAAATTCCTGTTTTATGTTTCAAGAATTCTAGGTAGCATCTGTGTGGCAGTGGTTGGAACCATTCTTTGAGATTTTAACAACATTTAGGCCCCCAGAGCACCATGCATATTGTAAACTTCAAGTGGAAAGAGAAAGAGAGAGAGAGAGAGAGAGAAGCAGGGAGAGAGAGAGAGAGAAAGAGAGAGAGAGAGAGAGAGATTTCCTTCAAGTTAGGAATAACTAAGAAACCAGAAAATTTAATTCACTTATTCATTCATCCAAGGTCGTCTTACTAAAAGAGTGACAATCTCTTGTTCTCTAGTTTAAAACCAGTTATGTCTGTGTTGTAGGTCATATAAGCAGCACAGGGAATCTAAGATGAGTCACTTCAACATTTGAATATGTACACTACCTGATATAACTGAGTTTTACAGAAACTGGTAACACTTTGACAGTGTGTATTTTTAAAAGTATCTTTTCTACAAAAGTCTCAAAGCACTTTACATTTGAAACATTGAAAACTCAAAAGAAAAAAGGTAGAAATCTGAAGCAGTGGGAAGCATAGATCAATTTGGGAGTAATTACTTCAATTATTTCTAATAAAATCATTTTGTATTAAGTGAAAATAGTCTTAAGTTTTAAACATTCACTGACGATTAAGAGTGGCAGGCTCAAGCCTTCATCTTTCCATAAAAAAAATGAGCCCTATTATTCTTTACAGAGTTAATAGACTTTTGTAGTGTTTTTTTTAAGATAAAGGAAAGTATATAATTGCTTAGACTAATCAAGAGGGACAGCCAAATCCATTTTTCTTAAGTACAGTCACATTGCAATAATTGAAAATTGAAAACATGAATGATAATGGTCATACATTTCATGTGATTCCAATACAGTATTTCTTCCTCGTTGTAATACTGTCTACCTTCATTTATTTAGAAATGATTCTTAGACTTGCAGTGTTAAGAACACAAATTCTGGAGCCAATTTCTAATCCCACCTCAAAAATTATTAAGCTACATGACCTTGGGTAATTCACTAAACTTCCTGTCTGTGCCTCAATTTCCATCTGTATATAACGGGAATGGTAATAGTAGCTATCCTATACATTAATCAAATACATTAATATTTTTAAAGTATACAGAACAGTGGCTGTCACATAATTAGTGTTATTTGAGTTTAGCTATTGTTATTAGGTTCTTTCCAGCTCAAAAATTTTATGATTCTATTATCTTCCCTATAATCTTCTTTAAATGGAAATATAAGCTATTGATAGATGCTTTGTGTTTTAGTGCATTTATAAGCATTGACATCATGCTGCAAATAATGTGACAGTTTATGATTTGTGATATGTGGTACATACAGTAAGAAATTTGTTTTGATAGAGCACCTTCTGGAAAGGGTGCTGCTTAACTGGAGAGCCTATTTTGGGTTTGAAACAGGTAGGATCCACAAGTCCAAGTATCTATGACAAATAAGTCATTTTTTTCCCCAACTTTAATTATATATGCATGTGTGTATGTGTGTGTGTGTGTCTGTATATATATATATATATATATATGTATATACACATATACATATATGCTTTTCAATGATGTGTAGGTAGAAATTTCTAATTCCTCCTCAGTAACGAAGTGGTGAAAATCTTTAGCCTGGAAGGAAGACAAGAGAAGTCTGTCTCTTTTGGAACAGTCCTAGTGTATCTATCTGCTGGAGATTTCTCCTCTTTGTGGGCAGTTCAGGTTTTCGTTATAATTTTGTATTGCTTCCTAAGACATTCTTGTGCAGGGGTAAGCTGAATGTCTGTGTACTTGTATAGCAAGACATTTCATCCTAAATGCAAAAAGTTTTCAGTCACTCAGTCTGATATTGTTCAATGTGAAAAATTTAAGGCAGAGATTTTTTTTTCTGTTATTCTGGATATTTCTATATTTACGAAGGGTACATTTTTCCTGATGTGCCCTTTGAAATATTGGATAAAATCTGTTTTCTCCTTGGCTAGAATACCTGGCTACAGAATATGGTAATTCTCAGCTTTGAGTTTGAATCATACAAATGTATCACCTATTCATAAATTTTAATCAATAATTTAAAAATACAAAAATAAATTAAAAGATACTTTTAAAATTAAGGACTTTGTCTTATTGTGTAAGGCAGTATCAATAAAATATAAATATTAAATGAAGCTCTAATAAAAGTCTCTCCACTCAGAGTTTTCTTTTTAACTATTTTGTTTTCATTCTCATGTAGTTTGCACTACCATCAGTATATTCCCAAATTCAAAACTTTTAAATTCCATTGTGTCTGATAAACTTTTCTTCACTTTCATATAAATGCTGTTGATTTTAGAAATCAACTGGGTGCTTAGGGTACAGGGTGGAAGCTTAACTTGATCTTCCATTCAGTGGTAGTAAAACTTGAAGGACGCCAAATTCCCTCACAGTGAGAAATGGATCTCTATGAGGCTGACACAATGTCTGAAAATCTCACCATTAACATTGCTACTTGCGGGCTTTGTGGAGACAAGCATTTTAATTAAGTTAAGGCATCATATTTCCTGGGTAAATCATTTGCTACCAAACACAATAGCATGCATTTTTCCATCTTATTAAAACTTATTAACACACAGCAGAACCCTGAGGAAATGACATGAGATAGAAAACAAGTGTTTGTCTTGGAGGAATGAAGAGGTAGGAAAGGTCAGATTCATGAGAGTTGCCAGGTCCCCAGTGGGCATTTCTAGACCAAAAGGGAGTATCGTGAGGTTTCAGGAATCTCTTGTGGTTTCTCCTAAACTCTTCACCATGTTATTTGGGTTAGAACTTTTTTTGTTTGTTTTCCATTTTTGTTTTCTGTTTTGTTGGTTTTACTAACTGGCTCTTTAAGACAAGAGCTACCCACATTTGATGTGACCTTGTATTGTCTCTGTACTGGTTAGCTGTGATCTCAAATTGTCATTCTGTCTTGGTGCTGCTGCAAGAACTTGCTTTTGCCACACATGTCTGAAAGTTTCTGTGGACTATTTACTTAAAAATAATAAACAAAAACAAAGAGTACAGTTAGGCAAGATGGTAATGACAGAGCAGTGCATGGAACTCTGAACATGAATGATAAATTAATTTTTTTTTTAATGAATGTGAAAATGATATAGACTCCCACTTCTGGCTGACTATAGCCATTAAGTATCCTAAAAATCCCCCGATTTAAAACAATTAAAATAAAGTAAAACCATCACAAATCTAAGAAATCAAGAAATTAAAGAACAATTAAAACAAAACACACGAAACCCCAAAAATGGCTGAAATCCAGAGGAATAAATTGATCCTGGGGCTGCAAAACTCCTGGGGGAATTTTGTAACCTCTAAAATAAGAGATTTGCATTTTATTAACTATGCAGAAATAGGTGACAAGTCCTTGGTTCCATGTAATGTGAGAATTGGGAGTGAGGTCTTTATTAAAGTGAAACTTTTAATGAGTTTCATCTATAGTAAAAGAGTAAACTAGTAAAATCTAACTCATCAACAAAGTAAGAAGACAAGGAAACTTCTCTATCTTGCCTTAGGGTCTAAGTAAAAAAAAAAAAGTTTATCTTGAGAAATGGTAACTGAAGGCCAACTCTCATGCAGGTTTGGGTTTCAACATTATACTATTCACATAATATGTGTACATATTCTGGCACAGTAAACCCCATGCTGATAAATTAACAGGAACAATGCCACTGCATGGTGTTTTGGGTAATTGAGCTGAATAAAATACAACTTCTCTCTGGAGCAGTCACATCGGGCTCATGAGGGTTTTATCTCATGAGTGTAAGAATGGTTCAGTGTTGGAAAATCAGTCAAGATAGTTCACTATATTGAGAAAATTACATCATTATATCAATTGATGGAGAAAAGTCATTTAACAAAATCTAACGTCTCTTCATGATGGACACTCTTGGAAAACTAGGAAGGGAAAAACACTTTATAAGTCTCATAAAAGGCATGTACAAAAAAGCTAAAGCTAAAAAAATACTTAACGATGAAACACTGAATGATTTTCCCTTAAAATCCCTTAATGCTTTTTCCCTTAAGGAACAGAGCAAAGATATCCACCCTCACCACTTTTAGTCAACATGATACAAGAACTCCCAGCCAGTGTAATAAGGAAAGAAAAAGAAATAAATGGCATAGGAATTTGAAAAGAAGAAATAAAAGTCTCCCTATTCACAAATGATTATCTATATATAGAATTCCAAGGGTTCTGAAAAACAAAACACAACTCCTAGTACTAAGTGAGTTTCCAATGTCACAAGCTACAATGTTAACACATAAAAATCAATTATAATTCTGTTTCCTTTTTGTTGAGAAGAAAATCAGTTTTTAAAATATTATTTACTATAGTTCCCTCCAAATGATCAACTTAGGTATGTATGTAACAAAATATCTAGAAGGATCTGTATGCTAAAAATTACAAAATTTTGATTAATCAAAGACCTAAATAAATGGAGAAACATGTAGTGTTCATAAATTGGAAGACACAACATAGTAAAGGGAACAATTTTCTTGGATGTAATTAGGAGCCGATTAGATGCTGCAGAGGAAGATATCAATGAACTTGAAGACATAACAATAGAATCAATCCAAAATAAACAGAATGAAAAAAATAAAGACTGCAAAAGGAATGATCAGAACCTCAGTGATCTGTGGGGGAAACATCAAGTGATATGACATGCATTTAATTAGAATCCCAGAAGAAAGGTGTGGAGAAGGAAAAAAAAAAAACCTTAAGGAAATTAGGTCTGAAAAAAAGATGAAAAGTATAAACCATGTTTCCAAGATACTCAGAGAATCCACACACAGAAATTCCATGCCAGAACAGATGATAATCAAATTGGTAACTACTAAAATAAAGAAAATAATTTAGAGCAGGCAGATGAAGAAAGCTACATCAAATGCACAGGACCAACAATAGCAATGACTTCAGAAAACTTCTCTTCAGAAACTGTGCAAAGCAGAAAACAAAGGAATAACATCATTAAAGAGCTGAGGTGGGGAGGAATACCTAGAATTTTATATCCAGAGAAAATACTTCTCAAAAAAAAGGTAAATTAAATTTTTTTCAGGAAAACATAGTATCAGAGAATTTATTGCCAATACAGCTGCATGACAAGAAATGTCAAAGGAAATTCTTTGTGATACAAGAAGGAAACTTAGATGTAAATAAATAGAATAAATAAATTAAATAAATAAAAAATAATTTTTCTCCATTTTAAATTTGTATAAAAGCTAATTGACTAGGGCAAAAACGCAAGTAATTTATTGTGGTCTTCGTAACATATATAGAAGTAAAAATGTATGAAAACAGTAACATAAAGGGCTGGAGAGGGAAATGGTACTATGTTGTGATAATCCTCTTAATGTGGAATATTATAATATTATTTGGAGGTAAATTTTGTTAAGCTTATAAACTCTCAAGAAAACCCTAAGAAAATATTAAAAAGGAGTCTTAGTTAAATAACCATTAGTAGAGATAGTGAGATACTGAAAGTTATTCAATCCAAAAGAAGGGAGGGATAAAAAAAACAGAGGAACAAAGAACACAACAGACAAGTAGAAAACAAATGGCAAGACGGTAGATTTAAACCTAAACATGTCAATTATAACATTAAATATAAGTGGTTTTAACACACCAATTAAAAGACAGAGATTAGCTGATTGGATGAAACACAGCCCCAAAATCTGTAGTCTGTGAGAAATTCTATATATAAAGAAAAAGGTTAAAAGGAAAATGATGGGGCTTCCCTGGTGGCGCAGTGGTTGAGAGTCCGCCTGCCGATGCAGGGGACACAGGTTCCTGCCCTGGTCCGGGAAGATCCCCCATGCCGCGGAGCGGCTGGGCCCGTGAGCCATGGCCACTGAGCGTGCGCATCCGGAGCCTGTGGTCCGCAACGGGAGAGGCCACAATAGTGAGAAGCCCGCGTACCACAAAAAAAAAAAAAAAAAAAGTAAAATGATGGAATGATATTTGCTATAAAAATATTAAGCATAAAAAGACTGGCTATATTAACATCACAAAGCAGACTTCAGAAGAAAGTATGCTACCATGAATAAAGAGGGGACATAAATGTTCATATCAGAATTAATAGCTGAAAGCTGGCCCTTTCACAAATACCTATAAACAGTTGAATGGATAAAAATAAAATTGGTATACCTAAACAATGTATAAAAAGATAAAAAGTAATGCACTACTGAGACACATGACTGCATGGATACATCTCAGAAATACTATGCTGCTGAAGAAGTCAGACACAAAAAGTTACACTGTGTGATCTCATTTACATAAACTCTAGAAATGTCAAATACAATATCTGACAGAAAGCAAATTAGTGGTTTTCTGCATCCAGGGATGAGGACTAGAGGGAATTGACTGGAAATGGGACAAGGGAGCTTTTTTAGATGAAGGAAATATTCCATATCTTGATTTTGGTGGGGGGGTACATGAGTGTTTAAACCACCCATACACATGTGCATTTAGAAGGGTTCATTATATTGACTGTAAACTGTATCTCCATATGTTTATTAGAAATGAATGAATTAATGAATATAAGAGTAAGTAAAAAATCTGAGGCAGGGCTTCCCTGGTGGCGCAGTGGTTGAGAGTCCGCCTGCTGATGCAGGGGACGTGGGTTCATGCCCCAGTCTGGGAAGATCCCACATGCCGCGGAGCGCCTGGGCCCGTGAGCCATGGCCGCTGAGCCTGCGCGTCCGGAGCCTGTGCTCTGCAACGGGAGAGGCCACAACAGTGAGAGGCCCGTGTAACGCAATAAATAAATAAATAAATAAATAAATAAATAAATAAATAAATAAATAAAATAAAAATTATATCTCCAATTTGCATATCTTACTGCCATTGAAATTGACATTTAAAATTTTTTGTGTATTTTATTTCTTTGGTAAGTTTTTTAAATTGAAATATATTTGACATAATGTGTAAATTTAAGGTGTATAACATGTTCATTTGATATATTTATACATTGCAATATGATTACTGTTTTAGTGATAGCACCTTCATCACATCACATAACTATCATTTCTTTTTTGTGGTGGGAATCATTAAGATCTAGTCTCTTAACAAGTTTTATGATTATAATACAATATTGTTATCTATAGTCACTGTGTTGTACATCAGATCTCCAGGACTTATTTGTCTATTAGTTGCAAGTTTGTACTCTTAAATAATTTCTCTTATTCCCCCGTCTCCCAGCCCCTGGTAACCAGCATTTTACTCTTTGTTTTTATGAGTTTGGTTATTTTAGATTCCACATATAAGTGATATCATGCAGTATTTATCTTTCTTTGTCTGATTTACCTCACTCATCATAATGCCCTCAAGTTCCACCCATGTTGTCGCAAATGGCAGGATTTCCTTCTTTCTCATGGCTGAATGCTATTCCATTGTATGTATATACCATATCATCTTTATCCACTCATCTGTTGACAGGCACTTAGGTCGTTTCAATATCTTGGATATTGTGAATGATGCTGCAGTAAATATGGGAGTGCATATATCTCTTCGATATCTTGTTTTCATTTCCTTTGGGTTTATACTTAGAAGTAGAATTGCTGGATCATGTGTTAGTTCTACTTTTAATTTTTTGAGGAACCTCCATCTTGTTACCATAGTGACTGAACCAATTTAAATTCCTACCAGCAGTGTACTATGGTTCCCTTTTATCCATGTCTTTGCCAATACTTTCTATCTATTGTCTTCTTGATGATGGGCAGCGGATCTAAACAGACATTTTCCAAAGAAGACATCCCAGTGGCTAACAGGTACATGAAAAGATGCTCAACATCATTCATCATCAGGGACATGCAAATCAATATCACAGTGAGATATCACTTCACACGTATTAGAATGGCCATCAATGTAAGCTGTTTATTCATCATCTTTTGTCCCCTTTTCAATCAGGAATTCTCATTTTTTATTGGTTGATAAGAACCCCTTTTATTTATTTATGTTTATGTTTTAGAGTAACTATTTTAAGTTTATACATGTCTTATTTATTGTAAATCTTTTCCTCAGTATCTACATTGTCTTTCAGTATTTGCTTTTAGAATTTTTAGCTGCTAAGCTGTAGATTTTTTAAACCTGTGAGGCATTGATCTTTTCTTTATTGTCCCTTTCTTTCATTTTACCTTTAGAAAAATTCTCTCATGCAGCGTTTAGGTATTCAATGAGAATTTATTCTACATTTTGGGGGGAGTTAAAATTGTACATGTTTATGTAGTACATATATAATATTTAATAAACATACATATAAAACATATATAATACACATAAAATACATATTATGTATATAAATTAATTAATTGCCACTCAAGGAAAGAGGAGAAAGAACAAGAGCTCTTACTCTCTCCCCTTGGCTTCCATATCTCTTTTTCTCTCTCTCATATATACGTATATCCCCCTAAGTGAAAGAGATTTTTATTTTAAACTTTAGGATAAGTTGAAACTTTTATAATGAGCATTTCTCAAAGAGCTAGAATTTTATATATATATATATATATACACAAATATATATACAGTATATATATACACACGTACATACACAGATATATACATGCACATACACACAAACACAGTAAGGATCTAACATTATTTTGGTTTCAGCATCATTTATTTATTGGATAATTTTTTATTTATTTGAAATGCTTTATTATTTTATTTTTTTCTACAAAATAGAATCTCTTTGAGTGTTTTCTGTTTTTTAGATATTTATACACCCACGTACTTAAAAAACACTTAAGGCATCTTCCATATTGAATAGATTTAGACATATGTAAACGAAGCATCATTGAAAAAATTTAGAAGAAAAAATGAGAAACTTATTGTACCGGAAAACTTGGGCAAGGTTATAATTGCAGTAGGGAAGAAAAGCTAGATATGCCAATTATGGCAGGAGAGAAAAAGTGTGGGTTTATGTATTTCTCATAGTAAACATGTTGAGTGTTCACTATATATAAGATATTGTAAAGTATATCACATGTATTAGCTCACTGAATTCTTAGAAATCCACGATTTCGGGGCTTCCCTGGCGGCGCAGTGGTTGAGAGTCCGCCTGCCGATGCAGGGGACACGGGTTCGTGCCCTGGTCTGGGAAGATCCCACATGCCGCGGAGCGGCTGGGCCCGTGAGCCATGGACGCTGAGCCTGCGCGTCCGGAGCTTGTGCTCTGCAACGGGAGAGGCCACAACAGTGAGAGGCCCGCGTACCGCAAAAAAAAAAAAAAATCCAGGATTTCTTTTTTACCAATGAGAAAACTAAGACTTAAAAATTTAATTTCCCTTGTCAGAAAAAGTTGGGACTAGGCCTCAAATCCAAATCTTTCTGACTCCAAAGCCACCATCTTAACTATTGTGCTATATTACTTTTGTCAGATTATAGAAAACATAAAAGTTTATCTGGTGAGACAAATACTCTCCTATCCCTATGTTCTAGACGAGATTTATTGTATGGATGTTGAGTAACAATGATGGATGATGTCTTCAACACACGTTTTACAGAAAACAGAGTAACACTTTAAAAATGGGCATTTCTTGTATCAGCTTTTGATAAGAGCTTAGTTCATGACATCGAATTATAACTTAGTGCAGGCATTTCTATGGACAACAAGGCTGAGACAGCTCAGATATGTTGCTATCTATGATCAGCTTTGATCAAGAATGTATTTCTCATATGCCATCATAGGGAGAGCCACAGGGGATCAGAAGGCAGGGCTTACTTTTTTTTAAATATCAGGTAAATGGCAGATTCTGTTAGAGAGGAAAACAAGTCATGCAGAAAAGCCAATGTGAGTTAGCAGTTATCTGTCCTCAAAATAACCAAGATAGTTCCCTAAAGAAAGAGCAGAGTTGAGAACTGACGCTGGTTTGATTACTTGTTCTCTGCATGTGAAACTTTGAGTTATGTGGAATTAAACTCAGTGCCAAGCCAAAAAATGCTAGGATTAAAGGGCTCTTCAGAAACCTGATTCACCACTGTATTCCAGCACTCAGGAAGTGCTGGGCATAGAGCATATGTTAGATAAATATTTATGCAATAAATAAATGAATAATAGCATGAAAGAATGATTTTCCAAGGACATAATTTTTTTTTAAAGAGCTATGTGTGTATCTTCCTGATCACTTTTGGGATCATATTAAAACTTTGACAATATATGAAGATTTGATTATGTTTCAATTTTTGTTAATAACTTTCATTGACAGGAGTTTTTCCTTTAATTAATAATGTAACAGTCACATACAAGCACTGTACTAAATTGTTCCTTGTACATAATGTCAATAAATCTTCATCAAAACCATTATAATTTAGATATAGGTTCTTCCTTCTGCAGTTGAAGACAATAAAGGCTCAGAGAGGTTAAGCGTCTTGTCCAAGGTTGCACAGCTGTGAGTAGCCAGGATTTTGCCCTATCTTCCCAAACCCATGCATGCCATTTATGATTCTGTAAACCAAATATGGATCCACATTTTCTCCATTTTATGTCTTTGAGAATTATAAAAGTTTCAAATTATCCTAAAGTTTAAAGTAAATCCCGTTCACTTAAGGATATATGTATATTTAAGTGAGGAAGAGATATCAAGCCAAGGGGAGAGAGCAAGAATTTCCTTTTGTCCTTTCTCCTCTTTCCCTGAGTGGCAACTGACTAACACACCTCAGAGACTACATGAATTGAGCCACTTATTTTTTTCTGGGGTAAATCACACAGCCTAGCAAAATGGCATTTCTGTTTGTATGCATGATCTCTGATTTCAAATGAGCACCCACCCCTATTCAGCATTCTGTATTTCTCTATTATGCTCACTATTCTCAGAAATGTCTATTGTATATATTTTTTTACTTTTCTAATTCGTTCAGTCTCTGTTAAGGTACCAAGTCATTACTGCCAGATAATCTCATATTTTATAGAGAATTTAAAAGTGATCAGATGGGTGATTTCTCTAATTCCACCACCAAATCTGCCAACAATCCTGCTTCCATACTAGTTTCGTTGTGATTCGATGAAGGAAGAGCAGGACATTATGGCTTTAAAATTAATGAAAACATTTTTGCGGACCCCTAAAATCATTTGTAAGCCCCCAAAACTGTTCCTACTGTGCTAATGAGTAAGTGGGCTCTGAGGAAGAGCCTTTCTCACTATCGAATACTAATCCTTCTTAATGCACTGGATTGCATCTCCTGCCACCTGCTCAAAGAACTTTCTATTTGTTTCCTCTTCTCACTATATTAACCACTTTTAAAAATACTGGATTTTTACCACCAGTATGAAAACAAGCTTTAGTGTCTTCTAGTTTTAAAACAAAGAACAAACAACAGAACATTCATTATCTTCCCCCTGTTGCTAACTGCTGTCTCTGCTCCCAACTAGAGATAAGCTTCTCTCAGTTCTGCCTTTCTTTGAGAATAACCAAACATTTTTAATAATAATTATTTTCTTCTATTAACTTATAGTAATGCATTATTCTTTTAATTGTTATCCAAGGAACTTGCACTGCCTGTATCCTCTACTATAAATTGAATACAAATGGTGAGGGCAGACATCCTTGCTTTTTCACAATCTCAGGGAGAAAGCATTCAATTTTTCCCATTACAAGTGATGGTAGCTGTAGGATTTTTAGTATATGCCCTTTAACCAAAATCGAAGAAGCTATTTCTATTCCTAATTTGCTGAGAGTTTTTAACACATTGCTTTTTCCACATTTATTAAGATGATCACATGATTTTCTTCTTTAAACTGTTGATAGGGTGAATTGCACTGACTGATTTTCCCCCCATTTTTTATTGTGGTAAAATACACATAACATAAAATTTACTATCTTAACCATTTTTAAGTGTACACTTCAGCGGCATTAATTACATTCATATCGTTGTGAAACTGCCACCACCATCCATCTCCAGAACTATTTTAATCTTCTAAGGCTAAAGCTTTATATCCATCCAACAATAGCTCCATTCCCCCTTATTCCCAACCCATGGCAATCGCTCTTCTATTTTCTATAGCTATGATTTTGACTTCTCTAAGTACCTCATAAAAATGAAATCCTACAATACTTGTCTTTTTGTGACTGGTTTATTTCCTTTAGTCTAATATCCTTAAGGTTCATCCATGTTGTAGCATACTGAAGAATTTTTTTTTAAGGCTAAATAAGATTCCATTGTATATATATGCCACGTTTTGCTTATTTATTCATCCATGAATACTTGGGTTGCTTCCACATTTTAGCTATTGTGAGTAATGCTGCTGTGAATATGGGTGTACAAATATCTCTTTGATACCTTGCTTTCAGATCTTTTGAGTATATACCCCGAAGTGGAATTGCGGGATCATATGGTAATTCTATTTTTGAAACAACTCCATATTATTTTTCACAATGGCTGTATCATTTTACATCCCCACCAGTAGTGCACAGGGGTTCCAATTTCTCTACATCCTCACCAAAACTTGTCATTCTTGTTTTCATAGTAGCCATCCTAATAGGTGTAAGGTGGTATCTAATTGTAGCTTTGGTTTGCATGTCCCTAATGATTAGTGATGTTGAGCATCTTTTTATGTGCTTACTGGCCATTCATATACCTTGTTTGGAGAAATGTCTATGCAAATCCTTTGCCGCTTAAAAGTTTTTCTTCGCTTTTCTTATTCAAAATTGTTTGGGTTATTCTATGTCCTTTGTATTTTTTAAACATTAGGATTAACTTGTTGATTTTCAGAAAAAAAACTTCATGAGATTTCATTGGAATTGCATTGAATCCATAGATCACTTTGGAGAGACTCAACATATTAACATTATTCAGACTTTTAATTCATGGAAAGCACTGTATTTCACCATTTATTTAGGTCTTCTTTAATTTCTCTCAGGAATTATTGCACATATCTTATTAAATATAATCCTAAATATTTCATAGGTTTGCATTATATTATATTAGAACTGACATGTTTTAAATTTCAAGTTCCAATTGTTGTGTTAGAATATAAAACAATTGATATTTTGTATATTGACTTTTTATCCTGAAACTTTATCCTAAACTCATTTATAATTTTGAGTCGTTTTCAAAAAAATTCCTTAGGATTTACTACATACATGATCCTGTCACATGTAAATAAAGACAAATTCATCTCTTACTTCCCAAAACGCATGCCTTTCATTCATTGTTGAATAAAGTGGTGAGAGCTGAAATCCTTTTCTTGTTCCTGAACTTGAGGGAAGCATTCAGTTTTCCAACCTGAAGTAGATGTTAGTTGTAGGATTTTATAGATGTTCATTATCAGGTTGATGAAATTACTTTCTAATCTTAGTTTCTGAGAATATATGGGACTGATTGTTTTGCTTATATGTCACAATTTCTTGCTTCTTGGTCTTCTAGTTATTTTTGATTGGCTGCTGTATAGTGTGATTTTATGTTGTTGAGTGCTTGGATTTTGTTATCTTCCTTTAAAGATTGTTGCACTTTTTTTTCCAGAAGACAGTTTAGTTATTCTGGATCAGTTTGATCTTTTTGAGACTTGTTTTAACACTTGACAGGGTAGGTATTGACCAGTCTTTAGGAATAATGTAGTTCTTCCACTTAAGTATGGCTCTCTGGAGTCTCCAGTGACTGCTCTGGTGATCATCAAGAATTGTCCAGTCCAGTTGGTCGAGCTGAATGATTCCCTTTCCTGTGTGAGCCTTGGGAGGACTTCTGCAGTTTACAGCACCTTGGCCTCAGGGAGTTTTTTCCCTGGCCTCATGGAGTTCTGTTGTATGTATGTACAGTTTAATTTTAACATCAGATTCAAGGGGACTACTGTGGAGATTCCTGAAGGTCTTTTTATGAAAAATTCTTTTCATCTGGAACTTTGCTTTTACACCCTGAATGGAAATATTTTTTCTTCCGTCAGTGAGATTACCATGTCCTGCTTATGATTATCCTGAATCTACCATAGTCCTGACTGTGCCTCCAGAAGGAGAGCCACAGGGCTTGTAGGGCTTGTTTCTATCATTTCCCTTTTTATCAGGGATCACATTTTTATACTATGTAGTTCCCAATATCTGAAAACAGGTGTTTGATGTCTTTTTTCCAGTTTTCTGGTTGTTTCTAGGAAGTTAAGTACAGACTCTGCAACTTCCTCATGGTTGAATGCAGAAGTTTTGTTATATTTTTAAAGTTGACTTTTATTTTCTTTTTACTGCAGTTTTAGTTTCACAGCAAAATTGGGTGGAACTGGAGATTTCCTATATACTCCTGGCCCAACACATGCATAACCTCCTCCATTATCAACGTCCCCCACCAGCGTGGTCCATTAGCTACAACTAATAAACCTACATTTACAAATCATTATCTCCCAAAGTTCATAGTTTACAATAGGGTTCATTTTTGGCGTCACACATTTTATGAGCTTGGACAAATATATAATGACAAGTTTGATATTAGTAATCCAGATTTAGGCCATTTTAATAGATGTGTAGTGATATCTCACTGTTGTTCTCATTTGCACTTCCTGGATGACATATGATGTACAGCATCTTTGCTTATTTGCCATCTGTATATGTTCTTTTGTGAGGTGTCTGTTAAGGTCTTTGGCCCACTTTTTAAAATTGAGTTGTTTGTTTTCTTATTTTTGCATTTTAAAAGTTGTTTATATATTTTGGATAACAGTTCTGTATCAGATATGTTTTTTGCAAGTATGGGTATTCTCCGCTTTTCAAAAATTTGCTTTGCACCACTTCACTTTTATGAAAGGTCTACATTAGCAGCTGTTTCCACTAACCTAAAGAAGAAATGATAGCATTCAGCGTTTGTTTTGCAGCAAGCAATTATAGAAGCAGCTCGCACCTGAGGAGTGGTAGTGACACTGCCAGGTTCCTTTCCCAGGAATTACACTCAGCATCAAACTGCCATGGCTGTGAACTGTATCTTGAGCATCTGTGCTTTATTTGATTTATCTTGTGCATCCATTAGCAAGATGTGCCCTGAGGTATTTGCTTCTTTGCTTTATGTCATTTCAGCTTATAAAAGGTTTCATAAGAATGCTTTACTTTTGGATAGTGGGGGAAACCTGTATTATTTCCCAGTAGCCTTTTGTGTGTGTGTGTGTGTGTGTGTGTGGCTAGCCTTTTCATTCTCTTGACGTTGTCATTAGCAGAGCAGAAGTTTTTAACTGCAAAAAAATCCAGCTTATCAATTCTTCTTTTTTTTTGGCCATGCTGCAGGGCATGTGGGATCTTAGCTCCCTGACCAGGGATCGAACCCATGCCCCCTGCATTGGAAGTGTGGAGTCTTAACCACTGGACCACCAGGGAAGTCCCAAAAATCCAGCTTATCAACTCTTTATTTCATGGGTCATGACTTTGGTGTTGTATCTAAAAAGTCATCACCATACCCAAGGTCATCTAGATTTTCTCCTATGTCATCTTCTAGGAGTTTTACAGTTTTTAATTTTACATTTAGGTCTATGATCCATTTTCAGTTAAGTTTTGTGAAGGGTGTAAGGTCAGCATTTAGATTCTTTTTTTTCACACGTGGACATCCAGTTGTTCTATCAACATTTGTTGAAAAGACTGCTTCACTGTATTGCCTTTGCTCCTTTGTCAAAGATCAATTGACTATATTTATGTGGATCTATTTCTGTGGTCTTTTTTCTGTTTCATTGATCTGTTTGTCTATTATTTTGCCAATGCTACACTGTCTTGATTACTGTAGCTTTATAATAAGTTTTGAAGTTGGGTAGTATCAGTCCTCCAACTCTGTCCCTCTGCTTCAATACTGTGTTGACTATTCTGAGTCTTTTCCCTCTCCAAATAAACTTTAGAATCAGTTTGTTGATATCTACAATGTAACTTGCTGAGAATTTTATTGAATGAGTCCTTGGATCAAGTTGGGGAGAACTGACATTTGACAACATTGAGTTCCCTGATTTATAAACATAAAATGTCTCTCCACTTACTTAGTTCTTATTTGTTATGTTTCATCAGAGTTTTGTAGTTTTTCTCACATAGATCTTGCACATATTTTGTTAGATTTGTAACTAATTATTTCAATTTGGGGAGGTGCTAGTATAAATGGTCTTGTGTTTTTAATTTCAAATTCCACTTTTTCATTGCTGGCATATAGGAAAATGACCGACTTTTATATATGACCTTTGTATCCTGAAACCTTACTATAATCGTTTATTAGTTTCAGAAGGGTTTTTTGTTGTTGTTTATCCTTTTGAATTTTCTTCATAGATAATCATGTCTTCTGTGAACAGCTTTATTTCTCCCTTCTCAATCTGTATATCTTTTATTTCCTTTACTTGTCTTATTGCATTAGCTAAATCTTCCAGTGTGATGTTTAAAAAGAGTGGTGAGAGGGGACATCCTTGCCTTGCCTTGTAATTTTTCTATGTTTTTAAGACTCACAGAAGTTTATAAAAATATGAATGGACAAGGGCTACAATGCTAGATTTCCTCTTTTTCCCTTACCTCTTTTTATGCCATAATTTATATACCAAATACTTTAATCTGCTGTATTTTTTTGTGACATTAAATTTGCCAATATATAGGGCATGCTATAAATATTACTATAATATTTAGAAATTGGAAATCTAGACAGTAAATAAGTATTCAGCAATCTATAGAGAAATGGCCTATTGCTAAAAAGACTATTTTTACATCTGTTTTGGTATATTGATCCTATTTTTGGATTAGATCCTACTCCATCATTACACAGATTTACTTTTCAAATTTTTTAAAAGAAAAATTGTCAAGTATTCCTTAAAAATTCCATTTAAAATCTCATCATTGTACAGCACTCTGTTTATGTATACCAAGTCACCACATACCATTGCACAGTAAAGTTTTCTAAAAAGAAAAAAGAAAGGCATAAATATACTTTGAGTTCCTCTATTCACTCTGAATAAAAATCCCCCAAATGATATTGCCCTAGGCCAGCGGTCCCCAACCTTTTTGGCACCAGGGACCAGTTTTGTGGAAGACAGTTTTTCCACAGGTTGGGTTGGGGGGATGGTTCAGGTGGTAATGAGAGTGATGGGGAGCGATAGGGAGCGGCAGATGAAGCTCCGCTCGCTCACCAGCCGCTCACCTCCTGCTGTGTGGTCCGGTTCCTAACAGGGGGTTTGGGACCCCTGCCCTAGGCATCAATGTATAAAAATGAAACTATATTGTACTGACAGAGAAGGATCTTCATTTTGAGGGGTTATTTTAATTGGTGAGTAAACTTTTTATAAACCACATACAAACTCTCATCCACTGCCACTAATTGTTATTTTAACATAGTATACAAAACAAACAACTAGATTATTTCATCTACTGAATTCACAGCACATCTAAAAATTTTATTTTCCATATCCATAGATGTCAAGATATTATAATTTGTTATTTACCACAAAAGTAAAAAAAAAATGTGAAGCATGGTGATTATAGTTAACACTGTATTACATACTTGAAAGTCACTAAAAGAGTAGATCTTAAATGTGCTCACCACAAAAAAAAAGGTAATTATAATGAGGTGATGGAGGTGTTAACTAATGCTATTATGATAATCATTTTGCAGTATATGTATATCACATGAACACATTGTACATCTTAAACTTACACAATGCTATATGTCAGTTATATCTCAATAAACATGGGGAAAAGTCAGCAAAATTCATTAATGTCATTAATGTCATTTTTCACCCTTTCTTTGCTTTATACTTCTAGGTGTGTCAGGAAGAAGACTGTAATAAGGACATTCATAATTTATGTGGTAAGTCTTGGGTAACTTCCAATGACAAGTACTTTCAGTGGTCGAAAGTTATAAAAAGTGAGTTATGGGATTGAAAATCTCTAATTGAATTGATGGAGAAATATTATTAGAAACAGGTATAAAAATACTTTATAATTTACCCATTAACTGAAAGTAAAGTGGCTTTTTAAAATCACTCAGACATTGCATTTCATCACAAACAGTCTAAAATCACTGTAGTCTGAAGTCAGAATTTTTCACATTAAGAAAACTTCAAGGAGCGGTTCCCTGTGGTAAATATATGAAATTTGATATATTTAATCTTTGTGTTTAATGCATTTAAATGAATATAAATTTGTCTGTGTCACTTTATTTCTTTGTTAATGGTCATTTGGTTCCTAAACATATATTAATTCAATATATTAATTTTAAATTTTGAAAAAGAAGACATTCCTAATCTAAACTTCTCTACCTGTACCTGAAAAAAAAACTCTTAAGTTTTGTGAATAAGGCATATTTACTAGAATTCTTGAAATGGAATTTGATACATTCATTTGGACTGATTTTTTTTCTAGCCATATCTTTCTTATTGTATATTTTATGTGTTTTTAATTCAATCATTAATTTGATTATTTGCTTTATGGGATTATGTTATTCTTTTATACCACTCTAATTGCTTAAGTATTTGTAGCCACAAATGTTTCAATATAAGAATCTTGTTTCTATACCAATCTGATTAGTCATTCATTTTAACTTTTATGGTATTGTTATCATGTTATCCTCTCTGTAGGACATATTTCAGCTCCCTTGGTTTTCCCATTTTGGTTTCTTTCATTAAAATTTCACCTCAGCAGGGATGCCTCTTGGTGCTAGCTTAAGTTAGTAATAATCTCCAATTTTACTGAATCGTCTAACCTAACAGACCAATGCTACTTTTCGCTAAGAAAACTTCTTTGTTGGCTTATCTGCAAGCCTTAGTCAACCACGGGGATTCAAACATATTGCTTGTTGCTAAGATCATACTCTTTTGACATCTGATATTGTATATAGTTATAAAATTTTGTTCATTAGTTAATGCTGGGAAGCAATTTGATAAGCTGCTTATGTCTTCTCTATCGACTAAAACTAAGCATTTCAACTTTCTTTTAAATCTAAAAAAACACCTCTTCTTCGAACAAAATTGTAAGTGAGACCCTAATATTTGAAAGAGGTAAAATTTAAAACTGTTCTGGCTGAGACAGAGATGGTTGCTCCCCTTTCAATCTCCTCACCTCTTTCTAAAGGATATCCAGAGAGAGAGAGAGAGAGAGAGAATGAGTATGTGTGTTGATTCCTCTTTGAGTAGCTCTAATGTATACGTAGCTTGTCTGTGTATCTATAGAATCATCAATAACTGGCATATTTATTAACATGGACATACATTGTTAATTGAAAAGAACAATATGGTCTGAGGCTATCCGTGCATACAAAAAGTCATATGCCAGTCTTTCTTTTAGCTCTATAGCACTAGGCAAATTATTTGACCTCTCTCTTCCTTGTTTTTCTCATCTATAAAATAGGTATAATGGTAATAACAATCTCATAGAATTGTTAGGTGATTTAAATGAATTATTACATGTAAAGACATAGAATAGAGCCTGGCAGATCTACAAAAGATCCTACAAATATTAGTTGTTATTTTTCTGTCTTTATTGTACTTTAATTTATGATTTTTCTACATTAGTATGTATAATTTTTGTGATATAAAAATTATAAAATGAAAAATTCTGAGGGAGCATATAAAGCAAGGAAAAATACTCCCTAAAAATGTAAAAGTGCCTGCATTTTTACCAAACCTTAAATGTTAAGGTTACAAAATTTTTGGTTACCATGATATCTTTACAAGAGGCTGAAAATCGGGGCTGTGTCCAGGATTCTGTGCTTTAGATTAGCAATCTGATTTTTGATCTGAGCTTTACTGGATGTTAGGGGTTCTGCTGAGGTGCCTCTGGGGTTGGAGCAGGAAATGAAGGGAGGATGAGTGAGTGGGGTCCAATACATTCCTCCTTTTTTCAACAGTACAACTTCATTTTTATCAGTTTTATATAGTAGATGTCTAGAAAAATAGTTGAAAACAAGTGTAATGAATCAAGTAGAACATGTCCTACAAATATTTGAATCACATCAAGCCTATAAAGATGACTCATTTGAACAAAGAGAAACATAGTACAATGAGCAGAAGCTTTTCTTGAAATAAACATTACGTGTCAATTTATGAGAATGATTAATGAGACCATTTTTTTAATAAGATTGGATACCATGATGACCCAAGATCCATTAATTATTATAGACAACTTCTCAATTGTACAGTGCTTCTCATCAATTTCCTGAGTCTATAAACAAAAATTATCAGATCACCTCTCATGTTATTAGAATTTTGAAATCTAAAAAACCCTGAAGTATGTCAGTGCCAGTTTTCACAAAGCAACTTAATTTTAAAAGAACCTATAGAATTTGTTGTCCCCAAAGGAGAGGCTTTTCCAGACACGACTCACTGAAACTCATTTGCCAGCTCAAGTTGGAGTCTCAGAGCCTCTTTGTAATGCTGAGATTATAAACCAGATGCCTCCAATCAAGATCAATTCCAGGAAATGCTGGCCCAGCTTACACTCAAAAAAATGCTCAGAACTTTTTGGATTACACCCATCTATTCATGGTGAGTTAAAATTAGAAGGAAAGAGATCTTTCTTTAGAAATCATTCAGTGTTTCTCAAAAATCTTCCTGTGACATCACATGTTTATTTACCCAGGAAAGTATGAAGAATTAAAAGTGGATTTATAGAGGTGGTGATTTTGCAGGGTCTCTGATTTCAGCTGGAGGCCTTGATAAGTGGCAGGTGCTTTATCACGAAGACTAACTGGCATGTTGCAGACACAGTGTGTTTTCTCCCTTGTACCAAGGACCTTTCTGATGATACAGCCTGAGAGCTTGTCTCCTCAAATCAGAATGATGAAATTTTCTAAGTGGCAGATAAATAGCCCTTTCTGTCTTTCAAATAATCAACGCAAAAGCAAACCACAGAGAGAGGCTCAGATGGAATTTTTAGGGCCAACAGCAATACGGATAAGTAATAGCATTAAAAGAAGCAACAGTAGCATGAACAGAGAGTTCAGGAGAATTAGACAAGAGCAGAACAGTCCAACAGCATAGAAACCGAAAAGGAAGAAAAGTGAAAAAGAAAGAAATCTAATAAGAAATAGTATTCACTAGAACTTCTTATCTACCTAAAGACTAAGTAACTTGCAGAAGTCTCCCTCTGCAAGTTTGCTGCAAACATAATACTGTAAGAGGAGATGTGTAGTTTAGTTGGCAAGATCTGTGACAATGTTAGGCTTAAGGTGAGAGTGTTGGACCATGAAGTGAAGGAATAGACTAAGACAAAGACCTAGCAGTCTCCAGACCAGAAAACTGTTTCCATCTCTCTAGGGTAAAAGGAATAATGGTTAAAATGGACTCAGAATTGTACAGTTGTCTTATAATGAAGTTGAGTACATTTGATTTAACTGCTTTATTTGATTATAATTTATCCATACTTCAGCAACCAAGGAACTCTTAAATCATTTATCTAAGCCTTGTTTAAGAATACTAAAGTAACTATTTGTTTTTAAGGATGCTGTCACATCAATGCTAATAATATTTCTATTTATGATAGAAATGCATAAATACAGTTGGGTCTAAGTGCTTTTGTATGCTCTAGAATATTGACCATTTATATTTTCTAGAAGTACAATAACTTCTATCCCATTCTATAGAAGCAACTAGGATATTTTATGTAGATTTTCTTTATCAGTGCTGGGTTCATACAAGACACTCAATAAATGTTTGTTGATAGAATGAAAGATTGATTCTTTCTCAGCCACCTGCAACTTTTCCATAGTACATATTAAAAACTGTTACTTAAGGGATCAACAAAAGATTACTAAATTTAAATGAAGGTAGTACTTGTGTTTTCCTTCTTGATTGGGGTTTTCTTGTCCAGAAATTTAAACTGGTTAACTTTTGCATGAATTAAAGTAAAAAAATTCTTCCTGCATTTTTATAATTTCAACCTATTTCCAAAATTCACTTTGACTGAACTGACTAGCCAAAAGCCAGTTGATGGCTGGACTAAGTTAACATGACATACTCGATTTAAAAGAATTAAAATGTAGAAAAAATAGCACCATTGATTGTAACTGCAGGCATAGCCGCTAGCCACAGCGTTTAAGGTCTAAACTCAAATTTGCAACTGATTTAGGAAAAAAAATGGAAAGGCCATAAATTATGTTTTTAAAAGTACTGTAATTCATGGAATATTGCTTCACCTATCAGTTTAGATAATTAGGGAACAGTGATCCCCTCATTGTGTTAGCTGTCCAGATAACTTATCCGGGTAAACATAGCTTCCTATGGTCTGGGGGCAGTGTAACAGGTTGGTATAATCTTTTCAAAATGTCAATAAAATTGTATTTCTTAAAGGTAAACCTAAGCAAGGCACTAGCAAACCAGGCAGTGCCTCCAATACAGCCAACTCAGAGAGGGAATCTTGCACGTCATTCAGCTACACCCACAGCAGGTAATTACAATCAAGGTCCTGCCACTTGTTCACCATCAGCACAGTGCTCTTACCTTTCCACTCAAACATGATTTCATTCTAAAATATCTAAAGTTGTTAGCTCCTCTACCCCTGGGCAAACAACTTACCTCACAACATGCATTACCCCATAGGAGCAGGTGTCAGTCAGCAGCCATATTGTCAAACTTCCCCACTGTTCCCTGTTATGACCCTATTATAACTCATCCTCCTCAAATATCGTTACCTTATGGTTAAAAATGTCTACACTTCAAACAAAGTGAGGGCCTGGCACTGGTGGCTTTGTTAATGCTTTTCCCAGCTTTCAACACTGACGGCTATTTTAATTAGGAGCACAAATTTATGTACAACAAGCTTAATGCAAAATCTAAACCATATGGATGTATCGCAGCTTCTCCTGCTTAGTGCAATTCTCTGCACGGCTTTAAACTGATCTTGAGGTTTCCGTAACATACTGATGTTTTATCGTTACCTAACATGTTGGTATTTTATGGTGGTGTTAATTCAAAGATAATTCAAGTTACATTGTTGTGTTTAATTATGACCAGAGGCTCATAAACACACTCATAATTTTGTATTAAGGAATGAATTCCAGGATATAATATAAATGTTCCAGGGTGTGCAAGTAATAGTGTGTCTGTACTATTGAATAAATTGTCACTGCCTATTTGCTGTCATTTTTATCAAACAGTCAGTTGTGAATCATTCCACTAATCTTGTCTTTGAGTAAGGGATGAGTATCATGGAAAATAGAGAAGGTGATTAACATATGGACTCTATCTTCAGGGAACTTACAATCTAGTGGGCAGATGTATCTAATAAACTAACGAAATACAAACACCTAAGAGAGACCAAAATATGGACATAAGAAGAAGAAATTATGTCTACTCCAAGGTTTCAAGTGTCAGTGACTCAGAGAATTAAGTATTAACAAAAACAAATATGTTAATAGAAGGATCTGATTTCATGGGAGAGGAGGAGAGGATGAATTTGGCATTGCCCATGTTAAACATCCAATGTAAGTCATACAAAATGGACACATCAAAATGGAGATATTCATATTGAAAAACCAGTTATGCTTTTATGAATCAAAGAGTTGTAATGTTTGAATTGTGTTTTGAAGCAATGGTTATCACATTTTTTGGTCTCAGGATCCCTTTGTATTCTTAAAAATTTTTGGAATCTCCAAAGAGGACCTTTCTTTATATGAGTTATATCTATCAATTTTTATATTAGAAATTAAAACTGAGAAATTTTAGAAATTAGTATTAAATAATTTAAAATAATAGCTTAAAAGTCTTATATATCACCATATTTAATGTATTTTATGGAAAAAAAAGAACTACTATTCCAAAAAATATCAGTGAGTAGAGTGATACTATTTTAATTTTTTGAAAATATCTTTAATGTATGGCTTAATAGAAGACAGTTGGAGTCTCATATCTGCTTCTGCATTCAATCTGTTCTGATATCACACATTTGTAGATGCTGGAAAACTCCACTGTAAATTCATGAGAGAAAGAGACTGAAAAAGAAAGCAAATAATGCCAAATTATTATGAAAATAGTTTGATCTTGGTCAGAGATGTGCTTTGTATGACGTGAGCCTTTCAAGTATGTTTACACTTATTTTATTGCTCAGAATATGGTATATTTTTGTAAAATTTCTATATACATTTGAAATGAATGTGTATTCTGCTGTATTTGTGTGAAATTCTCTATAAATATCAATTAGGTCAAGATGGTTGATAGTATTGCTCAAATCTTCTATATCCTTACTGATTTTCTGTATAATTATTCTATTAGTTACCATGACAGTATTGTTGAAATATCTTACTATAATTGTGGATTTGTCTGTTTTTCCTTGCAGTTTTATCAGTTTTTGCCTTGTGTATTTTTAAGGCCTATTATTAAGTGTGTTAGCAACCAGATTTGTTAAGTCCTCTTGAAGAATTTAACCCTTTTTCATTATGAAATGACCTTATTTCCCCGTGCTGTTCTTTGCATTGAAATATGCTTTGATATTAATATAACCACTCCAGGCCTTTTAAAATATTAGTATCAGCATGTATCTTATTTCCATTTTAACCTATTTTTCTCATATTTAAAGTGTGTTTCTTGTTGTCAACATATAGTGAGGAGTTGCTTTATATTCAATCTGACAATCTCTCTTTTAGTTGGAATATTTAGACCACTTGCTTTAAATGCCATTAGGTTTGATTGACACTGTTAGGTTTAAATTTATAATTTGCTATTTGTTTTCTATTTGTCACATCTATTCTTTGTCCCCTTTGTGTTCATTTTGTCTTTTTATAGATTAATTGTATATTCTTATGATTCTATTTTATCTCCTTTGTTGGATTATTAACTATAATTCTTTGTTTTTTTGTGTGTTAGTGGTCATTTTAAGGTTTACAGTATACAGCTTTAATCTATCACAGTGTACCTTCAAGTGGTATTATACCACTTAATACATAGTATTAAAAGCTTACAATAGTATACTTCCATTTCTTCCCTCCTGACCTTTACACAGTTATCATATATTTTAGTTGCAAAACATATGCAACTAATGTTTTGCATATGTTGCAAGACATTCACTACATTATTATTTTTGTTTAAATAATTTAATTTTAAAGAGATTTACACAAAATAACAAATATTTTATATATTTATCCATGTAGTTACCACTTTCAGTGCTTCTCATTCATTTGTACAGATCCAGGTTTCCACCCAGTGTCATTTTCCTTTTATCTGAAGACTGCCCTTAATAATTCTTGTAGCATGAGTCTGCTGGTGATGAAAACCTCAGTTTTTGTAGATCTGAAGAAGTTATTATTCTTACGTTATTTTTGAAAGATATTTTTATTGGTTATAAAATTGTAGGTTAATAGTTTCTTTCTTTCTTCTCTTGTTCTCTTGCTTGCATTGATTCCAACCAGAAATCTGGTATCTTACCAATTGTTCCTCTATACATAATGTGTTATTTTTCTCTGACAACTTAAAAACTTTTCCTTTTAACACTTTTTTTTTATTATGATATGCTTTGGTGTAGTTTTCTTCATATTACTTGTATTGACATTTGTTGAGATTCCTGTTATCTGTGAGTTTTCGTTTTCATTTAAATTTGGAAAAAGTTGGGTCATTAAAAAAAATATTTGCTTTGTACTTTTCCCTTTACTTTCCTTCAGGGACTCCAATTACACATTTAGTAAGTGGTTTGAAGTTGTCCTACAAATTAGTCATGATCCATTAATTTCTTAAATGCTCTTTTCTTTCTTTGTTTTATTTTGGATAGGTTCTATTACTTTGTCTTCAAGTTCACTTAATTTTTCTTCTGCAATGTCTAATCTACCATTGATCCTATAGTGTGTATTATTAACTTCAGACATTGTGGTTTTCATTTTTAGAAAATCAATTTAAATCTCTTTTATCTTTTCTATATCTCTACTTAACATGTTCAATCTTTCCAATAGGTTTTTCAATTTATGGGATACAGTGATAATAACAGTTTAAATATCCTGATCTGCTTTTTGTTATAACTGTGCTGGATGTGGTTTGGTTTTGATTATTTTTTCTTCTTATTATGGGTTATATTTTCCTTATATTTTTGCATGACTAATAATTTTTTATTGGATATCAGACATAGTGAAGTTTACCATGTTGGTTCCTGGATAATTTTATATTACTTTAAATATTCTTTTTTCTCCATTTATTGAGATCTAATTGACATAAAACATTGTATAAATTTATGGTGTGCAATACACAAAAATAAACTCAAAATGGATTAAAGACCTAAATGTAAGGCCAGACACCATCAAACTCTTAGAGGAAAACATGGGCAGAACACTCTATGACATAAATCACAGCAAGATCCTTTTTGACCCACCTCCTAGAAAAATGGAAATAAAAACAAAAATTAAAAAATGAGACCTAATGAAACTTAAAAGCTTTTGCACAGCAAAGGAAACCATAAACAAGATGAAAAGATAACCCTCAGAATGGGAGAAGATATTTTCAAATGAAGCAACTGACAAAGGATTAATCTCCAAAACATACAAGCAACTCATACAGCTCAATATCAAAAAAACGAACAACCTAATCCAAAAATGGGCAGAAGACCTCAATAGACATTTCTCCAAAGATATACAGATTGCCAACAAACACATGAAAGAATGCTCAACATCATTAATCATTAGAGAAATGCAAATCAAAACTACAATGAGATATCATCTCACACCAGTCAGAATGGCCATCATCAAAAAATCTACAAACAATAAATGCTAGAGAGGGTGTGGAGAAAAGGAACCCTCTTGCACTGTTGGTGGGAATGTAAATTGATACAGCCACTATGGAGAACAGTATGGAGGTTCCTTAAAAAACTAAAAATAGAACTACCATACGACCCGGCAATCCCACTACTGGGCATATACCCTGAGAAAACCATAATTCAAAAAGAGTCATGTACCACAATGTTCATTGCAGCTCTATTTGCAATAGCCAGGACACGGAAGCAACCTAAGCATCCATCAACAGATGAATGGATAAAGAAGATATGGCACATATATACAACAGAATATTACTCAGCCATAAAACAGAATGAAACTGAGTTATTTGTAGTGAGGTGGATGGACCTAGAGACGGTCATACAGAGTGAAGTAAGTCAGAAAGAGAAAAACAAATACCATATGCTAACACATATATATGGAATCTAAAAAAAGAAAAAAAAATGGTCAGAAGAACCTAGGGGCAAGACGGGAATAAAGATGCAGACCTACTAGAGAATGGACTTGAGGATACGGGGAGGGGGAAGGGTAAGCTGTGACAAAGTGAGAGAGTGACATGGACATATATACACTACAAAACGTAAAATAGATAGCTAGTGGGAAGCACCCACATAGCACAGGGAGATCAGCTCGGTGCTTTGCGACCACCTAGAGGGGTGGGACAGGGAGGGTGGGAGGGAGGGAGATGCAAGAGGGAAGAGATATCGGGACATATATATATGTATAACTGATTCACTTTGTTATAATGCAGAAACTAACACACCATTGTAAAGCAGTTATAGTCCAATAAAGATGTTTAAAAAATTTATTGTGTACAGTGTAATGATTTGAAATGTTTATCATGTTATTGTTAGTTAACACAACCTTCACTTCACATTTTATTGTTTTTGTTATGGTGAGACTATTAAAGCTTTACTCTCATAGCAACTTTCTAGTATACAATAGAGTATTTTTAGCTATAGCCACCATGCTGTATATTAGATCCCCAGAACTTATTCATCATATAACCGAAAGTTTGTATGCTTTGGCCAACATCCCCCCACCTCCACTCTACTCTCTGTTTCTATGTATTTGACTTATTTGAATTTTTTTTTAAGTTTCTACATACAAATGATACCATGCAGTCTTTCTCTGGCTTATTTCACGTAGCATAATGCCCTCCAGTTCCATTTATGTTATATATATATATATATATATATATATATATATATATATAACTTTTTCTTTAACCATTCATCTGTCAGTGGACACCTAAGTTGTTTCCATGTCTTGGCTATTGTGAATAATGTTGCAATAAATGAAGGAGTGCAGATATCTCTTCAGGATAGTGATTTCATTTCCTTCAGGTATATACATATATATAGTTCCAGAAGCAGAACTACCAGATCATGTGGTAGTTCTATTTTTAATTTTTTGAAAAAACCTCCATACTGATTTCCACAGTTGCTGTACCAATTTATATTCCCATCAACAGTGCACCAGGATTTTCTTATCTCCATATGCTGGTCAGTATTTGTTATTTCTTGTCTTTTTAAAAGTAGCCATTCTAACAGGTGTGAAGTGATATCTCATTATGATTTTGACTTGCATTTCCCTGATGGTCAAGAATGTTCAACAGCTTTTTGTATACTTGTTGGTCATTTGTATGTCTTCTTTGGGAAAAAAATGTCTATTCAAGTCCTCTGCTCGTTTTTAAGTAGGATATTTTTTTCTTGCTATTGAGTTGTATGAGTTTCTTATATATTTTAGATATTAACTCCTTATCAGATATATGTCTGCAAATATTTTCTCTCATTCCATAGATTGTCTTTTATTTTGTTGATTGTTTCTTTTGCTGTGCAAAAGTTTTTTAGTTTGATGTGGTCCCACTCGTTGACTTTTAATTTTGTTGCTTATGCTTTTGATGTTACTGTATCCAAAGTATCATTGCCAAGACTGATGTAAAGGAGCTTTTCCCTTAAGTTTTCTTCGAAGAGTCTTATAGTTTTAGGTTTTATATTTATGTCTTTAATCCATTTCAAGTTAATTTTTATAAATGGCATAAGGGTAGGAGTTCAATTTCATTCTTCTGCATGTAGATATCCAGTTTTCCCAGCACCACTTATTAAAGAGACTATCTTTCCCCATTATGACTCTTGGCTCCCTTGTCAAATATTAATTGACCACATATGTGTGGGTTTATTTCTGGGCTCTTGATTTTGTTCTTTTTGTCTGTGTGCCTGCTTTTCTGCTAGTACCATACTCTTTTGATTAAAATAGCTTTAAATAGAGTTCGAAATCAGGAAGTGTGATGCCTCCAGCTTTGTTCTTTCTCAAGATTGCTTTGGCTATTTGGGGTCTTTTGTAATTCCATACAAATGTTAGGATTTTTTCTATTTCTGTGAAAAAAATGCCATTGGAATTTTGATAAGGATTGCATTGAATCTATAGATGGCTTTGAGTAGTGTAGATGTGTTAACAATATTAATTATTTGGATCATGAACATGAGAAATCTTCTCATTTAGTTGTGTCTTCTTCAATTTCTAAATACCTTGATTTTTTTCTGAGATGCAGTTATTTGGAAATAGTTTGGTCTTCTTGGAGCTTGCTTTTAAGATTTGTTAGGCAGGACTGAGACTGGGCTCAGGCTACAGCTATTTATTTTCTATTGTTGAGGCAAGACTATTTTGAGTACTCCATACAATGTCCTGTGAATCATGAGCTCAATCTGGCTATTGGAACAAACACTGTCTCCAGCCCTGTATGACTGTTGGGCACTATTTACTTTTCAACCTTTTGAGGATTTCTTTCTTAGTCTCTGGTAATTTCCTCATCCATGCAGTGATTAATACTCAGCTAAATACTTGATGGGGGTCCTCTGACGATCTCTGGGGCTCTCTATTTGTGCAGCTGTTTCCTCTCTGGTAGTTTTTCCTGGTAACACTAGCTGTCTAATGTCTCCCTAGACTCTCAACTCTATCTCCTTAACTCAGGGAGCCCAACAGGCTCTGATTTCGTTCCCTTTCCCAAGGCAACAGCCTGGATATTACTTCAGAACAGTAAGTAGGAGCAATTATAGAGCCCATAATTTTTTTCACCTTCTCAAGGATTATTGTCCTTTATTATCGGATAATCCATTGTCTTGAAAAATACTGTTTCATATAGTGGTTCCACTTCTTCTGTCCTCTAACTTCTCTTTTAACTTAAAGATGGCTACTCTGGGGTACAAAAATTTGAGTAGGAAAATAGCACCTTTAATCCCATTTTTTCTAACAGTGCCATCGAATTTTCTGTAGCAAGACACCTATCTTGTCTTTCACTATTGCTGCCCCTTTCAATTGCTGTTCCCACTTCCGGTACCAATTATTGTATTGGTTAGAGACCAGGAGCTGCAACAGACACTAATTTAGTTTGTGTAAAGCAAAATTGTTTTATTACCTGTTGTTTATCAGTATAATTGAGAGAGCTAGAAGAGTAGACTCCAGTGAGCTTCTAGCAACAACTCTTATGTCATAGAGTTACATCATTTCTACATGAATAGAAAAGCAACTTTTACTTTTGCAGAGAAATATCAAATCTGGAAGTGCTAACTACTGAACCAAATTGCCTTTGCCATGATCTGCATCAGCAAAATGGTTTCCTCATGTCCTCTGCCTCTTTCCGCTCTCATTTATGAATCCAATTTATGAAGTAGTATATTTAATTGAGAGGTATTCTGACATAGTGATTAAGAACATGCAACTTAAAACCAGACTATCTGGTTTAAAATTCCACCTTCACTACATTGTACCTATCTGTGCCTCAGTCTCATTATCTGTAAAATGGAGAAAAATATTAGTGCCTATCACATCACACTGTTGTGAGAACTAAATGTTAAATGCCTAGAACCGGGCTTCCCTGGTGGCGCAGTGGTTGAGAATCTGCCTGCTAATGCAGGGGACATGGGTTCGAGCCCTGGTCCGGGAAGATCTCACATGCCACGCAGCAACTAGGCCTGTGAGCCACAACTACTGAGCCTGCACGTCTGGAGCCTGTGCTCCACAACAAGAGAGGCCACGATAGTGAGAGGCCCGCGCACTACGATGAAGAGTGGCCCCCACTTGCCACAACTAGAGAAAGCCCTCGCACAGAAAAGAAGACCCAACACAGCAAAAATAAATAAGTAAACTTATAAACTCCTACCCCCAACATCTTCTAAAAAAAAAAAAAGTGCCTAGAACCATTTCTGGAACACACAGAGAAAAATGTTAGATAAGGGTTAGGAATTGTTTTATTGTTGTTAGTAGCAGCATCAAGGAAGTCTAGCTTTACAGCCTTTTCAGTATAAGCAGATCCACTAATAAGATGTCAGGATACCTATCCAGTTCACCGTATTGGGCCTTACAGTTCTGGATATAAGAACAATTATATTCATGATGTAAACCTAGCTTTAACGTAGATATAGATATTAATTTGAATATATTTGGCTTATGAAACTCAAACAGATAAATTTCTGAAATTAAAACACCATGGACCAGTGCCTAAACTATAGGGAATTAACCAAAACAACATCACCATTTGGGAACCTATTCTCTAGGTGGTATTTTCCATATTGTATCCTGTCTCTCCCTTTAACCATAACTGTGTCTAGGTTTGGTAGTAGTAATAAATAGGATATGACTGAGAAGAATAGGGAGATGAGAAGGACTGTAATCCTGAGTACAAAAAGCAAACTTAGAAGGGGTGAGAAATGGGAAAAAAGGACAATAAGTCTGTATGGTTTTAAGAATACACATTTTGTAAATTAAGTAGTTCCAATTGATGACAGTTTAACAGTGGAAACTAACATAGTGTGATGACTGCCATTGTATTATACAATATGCAATGGGAACAGAGAAGAAACGTCTTTAATCTTCCTGAGGGAGTCAGGACTAAGTAAACACAAAAGTGACAAGCAAGGAAGTCATTAATTTTGAGGAGATTAAGGATCTGTAGGGTCGAGGTATCAGTAGATACACCATTATTAATACTGAATTTATTGAAGAAAATATCAGATAAAAGTACTATTTTTTTAAGCAAGAAAAATAAATACAGCAATCAAAGAATATTTTCATAAGCAATACAAGAAATGTTACAGGCAGTGCAAAAATAATTGCTAATGTAAATAGTTATGGTAGCTCAAAGAGTATACATGTGTAAATGTCATAAATGGTTTTGACTACTTTTGAGTCATTACAGTGGTGTGACAGGTAAGGTGAAATCTAAATAGTTAAAAGAAAAACGAAGCTAAAGCAGTGATACAGTTTTAGAGCAGAAAAATACTTTATTTCAGATGGAGTTTTTAATACCTGTCAATTGACCCTAGCATACTTTATGACAATAACATAAAGCTGTCCTCCTTCCTAGCTGCTGAATAACTTTTTTGCTTTTTTTTACATACAAGAGATTAGAATCAGCAGACCTGCTAAAAAATAATACCAAGACGAGGAATAAGCTTTAAAATTACGCTTAAATCACACAAGATGTGTTTAATCAAACATAAAGGTGTTTTTCTCTTTCTGGGAAGAGTATCATAACTGATGCAAATGAGTAAATTAACATATCCATTCTAGCATAAATAACCATACAGTGACTTATCATCGTAAGGAACTGACAAAAAAAGAAATTTTTTTTACAATGATTATTAACACTAAAAAATATATTTGAGGATTTATAACATGAAAAATGTAAGAGTAAGAAAAATGGTTCTTTCTCTCTTTCCTTCTACCAGAATTGAGATTCTTCTCCCAAGCAGCACAGAATCTAAAGGCTAGAGGAATGTTAACATTGGAGCTAAACTTGGTCTGGGAAGTAGCTACTGGGAACTTCATTATGCCTCTGTATACCGTAAACTTTCTCATAATATCCATTTCATATTTCTAAATCTCCAAGTTCGATCCTATTCATGATCTACCTTTTACTTTATTTCTTCTAATTCTTACTTATTGTAAATAATGACAAGATTTTTTTTGTCTTTCCAGTTTTTCTTCTAATCTGGTGGGAAGTTTTATTCATAATGGTGGACTATCTCATGCTCACTGTTCTTTCTTTCTCCATGTGTCTTCGTTCCCTCTAACACAAATGTTGACCTTGTCTGTAGTTGCCTGCTCTCAAGTCTCTTCCATCTACTTGATTTCTAGCATCATCTTGCTTTTCTCAAATTTACCTGAGTCATCAGCAAGCTATCATTTTGGAGGTATGAGATTTACGTAAAATAGATGCCTGATTGATGAGTTTTGATAATTGTATAAACTTGTGCAACTACCACCTCAGGAAAGATAGAGGTAATTACACCCCAGGAACTTCCCTCAGGCCCCTTCCTAGCCAGTTTACCACCTTCAAGAGGTAATCAAGAAGTAGTCTTCTAATAATGTGTATTAGTTATGCCTATTTTTAGCTTTCCTATAAATAAAGTCAAATAGTCTATACTCTTTTGTGTCTGAATTCTTTCGCTAAGTATTTTTGAGATTTATCTCTATTGTTAAAATTACCAGTACTTTGTTCATATTTATTTCTGAGGAGTACTCTATATTGTGAATCTATCACAATTTGTTTATCCATTTAACTCTTGATGGATATTTGGGTTGTTTGTAGTTTTAGCTATTATCATTGAAGCTGCTATCAATATTCTTCACATAAACAGACTAAGTTATATAAGTCTTAGTATAAACATATATTTTTTTTAATTTTGGGTAAATATTTAATGGTAGAGTTGCTAGATCATAGGGTAGATTTATGTTTAACTTCATGAGAAACTTCCAAACAGTTCTCAAAAGTAGTTGTACCATTTTATACTCACACCATTAAAAAATGGGAGATCCAGTCGCTCCACAAATTTGCCAACATTTATATTTTTTTAATCTTAGCTATCCTACTGGGTGTAAAATGATGTTTCATTATGATTTTAACTTGTGTTTTCTTGAAGATTAATGATGTAAACACCTTTTCATGTGCCTTTTGACCATTTTGTGTCTTTGTGAAATGAATGTTAAAGTCCTTCGACCATTTTTAATAGATTTTCTTTTTAATTATTGACTTGTTACTTTGTATAATTTCTGTATATTGGTTCTTTCTCTGAAATGTGTTTTGCAAGTATAATTTTCCTCATCTGTAGATTGACTATTTTTTTAACAGTACCCTTTTTTTCCCCCAGCTTTATTGAGGTAATTGACAAATAAATTGGTAAGATATTTCAGTTTACAGCAGAATGATTAGATATGCATATACATTATGACAGGATTCTCAGTAGTCTATTTTGATGTTCAAAATTTTTACTTCTAATAAATTAAAATGTATCAATTTTTTATAGCTTATCAAATTTATGTTTTGTTTAAAAATCGTTGCCTAGAGAGTGATGTCAGAAAGCTGGCAGAATATGAAATCCCCAGCTGATATCCCCCCAGAAAAATAATATTTTGGCAGTCATTCACAGACAAAAGTGTCTTATGGGAGCTTTAGGATCCAAGTAGGAGGTTACAAAACTCTGGTGGAGCCCAAGAACAAAAAGGGCCATTTTGAGAAGGCAGGTCTGTGCCCATCTGGAAACAGTGCTGCTCCCTGTGGACTCAGCTACAGCACTGTTTGGCCTGCGTCCTGCCACCAGCACCATCTGCCAAAGGACAAGGGAGGAGCCACATCTGCTCATGCCTTGGGTACTGGGTCTGCTAACCTTGTTCCTGGCTGTGGACCCTGAAGTGGCCCATGATCCAGCTCCAGTCCCACTCAGCATGGGCCAGGTACCAAAGTCAGATAAGGACACTACAAGGAAAAAAAAAAAAAAAGAAAAGAAAAAAAAAAACTACAGGCCAATATCTCTGATGAATATAGATGCAAAAATCCTCAACAAAATATTAGAAAAACCAAATTCAACAGTACATTACAAGGATCATACCATGATCAAGTGGAATTTATCACTGAGAAGCAAGGATGTTTTAACATATGCAAATCAGTAAATGTGAGGCACAAAACATTAACAGAATAAAGGACAAAAATCACATGAGCATCTCAAAAGATTCAGAAAAAAAGAATTTAACAAAATTCAACATCCATTTGTGATAAGAACTCTAAACAAATTAGATATACAAGGAAAGTTCTTCAACATAATAAAGGCCATATATGATAAATCCACTGCTAACTTCATACTCAATGATGAAAGGCTAAAAGTTTCCCCCCTAATATTAGGAACAACACACAGTGTCATTCTCACTACTTCTATTCAACATAATTCTGGAAGTCCTGGCCAGAGGAATTAGGCAAGAAAAAGAAATAAAAGGCATCAAAATTGGAAAGGAAGAAGTTAAACTGTCATCATTTGCAGATGAAATGATTTTATGTGTAGAAAATGCTAAAGATCTCACCAAGAAACTTTTAAAACTAATAAATTCGGTAATGTTGGAGGATACAAAATCAATATACAAAAGTTAGTGGCATTTCTATATGTTAACAACAAACTATCCAAAAAAGAAAGTAGGAAAATTGTTCCACGTATAATCACATCAAAAAGAATAAAACACTCAGAAGTAAATTTAACCAAGGAAGTGAAAGATATCTACACTGAAACTTATAAGACACTGATGAGAACAACCGATGGAGACACAAATATATGGAAAGATATCCTGTGTCCATGGATTGGGAGACCTGATATTGTTAAAATATCCATAATACCCAAAGTGACCTACGGATTCAATGTAATCCCTATCAAAATTCTAAATTTCACAGAAGTAGAAAAACAATCCTAAAATTTATGTAAACTCACAAAAGACCTTGAATAGCTAAAGCAATCTTAAGCAAGAAGAACAGAGCTGGAGGCATCATACTTCCTGATTTCAAATTATATTACAAAGTTATAATAGTCAAAAGAGTATGCTAATGGCATAAAAACAGGCACATAGACTAATGGAACAGACTAGAGAATCCAGAAGTAAACACATGCATATACAGTCAACTAATCTTTGACAAGGGCAACAAGAGTGCACAATAGGGAAAGGATAGTGTCTTCTGTAATGGTGTTTGGAAGACTAGATATCCACATGCTAAAACATGAAATTGGATCCTTATCTTTCATCATATACAAAAGTAATTTGAAATAAATGAAAAATTTAGATATAAAAACTGAAACTTAAATCTAGAAGAAAGCATAGGGAAAAATCTCCTTGACATTGGTCATGGCAATGACTTTTTTTGGATACAACACCAAATGCATAAGCAATGAAAACAAAGGGGAAAAGTGGGACTACATCAAACTACATGAAAGGGCAACCAACGGAATAGGGGAAAATATTTGTAAACCATATATCTGATAAAGGGTTAATATCCAAAGTGTGTAAGAAACTCATGTAACTCAATAGCAAAAACAAATAAACTCAATTTTTAAAATGGGCAAAGGACTTGAATATACATTTTTCCAAAGAAGACATACAAATAGCTAATAGGTATATGAAAAGGTGCTCAACATCCCTAATGATCAGGGAAATGCAAATCAAATTTCAATATGATATTACCTCACACCTGTTAGGATATCCATTATCAAAAGGACAAGAGAAAAGAAATGTTGGTGAGGACATTGAGAAAAGGGAAACCTTGTACACTGTTGGTGGGAATGTAAATTGAAAACAGTATAGAAAATAGTGTTATGGCAAATACAATATGGAAAACAGTATAGAAGATCCTCAAAAAAATCTAAAGTTAGAACTACCTTATGATCCAGCAATCCCACTTCTGAGTATATATCTAAAGGAAACAAAAATCATTATTTCAAAGAGATAGCTGTACTCTCATGTTAATTGCAGCATTATTCACAATAGCCAAGGTATGGGAAAAACCTAAGTGTTCATCTACGGAAGAATGAATAAAGAAAATGTGGTATACATATACAATGGGATATTTTTTAGTCATATAAAAGAAAGAAATCTTGCCATCTGTAATCACATGGATTGAACTTGGGAGGTATTATGTTAAGTAAAATAAGTATTATGTTAAGTAAAATAAGTTTCTTATACAGTATTTATTTAAGAAATACAAATACTGTATTATCTCATATAATACTGTATCATCTCATATATATGTGGAATCTAAGAATCAAACTCATAGAAACAAGGAGTAGAATGGTAGTTGCCAGGGGTTGGGGAGCAGCATGGAGGAATTGGAGAGATACTGGTCAAAGGGTACAAATTTTCAGTTATAAAATGAGTAAGTTCTGGGGGTCAGATGTACAGCATGGTGACTATAGTTAATAATACTGTATTGTATATTTGAAATACTCAAAAGCCTAGATCCAAAGTATTCTCATGACACACAAAAAAGAAAGGGTAATTATGTGAGGTGATGGATGCTTAATTAGCTTAATTGTGGTAATTATTTCACAATGTATATGTATGTCAAATCATGACATTGTACACGTTAAACTTATACCATTATTATTTCACAATTATTCCTCAACAAATATAGAGAAAAGAGAATATAAGAATGCTTGTGTTTATGAGCACAAACCATAAGCATTACTGCAAACAGCTGGTACTTCCATGTGACAAGTTGGATGTTTTATGCATTTCCACAAAAATATTGAATCAAGTCACACATTTTATGCGTCTCTACAAAACATGAGTGAAGACAACATAATTTATATTATGTGCATGTAGCGAGAACTTTGACAACAAAATGGGTAATACATAATATCTTTTCAAAGAATATTTAAGATTACTTCTTGCACAAGAAAACTTAAAATGTTCTGAAGTCTTACAGGTCTTAAATAGAAGAAACTGAGTGAGATTTTTTCTAAATTTAAAAGCAATTCTAAAAATTTGTGTTACTGTTAATGCAAATTTATGAAGCTGAAAAAGAATATTTTCTAAAAGGTTAATAAGTGAAATTTTTTCATCAACTGTATTAGAGGAAAGACTAAATTATTTTGAGGTTTCTCTGTAGAAAACATTGCAAAATTGTCATTTGAGAAGGCAATCAAAGTGTTTGCAGCTAGAAAACATTTGGGGAAAAGTATTATAGAAATATGCCAAACAGATAATTAATGATGGGTCTATTTAAGGTTATTTTCTTGGATTTTGTGATGCTTATAGTATTTGTTGGCATTTTAAAGTTTATAATTTATTTTGATTTTTATTCAAAAGAAATACACTCATTCATACTTAAAAAAAAGAAATCTTTACCTACACCAAGTTCTTGAGGTTATAGTCTTATAGTTTCTATTAAAATCTTTATGGTTCTAGCTTTTACATTAGGTCTGTGATTATACCCTAAATAATTTTTGCATGTAGAATGAAATAGGGGTGAAGTCATTTTGTTTTTCATAGAAATCTCCAACTGTTCAAACACCATTTGTTAAAACAAAGCAAAACTCTCTTTTTATAACTGAAGGAACTGTATACCTTGGCAAAATTCAATTTACTATATATGTGTGTGAATTTTGCACATATTTTCTGGACTCTCTATTCTATTTAGTTAATCTTTAGTCTATCTTTACAACAATTTCATACTGTCATGATTACTGTAGCTCTACAAAATGTTTTAATATCAAGATTTGTAAATTTTCTGAAATTTTAATTCTTTATATGATCATTCGGGTTTCTGTATGAATTTCAGAGGTTTCTTGTCAATTTATACAAAAATTCCTGCTGGAATTTTGATTGGGATTGCATTGAATCTATAGATCAATTGGGAGATAATTTGCTGTCTTAATAACACAGAGTCTTCCAATACTTGAAAATGACACCTCTCTTCATTTATTTAGGTTTTCTTGAATTACTTTCAACAGTGTATTTTAGTTTTTGGAAATATGTCTTGCACAGTTTTTTGTTTTTGTTTTTTTTTTTTTGCGGTACGCGGGCCTCTCACTGCTGTGGCGTCTCCCGTTGCGGAGCACAGGCTCTGGATGCGCAGGCCCAGCGGCCATGGCTCACAGGCCCAGCCGCTCCGTGGCATGTGGGATCTTCCCGGACCAGGGCACGAACCCATGTCCCCTGCATCGGCAGGCGGACTCTCAACCACTGTGCCACCAGGGAAGCCCTTGCACAGTTTTTATAGATTTATGCTTAGGCATATAACAACATTATTTATGATATTATAAATTGAATTTAAAATGTATTTCTCAAGAATTTATTTATAGTTTATAAAAATAAAATTTACTTCTGCATATTGACCTTATATCTGGCAACATAGGTAAGTTTGCTTATTAACTTGACTTGTGTTTTATTTAGGGGGGAATTCAATCAGGTTTTCTAAATATAGACCCCTTTGTTTTCTGTGAATAACAATATTTTTACTGCTAATTTTAATAATTATGCCACTTATTTTTTTTTTGTCTTATTGCAATGCCTAGGACTTATAATTCAATGTTCAATAGAAATAATATGAAAGAGCATCCTTCTTTTGTTCTTAATTTAGAAGAAAAAATTAAATATGATTAAATATGTTGTTAGCTAGAAGATTTTGGAGATGTCCTTTATCAGATTGAGACAATTACCTTTTATCTCTAGTTTATTGAGTGTTTTTTCTCATGAATGTACATTGTATTTTGTCAAATGCTTCTTGAGCATTTATTTAAACAATCATGTTATTTCTATTATGCTTTTAACGGGATGAATTACACTAATTAACTTTTAATGATTAAACCAACCTTTCATTCTGGGATACAACCTTCTTTGTTACATAGTATTATTTTTCTTCTATACATAATGGATCTTTTTCCTCTAGGAATCTTTAAGATTTTTCTCTTTACTACTGGTTTTCAAAAATTATGATGTGCCCTGGTATTCTTTTCTTCATGTTTCTTGTGGTTGGGATTTAAGATTTTTGGATTTGTGGGTTATCTAATTTTCATCAAATATGGAAAAATTCCAGCCCTTATTTCTTCAAATATTTTGTTTTGTCTTCTACTTTGATGACTTCAGTTATTCATGTAGTAGGCCACCTTAAGTTGCCCCACAGCTCAGTGATGCTCTGTTCATTTTTTTTCAGTCTTTTTTTCCCTTGTGTTTTATTTTTTATAGTTTCTGTTGTTATTTCTTCAAGTTCATCAATCCTTTCACCTTTCACCATATCTGTACCTAACATGCTCAGTCTTTTCTACCTTGTCCAATATATAGATATATGGAATATGGTTACTATAATGATTCTATTTTAACATCCTTTTCTAAGAATTTTATCATCAGGATCATTTCATGGTCTATTTCTGTTGTTTGACCACTCTTTACACATTGCGGACTGCATTTTCCTGCTTGGCAGACATTGTGTATTTTACCTTTTAGAGTGCCTGATACTGTTATATTTCTATAAATATTCTTGAGTTTTGTTTTGTTTTTCCCTGGGAAACAGTTAAATTATTAGGATATGGTTTGATCCTTGCTTTTAAGTTTTGTTAGATGGGACCAGAAGAGCCTTTGTTTAGAGTTCATTTTGTCCCACTACTGAACAGATACCATCTTGAGTACTTTACCTAGTATCCCATGAATTCTGAGGCTTTTTACTGTCTGTTGGGAACATAAACTACCCCTGATCTTTGTTAACACTAAAGGTTGTTCTGCCTGTTTCTTTCTGTTGCTTTTCACCCCAAGCCTTAGACAGTTTTCTCACAACACACATGCTGATCAATACTAAGCTAAAGACTCCACAGAAACCCTCTGTAGATACCTAGAACAAACTCTCTCTGTGCAGCTGTCTTCTCTAGCTGCCTTGGCCTTCCTTGTTTCCCACATCCATCCCCTCAACACAGAAAGATCTCCACTTCCTGCACTGCAAGCTGGAAACTCTCTTAGCAGTAAACTGGGAAATTTCAGATTTCAGCTTGTTTTTTCTCTCTCAGGGATCACTGTCCTATACCACCTGATATCCAATAATTGATATTACATTTTTAATGTATTTGTATAATTCATTAGTTTTTTCAAGAGGGAGTTAAATATGATTTCTTTTACTTCATCTTGGCCAGAAGTATAATTTCTCCTGCTTCTTTTTGATCTCCTGCTTGTGCTTTCCACTGGCTGAACTCAAGCCAAAGTCAGTGGGCAAACGAGCCAGTTAATATAGACAGTCAAGGTTGGTCTTATGCAATTAGAGCAGGTTGGAGAAGGTCAGAGAGAGGATCAGAAGGGCAAATAGAGGATATCCAGCATAAGTTACTAACGTGATTTTCATTTTAGCCACTTAAGAAAAGTTATTCTCAGAAATAAACTGAACTAAATTTTTTGGCCTCATTTTCTTCTCTAAGCATCCAAAGACTGTAACATATGATAAACTCAATCATTCTACAACTTCATAGTTCTGAAAATACATAAGTGTCTCAATTTACACATTTTATTCCAATACGTAATTTTGAATATATAGTCGTTTTGGCTATTTGTTCATGCATATTATTTAAAACAGAGGGGAAGTTTTATAAATTTAAAAGTTAAAAAGCCAGTCTCTTTTTATTTAGTTGTTTCTCAGGATATACACTCAAATTCGGTATATGTATTCAATATACCCAAATAACAATAATGGATATAACTTAATAAGGGATGTCTTTGTACAAAGGAAATAGTATACTATACAGGTAATTTTCTTTTTAATTCTCTTAATACAATCATAAGGTAATTATTATTTTCATACCAATTTCTAGATGAGAAAACTGAAATTAAACTGATTAAGAATATTCACACGAATCATATAAGTAAGTAGTGGTGATTAGATTCAAGCTCTGGGCTTTCTGACTCGAAACCTGTCCTCTTGTTGCCTCTTTGTGCTTTGATAAAAGAACAAGAAACAAGTAACAAGTTCAAAGACTATCTTCGTTGTTAGAATCCAGGGGAAAAATGAAGAGAAAATTATTCACATTTTCAATTCCAATATGAAGGTTAACCCAAGTGTCCCTTTAGGCAAGTTGCCCAGACTCTACTGTTTCTTCTCCATAACTGCTTCTTTCACTCATTTGGCATCTCTCTCATATTGAACGATGAGTCTGCTTTCAACATTTTTCTGTTAGTAAAAGACAGAAGGAAAAAGAGAGTATTGAGCTTCAAGCCTTTTATTTATTACAGTTATTGAAATATTTTCAGAAATAAAGGCTGCAAAACTGTACTCCTAAAAGGGTTGCTTGGCATTTCAAAATAGTACCATTTATGTAAAGATAAGAGCATGCTATTTACAAATCTTCCTTAAGACAAATGCATATGATGTTTCAAGGATTCTTTTCATCTTAAAACTGCAATGCTTATATCTGTTTTCTATCTGCTACTGCATTAAAAGTAACAAAAATAAAAAGCATGAATCCAGCTCTGACTGCCCATGCATTGTTATGCACAAATGGATAGAAGCCAGCTCCTTCCACGTTAGATTATGTGGCCTTACCGACCTACTTACAGGTGCACAGTATTTTCTATCTGCTGGAAAGAATCTGTAGTGTGTGTGTGTGTGTGTGTGTGTGTGTGTAAATCTGAAATAAAAGAGAAATAACTGGGTAGATGATGAATTGTAGAAAAAAGAGAAAACAGCCTTTTTTTGGATCGTTTTCCACAGGGCAAGGAGAAGGAGAGAGGCCTTTCATTGTCTTTAAAGTAAAGTCCCTAAGAGTTATCGTCATCTGCAACTGACACCAAAATAAATGTGTCTTAAACGAGTCATAGAACCTGATGCCAGCAAATTGGCACATAGATGTCATATATTAAAAAATTCTCTCTTATGGGAGATGTTCTAGAAGTGAGACCATTTTGGGGATATATTGATCATATTGTACCAAACTAGAGGTTTGGTGGAATACTCAGAAATCCCTTACAGCTCTCTTATTTTATGATCTTTAGAGTTATATGGATTAATAAATAATTCCATCTAAATACATTACTATGCATTTGTGATGCTGATAGAAATTTCTGTCACTAAGGCAACAGTGTAAGTACATAACATATTTCTGGCCTTTCCATTGCAATTCGTAAAATAAACAATATTTTAGAATTGTGATATTTAAAAATTATTACATTCAACAATTCATCTTACAGATGAGAAAACATAGACTCAGAGAAGTGAATTACCTTATTAAAGGTCCCAGAGCTATCTAGTCATAGACAGTGTGCAAGAAAGGATTATGAAGTTTACTACTTCTTAGAACATCACATTAGCTATTACTATTGTATACATTTCACTGCTCCATCAATATAACGAATAAACTAATATCTTCTTCCCAGAAGTCATATGAATGTTGCTTCATATTTGTAATTTTGAAATGATCATGTGAAAGGTACTCTGTATATTTCTATTTTATACTTATATATATCAAGAAAGAGATTAAATGGATAATCTTCAAAAGTAGAGCATGGGTTTACAGGAAACTTTAAGTTTATCTAGACATTTAATAGGTTGTTCTACTACTAATAAAGTATGAAGAATATACATGCATAATTTAGTAGCATTACTAGCTAGTTATCTCTAAACACTCGGCATCAATAGGTGGTTTCAAACCTTCTTAGCTGTAGACTTGGTTGCCTGAAACAAGGCTTCCTGATAATTCATGATGATCCTGCAACGGACAGTCAGCTGAGAGGCCCTCTGTTCCTTGGAGTTCTGTATATTACCTAAAAGACCTCAACTCAACTCCACGGCCAACATAAATCTAGGGATCTCCCAAGCTTTCTTCAGATTTGCAGAGAGTTCATAGTTTCATGATCTCCTCTATTACCCAACCTTCTGCTTCCACATGCTAATTTCTCACAAAATGTAACTCCCTTGCCAATTTCCACCTGCAACTAAAACAATTATCTACAACACCCACTTCTTACAAATCATTCATGAAATTGATATGATATAGTAGTTTCCTGAAGTGCTGAAGAACTGAGTAATGGGGAAGGCTGAAGTGGTCTCTGCAGGCAGTAAACACTTTTAAGTTTGAAATTAGACATCTCTTTTCTGTAGTCCTGTGATCTCAGGACTCCCTCCCTGAAGGCTCCTGGCTTTTTGGCTCCTGGCTCCCTCCCTGTGTGGCACTTCTGTTCTTCCCAGGTTCCTTTTTTCACTGTCCCCATTTCCTCCTCATTCTCCTTTTCCCTTATCTCTCTGAAGGGGAAAAATAATCCTTCCTTGTCCCAAAAAAGACATTCCATCCTTTGATCTGAAGTCTTTGGAACACACTTGAGATCTTCTATACCAGGCAGTTAAGTTTATTTTTTTTTCTCTAACCTACACAAAGGCAGTTTTCTCCCTAGCAATTCTGGAGTATGTTTTAAGATAATCATTTGCCTGTCACTTTTCCAGTTCCAAAGTAAGTATAGGGAGGCTACAAGGGAGCTAGTAATCTAGAATCAGCTGATGCAAGACACCCAAACTACCAGGAGGCTCTCCTGGAGCAAATCATGGGCCTCCAGATCTAGGAGAGAAGAGATAAAGTAGGGTTTGCAAATGTTCATTTGCCTCTTTGAATGTTATTCAAAATATAATTTTATCAAGGCTACTGCGCTTAGTAATTTTAACTTAGCTGACCATAATAATGAGAAGTGCTACTCTTATAAGAAAAGTGTATATTTTTTATAGTTGCTAAGTTATTTTATATACGTCATTTGGCTTGCGCTTCACAAAAACCTTCTAGGACAAATAGTTGAGGAAATGTCATTAGTTAAGTTTTATAGATACCAAGAGAGTAAGTGATTTTTATACATAAATGGGATTTCAACTTTAGTCCTTTCACATTTACCTACTCAAATTTAGCTACTTTTCTGTATCTAGGGCCACTGCTTCCTAAATGCTGACCTCCCTCCTGTCTTGAATTTCTCCAATTCAATCTCCCTTTGCAACCAGAGAGATATTTTAAAAATCCAGATTTGCTCACTTCATATTCTTTTTTTAATTAATTATTTTTTAAAATTGAAATATGGTTGATTTACAATGTTGTATTAGTTTTCAGGTGTACAGCAAAGTGATTCAGTTATACATATGTATATATATTCTTTTTTAGATTCTTTTCCCATATAAGTTATTACAAAATATTGAGTATAGTTCCCTGTGCTATACAGTAGGTCTTTATTGTTATGTATTTTATATATAGTAGTGTGTATATGATATTTATCTTTCTCTGTCTTACTTCCCTTAATATGATAATATCCATTGCGTGTATGTACCACATCTTCTTTATCTACTCATCTGTCAGTGGACATTTAGGCTGCTTCCATGTCCTGGCTATTGTAAATGGTGCTGCAATGAACATTGAGGTGCCTGTTTACTTTTGTGTGTGTGTGTGGTACGCGGGCCTCTCACTGCTGTGGCCTCTCCCGTTGCGGAGCACAGGCTCTGGACACGCAGGCTCAGCGGCCATGGCTCACGAGCCCAGCTGCTCCGCGGCATGTGGGATCTTCCCGGACCGGGGCACGAACTCGCGTCCCCTGCATCGGCAGACGGACTCTCAACCACTGTGCCACCAGGGAAGCCCAACTTCATATTCTTTATTGAATTGTTTTAATGCCTTCTCCTTGCCTGTAAGGTTAAACTCTTTAATATGGCTTACCAGGCCTTGCGTGCTCTGTCTCTGATCCGCTCTTCATCTTCTTTTCTCCACATTATAGGCTATGTAAAATTTTTGTGATTTCTCAATTATACCAAACTCTCCCTTAAGGGCCTTTTTACAGGTTCTTCTCTCTTCCCAGCAAATGTTCACCTCTAATCTTGTATCTCCTTCTACTAATAATTTTGTCACATATTACCTCACCTTTGAAGCTGGGTTAGGTCTACCAAACTATACTACATCATGGCACCAGACACACTGTAGTACAGCTGCTTTTTTATTCATCTGTTTCTGCTAGTACACTAAGTTTTATGAGGACTTTGGCCATATTGCTTAAAAACACTTGAATGAATTAAATCAGGTGTCAGTAAATGATACCCGTGGGCCATATCCAGTCCACAAACTAAGAAGTTTTTAAATCTTAAAGGTTGGGGTGGGCGGTTAGGGGTGGAGAAGGAAGAGGAGGAACATATATATGGGACTTGAAGCTAAAAAATGTTATGTATCTCTTTACAGAAAAAGTTTGTCAAACTCTGAATTAATAAATGAAACAATGAATTTTAATTTCAAAGCCTTGACCTTTCAACAAACCAGGGTCCTCCTCAAATATCTTCCAAATATCTTTAAAATCTTTTGATTAAAGGGAGAAAGTCGCCACGCCTGTTATATGCACATTCTAAACGTCAGTTCACCTCACTGATTAATAGCAATAATAAAAACCTCTGATGTGTATTGCCAGGTAACTGTGGCTGCTTGTGGCATTAACCAGCTTCATGAGATTGATTCAAAAGAGGTGCCTTATATCTGCCAAAAGTATGATGAGCTTGGCAGGCTACACAAGAAGTAGAAGAAAACTGTTTTCGAGAGCAAAATCAACCCGGTACTTCTGACTCTGTTATACTTTGTTTCCCAGAATATTTTATATGTCAGTTGAGGGCCCGTATGCGAAAGAGAAGAAACAAAGCTTTCATTTTAGTTGGTGGCACAGCCTCAACTGCTTTTACAAGAAAAGTGTGGTCTAGGTAGTTTTCAAAGGAGGAAAACAATGCTTTTTTAAAATTTCTGCTGTTTTTTGATATGTTTTCAAAGTTGTTATTTCAGTAGTTGGCATCATTAAGGTCTATTATGCATTCAGCCACATGCAGTTTTATGTATTTTGCCCTTAGCAACCATAGTTTCTTTCTTGTCTGCATCAAAATGAAGATAGTTACCCAACAGTTTTCACCTTCCAATTTTTCTGTTTACTTAGCAGGTTTGCTGCATGATGGCTGATTCTCGAAAATATCAATTAACAGATAGGGTGACTAAATAAAATAGACTCTTATTGGTAATTGATAACTATTTGGAAAACATATTGGCCCTAGTGCTTTTTGTAAAATCATGAAAAGATAAATTAGTGTACATAGCCACTTCCTAACAAAGTGTTTTAATAGGCATTGAACAATAAATTATGAAAGTTTTAAAATTTTCTTTACAGTATTTATAAATTTACTAACTTGAGTAATGTCATTGGAAAAGTATATCTTGACAATTTTATAGCACAATTACTGAAAATGCATCTTTTTGTTCACTGGGTTGCTTATAGAAAGTCTACAAACTTTAGGGCATGATTTATTCTCTGCCAAGCAAGAGTATGACCATTCAAATTGAAGAACAGAAACCTAGTCAGACCTAGGCTCTCAGGATGAGGGGCGGGGTGAGGAATTTGAAAACAACAATGAAATAGATTCTGTGCTGAAAACTCTATTTTTACTTACTACGTGTTTTACGTTATTTATTTACTTATTTTAATTACTACTTTGCGTAGTGAGGATAATTAAAATACTGACTACCTATACTCAACATATATAGTCAGCTAATAAGAGAAATAAAATCAGAATTCCTAAGTTTGTTTACTTGTTTAAATTCTCATTTAATTTCTATATATTACAATAAGTGGTGTGTTAGTCTAAGCCCAAGCCATGGTCAGTTCCCCTTAGAGATCCTTTACTGGGAATGTCTCAGAAAATGTGGAATCTATTACTGGTTTAGTGAAGAGAGCACAAATCATAGACTCATCATTCAGGAATTAGGTGCAGATAGGGCTTGGAATATTTTAACTGACTTTTTTATAATTCTCATTCATTTACTAAATCATATTGCATTTTAAATTACCTAATACATGCAGGATATTTCAAGATAAATAAGACCTGTGTCTTCTCTCAAGGAGCAAAAGTTTAATTGGGGAGAGAAACCTGTCAATATTATCATCACAAACAGTGTTAAAGTATGACAAATGGTCTGTGAAAATGCAGACGAGGCAGGGAATAAGTCTATCTAGTGGACTCCTTATTAGGTTCATATTGGCAAATCACCAAATAGCTGTGATAAAAGGATAGGAAAGAAACATGGTTGAACTTAACAACAACAGAAAAACCCCATGATTTTCTAAAGAGAAGCACACTGAAATGTTCTAAATATTCCTTTTTGTTGTATTGTTTTGCACCTAGCCAGGTAATTAAATTAAGGGCAAGGAAGATCTTGCAGATGTTGGCATCATAAAATTCAAATTATAACAAGTTCCTCTGATAAAATGTATTATGGACATGTTTATTTAGTAATTTATTATTAGAATATAGTGAATAGTTGTTAATGATTTAGCTCTCTTTATGTGAATGAAATAACTAATAATAATGCTAATATTATCTACTTTTAATTGAGCTTTATGTTAAGCTTTCTGCTGAGTGTTTTATATCTTTTTTTCAATAAATCCTTTCAACAACATGGTAAGCTGTATACTATTATTATCACTATTTTATAGATGATGAGACTAAAGCATTGAGATGTTAAGTAACTTCAAGGGCAGACAAGCAAAGTATTCGTGGGTGGAAGAGCTGAGATGTTAACCCAAGGTCGACAGACTCAAAGATGTGCTTTTACCCACTGTATTTTACATAAGTAAAGGCAAAATAAAGCTCAACATGCTTACATCTGAAAAGTCAATAACAAAAGACATAGGTTCAGGTTAATATACTCTAATTTGGGCAGAGTCACTCATATATGTTTATTTGAAAATAAAGTTTAAGATCTTTTTTTTTGTTTTCCCTGGGATTTTTGATAGGCTGAATCCCAATTGTATAATTTTGCTCTATTTACATACTTATTTTGAACTTGTGTGGAATCAGGAAGTCGAAATTTTAGGATACGGTGAGAATGCATTGTTTAAGACAAATCAAGAATAGAGAAGGATGAATAATAATCAAATGGTAAATATAAAACATTTGTTTGTGGATTAGATTATATGATATAAAATCAAAGAGCCTAGCTGATGAATAGTCATTTTATCCCTGCTTCTTAGAAAAATTTTTATATATCTTGTTGCCAAGAGTCACAGACTTGGGTGAATTTTGAAGTTTAACATTTCCTTTTTCTTTTCACACATGCCCCTTGAACTACTTTTATGGGACCATGTGTCCTTAGCACCTTGCTGAGTTCCCTGTGAACTTTGATTTTAGGATTGCCCTGTGCGGTGCATCATATCAGTGTGATCACTTCAGTATTCCCATTTTTCCTGGACTGCCTAGGGCCTCTCAGGACTCAGAAACCTAGCTTTACAGTTTTTCCAAACCAAAATTTAACTTTAGTATCTGTGTTAGTCTCCTATTGCTGGTAATAACAAATTACCACACATTTGGTGCCTTAAAACCCACAAATTTTTTATCTTGCACGTCTGGAGATCAGAAATCTGAAATGGGCCTTAACGTGGCCAAAATCAAGATGTCAGAAGAGCTGCATTCCTTCTATAGGTGCTAGGGGAGAAGCTGTTATTGCCTTCTCCAGCTTCTGGAGGCTGCCTGCATTCCTTGGCTTACCCTGCGTCACTCTGACCTCTGCTTTCATTGTCACATTTGCTTCTCTGACTCCTGCTTGCTTCTTTCCTATATAAGGACACTTGTAATTACATTGGACCCACCTGGGTAATCCAGGATAATCTCTCCATTTCAAGATCCTTAACTTAGTCACATCTGCATAGTCTCATCTTCCATTTAAGGTAACAGATTCTGAGGATGGAGATATGGACATCCTTGGAGGGACGATATGCTGTCTATCACAGTATCCTTTATTTGGGACCACGTGTCCCTAGAAACTATGTGGCAAAGTTTGTAAGACAAGTCATGCTTGCAATCTGCAATGTATGAGCAACATCCTTTTCAGTTATAATTTGCTCCAAATAATCACTCTAGTTCTGTCTGACTTTTTCTTCCTTCCTTGTTTCAAATGTTTGGAATAAAGTAACTGAATATGAGCATACAAGTAACTTTACATAGCAAATTAGTTTTTTTTGTTGTTGTTGTTGTTATTCACCAATGAATACTGCTTCACAGCCATCATAGTCTAAAGGAGGATGTACCATGACATGGATCCAAATTACATGTCCTAGTTACATGTGTCTCAGGAGTTACTCTGACATCACAGTCCGGTGAATGGCACTCAGCAAGCACAGGACTGAAGTTTGATCTTGCTTTCTCCGTATCTTTTAAAACCTAGTGAAATCTTTAGGAAGAAATCCATCTGTTCTTGAGCATGACCTTTGAATGGTCATTCTGGCCCTTCCAAATGTCCATCTCAGAGGTTTGTATTGAAACTTGTGTTTACTGAAATTCTTGGAACTGTTCAGTTCCTGACCAGAGGTAACTTCAGTCCTTCACCAGATGGTGCATAAAAGAAGATTAATGGTTTCCATACCCTTGATGAATTCTGCATTATGAAACAGAGCTTGAGCTGGAAGATTTCGAGGGTAGGAGTTATCAGAGTACTAAAATCTATGGTGTAGAACAGTGTACAACTTAAGAAATGACCTGTCCCCTCTCTCTATGCTTCCTGCCTCTTTAAAAATACATCTCTGCGCAGAAAATATGAAACAAGGAGAGCTTGCTTTGGGTTCCTTGGTGTTCCAACATTTGTTTCACTTAAAGTTTTTACAGTGTCACTTCATTAATCCCTATTTTTGTTTTGGTAGGGAATCACTGACATGCAAAAGCCATTTTATTATTATGGAAACAAGGGAAATAGTGAGAAACTTTTTATTCTTAAAAAAGATTACAAAAGCATATTTAATTTCCAACTGTTTGGTTTTTAAAATGAAATAATGGACATCTATGAATAATGTTTTTCATTTCATTTAAAAAGAGATTAATCTAGGTTCTTTCTGTAAGCTGTTGTGCCAATGAGCCCTTATCAACTGAGTCCTGTGGAACCCTGGTACTTACACCTTGGAATTTGTCTAGACTTACCATAAAAGAACCTCAACATTTTTTAATTACATTCAACCAACAACCACTTAGTGCCTGCTGTGAACTAGGCATTCCACTACAAACTAGCACTGCAAATGCAAATAAGATATAGACCCTACCTGCAAGATGTTTATATTCCAACACAGAATGCAAATTCTGTTCAACTATAAGAACAGCACTCCTGCCCAATGGTGACACCAAGTTAAATAAGTTTGGTTCCTCACCTGGGAAGCTCCGAAGCTAATGTGGAAGATAGACAAGTGAATGAAAAATACAGCAGAGTGAGTGTATGTGTGTTAAATGGAAAAGCTTTAGCGTGGACAGGCTCAGCAGGCAAGTGGCCTCATGGGATTGGATGGCATGGGCCAACTTACTATAGTCCAGAATGTGTTTATCACCCTTGTAGGTCCACAAACTAAATATTAATGCACTCAGGAAGATGATTAACCTCTCAAACATGGAAATATTAACTAAATTCTGGACACTAATGAATAAATCACTGAAGATGTTCTTTGCCATGGTCAGAATGTTCACAGTACCTTTCTAAGTTACTCCCCTTTCCTGTTGTCAAGAGCAATTCCAATCCAGAAACAATATATGCTGGAGAGGGTGTGGAGAAAAGGGAACTCTACTACACTGTTGGTGGGAATGTAAATTGGTACAATCACCATGGAAAACAGTATGGAGTTCCTTAAAAAACTGAAAATACAGTTACCATATGATCCAGCAATTCCACTCCTGGGCATATATTCAGAGAAAACCATAATCTGAAAAGATACATGCACCCCAGTGTTCATCACAGCACTATTTACAATAGCCAAGACATGGAAGCAACCTAGATGGCCATCAACAGAGGAATGGATAAAGAAGATGTGATACATATATACAAGAGACTATTACTCAGCCATAAAAATAGAATGAAATAATGCCATTTGCAGCAACATGGATGGACCTAGAGATTATCATACTAAATGAAGTAAGTCAGACAGAGAAAGACAAATATCATATAACACCATTCATATGTGGAATATAATTAAAAATGATAAAATGAACTTATTTACAAAACAGAAATAGACTTACAGATATTGAAAACAAACTTATGGTTACCAAAGGGGAAACGTGGGTGGGCTAGGGATAAATTAGGAGCTTGGGATGAATATACACACACTACTATACATTAAATAGATCACAAACAAGGACATACTGTATAGCACAGGGAACTCTGCTCAATATTCTGTGATAACCTATAAGAGAAAAGAATCTAAAAAAGAATGAATATATGCATATGTATAACTGAATCACTTTCCCATACTCCTGAAACTATCACAACATTGTAAATCAACTATGCGCCAATAAAATTAAAATTTACAAAAAAAGAACAATTCCAAGGACTTATATAGAGCTTACTATGGGTTACATATTTACTCATTTAACTGTCAACACAAACTTTTGAGGCAGAAAATATTATTCTCATTTTACAGGTAGGGAAAATGAGTCATAGAGAAGTTAAATAATTTGCTTAGTTTATGGCTAGGAAATGGAAGAACCAGAATTTGAACCCAGTTTGGTTCTAAAGTTGATGCTTGTAACTTCTATGCTATATTGCTTAAAGAGTCTTTGCAAGAAACTGATCAAAAAGTGCTTTCTTAGAATGGGTTATTATTATTGATTAAACTGCAACTATTTCAGGAAGACATGTCTCCCCAAATTATGTGTTATCTAAATAGTGTTAGCTTTCAGAGGGAAACCTTATTTCCCTGGGTCTTATTTCTTGTACCTCTAGATATGCATTGAATAAGAAGCAGAATAATAAAGCTGTGAACCAAGTGTTGTGGAAACAAAACAGAGGGATGTAAGTATGGTTTTAAAGCCATGTCAGTAGACACATGCAAATTAATGAATACCTCATTTCTCTCATTCCAGTATAGCTTGTGGTAAAATGCCTCCAAGTGATGGAAGCGATGGCATATATTGATAAGAACATATTTAATTTTTCTCATCTCATAGTTGTCTGAAAGATATCTCAGTGCCATCCAGCTCTGAAGATGGTTATGATTCTATAAAGAACCCTTCCATTTCCTTGTGTATATAAAGTTTTTGTCTTAATTGCAGAGTTAATGTAATTTCCTGTTGTAGCTATTAGTGTCAATCTCTATGTACAATTTGCTTATTACAGTAAAGCTTGGCTCTCTGGAGACCAGGCATCCTAAAACCTCAGGCTTTGGTCCAAATCTGAAGACAACTGGAGAAAACATGCACACATGATATCACTTTGGCCTATTTCTTTTTTTATCATGTAGACCTATTTCCTATAGACATTTGAAATAAACAAATGAACAAGCCGGGATGAAATAAAGACCCAAGGTTAAGCCCCATGTTGTAATTGATTGGTTCTTCAAGAGGAAAAAAAGGAAGACTAAATTCTAGATAAGATGACATTTTGTGTGGGTGTGAAAAAGAGTAGCATGCAAAAGGAAACAAAGCAATAAGAAGGGAGAAAAGAAGTAAGAGAGAAATGGAAATTATGGGCATCTTTTCTCTTACTGATGATGGGGAAAATGAGGGTGAGGAGAGGAGGGGTCAGTAATTGATTCAGGGAATGTTAATTAAAAACAGTATAGTAAGACCAGAGGGGCAAGCTAACCCTAAATTTAGAGTCTGTAGTAGAAAAGGTTGAGATGCTGAAGATGAGTGGAGGATTAGAAAAAATGCTTTAACTTCAAGTCAGAGGTCAAGATCAACATCAGTATGAATACAGGTATTGGAACTAGAAAGCAAGGTGAAACAGAAGCAAACCAAGATATAAGATAAAGAAAAGAGGAATTCTGTGGGGTAGTTTATAACGCAGCAGTATTTGGGGTTTTCTTTTAGGTCAGCAGGGAGTTTTTGCAATGGTGGGTAAATGAGTTGTAAAGAGTCAGTGATGGGTTTACCTGCAGCCACAGTGGTGACTATACATGAATGAAGTGTGATGTTGGCAGATACTCAAACAGTGGTGAGCAGAGCTACAATCAAAAGGCAACATGATGATGTATTCCTAAATCTCAAATTTTCATTATTTCCTAACAGTATAGCATATTACTGTGTGTTTGTTTGTGTGTCGCTGTGTGTATTAACAGCATCCATGCATCAACACTGCAAACCTCCTGACATCACTGACACTTCAGTGCGAGTTGCCTTGAAAATGTTCTCTCTCCATTGAAGTGTTGAAATCACCTATCTATCGCAGGTACCATTAACCCAGCGAAGGATGAGATCACATGTTCAGTAACTACGGCTTAAGACCA